>NW_026899025.1:0-707764 GCF_033153095.1 Gastrolobium bilobum
TCAGTGTTCCTGATGGTGCACCTCCATCAGTCTCCTGAAGGAGTTGCCGGCTAAGGAGAAGGTCTTTTTTATGCTTAATTTGCTGGATATATATATATATATATATATATATATATATATATATATATATATATCATGATTCAATGATAACTCTATTTGTTATTTTGCAATGTTAGAAACTGATGCTTTTGTGATAATTCTCATTCTGCAAAGCTAGGATACAAAGTATCAGTATCTGTGGAACTGCAAAGATCAACTACATCAGGTCGGTAATTGTTATTATTCCTCTCTTTCAGATGTACAGTAAAAGCTTTTATCAACTTTGCTCATTTGTTTTCTCAATGTATTGTATTGATAGGCATCCCGGATTATACTTGCCACTGATGGGGATGCACCTGGCCAAGCTTTGGCTGAGGAGCTTGCTCGCCGCCTTGGGAAAGAAAAGTTCGAAATTTTGTCTTGATTTTACTACTAACATAAATTCTTGTTGATCTATTTGATTCTTTGGCATTCTTTTGATTCTTTATATATTGTTTCCAAATTTTCATGGTCACATAAGACACTGGATTTTTTCACTAATCTACTCTGTAGTTTGTTCATTTTTCAATTTTTTTAAATTAATGGGAGGATTTATTTTCTTCTATTTACACTTGTGTCATATTTTCTGTTGATAACGTTGTTCTGCAAGAATGAAGAATAACCTTGCTTTTGTGTGCTTGCAGATGCTGGCGGGTCAAGTGGCCTAGAAAAGGGGCGGTCGATCATTGCAAAGATGCAAATGAGGTCAGATATCAATATGCATGCACAAGTTCCTCTTCACCTGCGCCTTTACTTTCAATCTTCCCTTAAAAAAAAAACGAAAATATAAAAAGAAAATGATGCATGTGTAAGTTTTCTCTAGACAACTTTTATTTGGATACACTGAACAATGTCAACTGACAATCAAGATGCATGTAATAGACAAAATTGTATTGGTTACTCTTCTTAACCCACTTCATGTTTACATGCATTAACATCTAACATTAATATCACCTTTATCCTAAACGAATAGTATCGGCGGTTGATGCCCAAATAAAAAGCAAAATGTTTACATGCATGGTCTAGTTTATTATTCATCAATACATGCCTTGTTATTGTTAATGTTTATATTGGTTCGATTAGAATTATACATTTTCTTTTCTGGTGCATGCCATTTATGTTGGTCTAGCGCTTATGGTTTTATTGACATATATATATTACTCTGTTTTTTCCCCTTTCCTGGTTTGTTTGTGTCAACTTATTATGCAGAGCCATTTGAAGTTGTTTGTGTGAAATTTTTGCTCTTTGATAACTGAAACAATCTTATCACATATTTACAGGTTCTCATGTATTTGGGCCCTGATGCACTGAAAGAAATGATTGAGAATGCAGAATTATATCCCATACGTGGATTGTTTAACTTCAGAGATTACTTTGATGAGATTGATGCATATTATCATCGAACTTTAGGATATGACATTGGTGTCTCAACTGGGTGGAGTAATCTGAATGAGCTATACAATGTAAGGGCAGTTTATTACATTTCTCTATCTCTTTAATACGTGTTAGATATGTAATATAAAACCATTCATGTACCTTCACCAAATAGTTTAAGCTTTTGGGAGAATTGGTTCATCGCATGGTATTTGAGCCTCTGTCACCAAGTGGTCTAGAGTTCAATCCTTGCCGCCCCTATTCTCCTAGCGAAAAGTTAAATTTCAGCACAAGGTAGGTGAGACTGTGCATTGTCCACTCTTCAAGTTCAGAGGACTTTTGCATGGGGATGTGTTAGCAATGTAATATAAAACCATTATCGTACCTTTACTCAACTGCTCGAGCTTTTGGGAGAAGGCACCTAGATGGTTTTATTATATCTCTAACTTATTTATATTATATCTAGCAATATGATACTAACATTTTGTTGTATATTTGTTTAGTTTTAGTTTTAGTGTTTTTTTGTTTTTTTTTTTGAGGGGGGGGGGGGGGGGGGGGGGGGGTGTTAAGAATTTACCAAACAACATAATGAACCACCCTGAATGCAGCTTGTCCTATTTATGTGGCTAGATTAACACCCGTCTATAAACAAAGAAAAAATTTGAATCATGTAATAAGATATCAATGAATTATTTCCATAAAATGGGATATTAGTGTCTGAATTGGGATTGGAACACTATATTTTAATTTTAATTCGAATATTTTTAGAATTAGAATTGGTTCAGAATCTTAAATTTTATGCTTGTGTATGCCAAAGAATTAGGATGTGAAATTGTACTTCTGAATTCAATTCTAATGTTGTTTTTTAAATGTATGATAAATGAATTTAGAAAATTATTTACAAAATAAAAAATAATATTAATACAATAATTTTTTATAATATAAGCTATAACTGTAATATTTTTTTTCCTCATAAATAGTATTTTTATAAAAAAATTGGAGTATAGTATTTTTTTATATTATAATAATTTTTTTATAAGAGATATAACAATAATTATAGGTAGGTCAGGATAATATCAAAATATATTATTTTAAACATTATTATAATTATTTACTTTAAAAACTTAAGCTATAAAAAAATATCAACTGAGTACAAAAGTTTCACTATTATTTACAAATAAAAAAATTATATATATATATATATTCAAATAATAAACGTATAAAAACTTAGGTACTGATTTTATAATTTATAAAAATATTAGTTCTTTAATTTTTTATAGTATAAATTTTTGCAGTTTGAAATTATTTTACTGTAAGGTAAATTATATTGAACATATTTTCAGGAAAAAAATTAATGGAGAGAGAGACTTTAATTTTGAAATTTTAGAATTGACAATTCTTAGGGTGTGTTAAGAATTTAGTAGGACTTGTGTTAATTGTTTTTCAATTCCATGGAATTGGTTTATGGAAAAACAATTCAAGTATGACATGTCAAAATTTGTATGAGACATTAGTTTCACAAGCTAGAGTTGCAACTTGGTAGAATTTTACGTAACTGGTTTTCCGTGTATATATTATATTGATTTATTTCTCATAATTAAGAAACAATGAAAAGAAAGACCCAAGAGAATAGCATCCACTGGATGTTTAAACGCTCTGAATTCCAGAAGTAACTAAGAATATCCAGAAGATATTATATATTATTAAACTATATCGTAATATAGTTTAGAGTATCCCAAAGGATCACTTAGGATTAGTTTCCCTATTTCCTGATTTGTTTCGTTATTTTAGGATTCCCCTATTTAGTATATATAGGATTATTCCCCTATTTAGTATATATAGGATTTAGTGCTTTGTCTTTTGTATTATTGATTCTTCTTACTTTAACTCCATCTATAGCTTGGACCCAATAATTTCAATATGGTATTAGAGTGACACTATCCTTTGTGACATGTCCCGTGACTATTCCGTTGTTGAGTTCCCTTGAAGTTCAGAGCTCTACCTTTTTTCTTTTCTTTTCATGAATGTGTTCCTACACCAGTTTCATTCTCCACTGCCGTGTCTTCATTCCAGCTACAACTTGCATCTTCTGGCCGCTATCCGCCGCTGTCCCTTTGTCGTGTCGTCTTTCCTTCAACTTTCTATCGATTGTCTCAGTTGATGCCTGGTCTCGTTGGATTGTCCCAATTGCTGTCTAATCCATTGAGCTTTGGGCATCCTAAGTTTTCTTATGGTTTGAAGCTTCCAAATGTTGTTCTTCATGACCTTAGAAGAGAAGTTTTAGTTCTTGTTTTGTATACTTGCTTGAAAAGACAATTCTGCCGATGGTTATTAGCAAAGTCTCTTTTCCTTGGTCAAGCTATATTTTGACCAGCTCTTCAAGGTGATCGTCATTCTAGCTTATTGTAGTATAATATAAACCATTAAAAAGGCCTTCACCCAACAGCTTAAGCTTTTGGGTTAAATTGGTTCCTTATACGGTATTAGAGCCTCGTGTCCCGGGTTCGATCCTTACTACCCCCACTCTCTTGTGGAATTTTCTTAGCACGGGTAAGTGGGCTTGTGCATTGTCCACCCTTCATGCCCAGTATAAACAACTTCAATTTTCTGTTGGAGTATAATATAAACCATTAAAAAAGTCCTTACCCAACAGCTTAAGCTTTTGGGTTGAATTGGTTCTTTACATAGCTATACATTTCTGCTGATAGTCATTGTTGGACAAAGGGCTTCAATACTCAATATGGGATGAATTGAGTTTTATAAAATCTTTTGGAAAAATGCCTTTTTTGCTATTTTGAAAATCGATTTCTTCAATCTTTGATTTAAGATAAACAAGTCTGAGTGAAGGTACAAGTGTGTGATGAAGGAAATGTACTAATGAGTGAGTGAGCACAATCAAATAAAGCAATTAAAGGGCTGAATGTAAAGAGTTTAGAGATATCACATACAATTTACCCTGGTTTGGTCACCACCTGATGGGCCCGGACAAGTGGGCCCAAGTCCAGCAATGCTTATGTGGTTATAAGCAGGGGAAGGGGGTGAGGGAGAGGCATGGAAAAAGTAAGCTAATCATTGGGGTAAGGAAAAGGAAACTCTGCAAGATAGGGTTGTTTCTTGTGGAGGGAGAATTTGTATGGGTCTTGTTATTAATTGAGTCTTTGATTTCTGTTATGGAGTCATTGCTGAGTCTCTGGTATCTGTTATCGAGTCATAGTCATTTGTAATTCAGTTGTTTTGCATATAGAGTCTGCATTGTGTCCTTTAATCTGTAATCCCTTGTTAGTGCTGTCCAAGTGGTTCGACAAGTGTTCTGGGTAAACATTGTAGGGGTTGTATCCCCAGATTGTGGTTAATTCAATAGCATTTTCTGTTTTATCAAAGACTGGTGCAATCACTATCACTTGTGACCTATGTCCAAATTGCAAGCCCAAACGATTCTTCCAATATAGGTCAAGCTTCCCTGGTGCTTGAAAAACCTTTATAAACTTTAAGCTTATAGGTACTTGAAAACCTTACAATCCCATACACACTTTTCTTGATTTCTGATAGCTGTGATAGTGGGCCAATTTCTTCGAATATTCCACAGAATACTCCACTGCTTTAGTTTTTGATTCCTTTCCTGTTAGTGAAGGATCCGGCAGGTTAAAACAGAATCTAAATTTTCAAAAAGAAAGAGCTGAGAAACAAAGAAGAGAGAAAGAGAAAGAACACTTCTGTATTGATTTACTGAATCACAATGAAAGAACAAAGAAGACAATCCTCCTTCCAAGCGTTTCCTCTTTTACAATTGAGCCACTATCCTTCTTTTAATACTAACAAATCTCAATGCCTCTCTTCTATCGTCTCCTACTATTTATGCTAATTCCCTACACCTAACTACTTTAACAACCCAACCACTTCACTTATATAACTATTCTTAGTAATTACTCTCTGAGCCCTATCATGCTCCTCCTCCAAGCTTGAATTTGAAGTTTGTGTTTCAACCTGTAGACTGTTCAATCTTTCATTTCTTGTCAACTTTTAGCATTCACTGATTTTGTAATAGGAAAAATTCCTTTCAACCGCCACCGAACTGGATAGAAAGTCAAAGTTATTTATTTCTGTTTGATTCAGGTTTTTTCTTTTTCTTCTTTTTTTTTCCTGTTGTTGCATTTTGACTGGGAAGTGGATTTATTAAGTCGTTCAATGTGTCATTAGGCATAAAAGGAAAGGCGCAGTTTGTTGTGAACTGTGATTGGATTGGTGTGTGAAAAAGAATTAATGATTTAGAGTTTGTATTATGTGGAATATAGTATATTGGATTCATTGTGCATTTAATTGCAATTTACATATATTCAGTTCCTGTCTTGTTTTCGAAACACTATCTTGAATAATTATTGATGGAATTTTCTTTGAAAAAAATTAGTTGTTTAGAAATTAATGTTTCTAATTCTATATCATGCTTTTAATATACTTTTGACTGCTTCATGTCTGTGATTTGATCTGCAAACAAAAATGACCAAGCATTATGATGGAACCTAATATTATTCATAAGAAATTGCAGAAATATAAATGGAGACAAACTCCTTACAAGGATAAATTGCAGACAATATAAAAGAAATACAGAAAATTAACACCCAAAAGACCTCACTCACTCTAAAGCCAAATACCTAGGCCAAAGAGATCCCAAGAGATCCTTTCCCAAAACCCCACTCCAAATATTCTGAATGAATAAATCCCTCACACTCCCACATCCCCTCCTTATATCCTATTATTTAGGATTATTCTAGAATAATTTCCATAACAAACTAACTAATTCACTAACTAATTTTGCATTGCTACTCTTGGGCCCACTAATCCTAGCCCATCACATTATCCCACTCAGTGGGGACATTGTAATTTGATCTCTTCAAATATTTTTTGACCAATGTATTGTTTACTTGGCATATAGTAATAATAGAACTTCTTTTTTTATGTAACTGGAAATGGAGATATCAATATTTTCTAATTAAATTACTTTTATCAGGTTGTACCAGGAGAACTGACCATAGTAACTGGGGTTCCCAATTCAGGGAAGAGTGAGTGGATTGATGCTCTTCTCTGCAATCTTAATCGAATTGCTGGCTGGAAATTTGCGCTTTGTTCCATGGAGAATAAGGTCAGACAGTTCATTCTCGACTTCTAAAATTAAGTTTGTGTTATTTACCAAAAAAAGTTTGTCATTACAACTTCAAACTGTAAGAATAATATTTTTCTTAGCCTGTTGCAAGATATCTATCTATTGGACACTTTATTGAAGTGATTCTAAAATGGTAGATCATTTTTAGATATTTGTGGGAATAGTATGAGAATTCCTGTGCTTACTCGTGTATTTCCATTGCGATTTTATGGTTTGTTTCTGTTATTCAGATTTCAGAGTTCTTTTTCTCAGATAAGAAAAATAAATAAATTATTTCTCTTTCCCTCTAGTTATACTTTCTCAGCCATGGTCTTTTTATTGCATATGATGATGATTTGTTGTCGTACATTTACTTAACTGAATTGGTTTCAGAAAACCATTGATTGCTTAGCTGGTTCAGGATGCTCCTTGTTGCATAAACGTCATTGGGTGAATTAAACTGTTCTATTTGTCTCCAATATGCTTCTATATTAACTTTACAACAAAAGCCCTTTTCCACTTGATGGGGCTGGCTATATTGATTAAACACAGCCTTGTGTTTTGTGAAAATCCCTGTTCATATTAACTATGGAATTGTTAAAACGTTTGGGAAAACGTAACGCTTCAGAGTGAATAGAAGTATAACTCAATAGTTATCAATAGCGCCGCTTTTGCATGCTATTGCGCTATTGTAGTGCGTTGTGGCAACCAGCCGTGACGCAACGGTTTGTGGTAACCTATGTTGCACCGACATCTACACGGGACCCGGGATACGACACGACATTCTGATACGTTAATTCTAAAAAATGTTAGATTTCGACACGTTAGGACAAGTTTTGATATCAAATAATATTTTTAATTTATGTAACGTATATTATATTTAATATTTAATAATTTAACAAAAAAAGGAAACTAAACGTATAATACTCATCAATTTTGCAAAGAAACATAACATGTAAATATTTACTATTATATTTTCAAATTGAAAATCTTTTATACACTCCAGTGAGATATATTTGGTATCAATTGAATCTGAAATATATTGTATATTCAAGTGTGTAAGTCTGTACAAGGAGGCTCTCTATTTATAGAGACTAAAAAGACCTAATGGGATGACCTAATGGGCCAAGCCCACAATCTAGACTATTCTAATAATAATAAAATAATATTATTTCTAACACTCCCCCTCAAGCTGGTGCGTATATATCAAAAGCTCCCAGCTTGTTACAAATATGATCTATTCGGGGACCTCTAAGAGCTTTAGTGAATACATCCGCAAGTTGATCATTGGAATTGACAAATGCTGTCTCGATCTCCCTTGACTGGATCTTTTCTCTAACAAAATGAGAGTCAATTTCTATATGCTTGGTCCTCTCATGAAAGACTGGGTTAGAGGATATATGCAAAGCGGCTTGGTTGTCACAAATGAGCTTCATAGGCCTTTGTTCACAGAGATGGAGTTCCTTCAGCAATTGTCTCAGCCAGATGAGCTCACAGGTTGCATTTGCCATTGCCCGATATTCTGCTTCCGCACTGGATCTGGCGACCACAGTTTGCTTCTTACTCTTCCAAGAGATCAAATTTCCTCCGAAAAGAACACAATACCCTGAGGTGGATCGTCTATCTGAAGGAGAACCTGCCCAGTCAGCATCTGAATAACTAGAGATCTCTGAACTCCCTTTATTTGTATATAATAAACCTCTTCCTGGCGCCTTTTTAATATATCGGAGAATTCTAATAACTGCATCCCAATGGGAGTCACAGGGAGAATCAAGAAATTGACTTGCAACACTCACTGCGAAGGAGATATCTGGCCTTGTCACAGTAAGATAATTCAATTTTCCAATTAGTCGGCGGTAGCGACTAGGATCTGGCAGTGGCTCCCCCTGTCCTGGTAATAACCTAACATTGGGGTCCATAGGTGTATCAATGGGTTTACAGCCTAACATTCCAGTCTCATCTAGGATATCCAGTGCATACTTCCTCTAACAGATGGAAATGCCCCGCCTAGACTGTGCAACTTCGATCCCCAAGAAATATCGAAGTCTGCCAAGATCTTTGGTCTGAAATTGATTGAATAAATGCTCTTTCAACTGATCAATCCCGATCTGATCACTGCCTGTAATGATAATGTCATCAACATAGACCAGGAGATAAACGCACTGGCCAGAAGAGCTATGCCGGTAAAAGACAGAATGATCGGCTTTGCTTCTGATTAAGCCAAAGGATTCAACAACTGAACTAAAGCGGCTAAACCAGGCCCGAGGAGATTGCTTCAGGCCATATAAAGATTTCCGAAGTTTACATATCATTCCAGAACTCTCCCCCTGAGCAACAAAACCTGGTGGTTGCTCCATATAAATTTCTTCCTGCAAGTCACCATGTAGAAAAGCATTCTTAATATCAAGTTGGACCCCAAATATCAGAATGAACAATAGAAAAGGGAGCAGCAACTCTTTTATTGACTCTACTAGCAAAGGAAGAACGAGTATGCTTTCCCTGCTGACAAGACTGACAATTCAAAGACTTAAGACCTGACAAAAAAAGAACCATATGCTGAAGCTTCGAGAGACTTGGATGACCCAGACGGCTATGGAGAAGCTCAGGAGACTCTGTGAGAGAGCATGCAACTGGAGCAGAGGGTGCATGCAGATAGTAGAGACCTCGTGACTCACCGCCCGCTCCAATCGTCTTCCCCGTACCCGGATCCTGCATAGAAAAAGACTGTTTAGAAAATGTGATAGAGCAAGAAAGAGAATGGGTCAATTGACTAACAGAAATTAAATTAAAAGGAATGCCAGGGATGTAATAAACAGAGGTTAAAGTCAAGAAGGGAGTTGGTTTGGCTTGCCCAATGCCACGGGCAGGAGCCTTGGTGCCATCAGCAAGAGTAACAGAGGGAAGATTATTAGAAAATGTAAGGGAAGTAAAAAGATCCTTATTACCACAAAGATGATCAGTAGCACCTGAGTCTATTATCCAGGGTCCAAGAGACGATTGAGAAAAACAAGCAACATGATTACCAGTATCTGGAGCAGGTGGCTGAGAAGAACTCTTCTGGAGAAGGGCCTCATAGTCTGCAGCGGAAATAGTCACTGATCCGGTAGAGGGCGGCACAACATCTGTTTGAGCAAAGTTCATATGTGGTGGCTTCAAGTGAGGGTACTTTCTATAACAACGTTCTTCAATGTGGCCCAGATATTGGCAATAATTACACCGAGGCCTTTGTCCTCGGCCACCCTGTTCATACGACATCGTCTGTCCGCGCCCGCCTGGGCCATATGATGTCATGGGCCCGCGACCGCCTTGTCCGCGGCCACGACCACGACCGCGTCCACCATTGTTCCAATTACCACGAGAGACTAAAGCAGCAGAATCAGACAAGAGAGCAGTAGAGTCAGTAGCTGTGACGTGTGCGGGGGCCACCTTATCTTGAAGATTCAGAAGGCGCTGAAAGGTCTGGGATATGCTGGGAATCGCAGTACTGGTTAGAATGTTCTCACGAACACTTTCTAATCCGTCAGGGAGACCAGAGAGAGTCACAACCGTAAAGAGACGCTCCACTTGCGTCCTGTACACTGTAGCATCTGCAGCATGAGGTAACATAGCCAAAAATTCCTGCATCAAAGAACGAATCTTACCAACATAAACTTCCATACGAGCTTCGGGTGATTTGCGCAAATCCATTATTTGGGAGACAATGGAATAAAGTTGTTGAATATCATTGGTGTAGAGGTTTTTGGCTTCCGTCCACACATCATAGCAGGTCTCAAAAGGAATGAAAATATTGAGAAGAGATGAATCAATGGATTGCCAAAGAATACTGAGGAGCTGAGCATCAACTTTCTCCCATTCAGTCATCTGATCTTGGGAAATATCAGTCTTCTTAGTGGTGAGATGTTTGTCATGGCCTTGACCGGTAAACCAGATCTTAACGGAGGTAGACCAGGTCTTGTAAGTGGCAGATCCGGTCAATTTCAGAGTTGTGATAGATGGAATAGCACTTGAAATGATGCCGGAAGAATGTTTACTGGTTCCTTCCATCAGGAACAGCGATCAGACAACCAAAAAACTGTAAAAATTACGCGAAAAAGGAACAAAGTAGCGACTTTTGCACTGGAAACCCTCGAACGGAAGAGACCCACAACGATCGGTCACTGGATCTGGAAGGAGGAGGCAGAGGCGAGCCTGTCTGCCTTGGTTTGGTCGGAAAAGGTGGCCGGAACAGTGCACACGCGCCGGAGAAAGGTGGCGCGTGAGGCCCACGCGCAGACAGCTGTGGTAGCGCGTGGAGGCGCGTGCGGCGGCCGTTTGGGACGGGTCTTGGACAGAAATGGTCGCCGGCGTGAGGGGATCCTGATCGCGTTTTTTCTCGCCGGAAAGGTGGCCGGAACAGTGATGAACAGTGACGGAACAGTGTTTCTGGCGATGTGAACAGTGTTTTCTGGTCAAATAATGAAGGAGGATGACGATCTGAGATCGAAAAAGGGTCTAACAATGTTCGGAGGGTTGAAAAGGGTTGCCGGTATGATGCATGACGGTAAAAAGGTTTGCCGGTATGATGCACGGCAGTAAAACGAAAGGAAAAGATATATATGCGGAAGCAGAGCCCTCAGATCGAGAGCTCTGATACCAAATTGAATCTGAAATATATTGTATATTCAAGTGTGTAAGTCTGTACAAGGAGACTCTCTATTTATAGAGACTAAAAAGACCTAATGGGATGACCTAATGGGCCAAGCCCACAATCTAGACTATTCTAGACTATTCTAATAATAATAAAATAATATTATTTCTAACAGTATCCATTTTCAATTTTTTGGGAAAACTTCATAAACCCCCCGGGTTTTGCTTCTAAATCATTTACCCCCCTGAAGTATTTTTTTTATCATCTACCCCTTGTGCTTTGATTCATAATCAATTATCCCCCTCCACTTGTTTTCCATCCAAATTTAACTAACGGTGTTAAAGTTTAAACAAAATTCAAAAATAGTTAAAAATTAAAAAAAGCCAAAATCTATGCAGGTTAAGGCACCAGATGTTGTTTCTCAGAATAAACCCAGATACCAGGTGTTGTTCTTGTTCAATCTAATTTACTTTGTGTTTATTCTTGTAATGCTGCCTCATTTGAACAATTTATTGTCTATTCTATTGGGATGATGTCTTTAATCCCTGGTTCTTTGTTGCCTTCCCTTTCCTTAATAAAAGGGTGAAGCTTATATTTGGAGACTATTCGCAGATAACTTTTGTGATGTGACAATTATTATCTAATGCATTAGCAAAATTGGACTAAGCAGTGTTTTTGTTTTCTGGTTCTCTAGATCAAATTTCATAGCTGGTATTGAGTTTATAAAGCCCTGAAGTTTGCATACATTTTCCTACTCTTTGTTAAATCTTGTCATATAATTAATTGTGAGCGGCTGTATGATGCATCATTGTTTGAGGGGAAGGTGATTTCTAAATTTCCATTCTCGTCTTGGAGGGGACAAATGTGGTAGAACCGTTTAAGGGTTGAAATTTCATTTATGCACTATAAATTTTAAGTCTGTCTATCATGAATGCCTAAAACTTTTCTTTTAATATGGATATATTGCTTTAATTTTAACCATCGATTTTATCAATAGTATTCTATTCAAATTATCTATTCTTCAATTAAAAATTATTCATACCATCTGTTCCCACTTTTGATCATGATGCTAGACAGCCTAGACTGCTTGTGTCATGTTTCTTTAAACTTGAATTTTACATTTTTACACCACATTGTATTTCTATGGAATTTGTATGAACAGCTTCTTGTATCTGAAATATCAAATTCATTCTTCAGGTAGTTAGCTTCCCATTTGATGATCAAAATTGCCCACCAATTCAACTAATTATATCATTTTGCCAAATTGCGTACTCATGGTTGAAAGAAGACATCGAGAATGTCGTGGTTGTCCACTATAAGGCTGGAATGCAAGGACTGGGTTGATGATTTATAGTCTACTCTTGTTTTTGAATTTTGTTTAAACTTTAACACCGTTAGTTAAATTTGGATGAAAAACAAGTGGAGAGGGGTAACTGATTATGAATCAAAGCACAAGGGGATAAAAGAAATACTTTAGGGGGATAAATGATTTAGAAGCAAACCCCGAGAGGGTTTATGAAGTTTTCCCTAATTTTTATTATATTAGTTTGATAAAACATCGATAAACTTTTTCATGATATGTAATGAAATTTCAAATATTATAGATGTCGGAACGTGTTAGAGTATGGAGGTGTCGTGGAGTGTTGGAACGACACTTCAGGTTTTTTGAAGTGTCAGTGTTACATAGGTGGTAACGACTACAATAGGTCAAATTGCAGCCAATTGCGGCGCTATTGCAACACTACAACGAAAGGGCATAAGGTTCTGCTTTTACCCTTGATTTAAAGTGCCAATAGTAATATTTTAGGGGTTTAATAACCTTTTAACCCTAATTTTATTTTGAACCCCACACTCTTTCTCTATGTATCGACCTAAACCTCCCTTTCTCTCTCATCTCTCCGCGACCAGTGACCAATTTATGTTTCCGGCAACCAGCTTCTCTCTGTTCCAAACATTTTGGGTGGGTTCTTTGGTTCTAAAGACATAATTAAAGATTTATAGCATCTTTGGATTCTCTGATAGGGTTTATTTTCCTTAGTTTAACGATTTAATTTAGCGCTACCCACTATAGTGTTTTTGGGGGGTCAGCTGCTACCTGCATTTGATAACTACAGTACAATTATAACCTACATCCGAATGCTTGGAGGCAAGTCTGCTATCATTTCCATGTACATATGGCCCTGAAAATTTATCCGTTCACAGGCTGTTAGTGGAAATAAATAAAAAATCCTAAACCTAAGTCTAATTGCTTTAAGCTTTGATATGATATGGTTCCTTAACATAGTATCAAAGCCTCTTTTGTCAAGTGGTCAATAGTTTGTTAAAAGCCACCCTTATTCTCTGACTGAAAAAAAAAAAAAAATCAATGCCAGCTAAAGTGAGATTGTGCTCGGCCCACATTTACATTGTTTCTTTGATTAGCTGTATTGTTTTAGCATACTACTGCATGTTCAAAATTATTCTTTCAGTTAGTTTCAAAGTTTGTTAGAGGCTATGAGCAGTGAGCACCAATATGAAGAATTTTTTTTTCCCAACATAGCGGACAAGTCTAATACTGATACGTTAGGGACATGGATATTGCCGTATCGGATGGGTCAGGAACCTTGGTCGCCAGTGATTCTGTTCTTGTCTTCTATACATGTGAGAAAGAAAGAGGAGAGGAGAGAATATGGCTGGCTGTGCGTGTGAGAGAAAGAGAAAGAGAGAGGGAGGAAGCATTATGACAGAGGGCAGATGAAGAGGTGAAGAGGAAGGAAAGTTAGGTTTTTTACTTCATATTAACCTAATATGACTAAGGGTCTTTCTTTGGGAATGAATTGGGCTTGGGCTAACAAAATTGGACTTGGACTAACATAGTTCATATATTAATATGGACTGAATTTAGATTCAAAAAACTAATTATTTTAATGAAAATACAATTTTTTTTTTAGTTTCTTCAAGGTATCCCTCGGTCAACAGTCGAAGACTAATCCTTTCGAGGCGTGGAGATCACCGAAGTGGATTTTGTCTCTACCAACAATGAAAATACAATTTTAATAACTATTATTCATTAATATATTTTAACATATTTTTTTATCTAATTATAAATAAGAAAAGTAAAGGGTAAAAGTAATATAAATAATTATATTAAAAATATTATTTAATACTAAAACGTGTTAGAACGTATCAAAATATTATTATTTTTGAAGTAACATATCGACGTACCGTGTCGGGGAACGTATCGGAAACGCCGTGTCGGAATCAGTGCTTCATTGGTTAGAGGTGTTAGAGCTGACTCATCTCTGAGTCAGGTCATCTGCTCTTTATAGAGAGCTCAATGTAACTCTTCATTATTGATTGATTCATTCTCAAATATTCAGATTATCATGGGCTCTGTTTCTCATACTTCTGTCTCTCTTTCTCTCCACTTTCTATTAAACCGTGTTAGAATTATGTGTCATTTTCTCTTATTTTTGTGCATCTGTTTTAAATCATTGCCTCTCACATTCCAGCTGGATTTTGTGCATTTTCTGATTCATTTTTGACTGCCCATAGGTTAGGGAACATGCTCGAAAACTTTTAGAGAAACAATTGAAGAAGCCTTTCTTTAATGAACGGTGAGCTTTGCATTTTATAATTATAATTTGTACTATTTGGTCATCTTATGTCATGTTTTGCTTTGTTATTGTTCCTGAAATTTTGAGCGTTAAAATTGCCATGTTTTTTGAAGTTAGTTACCATTCCTTTCATTATGCTTTAGCTTATCCTGTGGTCTGAAGAATTTGGTTATACCTTCTCTGGTCTTGCTTATCTCATGGCATGCTAGCATCTAAGGAGAAAAGAAGTAATTCACGAACTCCAAAGTCATATCTACACAGCATTGCTTTGGGTATTGATAGGGAAATAGATAAACGGATATAAGAGTGGGGTCTAGTAACAAATTTGACTGGGTTGAGATGAGAGATGGGTATGTTACCAGATAGTTAAACAAATGAATTTCTTGGTTTTCTTTTTGACATGGTATCAGTCTTAATAGCCATGTGGCTTAGAGTTTGATCCTTTTTGCTCCTTTCTTTTAAGTTAAATTTCAGCACATTGGTTCAAGACATGGTATTAGAACCTCTATAACCATGTAGTCTAGAGTTCGATCGTTGTTGCTTCCATTCTTATAAGTAAAGGTGAATTTTAGCATAGGGTAGGGTGGGCTTGTGCATTGTCCAAGTTTCAGGCCCAAAGAGCTCTTGCATGAGAGGGTTGTTAGATATAAAACCATTCGTGTGTTTTCACTCTATAGCTTAACCTTTAGAAATAGTTTCATGACAAGATATATATTCAATGCAAATATGGCTGCAACACCTTACGTGACCCAACTTTTCTCCTTGCATAGGGCCTAATTTTATAAACCACTCATCACTAAAACCCGACTAGTGAGGGTACGGGTGAGGGCAATCTTTGCATGCGGTCTTACCTTTACATATTCACACAAAGGCATTTTGCAAGGGACTAATTTTATAATCCCCTACCTTCTATAATCTGCTTAAGGTCATGGATTCGAGAAGCTTCTTTGAAAATATAAGGGTAAGGTTGCATACAATTGACTCTCACTCCTACCCTCACAAAGCTGTGGAGTTTTTGTGCTCCTGGGTTCGCCCTTCCTATATTGATAGGGTTAAAACTGAATCACGAATGCCTCTTGTTGGTTCGAACAATTCATTCTTGGAACCACTTATTTTCTAATTTGTTCAAATCTTGGTACATGGAACCATTATTTAATATTTTTTTTTGCATCAAATAAGAACTTAAGTTGTTATTTTTCCACATCCCCTGCAGTGTTCTAGGCTTGTATTTTTAATAATTTTCATTTTTTTTCCTAAGCTGTATTAGATTTCCACCATTGAAGAAAAAACCAAGAAAGTGAGAGGGAAAGTTGAGAGAGAGAAAACTGAAGAGTCATGTTTATTATACTGCGAATATGAAATCTGAATCAATCCAAAGAGGGAATGAGCTATGTTGCACCGACACGGGATACGACACGACACTCTGACACGTTAATTCTAGAAAATGTTAAATTTCGACACGTTAGGACACATTTTGATATTATATAATATTTTTAATTTATGTAGTGTATATTATATTTAGTATTCAATAATTTAACAAAAAAATAAAGCTAAACTTATAATATCTATCTATTTTTCAAAGAAACATAAGATATCCCAAATGTTTATATTAAACTCAATAAAATCGTAATCGTAATCTAACGAATCTAATAGTTGAAACTCAAAATGCAACGCAACGTAACCTTTGAATCTTTTTTGAGTCTTTGCAACGAGTATTGGAGTGTCGGGAAGTGTCGGAGTGTCGGTGAGTGTTGGGAAGTGTCGGACACGACACATCAGGATTTTTGAAATGTCGGTGCTTCATAGGGAATGAGCTCTATATATAGAGCTGAGGCTGACTCAATGATGAGTCAACAAAACTAACTAGCCAGCCAGCTAAGAAAAACAGTAAGATAACAAATTAACAGATACAGGGGAAAAGAATCAGCTACAGTTGGCACAAGAAAGTATAAAATACTACAAGAAAGCCTAGCTACGCTAATAATCTGTATTAGATTGTATTTTCTGTTCATATCCGACTCCCTTCTGAGAGTTTGAAATAGAGTGGTATCATTACTTTAAGTGGTTAGCATATTAATAAGTGTATTAATGTTTCGTGTATACAGTGGAAATTTTGGTATGCCAAGAGTCCATGTTAAGGGCATGGGACATGGATAATTGGGTGGGGTAGAAATGTTTATACTAGATATAGTTATTAGGATTTGGATACTGTATATGTTAATGTTTATTATGATGGTGATATTCAAAAACAACTTAGGATTTTTGTATTTTTGAGCAAATTGTTACTGAGGTTACTTCAGAGTCATAATTTGTTATCCTAGCAGAATCAGTATTATTTTGATTTTCTCATTGAGAATTTCATGCACTTCAGTTATCAGGTTTGTTGAATTACTATAATTTATTATTGAGTGATTATCCCAACTCTCTCTGTTCTGATTCATAAACTAGCAACTTTACTTTTGTTATACCGTGACCCTTAGATCAGAGAGTATTTGATTATGTTCTTTAACTGTGATTGTTGTCATCATTCTTATGTACATTTATTTGATTATTGGAGTTGACTTGTTTATCTAATGATAGTTATGGCGAAAATGTTGAACGGATGAGTGTGGAGGAATACCAACAGGGCAAGCTCTGGTTAAGTGATACTTTTTATCTCATAAGGTAAGTCCTTTACAATCAACTAAGCTGGTAGTGGTAGGCTGGTAGCACACCATTTTCTTAGAATGCACTGAGGGACAATTTAAGCATCTATCCATGGTTGTGTTGCTTTTATTTTTTCCCCATGCATTTTCGAGCTTGACTGGTGTTATATTTTTTACATTTGGAAAGTTGACCTAATTTATTAATTCCTTGTATAGCTGTCTGTACTTGAGAAGTGATGCATGGTATGATTACCAGTACAGTTTTTATTTGTAATATATAAAATAGTAAGATACAGATCATTTTAAATGAAGTTGAAATCAATTGATATTGTGGCATAGAAGTGAAGCAGGCAGTAGCAATGAAATTGTCGGTGCATGTGACTTGGTTGTTAGACGTTAGAACTGAATCTTCTTTTCTAGTACATTTAATTTTATATATATTTTTTCTTAATATTGGATACCTGGTTTTTAAATTGTGGTTGTGGTAGTGGTCTTGTTGTCGGTAGCGGTGGTTGCAACCGAGGTATCACATCCAAAAAAATTGACCAGAATGATATTTTAATTATGTGATCACATGCAACCGCGATCAGGATTAAATTAGGTAGTGATAAATTTTTCATAAATTTTTTGTAAGTCTCTCCTTAATTTATTCTTCAAATTAGGTGATATATGCAGATCTTAGGTCACTACCAAAGCCTTTGGAATGTTTGCATAGAAATGAATGACCAGGGCTCTTAATGTGAAGTTGTGAATCTTTTGATCTTGGCTTTTAATTTGAATTATGTGAAAAATACTTGCATTTGGCAGTGCTTGTTGAGTACACTATCTAATAACTATCATCCGTTCATTTGGTTAAACTAGTACTTTTACATTAGTAATTTGACTCATACTGATGACTTTTGGTGCTCGGCTACTTGGTTGTTAACACTAGGTGTGAAGATGATTCTCTTCCAAATATAAAGTGGGTCCTTGACCTTGCAAAAGCAGCTGTGTTAAGGCACGGAGTGCGTGGACTTGTAATTGATCCTTATAATGAGCTTGATCATCAGCGACCTCCAAATCAGTAATTCTCTTAAAAACGCTTCATTCTAAGCTAGATTTTGTTTTGCTTTTGTTTATGCATTACTTGAACTCTCTAGAGTACTTGGAATTGCCTGAGAGAATTCCTCTCAGTCCCTATTAATTTATATTAAAGGTTTAGAATTCAAATCCATTATAAAAGATAACTCCTAAAGTGTAGGCATAAGAGACAAGTATATAATACATAATAACTAACCCTCTCTCTTAAGCTGGTGCATATATATCATATGTAAGTTATCCTTGGAGCTTGGAGAGATTGGTGAAGATAGAGAGTTCAGGAATGAAGTAGTGATGTCCCTAGGAATTATCTTCTCTAGTATAAGATGGTAATCAACCCAACCCTTGTGTTTGGTTTGCTCATATGAAAGACTGGATTGAAGGCAATTTGCAATGTAACTTGGTTATCACAAATAAGTTTCATCGGACTTGTCTTGCAAAACCTTAACTCTTGAAGTAATTGTTTTAACCATATAAGTTCACAAGTTGCAAGAGCCATAGCTCAATACGTTGCTTCTGCATTTGGCCTCGCAACTATATTTTGTTTCTTGTTTTTTAGTGCGCAACTTCAAATCTCAAGTACCGAAGTTGACCCTAGTCTAAAGCATTGAGATAAATGCTGTTGTAGACCTTGGATGCCTTCTTGGTCGTTTCCTATAATAACTGATGTCATGCACAGAAATGAGATAGATACATTGGATGAATGTTTATAGAACTAGAAATGATTTGCTTCACTTTGGACCATACCGAACTGCTCTATAACTTCACTAAATTGTCTAAACCATGTTTAAATGGATTGTTCGTAACCATACAGAGATTTATGCAAGCGGCAAACAAGACGGACTCCTATGAGAGTCAAAAATGTGTTCCAGATCTTAAAATCATACGATTTTGCAATCTTTTCATCTATGATCAATCCAAAATGGTTGCTGCATCAGAAAATGGTGGGATCAATCAGGATTGCTGGCGAAGATTGTCACAATGGTGTGATGGCTCAGAATTGCTGAAGAAAATCGTTGAAATGGTGGGATCGAACGATCCCACCGTGTCTTATGATCTGGAAAAAAAACCCACCCAAAATAGTCTGCCCGCTCCTTTTTGGAATAACCCGAAATTCAGCCCATGAAAAAAGAAAGTACCCAAAATCCTTTTTGATTGTCAAAGAGTCAATGAAAAATCCTACATGTATAAATCAAGAGAAAAAAAACAGAGAATCCTTAAAGCAGATGCTGAAACCTCAAATGATGCAGTGGAGTTATGTGACTGAAGAAGATGAAGCGGCATGGAGACTGGTATTTAACTATTTATATCTGTGATAGTGAGTTCAACGAAAGTGGTTTAGGGTTACTTGAGGTTGAGGAGCAGCAATAGATCAGTTGCTAGGGATTGCGAATGGGCAAAGCCCAACAACCAACTGGGTTTTTTTAAAGTGATTTTGGGTCATGACTGGACTTTCGGGGAAGCTGATTATACAGATAGGATTTATAAAAGTCCATTTGAAAAACATTTGGGCTTCATTAATCGCATGTAGGGCCACTGTCTAAATAGCTGATCTATGGACACAAACAGCTGAACAATCTTTAAGCCTTAAAATTGGGCACCTGGGAGAAGATTTAGAAAGGCATGAAACCAAATTGAAAATCTGAAAGATAGAGGAGGAAAAACTCTAATTAAATTATTTTTTATAATCGAAGTTAGGAATATAAGATCTTTACTATTTGTGTAGATACCACAATTTACGATCTTGCCACTCCCTTCCGATCCTAGGTAAGATTTCGAGTTTGACTGCCTTGTTGACTCCCCTTAAGCAACAAACCTAAGTGTAGTCAAGGTGAATAAAGGCATTCTTTATGTCCAATTAATACAGAGGCAACTTTCAGCATCCATTGATAAGAAAAGTCAGACCTCCATTTTAGCAAACGCAGATAAAGTGTCCCATAATCATGGCCAAAAATTTGAGTAGACTTTTGCCACAGGGCGAGCTTTCAACTGGTCCACCTGTCCATGAGGGCACATTTTAACAATAAATACCCACCACAAAACCTACTGTGGATTTTCCAATTGGGGAAGGAATAAGAGTTCATGTGTGATTGGAACCCAAGGCTGCCATCTCATCATGCATTATCTATAATAACTAGGGAGAGGTTATACTTACTACTTTTTTTCTTACTATCTCTTACTACCAAATCTTAATCGTTGATTTCCATCAATTAACGGTTATAATTTATTAGGTCACATTTATTAATTAATTATTAATTCCCAATAAATTATAACTATTAAATTGAAGGAAATCAACGATTAAGATTTGGTAGTAAGATGTAGTAAAAAAAAAAGTAGTAAATATAACCTCCCCCTAATAACTAACGGTTATTTTCATATTTGACTTCATGTATTTGCTCCTTTCTTGGCACAAAAAAGTGGGGGAATAAAAGCCTATAGAAACATTGTTTCATGTTTTGCATTTGTACAACAATCAGTTTATCCCCTAGCACTCTGGGTGTTACCCTGATCATTTTTCATGTTGTGTGCTGACATAAATGTTGTCTGGATACAGGATAGCTAATTGATGTTAATTAATTTGTCGGAACTTGCAGGACTGAAACTGAATATGTGAGTCAGATGCTTACCTTAATCAAACGTTTTGCCCAACATCATGGATGCCATGTTTGGTTTGTAGCACATCCAAGGCAGGTTGGTAACAAACAGCTCTAATTTCATCCTTTTCCATTTTACTTTTTTTCTGATATTCTTACTTCTTATATAATAGCTGCATAATTGGGTTGGGGATCCTCCTAATCTATATGATATAAGCGGAAGTGCACACTTCATAAATAAGTGTGACAATGGGATTGTTATTCATCGTAATCGGGATCCTGAAGCTGGGCCTATGGATCAAGTACAGGTGAATATTTGTAGCATAATTTTGGTGATCTTTTACCATAATAAAATAAATATATACTTACGTAGGCTTTGCTTCAGGTTTGTGTTCGAAAGGTACGGAATAAGGTTGCAGGGACAATAGGTGATGCCTTTTTGTTGTATAATAGGTACTGAGACTCTTGCCCTTGATTATTGTGCTGCCATGCATTCACCTATGGTTTAGAAAAATAAAGTTTCATTATACACATACCACATGATCAACTTTTATTTAGTAATATTAACTCATTTAGAATTTTTACTATAATAAGTTTTTACAGCTTCCATTGGGTTTTTTGTCCTCATTCTCTCCATTCTCATTGATAATATTATGTCTAAAGCCATCTTTTTCTCATCACTCTTGGTATGCTCATGATTTCTAGTTTCTAGGGAGTCATGGTCACTTGCCTTGTGACAAAAACAGCACCTCCCCTCTTGTTTTTTTAATTTATATATATCTTTGTTTTGTTCGGTAGGTTTTCTTCTTTGATTATTTATGAGTAATGACACTGGTAGAGATTTTATCCTTAGAAAACCCTAACAGTCTCTAAGGTGTTACAGTGGACTCATTTGGACCATTTATAAAATGTTATAATGGGATCGAGTTGTTATCTAATGGCTTGTTTGTGAGGGGTCTCTGTGCATGTGTATCATTTTCCTTATAATTTGCATAAGCCCCTTTATTTAAAAAATAAAATAAAAAAAATCTCTGGTTGTTTGTTGGGTTTGTTTAAAGTAATCCGTGGTAATTTTATTTTATTTTGGCAGGGTAAATGGTGAGTACACAGACGTTGATAACAAGAGATAGCAATGAGGCCAAATCATTTTTTGGGTAGATTTGTATAGTCCTGATCCTGAGCAAGTTTGTCTTGAAATGAAGTTACCATATGATACAAGGTTCCTGTCTAAACATATGGCTGGCTATATGATGTTCTTCACTTGGGGTGCCTGCCAGGTTGAGATCAAGAATGGTGGATAACATCTTAACATGGCTTCTCAAATTTGATTGTATAATATCATTATTTTTGCCTGATTATCTTATATGTCCTTTAGGTATCCTTTTATAGTTGTCTTGAGTTACAATTTATTTTAATTTAATTTTGCAGTTCTGCATTTTAATCATTGTATAGATATAGAAAGATTATTTCTTTGTAATGAGCTCTAGTTCATTTTCCTTTAGGTTGTTGACCATTCTGTCTATCAAGATTGCAATGTTCTCTTGGGTCAGTATTTATTATTACTACTAATTTGAAGCATCATTACCGCTAGAAAAATTTGTTTGCACTGTAACACTGGGTGTTTGGTTTATTATTTGGCTTCTTAAAATCAATTCTGCGTTATGAATTAATTTTTTAGAGAAATTGAAAATTTGGACGTTCTTGTGAATAGTATTGATTTTAAATGTGAAATTTATAAAATATTCGGAAGCATATTTTTTTTTTTTTTACACTTCAGAAATAATTTTATTTACTGCTAAAGTAAAATGGACTTTTTAATTTATTTTTCAATCGGTAAGGTTGAAATAATTATATATTTTGTTTATTTTCAAACTAATTATTAACTTCAATTTCTTTGTAATTATGTAGAAATACAATTAAGAAATTAAAATCAAAGAAGTGAGATTTACTATTATAAATCATTTGATAAAATAATAAAGGATTAATATTTTTCTTGCAATTCCAAAAGGATGTTTCGGGGTTTGGAAAAAATACAAAGGGTATTTTATTAAAATCACATGATACAAAAGAAAAGTAAAATTATTAAAATATCTTATTTTCTTCCAAATCCCAAAATGATGGGATTACTGGTAGGGATATAAATGGGTCAGCCGACTGAAAAAGAGTCTATGACTCGGCCTATATTAGATCTATTATGTATAGTCAAATAAAATAGACTTAGATACAAAAAAAAAATTTATTTAGAAATCAGACCATATGTTTTTTTATATATATGTCTGGCTTAAATTATATTATTTATTATAAATAAAATAAATAAATTATTATTTTAATGATTTTGAATATCGAAGTAATATTACTTTATTTTTTTTTTCAATTATTTAATGTCTAATAAGCTTAAACAAGTTAAGAGGCCTATGTCTAGATTTTTGTTTTTTAAATATAGATCAGACCATATCAGACTTATAATTTGAGTATATGTAGGTTAATAGATCATGTTAGACCTATTTATTTAAGCCAAAACTTAGTTCAACCAAATATATTTACACTCCTCGTTGTTGGAGATAAATTTATATTGTAGGAGAAACATTTTTTCCAATTAAATGCTTGAAATATGAATGTGGATAAATTTTACATTTTACATAAGTTTTGTTTTTCAGTATTTTTTTAATTTATTTTTGTAGATTAAAGGACTAATCTCCACGAAAACAACATAAGAAATAAAAATACGGAGAGGTCGGCGAACAGTAGTTAAATCACTTTGGACTAACAATCTACTACCAAGAGGAGGGCTTTGAAAAAAAGTAATTTTCTTCATCAAGATGATTCAATAAGTAATTTGTCATTCAGTGAAAAATAGGTGATTGTTTTTTTGGCACGTGTGAGATTACACGTGCCTGTACTTTTGCCACATGTCAGCATTCTGTCATTTTAGCTGGGCAGCCAAGTGAGAATGGTTGACCATTCAGACGCTGACACGTGTCCAATACATTTCCGCTTGTCAGACCAGTGGGATTGTGACGTGACATTTTGACAAATTTTTTTTTCAGACGTGACAATCAGATAAGTTTTTGTACAAAAAAATGACAATATTCATTGTCCCCTTTATCTGCACCTCTGCATCAGGAAACATACTTCGGTCAAGCAATAAATGATTGTTTATCTCTTCATTTTTCATTCAGTATAGTCCATTTCTCACATGTGAAGAGGAACAGTAATAAGGTAGCACATGGTCTGCTATAAATGACCCTCACATAACAACGAAGTGTAGCTTTAAGATGCCCCAGCACTAGTGTATAATATTGCTCTGTTTGACTTATTGTCTTCATCTTATTGAAATATCTCTTAACTGTCCAAAAAAAAAAAAAACATGGTTTATGGCTATGCACTTCAAAAAATGATAAAAATAATCTGATCATTATACGGTTGCCCATAATCTATGCATAATTAAATAGAGGTAATAATACACCCTTATGAATAAATCTTTGATACTGCTGTACCAAAGATTCAGTGCATTCTACCAATGAAAATATTACATGTCAGTTAAATTTATTTTTTTCTGTCAAATTTTTTTTCTCTCCTCTGATGTGTAATGTTCTCATTGATGAGATGCACTGAATCTTGGTGCAACAGTAGCACCAAAGATTTATTCCACCCTTATATGTATCAATATGGGCCGTCCATCCTTGTATATTTATTTATTTTATACAGAGAATCGTATTTCTTTTATTGTTGTTAGCAAATTACAGCTCATAAAGCAACAACAAAAGAAAGCATGGTTGACTATTTCCCATAACTTGAGTTTATGACATGAATGAATGATACCACCGCATTGGAATTTGATAAATGGGGTGCAATAACACAGCAAAATATTATTAAGAAATCTCTGTCAAAAAATATTGTAATATTATTCTCCTGAAAACAAATCGATTCGATATCTGAAAACAAATCTACCACATGTAATGGTTTGTCGTTAGTCAACTAAGCAAGGTGCTTAGAGACCAAGTCAAACAAAGGAACAAATGTTTGCTAATCATAAGGTGCCACGTTCCAAGCCATTAATAGTCACCTTCTTGATTGGATTTGGGCCCTGGGCCCATTAGTCAGAAAGCCTAAAATATAGGCCCACTGGATTTGGAACCGGAACAATTCAAAACCATCTGTTGCGCAGGTGAGGCCTTTATTTTAGGGAATTATGTATTTACTCATTTTTTTTTTTTTTTTTTTTGTGATGGTACAATTTAACTTTGTGCCTTGCAAGGTACAAGGTGGAATTATGCCTTGTATATGTGACATCACAGCTGAACAAAACAATCTCAAACCAATAAAATATTTATTTCAAGAGATAGATTATTTTACCTACTATTTTTTCTGTCTATTTTTGTCTATCACTCTCTGATACCATTAGATCAGAATCTAAAGAGGAGAGAGAAAGATAAATGTTAATTAAGATTCTGATCTAATGGTCCTTTAAAATAGTAAGCAAAAGTAGACAGAAAAAAAATGGTAGTTAGAATAACCTATCCCTTATTTTAATATCATTTTGATAAAATAATTTTTAAATAATATTGATCTAAGTCAACAAAATTATATTTTCCAGGACATTATTATGTGGGAGAAGAAAAAAGAATAAATAATTTTTAATTCTAAATTTAGTAAATTATAAAGGAATTAATACTTGTCCTTTTAAATGACATAAAACTGTACCATTTTAGTCAAAATTAATGTGTTTTGAGAGAAACAGAAATATGATGGGAGAAAATAAGAATTTTTTTTTAATTTAAATATTAAAATGACTGATAAATTTTCCAATTATAAAAGTTTTCAAATGAGGGAAATATTTAATTAAAAAAAAAAGATTGACCTCTTTTTTCTCTCTCTCTTTAAACCCTTTCCCTCCAAAACAACATAAAAGTTGATTTTTTTTAACAGAAACCATGATGCAAAAAGAAATAAAGATTAAGAAAAGAAACAAAGAAGTTGCATGTATGATGATGATTGGGAATGGTATGGTGTGGGGTGGAAGAAGCATAGTAGTGTGTGATGGTGGGGCCAAATGCATGGTTTGATTTGCTGGCTTCCAGAGTAGCAAAACTCTCGGGAAGAAGAATCTCCCAACGGCTCCTCTGAGGTGGATCCAGTTATGTGACCGTTGGTGGGCCTAACCTCTTTCTCACTTTTCATGTTTCCAACGTTATATAACCCGTACAACACACCACTCTTCTAAACATAACACAAGACAACAACACACAACACAACACAACACACTGGTTTTTTCTATTTTGGTTCCTCCACTCAGGTTTGTTTTCTATTGGTTTTTCTCATTCATTTCGTTTTTTTCACTTCTAAATAATTTCTGGGTTTGTCTCAATTTTTATTTTTTTTATTTTTTGGTTTTTTTTTCAGTCTGTAATCATGACTGCTGAGGTTGTTGCTCAAGAAGAAACCCAAACAGCTGAAGTTGTTGCTGCAAAGGTGGAGAAGGTTGTTGAAGGAGATGATGTGGAACCAAAGGAATCAATGGATGAACTCAAACCCAAAACGGTGGAGAAGAGTTCATCTTACAAGGAAGAAAGCAACTTCCTTTCTGATCTGAAAGAGTTTGAGAGGAAGGCTTTGAATGAGCTCAAGTCAAAGCTTGAGGAAGCTATATTGGAGAACACCCTCTTTGAGAAAGAAAAGAAGGAGGCTTCAACGGTTGCTGAAGAGAAGAAAGATGGTGAAGAGAGTGAGAAACCAGTGAAGGAAGAGGAGAAAAGTGTTGGAGTAGTTGAAAAGGATGTATCTTTGTGGGGAGTATCACTTTTTCCAAGCAAAGGAGGAGAGGGTCTTGATGTGGTTCTGTTGAAGTTCTTGAGGGCTAGAGAGTTCAAAGTCAATGATGCATTTGAGATGCTGAAGAAGACCCTTAAATGGAGGAGGGAATCGAAGATTGATTCTGTTCTTGATGAGGAATTTTGCTCTGACTTGGCCTCTGCAGCTTACATGAATGGTGTTGATCATGAAGGCCACCCTGTCTGCTACAACATCTTTGGTGTGTTTGATAATGAAGAGCTTTATCAGAAAACTTTTGGGACAGAAGAGAAGCGCAATGAATTCTTAAGATGGAGGTTTCAGGTTATGGAGAAGGGTATTCAAAAGCTAAATTTGAAGCCAGGTGGTGTGTCTTCCTTGCTTCAAATCAATGACCTTAAGAACTCCCCTGGTCCCTCAAAGAAGGAGCTTCGAATTGCCACAAAGCTAACTGTTGCAATGTTGCAGGACAATTACCCAGAGATGGTGGCTAAAAATGTAAGTTCCTTTCTTACCTTACCTATTTTGAATTGTTTATTTATATTCAATTGGCAATGTAATGTGCTGTTGTGTTGATATTCAAAGTAATTGATAAACGTGTTTGTTTTTCATTGTAGATTTTCATCAATGTTCCTTTTTGGTATTATGCTCTCAATGCCCTTTTATCTCCTTTCTTAACTCAAAGAACAAAGAGCAAATTTGTGGTTGCTCGTCCTGCTAAGGTCACTGAAACATTGGTTAAGTATGTTCTCCCCTCCATTAACCATTTATGTTATTGTTAAGCTTCAATGGCTATTTCACTAAAAGGGCCTTAATTCTTTTGTATCAAATAGGTACATTCCAATTGAGGAAATCCCAGTTCAATATGGAGGTTTCAAGAGGGAAAATGATTCTGAGTTCTCTGCTCAAGATGGTGCTGTTTCAGAACTCATTCTCAAGGCTGGTTCAACTGCAACTATTGAGATTCCTGCATTGGAGGTACCAACAACTAGTGTATATATAAAGTTTTATGTATTATTCTCTGGTGTGCTTTAGAAATAGGAATATTAGACTAAAAGGTTGTTGCATCTCAACAGGTTGGAAACACTTTGTGCTGGGATTTAACTGTTATGGGTTGGGAGGTAAGTTACAAGGAAGAATTTGTTCCCACTGATGAGGGTTCTTACACAGTCATTGTTCAAAAAGGGAAGAAAATGGGTCCCCAAGAAGGGCCTATTAGGAACACTTTCAGGAACAATGAACCAGGGAAAGTTATCCTCACTATAGAGAACACTTCAAACAAGAAGAAAAGGGTTATGTATCGTTATAAGGCCAACAAGAGCTCGTTCTGAGATACAATTCAGGGAAAGTTCTATTTTTGTTACATTGTTTTCTTAGAATTCAGTAGGTGAAATGTGTGAAGACTGAAGAAAAAGAAGCATTCTTTCATTGTTATTATTGGTTTACATTATGATTTACTATGTATATTTCTTTTTTCTCAAATTAAATTGATTGAAAGTTCATTCATCTTATGTGCAAATAATGTTTGTTATCTAGTCTGCTTATTTTAATGTAAATTGGCTTGAGTTTTTAGCGTGAGAGGAATAATATATTTTCTTAATAATAATTCTCTTGCTACTTTATATAGAAATATTGAACAAAAAAACGGCCAGAGTATGTATATATATAAGAAAATATTTTTCTCATGTTGCATGAGATAATTTATCTTATGCAACACACAAAAAAGTAAGTTGGACCCATTAAAAAGAAGAGAGAAAAAGAAAAAAAGTGGGTCATGCCTATTTTTGTCTGTGTTGTATGAGACAAATATCCCATATACATATATTACACTCCTAAAGTTTTTGTATTTTTACTTTTCATATATATTAATTTTGATTGTGACAAACGCATATCTGGATGAAAGTGGAAGACAACATTGCATTCCGTTAATTTTTATTATAAAAAAAATAATCACAGTTTTTATTCTATTAGAAATCCCACCTTCCAACATCTCATTTTTTAGGGGTATCTCTCAATTAGCTCTCATTTTTACAAAACTCAAGAAATAAGAATAAATCTAAAGGAAAATATATATTAAACCTGGCAAAATTTCGTACAATGCAGTTAGGTGTTTAGAAGGATTCATGGAAAATTGAAGATGGTAGGTAATCTTATTTATCCACGTTTAGTAACGAGAGTTTTAATTTTTTTTTCCATAAATTTGATTTCTGGAAAAATATATATTAAACCTGGCAAAATTTCGTACAATGCAGTTAGGTGTTTAGAATTGTAGAATTCTAGGAAAATTGAAGATGGTGGTAGGTAATCTTTTTATCCACGTTTGGTATGAGATTTTTAATTTTTTTTCCAGAAATCTGCTTTTTACAAAATTTTATTTTGTGTGTATATTTTTTTGAAAATACCATCCAAGAATACCATCGGGGGTTGATATTTTAGGATTCCTATGGTAAATGGGAGAATTTAACGCAACAAAACATAGCATCAAGAAAATTAACCCAACATTTTTGGAAATATTTTTAGCTTACCAAATATTTTTTTAATAATATTCACGAGAAACTCATTTTTTAATCATATTTTTGAAAATCACTTCAAATAAAAAAATTCTCTACCAAAGGCCGTTATTGCCTTAATGGGTAAGATAACAAGGACTTCATGAACACTTTTTTAAAAAATATTTTTTTTAACTTTTTTTGATATTATAATTTATAACTTACGTTGTTGAATCACAATGTATCATGGATCGTTTGATCAATTTTTTATTTTTTTTATTAATAATAGTTTTTTTTTTCTTAATTTAAATCAAAAATCAAATTTTTATTTTTTTATATTAAAAATTATAAATTTTGATTTCAACTTTATCAATTTTTCATTATCAATTTTTTTTCAACTTTATCATGCTTCTTTTTTATTATTCCAAGGGAAAACTTCAAAACTCCCTCTGAAAGTTTAGTCAGAATTACTTACCCCATTCTCCAAAATTTTTAATCATTTACACTTTTACTTAAAACTTTTTTATCACTTTACCCCCTAACTTGATTTTTCATCTAAAGTTGAAGTTAACGGAGTTAGTCTTTTAAAAAAAATACCAAAAACTACTCTTAAAAAAACACACAGCACTGGACCTTACTGATGGCAAGAGATAGTCATTGAGCAATGAAACCCTAATCATTCTGACGCTCCACTTCCCCTACTTCTGATTAGCCGGTAGATGCTTATATAATTCGGGTTCTGAAAGAAACACACAACACTCAAAGATTTGGACCGATAAATCTCTATTCTATTCGTTGTATTTGAGTGATTTGATTCTCTCTATAACAAAGAATAAAACAAAGTTTCATAACACAGACCCTGTATGAAATCAATGGCATTCAAATGCGATCAATGTAATATATAAATATATATATTTCGCAGATTCAAGAACTCACATATATCAAATGCGATGAAAGGATATTTTTTTGAAGCTTGTTGTTGTTTTTCCAGATTTTTTGGAAACCCATTTTTTTTTTGCTGTCCAGACATGTTATCTTATGGATAATAGTTAATGAAATTGGTCCTTTAATTGATTTTTTTGCTGTCCATTTTTTTTACTTGCTGAAAATATTTACACCTTTGGTCCTTTAATTAATATATGGAGCATTGAAAATTGGTTCATCTTTGACAAACGAAAAGTGAAACATATAGTGAGGCTGAAAAATAATTACAAGATAACAAAAAAGGTGTCGAGGGGTAATTCTTTTTTTTTTTAAGGGTAGTTTTGGTATTTTTTTTTTAAAAGACTAACTCCGTTAACTTCAACTTTGGATGGAAAATCAAGTTAGCGGGGTAAGTGATAAAAAAAGTTTTAAATAGGAGTGTAAATGATTAATATTTTTGGGGAGGGAAATAAGTGATTCTGACTAAACTTTCAGGGGTTTTTTTAAAATTTTCCCTTATTTCAAACACCTAAATTTTTTATTTTTTTGGATACAAGTAAGAATTGAACATGTAGCTTAATATTATTTTTCCAAATTCCTCTCTAGACCAATCTTAGTAGCTTGTCTAATTTTAAAATTTTGAGTGAATTTAAGAAAGAAAAAAATATGCATCACATAGAATACTCACTATTTAGTTATAGCTGTCTGTCTCGCAAATGTATTTGGGCCTACGATATGGATCAAATCCAATGCCAAAAACCAATCCCAACCATAATTATTTATTCGATATTAGTGGGCCGATTAAAGGTAAAAAGTCTTATAAAATGCGGACCTCATACAATATGTCACTGTTAGGGTTATTGTAACAATAGCGATACGTAATCTCATCACAAACATTCATCCCGTACTTTTTTATAACCTCAATGGTTGATATATATAACTCTTAATTAATGTTAATAAATTGAGATTGGCTCGAGAACCGGTAAACGATCATATAATCGGCTTGCGTAAAGAAATAGACCGGCTATAATTGAAATTGGTGCAACTTGATGTGACCCGACCGATTTCATGAAAACTGATGACCCCGTCTAGTCCATAAAAAAAAAATTCCAAAAAAAATGTTTATTTTTTTTAAACACTAATATTATCTCAATTATGCACGATGCAAATTTTTTTGATTTGATTTATAGTTAGAGTCTTAGAGATGTTGTTTATTGACCTCAAGCCCCGTATCACGATCATTATATTTTTGTTTGATCTTTTATTAAATAATAATGTGTGATTTATATTAAAATATTTGAAATTTTATCATTTTTTTAGATATTTGAGTATGATTATAATTTTTTAATATAAATTATAGAATTGCATATAATTACCAGGTCATACAGTTCAACCAGTGACTCAGTACCTCAATCAAATTAATGATCGAGTCAGTTTTAATAACATTGCTCTTAACTCTTGTAAACTATTTATGCAAAAAAATTTTAGGCAAGTAACATTATTTTTATTGTAATTAGTTTTTAACTTGTTGGGTCTTGGACGTTTATCTAAAAAGTATTTACCATCGAAGCAATCAGCTTTTTATTTTTATTTGTATTGGTTACTAGGTTCTACGACTTTGAAATTATCATTCTCGACGGTTAAACTTTAATAGTTGTATTTGTAATTTCTTTTTACTTATAATTAAATTTTAATCAATGATTTATGTCAATCTAACGATTATAATTTATTAAAATTTAATAATTAATTAATAAATATGACCAAATAAATTATAATCGTTAAATTGCAAAAATCAAAGAATTTTGTTATAAATATAACCTCCCACTTAAATTAATTAAATGTTTATGTATATCTAAAGAATTAATTCAAGGTAAAAACGTAACTCATAAGTGATGAATCATTTGTAAATAATGACGTGGCATAGTTAGTTAGATTAATCATATTCTGTTAAGAGTTTGTTAGATTAGTCATTAAGTGATTGAGTTAGTTTTAACTATTGAGTTGTATATAAAAACAGTTCTGACTTGTAAGATGAGGAGTAATTTGAATTGATTGAGTTAGTTTTAACTATTGAGTTGTATATAAAAACAGTTCTGACTTGTAAGATGAGGAGTAATTTGAATCGATGAATGCATGTTTCTTTTTCTCTCTTCCTCTCCTTGTTCTTCAAGCTCAGAATGTTCATCATCTTTCCTTCCTTTGTTTAGATGGTATCAGAGCTTGATTGGCTCTGGTATCCACTGTTTCTTTCGCTGCATACATTCTAAGTATTCTCATGGATTTCTCACAATTGTCCATGGAGAATTCTGATGATATACAAAACCATGATCCAAACCAAAACCATAACCAGATTAACCAAAACCATAACCAGATCAACCAAAACCATAACCAGATCCAAAATACAAAAGAAAACCATGTCCAAACACCTGATTTCATAAACAATCCCCGAAATCCTCTATACATGCATCCAAATGAGAATCCATCAACCATACTTGTTTCACCCCCATTGCATGGACCAAATTATCACTCCTGGTCACGAGCTATGAGGATGGCTCTAAGTTCGAAGAACAAATTATGCTTCATAGATGGTTCCATGAAGATTCCTTCCAGATCTGATGATAACTACTCAGATTGGGAACGATGCAACAATACAGTTCTAGGCTGGATTCAGAGGTCGATAGATGATTCCATAGCACAGTCAATTCTCTGGATTGATTATGCAGAAGATGCGTGGAATGACCTCAAGGATCGATTTTCTCAGGCTGATATATTTCGTATTTCAGATTTGGAGGACGATATATGCAAACTGGAACAAGGAAATCGAACAGTAGCACAATATTTCACAGAGTTGAAGATCTTATGGGATGAAGTTGATAATCTGATTCCATTACCAAGATGCATGTGTCAGGTACAATGTTCCTGTGGTGGTTATAACAACATGCGTAAGATAAGAGATAGAGATCGTGTAATTAGATTCCTTAAGGGATTAAATGATCAATATGAACATGTTAGCTCCCAAATCATGTTGATTGATCCCATTCCAGTTGTTAATAAAGTTTTTTCTATGATAATACAACAAGAGAGAAATCTAAGTGGTCCAATTCAAGGTGATGCTGCAAACTCTACTCGTGCTTTCTCTTATGTTTCTGAGTCCAAGAATAATTTCAACATGGGAAGAGGAAGGTCCAATTTTAATAGAGGTGGTAACAGTGACAATTTTAATAGAGGTGGCAACACTGACAATTTTAATAGAGGTGGTAACAATGGAAGAGGAAAAGGACGGTTCTGTACAAATTGTAAGATGACAAATCATACAATTGAGAGTTGCTATTTTAAGCATGGCTTTCCTCCTGGCTATAAACCGAAAAGGAGTGTCAATCTTGCTGTCACACCAGAAAATACTTCCCAAACAGAACATAGTGCACTCTTCACTGCAGAGCAACATCAACAGCTATTGAAAATGTTGAATTCAAACACAGGAGTAGATCAGCATTCGACTAACTTGGTACAAGTTTCTGCCATGGCAACAGAAAAACCATACACAGCAGGTAAATCTTTCAATGATTGGATTCTGGACACAGGTGCAACCGACCACATATGTTTTCAAAAATCTAGTTTCTCATCCTTACATGCAATAGAACCTATATCCATTAATCTACCAGATGGCCATCAAATCATAGCCAAACTCAGTGGAATTGTTGACATTACTGATACATTAAAACTGGTAGATGTTCTATATGTTCCTGATTTCAGAGTTAATTTGATTTCAGTCCCAAAACTCCTTAAAACCTCACCATATTTTTTAACCTTTTCTAATTCAAATTGTGTTATTGTACAGAAACATACCAAGGAAATGATTGGTTCAGCTGAAATCAGGAGTGGACTTTATGTGTTAATCATCTCGAAGACCAAACCAATAACCTCTCAGTCTTCATTTGCTTCATCTTCCTGTCATAGCAATTCTCTGTGTTGTAACCTTTCTGATTCAGATATTACCTTAGACAATGATCATGTAATATGGCATTATAGGCTTGGTCATGTATCTCATAGCATTTTAAAGACTTTGTCTACTCAATACACTTTCATTCCATATAAACAAGTTGCTCCATGTGATGTATGTCAGTTTTCTAAGCAGCATAGGATGTCTTTTCCAATTAGTATATCAAAATCCAAAAGATTTCTGGACTTGTTACATGCTGATATTTGGGGTCCATATGCCACTCGATCTATTCATGGTCATAGATATTTCCTTACACTTGTTGATGATTTCACAAGATATACATGGGTTATACTCATGAAATGCAAATCAGAAACTGCTTATCACTTAGAAGGATTTATTTCTTATATGGAAAATCAGTTCCAAACTTCTTTAAAAATCCTTAGAACCGATAATGGACCTGAATTCAATATGAATACTTTCTTTCATAATTAGGGGATTCTTCATCAAAGATCTTGTGTAGAAACACCCCAACAAAATGGGATAGTAGAAAGAAAGCATAAACATATTTTGAATGTAGCAAGATCTCTTGTTTTTCAAGCAAATATTCCTCCAAAATTATGGTGTTATGCTATATCTCATTATGTTCGTATTATCAATCGAGTTCCTACTCCCCTTCTTGATAATATTTCACCTTTTGAAAAACTTTTTGGTAAACCACCTGATTTACATGATCTGAGAGTCTTTGGTTGTTTGTCCTATGCATCTACCCTTCTTTCTCACAGAACGAAATTTTCCCATAGAGCGAGAAAGTGCATTTTTATTGGCCACAAACTAGGAATGAAGGGTTACATTCTCTATGACCTTGTTGGAGGTTCTGTTTTGATATCTAGAAATGTAAAATTTTTTGAAGACTATTTTCCTTTCCTTCATGCTTCCTCACCCAACAGCAACATAGTCAAACCTTATCCATATTCTGCTTTACCAGACCTTGATGATAACCACATTCCCTAACAACAGAACAACAATTCCAACTCAAACCAGATTCCAATACCAGAACCACTCCAAACTCCTATTACACAACTGAATCCATCCCCTATTTCTATATCAGATATGCATTCTGACATACCTATTCTTGAACCTACACCATACATCAATACACAACCTTTCAATGACATTGTTCAGCATCCTAGAAGATCCTCTAGATGCACACAGCCACCTAAATACTTGGATGATTATCATTGGAGTCTCTCAACTGATGCAGCTGAATCTTCTTCTCCAGGTAATTTTTCTGTTCTTTATCCATTATCCCAAGTTTACACCTATGATAATTGTTCTTCACAATACACACATTATTGTCTCACCTTAAGCTCTTTGATTGAACCCACATACTATAAGCAAGCATCACAACAGTCGTGTTGGGTTGATGCTATGCAAAGAGAACTCACTGCCTTGGAACTCAACCATACCTGGTCCCTCATTGATATACCTGCTGGTGTTAAACCCATTGGATGCAAATGGGTATACAAAATAAAGCTCAAAGCTGATGGCTCTTTAGAAAGGTACAAGGCAAGGTTGGTTGCCAAAGGGTATAACCAAATGGAAGGGATTGATTATCTTGATACCTTCTCCCCCGTGGCAAAGATGACTACAGTCAGGGTCTTACTTTCTGTTGCTGCAGCACGCAATTGGGAGCTTATTCAACTAGATGTCAACAATGCATTCCTTCATGGTGAGTTACATGAGGATGTCTATATGCTACCACCACCAGGCTTACCTAATGTCAAACCAGGACAGGTTTGCAAACTTCATAGGTCTCTATATGGTCTAAAACAGGCCAGCAGACAATGGTATGCACAATTGTCAACCTTTCTGATCTCTCTTGGATATAAATAGTCTACTGCTGATTATTCTTTATTCATCAGACATCATGGTCCAATATTTACAGCAATCTTAGTTTATGTTGATGACATAGTTATCACAGGAACTAGTTCTCAAGCAATCATACACGTGAAAGGCTTACTTGATGCTGAATTCAAAATCAAAGACCTTGGATCTCTAAAATTTTTTCTAGGACTTGAAGTTAGTAGATCCAAAACAGGCTTACTTCTCAACCAAAGGAAATATACATTGGATCTTCTGCATGACAATGGTCTATTAGCTTGTAAGCCAGTGAGTACACCAATGGATCCTTCTTTAAAGCTGCAAAAAGTTCAAGGAGAACCATATTCTGATCCTGAATCCTTTCGTCGTCTCATTGGTAGACTTTTATATCTTACTACAACACGCCCGGATATCACCTTGGCTGTTCAACAACTCTCTCAATATGTTGCTCATCCCATGACAGTTCACTTTCAGGCAGCCACTAGAGTTTTGAAGTATCTTAAATGTTCTCCTGCAATAGGGTTATTTTTTCCCAAAGACAATAGTCTTCATTTCTCTGGGTTCGCAGATGCTGACTGGGGAGCATGTCTTGATACAAGAAGATCTATTACTGGTCAATGTCTCTTCCTTGGATCTGCTCTCATATCTTGGCGTGCAAAGAAACAGCAAAGTGTCTCACGATCGTCAACCGAAGCTGAATACAAGGCGCTTGCTTCCATCACATGTGAAGTTCAATGGTTGACATTTCTTCTTAATGATCTTCATGTCGACACATCAATACCTGCCTCTGTGTACTGTGATAACAAATCAGCCATATATCTAGCTAACAATCCAGCATTTCATGAAAGATCCAAGCACATTGAGCTTGATTGTCACATTGTTCGGGAGAAGTTACTTGCTGGTCTTTTAAAGCTGCTCCCTGTTTCTACTAAAACACAGTTAGCTGATCTTTTTACTAAGCCACTGCATCCAGGTCCCTTTAAGCACATTGTATCCAAGCTTGGTCTTTTGGATATCCACAGTCCAGCTTGTGGGAGGGTGTAAATAATGACGTGGCATAGTTAGTTAGATTAATCATATTCTGTTAAGAGTTTGTTAGATTAGTCATTAAGTGATTGAGTTAGTTTTAACTATTGAGTTGTATATAAAAACAGTTCTGACTTGTAAGATGAGGAGTAATTCGAATCGATGAATGCATGTTTCTTTTTCTCTCTCCCTCTCCTTGTTCTTCAAGCTCAGAATGTTCATCATCTTTCCTTCCTTTGTTTAGATCTTTCATGATTTTATTTTATATCTTTTTAATATAACTCCTCGTGCAAGAATTCTTTAGATTTGGAACATGAATATTACACAGACCCATATTTTAGGTTCTATTTTGAGTTGATTTAATTTTATTAAAAAATGTGGGTGATGAATATGAAACTTATGACCTTGTGGTCACCTTGATTTTGATACCACAATAAACAATCATAATAATTTTATATTATTAGCTGAGCATGTAACATATGTCAACGGAGACAACATCCTTTTTTTGTGGACTGAAAAATGACTTGGGGTCTGTTTAATTTTTTTTCTCTTTCTTGTTTTGGTGGATTCCATTGCTAGTTTGTGTGTAGCTGGAAAAAGAATTTTGAGACTAATAAATTCCATAATTATATTGTCCTTACAGTTTTAATAGATTGGATGTAGTGCGATAAAAACACATTAGAAAAAAAAATTAAAAAAAGAAAGAAAGGAAGAAAGGAGTAGGGAAGTGCATCATTGTTGAGGAATCCAACCTTTCCATTCTTCACAACATCAAGATGCAACTTTCACGGAAGCTCTTGTGCTCCAAAAAGTAAATTTTAGAGCATGAGCTTTTAAAAAAGGAATTTTTTATGACTTTTTTTTTTAGAATGAATTTTTTAAAAAGTTATAATTATTTTATATTTGGATGGATGGTAATAGGGTGGAGTAGGTAGAGTGGGGTTGAGCTTGGCGATAAAATTATTTGAATTTTCACTTCTTCTTTTTCATAAATAAGAAATTTTGATTTCTTGAAAAAGTATTATTTTAACTTTTTTTTAATTCTACTTTTTTAAAAGTTGCTATCCAAACTCATAAAATGGTTCAAAAGGATTTTTAAATTTTTTTAAAAAAAAAACTCATCCAAACACTCTATTAATCACAAGTGCAGGGACAAATTTGACCAAACTATTAATTGCTTCACAAAACAGTATAATATCATGGCACCGAATGACAACTATTCATTTCTAAAGTAAAACGTGATATTCCTTTATTTATGGGGTTAGTCTGTCTCATATTTTAGGAGATAATTTTATCTTCTATATATATATATATATATATATATATATATATATAAATATAAATATGTGAGATTTGTTCTTTTTTTCTTCTCTTCACATGACCTCACAAATTTTTATGTGTATATAAGAGATCATAGATAAAATTATCTTATATAATATGAGAAAAATTAATTCCTTTATTTATTTGTTAAAAAAAATTGTTAATAAAGAGTGGTAATTCCAATACTATATAACTGGGAAGATGATAACGTCCTTTAATTGGAATCTGACCAATTAGGATATGTATAGATCGAGTCACTCGCTGAATTCAGCTAATAAAAGATTTAATGAAACTCATTGACAATGACAATGTTTCTAAGCATCAAGAAATGTCACTCGTGATTTCAACCATTCCTACGATACGGGCATTAGGAAGAAAAGAGTTGGATAATCAAACGGTCAGAAATTAGTAGTTCAGTTGAAATGTTTATTAATATTTGATTAGGCTGTTATTAGCAATCCTAAGTAATAAAAAATGCCTATAGATAAACATTATGTGTTTATATTGATTAAATAAAAAATCAATAATCAACTACTAAACACATGGATGAACTAATAAAGGATTGTTCCAGCTTAATCAGTGGGTCACGAGTTTAAATTTCTGAAAATGCAGCCGGGTTAAAACTTGATCCTACTCAAATATATATGATCCTATCTGACTTGAATTGAATTAGGCTGCGCATGACAATCATTCTAATTCCTCGTACTGTTTCTGAAAAAAATGATTCTTTTCTATTTCTGTGTCTTGGAAGAGTTCTGAGAATCAAAATTACGTTAGTTAACATAATTTATTTTTATTCCGAAAATCAGAATTACGTTTGTTAACACAATTTTTTTATATTCTGAGAATTAGAATTACATTTGATAACACAATACAAATCTATTTCTTTACTTTTGTTTATAGATTTCATCAGCTGTATAAAATACCAAATGACAGATTTTAAGTGAAAGGCCAAATTTTATATTTAAAAAAATTATCTAAAAATTATAAATATTTTATTGTGTAATTTTTTTGTCATCAACGGGGACTTCTTCATGGCTAGTGGCTTTAATAACCAACACTTCAAGGTCTGGAGCCAAATTCCCAGCAACTTTTGCTATGCTGATACTTGTCTAGTCCTTCACAACCCCAATCGCCTTGCGGATCGTGCTCGATGCCATTGGGAACGCGTAAAACAACAACAACAATAATAATGGGTATGTGAAATTGAGATCAAAATTTAGAAACAGTGCCACGATACCTGTTGTTCTTGTGTGAAGGAGAAAGACCTGCAACTGGGAACACAAGAGAGAGGAAAGGAGACCAAGAACTTCTGTGGTGAAGGGAGGGGTAGTGATACGGTGATATGTGGTTGAAGGCCAGTGACGGTTCGGTGTTGATGTGTAGCGGGTAAGAAGTCGTGAGAGAAAACTGATTCTCTTTCTGTGCCCTGGAATAGAGAAGCAGAAATTTTTTGATTCTTTTTTTTTTGTTTCTCAGCACAAAAAATAAACCAGTTAATCCCGACAACAAAAAAATAAACCGATTTTGTCAAACACAATTCCTATCCATTTTTGTTTCTGGGAACAAAAATAATAAAAAAGCTCATTCCGGGAAGGTTGTCATGCATACCCTTAATCGAATAATCAATAACCGATATATAATATTTAAAAAGAATAAATCATAATCATGTTTTTCGATTTATTTTTATTTCTTTATCTCCTTGTTAATTGAGATCTAGGGGTTAATCCCCTAACACCATACTAACTCACAATGACTATTATTTTGTTTAGTATATTAAAGAGTTATAACTATAAGTTGAATTTATAATTAATAATCCTCATAGTAATTTTTTCAAGACATTAAATTTTTTATTCAATGTTTATTATTTTATGTTTTACAATATGTAATTGTGTTACCAAGATACAACATTTATCATTTTTAAAATCATTGAATTATTAAAAGAAAACCTCAAAGTGCAAGCATGACTAAAGTATATATAGAATGTCAAATATTTAGATGCCAATTGCATATTAATTAGTACTATCCTCCTATTGAGATAAAGCCACATGTAGCACGACGTGTTTACTCAATCCAGTTCTGTAATGACGACATCATTACCACCTCCACCACAAAGGCCCTCCAAGACAAGTAGCTAGCAGAGTTTCATTAAGCTAAATAGCCTCTGACCAATTCTAATATATACCATAAGGACTCCGCACTCAAAGCTTTTGTATATGCATATCTAAAGATTCAAAGTTGATGTGCAATGAATGGATAAATAAGAAGCCGAGAGGCCAGCGATTTGACCACGAAAATTGAAGTATTTTAAGAATTTCCGCCTGCATAATTGTTTGAATAAGGATTAGAATCTGTTGATCGAGTCAGATTATGACCGGCGAAAATAAAATAATAAGAGATAATGATTGAATCCTTATCTCCATGATTATTAGCCCCATTTTCTGCACCTATTATCACGCAAAAACACCCCCCCTTTGTTAACTTACTGAACGAGGAAAAAAGTAGTTATTTTACACGCCGTGTTCGAGATAATCAAACTAAAATAGGTATTTTAAATTAACAATTTATAATCTTTGTTTTACTTTATATTGACTTAATTGCAATAAAAAGTGGGAGGAGTATGAATCGAACTTGTGACTCTGAAGTCACATAAGTTGCGCAGGACAATTATTCTGATTCCTGGTACTGTTTCTGAAAAGAAATGATTCTTTTCTATTTCTGTGCCTTGGAACAATTCTGAGAATCAGAATTACATTTGTTAACATATTTTATTTTTATTCCGAGAATCAGAATTACGTTTGATAACACATTTTTTTTATTCCGAGAATCAGAATTACTTTTGATAATACAATAAAAATTTATTTCTTTACTTTTGTTTATAGATTTTATCAACTATATAAAATAGCAAATGACTATAGATTTTAACCGAAATGCCAAATTTTATATTCAAAAAAAATTATCTAAAAATTTATAATATTTTAACCTTCGTTGTTTATAGCCATTTTATAAGGCACTGTTGAGTTGAGGAGGAAAAAAGAAAGAAAGGGTTTCTTGGTCCAATCCTTTTCACACTGTGGTGGAAGTCTTCATTTTTCAATTCTTTCATTCATGCACCCTTCTTCTTTAACCATTTCATCATCTGCATACCACTTCACTTCGCTTTCTAGAAATAAACCGTAGCAACAATCTAAGTAAAAAGTTATATGAGGTTTGTGTGTGATCCCTCAAGCAATCAGATAACCAGCCATAAAGAGAGAGAGAGGGAACGCAAAAGAGAGAGGGAAGGAGACAAAGAACTTCCGCGGTGAAGGAGGGTGGTGGTCTGGTGATACGTTGAAGGCCGATGATGGATTGGTGTTGGCGTGTGAGGGGTACCAAGAAGCGAGAGAGTGGGGGAAAACTGATTCTATTTTTGTGCCAGGAATGAGAAAAGTAGAAATTTTTTTATTCTTTTTTTTGTTCTCCAGCATAAAAATTAAACTGGTTCATCCGGAGAACAAAAAATTAAACCGATTTTACTAAACGAGTTTCTCATCCATTTTTATTCCCGGGAACAGAAATTAAAAAAAAATTCATTCCGGAAAGGTTGTCATGCACACTCATAGACTTTTATATAAAATAATCATTTTAACTAAAAGCTTAAGCTTGTAAGTGATGCACACTCTTTATGCAAGAGCTCTCGTGACCTTGTGGTTACCTTGACTCTGATATAATGGTAAACAACAATTTCACCCAATAGCTCAAGTTGTTAAGGTCCATTAATAATTTTATAATTATATTTTTCTAGGTTACCTAAACTTAGAGAGGATTAACGTTAGTTCCAAAATAATACATGTGAAATATATTGTTCGGGAGCAATCACATTAGCCGAGTTCAATGGGTCAATTATTAAGACTCATATAAGAGGTCACTCTTCTATATTTCTGTTGGACGTTTAGCAAGTGCACTAGTCGTACAAGTAATAAAATGATAAGTAAAGATCGTTCCCACGAGGATTTGTGTCAAGCACTGACTAACCATATGTACTTGAGTTGAATCAAACAAAAGTTTATAGATTGCATAGATTTCTTGTCACCAGAAACTACACTGAATTGAATTAAAACTTGATAAATAAATAAAATGTAAATTATAATGTAAACAAGTAGTCAAATGTCATTTCCCTCAAACATGAATCTATAGATGAACCAATTTCCATTATGAATTATCTACTATGTGATGTTGATCAACCTTTTTCTTATCATCTCAAGATGTAATCCCTTACTACCCTGATAGACACATTAATCAGAAACCCCAATCCCTTGGTGATTCCTTTCTTAATACATGCATTAATTACTAAGGTCTTAAGATCACATCAGAATCCTAGCATCAATCCCTTGACTACTAGAACACTGATGATGAAGTTGTCAAAAATAGAGAAACAATGTAAACATGTCTGTTCTACACTATTCCTCAACATGAAGAATTAATCAAGACAACTTCATACAATCATATAATAGATAAACAAAACATCTAATTAACCATTTATAAATTCAAACTTAGTTCCATTGAATTACAAAAGACTCTACTAAGACATAATTGAAATACAAACAAGAGAAGAAAGATCAAACTCCATTGACATGATAGTTGAGTCTTCAATCTCCAAGTGCAATTACATAGAAAATACTAACTATTACAAGAACTAATCCTAAAGAATTTGGAAATTCAGAGAAAATGAGAGTCAGATCAGATCTATGAAAGACCTGATCTGTTCTCCCTTCTCCTTGTGTGATGGGAAAAGTCAGAATGAGATATGATGGATTGGATCTGATGTGTGGAATCTGTCAGAATGTGAATCCTTTTATAATTTACAAATTACAACTGAAAACTGACATGGGCGCTAAAACTCTCATTTCTAGACATTTTAGCGCTCAACCTTGACGGATGCCCAACTGCTTTTAACTGTCTTGGGCGCTAAAACGCTCAGTTTTGGGCGTTTTAATGTTCAGGCGCTAAAACGCTCAGTTTTGGGCGTTTTAATGTTCAGCACCAGCATCTTTTGTGCAACAGGGCGCTAAAACGCTCACTAGCGCCCAACACATTTTCCCATTCTTCAGAATCTTCTTCCTTCTCTCTTTTGCTTCTTGAGCTTTATTTCCCTACAAAAACAATGTAAATTTTCAACATAAGCTTCAGAACTTGTATTTGAGAGATTTCCAGGACATTAACCTCTTTTCCATCCATTTAATCACACAAATTGATATTAATTCATGCTTGAAAACCTGATGAACTAAGGGTTCATCAATTTCTAGAGTAATATTTTTATACTTTCATGGTAAAGAATTTCACTCGCCTGTAGAGCTTGTGCTTATGCCTTTCGTTCAGGTAATCGCGCTTGCCTCACACATAATGAGGTTCATTGAGGCAAAATGGTTATGACTCATTCTCTCACTCATCATTGGAAAATTTTCCCTTATAAATACCTATCTTCAACCACTGAAAAGACACCTTCAACATACTAACGAGAGAGCAGTTACACTGCAAAAATATTATCAGAGTTAATGTGTCCTCACATATGAAATCTCCTTTTGCTCTCAACCTTCACCTAAGTCTATTCACATTGACTCTCCAAACAATCTTGGACTATACCATTGCCTATTTAATCACTGTTACATTGAGATATTACACCCTTTAAGAGAAATAAACCTAATCTTACTACAGAAACAGTTCATTGGTACGTCTCTAAGAATAAATCCACGACAATTTTATTTTTACATAAAGTTAGTCTCTAAAGTAATACATGCGAAAGACACTTAACAATTTTATTTCTATATATTTATATATATTTTTTGAACAACCAAAAGGGGGGTGGGGGTTGGAAACCATCCAAAACGACCGATCATAGGAGGTTGGTTCAAGTGATACATATTATGTTGGAATTTATGTTGATAATGTATAGACAATCTACTGGTTATGAATAAGAAGTGAGTTAAGTAAGAAAAGAGAAAAGAGAAGGTGAAGGGGTGTGTGGGTTTAAGAAGTTCCACATTGGACAACTAGTAGAAGGTGAGAGAGTTTATAAGCTCCCACTTCATATTCCTAAATTGACCCTTGGGTCACTACACATTTTGTGGAAGGGGAGGAGCTAGGTGGGCTTAGGTCTACCACAAACACACGCCGCACCGCTGCCGCCGTCTGTCCATCCGGCTCGGATCAGTTCGTACGTGTGTGTTAAATAAAAATAATTTTTTATTAAATAATTTTTAAATTTTTTGTCCAAAATGCCCCTATGATTATCAGTTACTTCCTCCAATTTTTCCAAATACCAAACATTTCTACCTGCCGATTTTTTGCGCGTTTTGAACCGAACCGGTTCTTACCTTTCGCGAACCGGTCATCGGTTATATTTGTTCACTGAACCGGTCACCGATTGTATCTGTTCACCGAACCGATCACCGGTCGTGCCGGTTCGCGGTCTTCAGTCACGGCGGTTCCCCGCTGGCGGCGGTTCATCATGACCGGTCAATATCTATAAATAGACATTGACCCCCCAAAAATTTTATCCGATTTTCTGCACTTTTACTCTGCCGGAATTTTTCCTTCTTCCGGTTTGCATTTTCCTTTCATACTTCTGGTGTAGTTCATCTGGCAATTGTTGTGTTCGTTTGGGCTGTTGACTGGTAGTGCCATCACTCTTCAGATGAAATCCATTCTATCTTTGGAGACTCTTGTCCATCAACCTTTGGCATCAGTGAGAGGGAAAATTGTCTTAAGGAGACACGTTCTGTGGGCTTAGATTTAATTACTCATAATGCATACATTCTTCATTCCGTCTCATCATCTGACATCAAGTGAGTATGTTCTGATTTTTTATAATTGCACTGTGTTTGATAATTCTTAATTCTCTTTTGTTCTATACATAGGTTCAAACCTCTTAGTGATATAATATCACCCACTGTCTTCAATAACAATCTTAAGACAATTTGGTGTTTTGAACCCGTGATCAGTATATTCTATTTTATGTTTATATACTATTTTTATTTTCTGCGTGATTAATCTGTGTGATTAATTTCTGTTTTTGTTTATGTAAGGTAAATGACAAGTGTAAGTACAAATGCTGCCAATCTTACTGCCTCTGTTCCAATGCATGCTGATAAACCTGAAAAACTCAATGGGACAAATTTCAAACGTTGGCAACATAAGATGTTGTTCTATTTGACAACTCTGAGTCTGGAACATTTTTTCAAGGAAGATGCTCCTAAACTGGATGAGGGAGAACATCCTGACAAGGAAAAGGTTGCTGCCATTGATGCTTGGAAGCATTCTGACTTCCTGTGCCGAAACTATATTCTCAATGCTCTAGATAACACACTGTATAATGTGTATAGTACCCTGAAAACTAGTAAGGAATTATGGGATAGTCTGGACAAGAAGTATAAAACTGAGGATGCTGCCTTAAAAAAATTCATAGTTGGCAGATTCTTGGACTTCAAGATGCAAGACTCCAAATCTGTTCTGAGTCAAGTTGAGGAACTTCAAGTGATTGTGCATGAAATTCTGTCAGAAGGAATGTCTTTTAGTGAGTCTTTCCAAGTTGTTGCTTTCATAGAAAAGTAACCAAATTCTTGGAAAGATTTCAAGAATTATCTGAAGCATAAGCGCAAGGAATTGTCACTTGAAGATCTAATTATGAGATTGAGGATAGAGAAAGATAATAAATTTTTTGATAAGAGGAATGGCAACAATCCTATGGTTTCTAAGGCTAATGTGGTTGAAGAGGGATCAAAGTCAAAGAAAAGGAAATATTCTGAAGATGGAAATGCTAAACAAGGAAAAGGCAATAAGTTCAAAGGCAACTATTACAACTGTGGGAATCCTGGCCACCGTGCAAAGGATTGTAAGAAGGAACAAAAGAAAGATCAGAGGAAGCCACAAAAGTTCAATACGAAAAAGAAGACCACTCAAGCCAACATGGTTCATATTGCTGATAAGGTTGAAGAACTAAATCTGGCAGCAGTGGTGATGGAGTGCAATCTGATGGGAGATACTAAGGAATGATGGGTGGACACTGGTGCCACCAGATATGTCTGTTCAAACAAATGGATGTTCTCCTCCTATACTCCTACTGATAATGATGAGAAGCTTTATATGAGTAACTCATCTACTTCAAAAGTTGAAGGTGTGGGTAAAGTGGCTTTAAAGATGACATCTGGCGACACTCAATGATGTGCTCCATGTGCCTGATATTCGCAAGAACCTAGTCTCTGGATCTCTGTTAAGCAAGAATGGCTTTAAACTTGTGTTTGTTTCTGATAAGTTTGTACTTATTAAGAATGATGTGTATCTAAGAAAGGGTTACCTTAGTGAGGGCCTTTTCAAACTGAATGTGATGACTGTAAACAATTCCAATAATATTAATAATACTACTATTTCTGTTTACTTGCTTGAGTCTTCTAATTTATGGCATAATAGATTAGGACAGGTTAATTTAAAATCAATTAAGAATTTAATTCATTTAGATTTACTACCTAAATTTAAATGTATTAATAAAAAGTGTCAAGTATGTGTTGAATCAAAATTTTCGAAATTGTTATCAAAAAAAAAAAAAAAAAAAAATTTCGAAATTACCTTTTAAATCAGTTGAAAGATCAACCGAGTTGTTAGATTTAATACATACTGATATATGTGACATGAAATCTACACCATCTAGGGGTAATAAAAAATACTTTATTACATTTATTGATGATTACAGTAGATATTGTTATTTATACTTACTTAATAGTAAAGATGAAGCTATTGTTGCTTTTAAGCAATATAAAAGTGAAGTTGAAAATCAATTTAACAAGAAAATTAAAATAGTAAGGAGCGATCGTGGGGGAGATTACGATGGCCCATTCGAGAAATTCTGTATAGAGTCTGGTATCATACACCAGACAATAGCTCCATATTCACCGCAATCAAATGAGATTGCAAAAAGGAAAAATTGGACATTAAAAGAAATGATGAACGCTATGTTAATTACATCCGGTTTACCACAGAATTTGTGGGGGGAAGCCATTTTGACGGCTAATTACATTATTAATAGAATGCCTCACAAAAGACAAACAACATACCATACGACATATAGAAAGGAAAGAAACCATCCTTGAAATACTTTAGAGTGTGGGGGTGCTTGGCTAAGGTTGCGGTTCCTAAACCTAAAAGGTTGAAAATCGAACCTAAAATTGTGGATTGCGTATTCATCGGTTATGCACTTAATAATAGTGCCTATTGGTTTTTAGTTTATAAATCTGATGTCTCAGATATACACGCTAATACGGTTATTGAGTCAAGGGAAGTTACTTTCTTTGAAGATGTATTTCCGTATATTAAAGTACACGAGTCAAGTGGTAACAATGATAATAACGATGTGCTACCTCGGGATGCTACAACTAATATTAATCCTGTAGAGGATGTAGAAGATGAACCTAGACGTAGCAAGTGGCAAAGAACAGCCACATCCTTTGGACCTGATTTTATGACGTATCTGTTAGAAAATGAGCCTCGAACGTATAAGAAAGCTATAACGTCCCCGAAAGAACCATTCTGGGAAGAGGCTATCAATAGTGAGATAGAGTCTATCTTATCCAACCACACCTGGGAATTGTTAAATCTTCCTCTTGGCAATAAGCCTTTAGAAAGTAAGTGGGTATTCAAAAGAAAAATGAATGAAAATGGCACTATTGATAAATATAAAGCTAGGCCCTTGGTAAAAAGCTAAAGGCAACGTGAAGGTCTCGACTATTTTGATACTTATTCACCTTTTACAAGGATCACATCCATTAGGATGTTGATCGCAGTAGCTGCATTGAATCAATTAGAAATACATCAAATGGATGTTAAGATCGCCTTTTTAAACGGCGACCTAGAAGAAGAGATATATTTAGAACAACCTGAAGGTTTTCGTTGTTCCAGGACAAGAACAGAAAGTTTGTCGCTTAATAAAATCCCTTTACGGGTTAAAACAAGCTCCAAAACAATGGCATGCGAAATTTGACAAAGTTATGTTATCAAATGAATTTCGAATTAATGAATGCGACAAATGTGTCTATGTTCGAAATACTGGAAAAGGATTTGCCATTGTCTGTCTTTATGTAGACGACTTGTTGATCATGGGTAGTAATAATCAAATGATTAAAGCTACCAAACAATTACTTAAAAGTAAATTCGATATGAAAGATATGGGGATAGCAGACGTTATCCTGGGTATTAAAATCCATAGAACATCGGGAGGGTTGGCCTTATCATAGGCTCACTATATAGCTAAAATTCTTGAGAAATTCAAAAGTTTGAATATAACCCCTGTGAAGAATCCCGTAGATTCTAATCTTAGTTTATTAAAGAACACTAGTAAAGCTACAACACAAAAGCTATATGCTCAAGTGTTGGGAAGCCTTATGTATGTTATGAACTGCACCAGACCTGATATTGCTTATGCAGTAAGTCTGTTAAGTCGCTTTACTAGTAATCCAAATGAAAATCATTGGAAAGCTATGGTAAGAGTTTTGGGATACTTGAAGTACATTCAAAATTTTTCTTTGAATTACAAGAAATACCCCGCAATTATCGAAGGGTATTGTGATGCAAATTGGATCATCGGCTCTAACGATACTAGATCCACAAGTGGATATGTGTTCACCCTTGGTGGGGGTGCTGTGTCTTGAAAATCGTCCAAACAAACTTGCAGTGCAAGGTTGACCATGGAAGCATAATTTATCGCTTTAGATAAAACCAGAGAAGAAGCCGAATGACTTCGTTATTTTTTGAGGATGTTCCTAATTGGCCAAAACTGGTACCAGCCGTATGCATACACTGTGATAGTCAAGCAGCTATTGGAAGGGTCAAGAATGTCATGTATAACGGTAAGTCTAGACATATACGTCGTAGACATGATACCGTAAGACAACTACTCTCGAATGGAATCATTACAATTGACTATGTTAAGTCTAAAGAGAACATAGCGGATCCGTTAACTAAAGGGATTCCTAGAGAATTGGTTGAGAATTTGTCGAAAGGAATGGGTTTAAGGCCTATCAATTGTTGATCATTGCGGTAACTCTACTTTGATGAGTGGAGATCCCACGAACTAGGTTTAAAGAGACAACTAAGTGATGATCGACTGTTCAAACTTCAAACACTTTGGAGTTTTTAAAACTCATACTCATTCCTATGTTGTGTTCAGATGATGTATAGTGAGTTACATCACAAGAAATAACCTAGTGAGAGTGAAGTGAGGGCTGCTTCTATGAGAAATTTTCAAATGCCGATTCTCTAAAACACTCGCAGAACCAGGCAGGTGTCCCACGACCAAAATGGGCACAACAAAGGACCAACAATGCTAGAGAAGCAATTGTGTGACTCCTATTGTCTAGGCATACACTAAAGGTCGACGGTTCAAGTCGGCCAGACCACCGATTGATCGAGTATATCTGATAGATTTTCACTAGAGAAGGTTCAAAGGTAACTCTAGCTATCTCGATGCAGTTGTTTCTCGTTGAGGAAATTACACTTTGCATTTATATTCTTATGCATTTTTTGTCACGATGAATTGACTTCTTATCCATGTGGGGGATTGTTGGAATTTATGTTGATAATGTATAGACAATCTATTGGTTATGAATAAGAAGTGTGTTAAGGAAGAAAAGAGAAAAGGGAAGTTGAAGGGGTGTGTGGGTTTAAGAAGTCTCACATTGGACAACTAGTAGGAGGTGAGAGAGTTTATAAGCTCCCACCTCACACTCCTAAATTTGCCCTTGGGTCACTACACATTTTGTGGAGGGAGAGGAGCTAGGTGGGTTTAGGTCCACCACACACACACGTGCGTCCGGCTCGGATCGGTTCGTACGTGTGTGTTAAATAAAAATAATTTTTTATTAAATAATTTTTTAATTTTTTGTCCAAAATTCCCCTATGACTATCCGTTGCTTCCCTTCAATTTTTCCAAAAACCAAACGTTTCTACCCGTCGGATTTTTGCGCGTTTTGAATCGAACCAGTTCTTACCTTTCGCGAACCGGTCATTGGTTGTATTTGTTCACCGAACCGGTCACCGATTGTATCTGTTCACCGAACCGATCACCGGTCGTGCCCGTTCTTGGCCATCAGTCACTGCGGTTCGCCGCCGACAGCGGTTCATCGTGACCGGTCAGTACTATAAATAGACACTGACCCCCCAAAAATTTTATCCGATTTTCTGCACTGTTATTCTGTCGGAATTTTTCCTTCTTCCGGTTTGCATTTTCCTTTCATACTTCCGGTGTAGTTCCTCCGACAATTGTTGTGTTCGTTTGGGCTGTTGACTGGTAGTGCCACCACTCTTCAGACGAAATTCGTTCTATCATGGGAGACTCTTGTCCATCAACCTTTGACATCAGTGAGGGGAAAAATTGTTTTAAGGAGACACGTTCTGTGGGTTCAGATTTAATTCCTCCTACTGCATACATTCTTCATTCTATCTAATCATCTGACATGAAGTGAGTATGTTCTGATTTTTTATAATTGCACTGTGTTTGATAATTCTGATAATTATTCTCTTCTGTTCTATACATGAGTTCAAACCTCTTAGTGATATAATATTACCCACTGTCTTCAATAACAAATTACGTTTAAGCAAGGTCTTGGGTTTAAGTCCTTGTGAATGCAAAAAACTCTTTTGGGAGAGTTAACTCCACCATAATGTGAAGGTTCAAGACTCGAACATAATTGCTTCCCATAGAGAATATTGGTTTATGCTAAAAAAATAAAAAATAAACCATCCAAAACGAAACCAAAAAAAGAAACACCCCTAGTTGAACCGCAACATGTTCAATGATCAACTGAACATTAAAATCGAGGAATGCTGGGTGCATGATCAACTGCTTCACATCTTTCTACAATGGAATTCCCTCATAATCAAATGAAATTGATTAAATAATTTGGAATCTCTATGATTAAATATATTCAAAATTTCCAACGTTATGTATTTTTTATTTTTTTGTAAGCTAATTCTCACAAGGGTTGTAATGAGGGCTTCGTTGAGATATTTTCCTCCCTCGTGATTCATGGGGTGGATGATATACACGGCATTCTTTAAGCTACCAAGCTTGCAGCAGGGTCAATTAATTCTCACAAGGTTAATTATCCCCAATATTGTTAGTTTTCGGTTCGAAGTGCTTATCATTTTGACATGAAATGAAGTTCGATTGGGCATTGACTTTAGGATAGAATCTTCTTCTGATAACTGGGGACTCCCGGTGATTAAATTTGGAATGCTTTATTGATAAGGTGGTTTTTCTTTGGATTATTTATCGCACTTTAATATTTGTTTAGGGACAAAATCATTTTATAACCATGTAAGTCATATTATTATTTTTTGTCATTATTCTATTTATATCTAACTGCTATGATTTATTAAATATGTTATATTAAATATAAACTGATCAATGATTAAGATTTATGGTATGACTTCTTATTTTTATATAAATGTAAGAATAACCTGTCTCATTTGGGATTTATATGCCAAGAATTAGTACAAACTACAAAGGCATTAGGTAATTAATGGTTTAGGAAGTTCAGTAATGAAGACCTATGAACACAACTTGACACGAGATGGAGCCATTACACGAGGGAAAATGAATTTTTTTTGAGTTTTCTCAAAGTATTCCTCGGTCAATGGCCGAAGACTGTTGGGAATGGTACGGGGGAGTCCAAAACCCATTGCAAAGGATACAACCATGGGCCAAGCGATGAATCACAATAAGTGGGCCGACACCATATTTTAACCCAAAACCTTAAGGCTGTAAGTTTATGGGTCTTTTGCACTTATATGGTCATCACTTGGTCTAGGTCTAGCCAATGTGGTACTTAATTACAACTCATACTTGAATACTTCCAACATCTTCCCCTCAAGTATGAGACCCAACATCATGTTCCCCCTTAAGGGCAACTTCTGCGGAAGTCTTTGTTCTTTAAGTATTGGAGTCACACTAGCCTTCTGCGGAGGCCTTGAAACATCATCTTCTCTAAATACCCAGCCCAGCCAAACCTTTGGCTCTGATACCACTGTTGGGAATGGTACGGGGGAGCCCAAAACCCATTGCAAGGGATACAACCATGGGCCAAGCGATAAATCACAATAAGTGGGCTGACACCACATTTTAACCCAAAACCTTAAGGCTGTAAGTTTATGGGTCTTTTGCACTTATATGGTCATCACTTGGTCTAGGTCTAGCCAATGTGGTACTTAATTACAACTCATACTTGAATACTTCCAACAAAGACTAATTATGTTGAGACGTAGAGATTATCGAAGTGAGTTTTGTCTCTACTAACAAGATATTTTCATACACACGACCGGAAATCGAACCCATATTTAAAGAACTCGGTCATCTACATGACGGAGATAGTCAAGTTTTAGCAAAGTATTTGCGTGGCTTGGTGGTCCTTCAATAATGCGGAAGAGAAGCGAGATTTTCAGAATTTTTATGAGCGTATGATATCTTAATTACGTTGTCCTATTCAGAAGAGGAAAGTAGTTTCGTAAGTTAAAGCACGTGGGACAGCATGTTTCCTCGTTTTTTCAACATTTCAATTTTATTCATTTTACATTAATTTTTTAGAAAAATTATATTTATAACGTATTTTATTTTATAATATCTTACAATTATTTTTTTACCATTCAATCAAAATTAAATTAACTGTCATAAAATTAAATAATATCAAGTGAAAGCTATTGATTTATTTAATTAAACGCTAAAAAATGAATATAAAAGGTTATAAAAAAATAGTTCTAATTAAGTACTTCATTATTGGGCTTTTTGACATAGAAATGCATTTTTCCAAAATTTTATGTCAAATGTATTATCAAACTAATGCAGGAAGATCTATATGTATATATAGTTGCACATCTAACACGTGCACATTTCATGTCAGTCCAATCAAGACACATTAGAACTAAGTGCACATCTCATGTCAGTCTAGTAATTAAACACATGTCAGAACGTGATGCATGTCTTAATATGGATGCGCCAGACCTAGGGCACATTTAAGTCCGTCTAATCTGATCACGTCATAGCGCATTTATGGCGTGTCACAGTCAATCTCCGTCATACACAACTACACACATCTACCTTATGCGCGACTATACGCGCAAACACCCAATACGCCTCTTGTTGCATTAGCCTGGTAATCTGTTTGACCAAAAAATTAAACTGGAGGAATATTTTGAAACACGCATATGTAAGGTAAAAAATGCTCATTATTGGCAGCATATTTTGTCAACGTTTTCCTTCTCATGCATTAATTCATTATCATTGCCAACGTTTACCCGGCACTCTCACATTTAGTGCTTTTCATATTTGGCTTTTTCCTTTGATTTGAAGCATAATATTCGTTTAATAAATTGTGATGACTTAGCAAGTATTGATATGATGCTAATTTATATTGTCAACATAATGCAAAATTTAAGTAGTTAATTGTCCGATAAATCTATTTGTTCCATCTTATCATATAAGATTTAAATTTTAACAACTCAATTTTTATTTTGTTTTTGAGTAAACGACTCTAGGAAATCTAGGCATGCACATGTGAAATTTAAATCTAATCAAACTTTGAATATAAAAAAATATAAATAGTAATATATATAGTTAATTTTGTCATTTTCTTGTGATGAGGAATGTTAGTAACACTATTTGATACTTTTTTAATATTCTGCTATTTGGTGAAATTACACGTTGCCCCATTAATAAAAAATAAGCTCAGATTATTATTTAGTGGATTAACATAAAATTTCAATCATATAATTAAAAAAGTGTCTAAAAAGAGGACCAACGGCAGCCCCTACCTAAATTTTATTTTTATTTTTATTTTATGTTTAAAACAATTTTTTTTTATTAATAATAGACTATTAATACTAATAATTAGCCCTTCTTCAAAAATATTTATAATAATTAGTATCTTCTACTAATTTTAATAATATATATAATTTTAAAATTTTATTTTTTCCCTATTATAAAAATTCCTGAATCTGCGAGTGTTAACTTCGTGATCAAAAGAGGGCTGGGCTGGGGAGTTTAATAAGGTGGAGTGCTCATCTCCCACAATCTGATTCTCCAATTTCCTATCTGATCGAACTCCCCCCTGTTCTACAGTTTGATATTGATCCAATTTTATTATTTAAAAAATTAGACCATTTAATTATATGATGCCAGCTACATTATTATTAAAAGTGTTTGACTAACTCTTTCCCAAGGTGGTAACATATATTGGATCTTTTAATTACAAAATGATGGCAAATGTTTTAATTCTTTAGTTCTTATAAACTACTTAAATACTTGATTATGAGTTCAATCTCAATGGCTAAAATGCTAAATGTGGAGTTCAATCTCCCTACCAAGTTTTACATTCAAATTCTGACATATAAATAATGTGAAATGAATGCACGAGCAACTATTTCACTTGCTACAATGTCATAAATCTAAACAAAATTATGTACCACAATAACTAAATGGCCCCAGAATTAATTATAATTAGCCCAGTCATCAATTTATATCGTAAATAAACAAAATGTTCAAACTCAAATTCATACATGGATAAGAAATAACCGAAATAATGTGAAAGTGAAACTGAGAAGTAGCAATGAATTCTACTTGGATTCACCACCAGAAATCACAGCTCCAGAAGACGACCACACCATAACTTTAGTCCTAATTATGCAAGCAAATCGTCACACGTAGATTTCAGAAATAAAAATATTGACCAACATATTATTGTCTCAAAAAAATAAAATACTATATATATATATGATAAAATAAAATCATTTTTCCAGCCACTTGACGTCCAGCAATTACAGATGTATGATTATGATTCCTCACATCTAATATTTTTACCTTTTGTATGATTATAATTTCACATATTTAATGTTTTCACCTATATATATGATAACTATTTGACTGCTGGACGTCAAGCGGCCGGAGGAAGGTAATATATATATATATATATATATATATATATATATATATATATATATAGTTTATCGTTTCTCAAGCTGGTTGAGATACTTTTATTTCCGGCTGCTAAATCATAACCATACAAAGATGGATCAATGGTGATAAAGGAAGAGAGAGAAAAGGAAAATCATAATTATTCAAAGATGAATCAATTAATATAAAGAAATAAATAAATAAAATGACGTAGTTTTGGGGTAGCCGGAGATAAACTTATCTCAAGCTGCTGCTTGAGAAATGTTTTTCTCATATATATATATATATATATATATATATATATATATATATATATATATATATTGACAATCATATTATGCAAGGTCAAAGAATGACAAATTACGTTTATAAATTTAGTCAGTTGAAATTTCTTTGGTCAAATTAAGAGGTAACGTAACCTAACCCATTTTCTCATTTATTCTTTAACAATTTTTGCTTCCAAGGGATCACTATAAATTCCAACACAGATCATGCCCAATAGACTCACCAAAAATCCTCTTTCCTTTCTAAGTAACACCCTCATTAAGATAAGCAAAAATGGGAGTCTTTTCTCCTAATAGAATACACCTAGCATTATTTCCCATTGTTGTGTTGCTTTCTATCCAATGGTCAACTTCAGTTGCAAATGCAAATTCAGCTCATCACAACACTTTCGTTCATTGCCTTGTAAACCATTCAGAGCCCTCTCAACCCATAACTGGAGCAATCTTCACACCAAACAATTCCTCATTCTCTTCAGTCTTACAAGCCTACATTAGAAACCTTCGTTTCAACACCTCCACAACAAGGAAACCATACCTTATAATCACTGCATTGCATGTATCCCATGTACAAGCAGCCATTGTTTGTGCTCAAAAGCATAACTTGCAGATGAAAATCCGAAGTGGAGGCCATGATTATGAGGGTGTGTCTTATGTGGCTGAGGTGCCATTCTTCATCCTTGACATGTTCAATCTCCGAACCGTTGAGGTTGACATAAACACTGAAACCGCTTCGATCCAAGCTGGTGCAACACTTGGTGAAGTTTATTATAGAATTGCTGAGAAAAGTAAAACTCATGGCTTCCCAGCTGGGGTTTGTCCCACAGTTGGAGTAGGAGGCCATATCAGTGGGGGTGGCTATGGCAATATGATGAGAAAATATGGTCTTTCAGTGGATAATATTATTGATGCACAAATGGTTGATGTTCAAGGTAGATTACTTGATAGAAAATCTATGGGTGAAGATCTCTTTTGGGCCATTAGAGGTGGTGGTGGAGCTAGCTTTGGTGTGGTCCTTTCCTACAAAATAAAGCTAGTTCGAGTTCCTGAGACAGTCACTGTTTTCCAAGTTAGAAGGACCCTTGAGCAAAATGCCACAGATATAGTCTATAATTGGCAGCATATTGCACCAACTATAGACAATGACCTTTTCATTAGGCTTATATTGGACGTGGTAAATGGCACACAAAATGGAACAAAGACTGTAAGGGGAACATTCATAGCTCTATTCCTTGGTGACTCCAAAAGTCTTCTTTCTCTCATGAATGAGAGTTTTCCTCAATTGGGTTTGGAGCAATCAGATTGCATTGAAACAAGCTGGCTTCAATCGGTGTTGTTTTGGACAAATATCAACATTACAACACCGGTTGAGATTTTGCTTGATAGACAACCACAATCACTTAATTACTTGAAAAGGAAATCTGATTATGTGAAGAAACCGATTTCCAAAGAGGGTTTGGAAGGGATTTGGAAGAAGATGATTGAGTTAGTGGATACAATACTATATTTCAATCCTTATGGTGGAAGAATGGCTGAGATTCCATCATCAGCAACTCCATTCCCTCATCGAGCTGGGAACCTATGGAAGGTTCAATACCAAGCAAATTGGAATCAGCCAGGGAAAGAGGTTGCAGATCACTACATAAACTTGACAAGAAAACTTCATAAATACATGACCCCTTTTGTCTCCAAGAAACCAAGAGAGGCTTTCTTCAATTATAAGGACCTTGATTTGGGAATTAACCACAATGGTAAGCATAGCTACTCTGAAGGAAAAGTTTATGGAGTTGAATATTTCAAGGATAACTTCAACAGGTTGGTTCAAATAAAGACCAAGGTTGATCCTGGCAATTTCTTTAGGAATGAACAAAGTATTCCTACTCTGCCACATCATAAGAGTTAGAATAATGGTGAACTCAAAAATTATTAATTTCTTATTTGTTGGTGTTTGTCAGTAATAGCTTTGATTATGGAAATAAATCTGGATGTTTAAAGCCAGTTACCTTCGGGTATATATATATATATATATGTTATTGTTGCACCATATATAGTTGTTCTTACGTGAAACTTGGCGAAATGTCGCAGTCACAAAAGTCAATGTATAGCTAAGAATGTCTAGTTTTTTATACTAGTAAATGGAACTTACCTTTAATTGTCTCTTATTTTATCTATACATTGGTTATAAACTTATATTGTTTAGTACATTTCGTATATATTCACACAACCTATTTTGTACATTTTGAAAGAATTTCTTTCATAAATATTTAATATAAATGCTGAGATTATTTTAAGTTTCATACATCAAATGCAAAGCTTACAGTTTTATAAAAGCAACCTTTCTCTTTATATTTTTCAAGATGAATAATTTTCACTCAAGTAATTTTAGTGGGTCAACAATTGAATAAAATTTGATGAAGTTTTAACATCCACTAAGCAACTGAAAGTAAAAAAAGGCTTGATTACAAGGGACAATTGGCTATATTTTTCCAGTTTAAAAATGTCTTGATTACAAGGGACATAAATTTTCTACTTCCTTTTTTTTCATTTTTAAACTGGAAAAATATAGCCAATTTCTTCGATTAGTTATTCTATTATATTGCATGCCATTTTAATTTAAATCTCGAAATATTTCCGTCTGTCAAAATCTTGGAATGTATAAATAATATATGATTAGGGTTTTATTTTCCGTCAGTCAAACAAGAAAAATATATTTCTTTTCCCAAAGGAAGTTTCTCCCTTGATATAGCGGCCGGCAACATTGATCAGGTCTTTCCCTTTAACAAAGTTAGCAAACGATATGGTTCCAAATTGTTCTTGACAATCCATGCTGCTATAAGAGTTATACTTATATTCTTACACTTCATTTCTACACCAAATTTTTTTATAGGAATCTTAACCACCGTTTGTTCATGGCCTTTTTTGCTTTCGTTTTTTATTTTGTTGATAAACTTGTGAAATGGCTATGTGATTGTATGTGTGTCATGTGACTTTGTAGTAACTTCCGTAATTTCGCTTTTAGTGATAAATAGCAATCCTCAATTCTATTAGAAATTTGGTATCTAAAAAAAAAACTTTTCTTTTCTAATCTATTCTTGCTCTCTTGCGATCTTTCTCTTTTTCTCTTGATCTACTTGATCTCTACATTTCATACAAACTATCAAAGGCTATTTGTAAGCTATAAAATTGACCAACATAACTCCACACATAACATCCTCATTACTTTATAACTGACATAACTGACTCATTAATATTCTAACTGACATAACTTACTCATTAATGTCCACTAACACAAACCTAAGGACATGACTCTTCACATTTCTATTTTCTATTTTTATCTCATTAAAATTTAACCCAACAAAACTCCCCCTTAAATTTTAATTCTTCTTTTTTGAATTTTCCACCGGTTGATTTTTCTCCGCGTTGCTTCCATGTTGTACTCCTTTCTTCAAAAAAAAAATTTTGTCCGGCGATTCCTTCATTGGTGGAAGATAGACAATCTTGAATTTTTCTCCGTCGACCTCATCCTCCGATATACTTCCACATCCATTCTTACACGTATGATCATCACACAAGTCATCATACTGATCAGTATCTGTATCACTATAACGTCCCATTAGTTTTACAACACCTATGCCAATTTTAATACTTTCTGATTCAACATGTGCTACATTAATAGCACGTTGGGCCTCTTCAACCACAGTAACCCCATCACTCATTGAGGACCGTTGATTCCCATCATCAAGCAAATAACTCAACGCATCATTTTCTGATTCCGCCCCACGATCTTCTTCTGGTTTACGCTTGAGCCAAAATGATTCCGCTATAAAAGTAACTCTAGGCTCCTCATCGTCGGGTTCTTCTTCATCGAGTCCAGCTTCCACGCGCCTCATCAATGGAATTTCAGACCACCGTCCTCCAGGGAAATGGTCTCTTTTCGGTGGTGTCGACATCTTCCACTTCCACCATAAATTCAATGCAGTCTCCGACTTCTGACTTCCAACCCGAACTGCGTCTATGTCGGTCTCCGACATCAACCTCATCACGCCGGGGTCGAGCTCTTCTCCAAAACATGAACTCAGTGATTTAGCCAGGATCTCGCCCATCCCGGTTATCAACACGGAACTCGGATTCGCGGTCTCCTCCATGCCGGTCTCCATCAAGCACCTCGGCTTCTTAATCTCCTTTTCGATTTTCGACTCTGTCTCCATACACTCAGGTTCCACGAAGTCTTCTACCTCGACAATGGCCTCGTCGTTCCCGTCCTTCTCCGCTTCTATCTCGGCTCCTTCGTTCTCCTCATCTTCTATCTTGGCTCCTTCGACCACAGTCATCTCCATCGTCTTCTTCTCCGAGTCGTCTCTTACGCGTTCTGACACGTCAATCTCTTCCGCGGATGCATTGCCGTTGGCAACCTTGGATTTCGCCATCTCGGTCTCATCTTCATCCGCATCATTCTCATCATCTTCATCATCATCATTGAAGATTTCATCTTCTTCATTAATCAGATCAAAACGTCCAGGCAAGTATTTTGTTATGAAGGCCATTAGAAAATCCTTCCACATATTATTGAAGTCGCAGCAGTTCCATGTACGGAACCATTTGATTGCGCTTCCTCTGAGTCTTCTCATGGCTACCTGCCATTTGTCCTCCGTCCAGGTTTTTTCTTTCCGAAAATGTTCCTTCAAATAGAGAAGCCAATCCAATGCTTCATCCTTATCTCCATGGAAGAGTGGCACTTCCATCTCGTTCTTTTCCTCCATAGCCCAAGCTCTGATACCAATTTGTTAGAATTTGGTATCTACAAAAAAACTTTTCTTTTCTAATCTATTCTTGCTCTCTTGCTCTTTTTCTACAGATCTCGGTTTTATGAAGTTCTTTCTCGGTTTGGAAGTAAAACAAAATGAGAAGGGAATCTTCGTGTCACAGGAGGCTTATGCAAAAAAGATTTTGAAAAAGCACAAGATGGAAGATTGCAACCCGGTTTCAACACCAATGGAACCCGGTTCAAAACTTTCTAAGTTTGATGGAGGAGACCGTGTTGATGCAAGCAAGTACAGAAGTTTGGTGGGAAGCCTACGCTATCTCACATGCACGAGGCCGGATATCTCGTTGAGTGTCGGCATAGTAAGTCGGTTCATGGAGGAGCCAAGATACACACATTGGAAGGCGGTAAAGAGAATTCTGAGGTATGTTCAAGGTACAGTTTCACATGGGTTACACTACTCGAGCTCGGCAAAATACAAGTTGATTGGATATTCTGACAGTGATTGGTGTGGAGACGTAGATGATCGAAAGAGCACGGCTGATTATGTGTTTTTCATGGGCAACACGACATTCACTTGGATTTCGAAGAAGCAACCTATTGTGACACTGTCGACATGTGAAGCTGAATATGTAGCTGCATCTTGGTGTGTTTGTCATGCAATGTGGCTCAGGAATTTGCTAAGCAAGCTGGAGGAAAAACAAGTCGGCCAAACTGTGATCCGAATTGACAATAAGTCGGCCATAGAGCTAGCAAAGAACCCGGTAAATCATGAAAGAAGCAAGCATATTGACGTCCGATTTCACTTCATCCGGGATCAAGTAAAGGAAGGAAATGTGGAGCTAACACACGTGACCAGTCAAGAGCAAGTCGGGGACATCTTCACAAAGCCACTACCGACGGTGCTGCTCAACAATTGCAAGAAGATGCTTGGGATGAAAGATGGCAGAAGCATTTAAGTTTATGGAGGAGTTTTGTTGAATAAACTTTAAATGGTTTGTTAGTTTTATATTTAATAGTCTTAATTAAGCAATCTTGTTTTTAGGTAAGTGAAAGGCAAGAGTTGTGAGAAAGTGAAAGGCCAAGAGTTAGAAGAAAATGAGAGGCCAAGAGTTGGAAGTTTAATTTTGTGGTTTATGGCTATTTTAATGTTAGGTTCATGAAAAGGCAATCTACTGCCTATATAAACTAATCCATATTGTAAGCAAAGTACACAGAGTAAAAGTTGAAGAGAAATACAAGTTTTGTTCTCTGAAAAAAAAAAAAAAAAAACACCCTCATTACTTTATAACTGACATAACTGACTCATTAATATTCTAACTGACATAACTTACTCATTAATGTCCACTAACACAAACCTAAGGACATGACTCTTCACCGGAAAACTCTTCACATTTCTACTTTCTATTTTTATCTCATTAAAATTTAACCCAACAAATTCTTATACATTTTCTGTTTCAAAATATAAAAGATATATATATAGGAAGGTTATACTTACAACTTTTTTTACAACCTCTTACAACCATATCTTAAAACCGTTGATTTCTGACAATCAACAGTTATCATTTATTGTGAATTAATAATTAATTAATGAGTTTAATTTGCGAAAATCATAACCGTTGATTGGCGAAAATCAACGGTGTTAAGATATGGTTGTAAGAGGTTGTAAAAAAAAAGATTGTAAGTATAACCTTCCTATATATATAGGGGTTAACATTTTTGGTCGGAGATAAACTTATCTCAAGTTGCTTGAGAAATATTTTTTCCTATATGGGCTTATCGTTTCTCAAGCTGTTTAAGATAATCTTATCTCCAGCTACTAAATCATAACCGTACAAATATAGATCAATGGTGATAAAGAAAGAGAGAGAAAAAGGAAATTAATCAATTAATATAAGAAAATAAATAAATAAAATGACGTAAAGAAAACACAAAAATTTTCCTAAATGGTGGATATATTCAAATAAATATAGTATGCCCTAATAGTTTGTTCTTGAATATCTCTACTGTTTTTCCAAATTAATCCGGTGGATATGTATAATTCAGAGGAATATGTATGTGCAGCAATCAAATATTTGCCATATATATACTTGAAAGTATTAAATGCTGGAAATCATAACCATTCAAAGGATGAAAGCATTAAATATGGGAAATCATAACCATACATCTATCGTTGTTGTACGTAAAGCGGCTACAGAAATGATTTTACCACACATATATATATATATTACAATATTTATACCAATAACAACAATCATTAATTCACACCTTGATGAATAAATAACAGGATAAGATATACCTTACTTACTCGTTTTCAATATTATTGGATCATAATCTTATTCTTTTTCTCTCCTCTTGAGATTCAGATCCAATGATATTAAAGATAAGTATGTAAAGTTTTTCACCAAAAAAAGAGAGTATGTAAAGTAGATAAGAAAATAAAAAATAAGTAGAATAATTTATCCCATAAATAGCAATGTGTTTTTTTTTTTCTTTTGACAGTTGAAATTGGTTTAAATAGCGTTCTTGAACCATTAACCCGGAACCTTTTAGAAGAACACGAGCATTTGTACTATCAACTTGAAAAGCCCACACTCATGGTGGGTATGAAGAACAATAGTTTATAAATCCATTTTGATTTTCAACCCTGCTCATGAAGTGGACAATGTACTTGTTCGGTTGGGTCGCATTATATGTAAGAACAACACAAGCCCATATTTATTGTCTCTATCTTTTTCAGTGGCTGAAAAATAAAGGTATGTGCTAGAGAAGAGGATGAGAGGTTCTTTTATTTGAAGGAAGGAATCCTCCCAAGAAAACAAAAAAGCTAAGGGGTTGTTTATAAAAGCTAAGGGGTTGTTTGCTAGATGTATTTCTTTTAAAATCCTGGAAAAGTATTGTTGGAATTGTGATATATCCCTGTTTGGTAGAAGACATGCAAATTTTTGTCCATGATTCCACTTTATCCGTGATTTTGGTTTTAGTACAAAATATGAACAGAAATACCATATAAAAATACCACAAAAAATGTGGTAGTCCTAGAATCTGGATTGTTGGGAAAAATAAACATAATTTTTGAGACTTTTGTACCCTTGCTTTTATCGTCCCCTGACATCCGATGAACCTGCGTGTTGATCTTCTTCACAAAGGAGGACACCGTTTCTTCTTGAAAGAGAAGAACTGGTCACAGGATTATGCACTTGTTTGTGTTGGTTTAATGGTCTGCACTATTATGCACTTGTTTCTTTTTTTATTTATGGGTATTGGGGCTGGTTTTGTGGCCAATTTCTCCCGTATCAAGAAGTGGTTGGTGAAGTTACACTGGTATGTTCTTATGCTTTCAAATTGTCTTTTGCTTTTTTTCCATTAGATCCAGTATGTTTTGTTGTTTCCTAAACTGGGTGAAGAGAAAAGACGGAACAAACATGTGTAGATCATGCTTGAACAAACCTGTGTAGGAGACCCACGAATAAAGCTCTGCCAAAGGGTTCTCTCATCACACGAGGCTATTTTGGTAAAATCATATCACATTCCCAATAATATATATGTCAACCAAACATAACATCAATAATATTTAGTTAATATTACAGGTAAAATTTTGATCTACCAAACAACTTTTTGGTAACATTTCCAGAATATTCACTTTTCTACCTTATTCTTGGAAATCATGATTCTCGGACAAAAAAAAATTTCTCATCTACCAAACGTCCTCTAAGAGATAATTAAGAAAAAAAACGAAGTAAATGTCTAAATATTCTTATGTAATTTATTATTTTAATGTAGTTATATTTATAGGGAACATATTATCTCTTTTTCAAAAAAAATTTCTCTTATTTATAACTAATTAACAACTTTTTATAACTTCACTAATATCTAAATATTGATAAAAACTTCAATCACCGAGAGTACCAAACTCGGTGCTCCCAGTTGACCAGCCCAATATGACCATCCCAATACCAAAAGGTCTATGCTACCTATACTTCATTTATCTAGCAATGTCAAAGCAGCCTCGACAGTACTGTTATTCCTACTCCCATGTAGTAGGCTTTTCAACGTAAGACACCCGAGTATCTTATGTTGGGGGACTCTCCTCTCCTTTCTGCCTCCCCAGGCACCCGAAATAACCTATTGGAACTCTCTATTCACATCCTCCCATGCACAGCGATTGCTATCAGCATTGCAATAGCTACAAAGTGCTTTTCCCCTGTAAGGATAAGCTACCTTGGCTCTTCTCTACAATAGTTAACTTGGCTTACTCCCTCACTGGATTGGAACCTATAAATACCCCTTCTTTACCACTAAGGACACACACAATACCACTGATTCATGAGTCCTTACTCTGTCACTTTGGAGAGCCATTCAAATTCCATCATCGGTTACATTATTCCGGGCAAAAAACATCCCTCGAAGACTGAGCTGGTCTCCACCCTAAATTATATTATTTTGGGTGAAAAATTCACCATCAAAGACTGAACCGATCTCCACCCTTAGTTATAATACCGGGATACACAACTCCCCAATATAAGTCTTAGAAGATCGAGCAGATTCCCACCCTCGGTAACGATGAAGTCTGAGCTGGTTCTCACCCTCGGCAACAACAAAGACTAGGCAGGCCACCACCCCCTGCTAAAAAAAAGTCAAAGATGACAAAATCTTCATCCAGGACACTCATACCGACTGGAAAATTACTCCCAAAGACTGGGCAAGTCTCCACCCCTAATAATCGATATGTTATCCTAAATGGAAACCCCTCATCTACACAGAGAAGGTTGAGCAGGTTCTCACCATCGGTAATAACGAAGACCGAATAGGTTCCCACTCTCGGGAACAATCGACTAGTCCAAACAACAAAAGCCAAATGTATCAAACAAACCGTGAAGACAAGCACACTGATATATTAAAGCATGGAGAAGACAAAAGTTCAAAGCAACAAATTCAAAGCAAATATAGATAAAGAAGCAAATGTTGTCAAAAAAAGATTATTCTAATACAACCCAAAGGGGTCGGCATACTGACCCATCAAATAGCAAAGTAAAAATATATACGAAGCAAAAATAGCATTCCAATCCTTCAAGCCGCTCCCCATCTTGGCCGTTAACAGTTTTAACCTTATCTTTCCTAGCATGATTTCCTCCACCTTGACTACCATTAGCTTTAACCTCGCCTTTCTCAGTATCATCCCCATTTCCTGATGAGCTATCAGGTTCCAAGATCACTTTGAAAGAATTGTCTGCAAACTTCTCCACCAAATGGTCGCTTTTCACAACATAATTGAGGTCAAGATGTTCAAAGTCTAATTTCGCAGATGGATTGCAAAATTCAATTGGGGCAATTGCATTGTTGAAAAAATCAATCAGAACCTCTACTAGTATTTTCTTATATGTTTGAAAGGTTACTTCTGTGTCCTTGTACTTCTTAATAGAATCCTCCATGCTCCTCATATTAATTATGGCAGTATACAAAACTTATTGCATTCTTTTCAACTCGGTAGTCAACTCTTGCTTGGATAAGCTTTTATTTGGCCTTCAAAAGCTCTTCAACAGTCTTCGAAAGCCCTTTATTAGCTTGTGCAAGCCTTTTAATCTTAGCTTCATGCCCTTCATTGGTCTTCTTCAAAGAGGTGTTGCTATCCTCCAGTACCTTATTATTAAATTTAAGGTCACTTACCTCCTAGCCAGACTGACCGACCCACAGGGTAAGCTCTTCAACCTTATAGTAAAGCGAAATATCTGCTAACCCCTTTCAACGCATTGACTACCACTCACTAGAGTCGCCTCCTTGATAGCCAAAACTCAAGCAACAAAACCATTAAGACTTTGGGCGATCACTTATTGAGCAGAAGAAAGGTCATCAAGAACCTTTATGTGGAGCAAACCGAGTGGCGGGATAGAAGAAAGACCTGCCTCAGTCAACCCCAATGCCTTAACCAAAGCAATGGACCCCGAAAAAAATGACTCCAGATCGGCCACAGAAGGGTCTCCGACTTCCCCCACTGTCAAGTCCAAACTCTCATTGAGAGAAAAGGCGACAACCTTAGTCTCCTTTTAGGAGGGATGAGTGACCTTGCCAACTTTGGCTTTCTTCTGAGAAAAGGGAATAATCTCCATGACTTTAGTTTTCTTCGATGAATAGAGAGTGATCTTTTCACATTTCCATTTCCTCCCAACCTCCACAACTTTGGTTTTCTTTTGGGAAGATGGAGTGGCCTATTCGCTTTTGCTCTTCCCCCCCCCACTTTGGTCTGGCACTGCCGAAGCCCTATTTCTCGAAGTCGCACGTTCCCGGTCCTAATCATCTTCAATTATAAGCGGCTTACCAGTTCTCTTGGCTAACTCACCATCAGAAAGAATTTTCTTTTTAGATTTTGGCGGAGCAAGGTCTTTGCCTTTATCATTCTTCCTCACCTCATCTTTCTTCTCCCCTGTTGGAGGAGCATACTGCACCTTATCACCACTACCCTTGATCTCCACAAAGGCTTCTCGACCGAGCTTTAGAACCTCCGACGATATACTCTCAACTGCAAAGAAAAAATCAAAGTTAAAAACAAGTATTCCAAGAAAAAAATATATCTACACCAACAGGCAACCGAGTGCTTCCAACACAACCCCTCACCTCCATAGTCAATTACCCTCTCGGTTGGCCATTTTCTTATTTCTTCCTTAATCTTGAAAAGACTGTCAGCAATATATTTTTTTGAGTTAGACAACGTATCATACCCAAATGAATAATGGCAGGGCGGTATTTCATAATGCCTCTTAGACAAAAAAAGGTTGAACCGATACTCACCATTCTCAAGACTCACATAAAAGGGCTTAGCGTCCCCTTGAAGCTCAGAGCGCACCTAAAAATAGAACTTTTTGATGTGTTTAAGCGAATTAGTATAAGTGGTAAAGGCAGTCCCCAGCCTAGCACCCGCCTTAAGAGAGATCCAAGCCCATTTTTACTATGAGTAAATACCCTTTTCGGTCCTCAACAAATTTTACGATGCCCGCTTTAGTCCCTAGCAAATAAAAAGGCTATTCGTGGTCCATAAGAAATTCAAAGTGGACCCATTTTAGTCCTTTTGAGGGACTAATATGGATCTTTTTTGAATTTGTGAGGGACCACGATTTCAACTAAATGGGTCCATTTTGAATTTCTTAGGGACCACGAATAGCCTTTTTATTTGCTAGGGACTAAAGCGGATATCGTGAAATTTAGTGAGGACCAAAAAGGGTATTTACTCTTTTACTATAAGGAGAAACTTGAAAGCAATAAAAGAAAAACCAAACATTGTAGTCCCACCGATAATATTTACACACTATCTGGAACACCCGGATAAGGCCCCAGAAGTTAGGATGAAGCTGAGAAAGCGCCACTCACAAGTGACGCAGAACCTTAACCTCAAGCTCAAAAAAAGAAACCAAACTTTGATATTGGTAAAATAGCTCTTATACATAAAGAAATGGTACGAGGCTATACCTTTCTCCCTCGGGCGGTCACAAACCCGGCCGATTCTTGAACATAACTTAACCTCCACTGATCCTCATGTGCTCCTCCTTCAGTGAGGTTAAACTTTCCCTCAGTTTTATACGCCTCCCCCAAAACCAAACAATTTGAATAATATGATACATTGACAAGACATCTGCATCAATCCAACTCATTGCTAATAAACGCTCCAGTAACAGATTACTTGCCATATATGTTAAGTAGCAAAAAACTGTCAGATAGACAAACTTGGGAGGAGGAAGAGAAAGAAGACCAGACTCGCCTTTGGAACCCCTACGACTCAATTAATTGACTCTAGCCAACCACTGATGACTCTATTTTACCCCGAAGTTTTACTCTAGCCAACCAAGCTCTTCACGAGCAGACCCGCCAATGATTCGACCTTTAGAGTGCCCAGGACAGCCACTAGAGCAACTAGATCCACCAGCTTCACCAAGATAAGGAACCACAGCACCCAAACTCATTGACGACATAATTTGGTGAATCTCCTCTTCGGAGAAACCCAACAGCTCTGGAATTCTACTATAAGGTAGAAACTATACCCCAGGCACCGAAGCGCCACTAATAATCGCACAAGACTTATCCTCTCCATGGTGAGCAAGTAGCTCGCATATCGTGTCCCCAATACATACATCATCAAGAGCAACAGAGTCAAAATCAAACTCCTCCACTTTGGTTTTTACCTCCAACTTCTTCATTTCTTCCACTGACAATTCCTTCATTTTTACCATTTTAAACAACAACTCAAGCGATTCATATACAACAAAAGACTCAACCCAAAACCTAATCACAAGCAATAGCAAAAAAAATAATCCAAGAAACAAAGAAAAACAACACTAGCACCAAAACAAAAAGTATATCTGTTTGTAAGAACAAAGACTTAATGAAGAAAAACTCAAAAAATTCCCCTCACAAAAAGCAAAGCCAACCTAAGTTTTAGCTGAAGTAGGAAGATAAAGCAGAAAACTGAAAGACAAAGAATGGCTTAAACATATAAGAAGAGAAAATGAGCTTCAGAAGAATAGAAAAAGCGTGAAGACTGAAGGTTCAAGATATTGCTGGTAGTTCGAAGGTCCAGAGTATGAAGGTAAATGTTTTGAAACAATAAAATGACGGAGGAGAATCCTTTAAATAGAATTCAAAATAGCCACACCAAGAAGTTGGATCAAAGCAACTGTTTGAATTACACTACAAGAAAAGGTGTATTTTGCGACTGAATATCAACGACGGTTAGAGTCAAACCGTCGCAGAATACATTATCACGACTACGACGCTGTAATGAACCGTCGTTGAATGCAAGAATTCTACGATGGATATCAGAGACGGTTTGTAACCGCCTCAGAATATATCATTTCACGACGGTTACAACCGACCCAGAATATAAAATTTCACGACGGTCATCTAACCGACTCAGTATATACAATTTCACGACCATTACCCTAACCGACTCAGAATATAACATTTCAAATGGAAGTTAAAAAGATTTGAACACAAAACGCATTGGAGGAACTAAATGACAACAACCACTAGGTCATTGAATTCCTTATAATATATTATTATTATTAATATATGTGCCCCAATATGGAGGCTGGAACAATTGGAATGATGAAAACTTAATTGATATAGTGGAATTTGGAGATCAAACCGAAGATTTCACATATTTGATCGAAAAATCAATCTAACTTTATTTTGTACTGCTCGCTCGCTCAATGGAAAAATGGGTTAGGTTCTACAGGATGAAACGTGTAGGACTTAGAGACAATGATGTGATTATAAGGAGTAATAATTGATCATGGGTTTCAATTTTGGGAGTTTCATGTATAAGAAACGCTAGTTGACAATTATTCATGTAGTAGGGAGATTACAAAAGAGGTGGACACAATGAATAATAACTACACGTGTATAATGGCAAGAAAGAGGTTGGGATCAGTTAGAACACAATAAGGAACAGTGACCTAAATGCCACTGTTTCCCAACTTTTTCCCCCCCTAAATGCCACTCGAATAGTATTATTTTCCAATATGCCACGCTTTGAAGTTCGCTACCACTGATAGCGAACTTGGTAGCCAATAATTTCTTGACACGTGGCATACTTTCGCAGGAAAAGATGACTGCCGCAAGTCCAAGTTCGCTACGACTGGTAGCGAATTTGGTAGCCAATGATTTTGTGACACGTGGCACATTGTTGCAGAAAAAGTTGACTGAACGAAGTTCGCTACCTGGGGTAGCGAACTTCGTGGGCTACGTGGCACAATCTCGTTGCCCAATCAGAATTATTGTACCAATCACAATCAAAAAAAGAAAACGAAGAAAAATAACTATTTAATTAATGTACTAATCACAATTAATGTATCAATCATCAATCACAATTAATGTATCAATCACCGATCACGATTAATTTTGATCACGATTAATGTACCAATCACCAATCACAATTAATGTATCAATCACCGATCACTATTAATTTTGATCACAATTAATGTACCAATCACCAATCACAATTAATGTATCAATTACCAATCACAATTAATGTATCAATCACCGATTACGATTAATTTTGATCACAATTAATGTACCAATCACGAATCACAATTAATGTACCACACAAAAACACTTAATTGCATAAGCACTTAATTGCATACCGTTTTTCTCCATCAATTGCATAAGCACCTCATCACAATCCACACGTAGGTTCTTCCCACCATTACCATTTATCATTACCTTCTAACCAAGCACCTTGATCTTATTCAGTTTGTAAAGATAATTCTCATCCCTTATGTTACAATAGTCATGATAATGTCAACATCAGTTGGCAATGCTAATTCCCATAACAAAGTCTTAGGTTTAAATCCTGTGAATGTAAAAAATTCTCTTTAGGAGAGCTAGCTCCACGCCACCATGATGTGGATATTCCTGCTCGAATAAGATTGCCTCCCATGGAGGATCCTGTGATTTGTCCAGAAAAAAAAAGCACACACAATGGAATGCTTAAAGAAATTATAAACACGATAGAAATTATAATTAAAGTCTTAGGTTAAAGAAATTATATTTAATATTTATAAATAAAAGAAATTGTAATAAATACTATAAATAATATTTATAGCATTTTTCATTTTTATACATGTCATCTACTTTGGTGGAATCAATCAACGCAGGTATAGAATAATTGCAGCTAGCTAGAACATGATAGAAAAGAAAATTAGGACAAGAGAAAGATAAATGAAGAGGAAGACCGGTTGTGTTGAACTTGTTACCAATAGGTTGGAACTTGTTACTAATAATATGTATTTCTCGTAATAATCCACTTTATGCAAAATCCTTATTTATAAAATGTAAGCCAAACATACTTTTTAATTTATTTTAATGCTATTAACTAATAAGTTACTTAATTGTTTTATGTTTAATGTAGGAAATTGCTAAAAAGAATACTGCCAACAGGGCAAAGCTAACAATTCCTCACACTTTAGGCTCAAAGTCTATTGCAAGAAGAAAAAGAGAGCTAGTACATATTTTTATTTTTATTTTGTATGATTATGTGATTCTATGGTTCTTGTTAAGTAAAAATACCTTTTTTGGTTATATAACTCATTAAGTACAGTGATTTGCATTCACTATTTTTCTACTTGGTTTCAATTACTCATCTTTATGTGTATGGTTTGGTTTAAATGATGGATGACACTCAAGTTTGGTTGAGGAACATGGTAATCTGCATTTGATGAATTATAGTAGTTTCTACGGGATACACTTAATAGATAACTTGTTATTTTTTGATAGAGATGCAATTGGTAATTCTGGTTCCCAATTTTTGGGCTTATTCTTGATATTCTGTAAACATTAATTTCATGCTTTGCTTGTTTATTGTTTTGGAGTTATCATTGAGCATCTCGTGGTGTATCTTGTGTGATAGGCATTGTGTAAATTGTTTTGTTCTTAATTTTTGCTTGCTGTCCAACTCTGTATTGCTATTAGTACTTGGTTTATCATACAGAGTCTTGGTAAATAATTTTTGTTGGTTATTTTATTGTTTTAGGAAATTGAAAAAGGTAAGCCTATCAGTAGAGCGGAAATGTATGCCTATGGGCAAAAGAAAAAAGATGGTACATTTGTGAATGAAAAGGCTAGGGAGAAAAATGTAGGTGGAATATAGTTGTTTACTTGTATTCCTATATGACAATGTTACTGAATTTAAATTGGTTGTTGGATCAGATTTTGTAGGATTTGTTAATAGCTTCACAAAATGATGGAACTTTATCCGAACAAGATGCTGGCAAAAAAATTAATTGAATGCTTTTTAATAAATTAATTACGCATTTATTACAGTTTTGAAAATAATTACATATTTATTGCACAATATGACGCCCAATTTGGGCGTCACTAAAGACCTAAATTGGGCGTCACTCAAGAGAAAATCACGCATAATTTAGACGTCATTCATCAGGTGTTGACATGTATCGTATTTTTTTTCCCAAAAATAATAATAATTTAATCATAAAACTTCTGAAAGCCATAACTTTTGACTCAGGTATCCAAATCAGGTAATTCTTTTTTTGATTCCACATAACTTTTCGAGATCTACGCAATGACATCTCATTTGATATATTTTATTTCTCACAATCATAATTTAAATTTAAGTCAGGTAATTCTTCTTCCTTAGAGATTTAGAATATTAATTTAATTATTTCCTTTATTAATACATATGTTTCAAATTGATTTTTGAGTTTAAATCACAAATCAAATCTTTATTTTGTTTTCCTTAATAATAATAATTGTTATTTTTTTAATTTAAATCACACATCAAATCTTGATTTATTTTTTATATTAAATCACAAACCCAGAACACAGAGGCTTCTGAGTTTAAAAATGTGACACGTGTCAACACTTGACAATGGATTTCAATCAAGAGGCAATCACGTCTAATTTAGGTAATTTTATTTTTAAAAAACATTCATAAGCCATAATTAATTTCAGACTACAAATAATAACCCAGAAGCTTATAACATTAATCATTAATTTCAAAAATAATATCCTTCTTCCTTAGAGATTTAGAATATTTATTTAATTATTTCCTTTATTTCTACAGATTTTTTAAATTGATTTTTTTAGTTTAAATCACAAATCAAATCTTTATTTTGTTTTCCTTATTAATAATAATTGTTATTTTTTTAATTTAAATCATATATCAAATCTTGATTTATTTTTTATATTAAATCACAAACCCAGAACACAGAGGTTTCTGAGTTAAAAATGTGACACGGGTAAACAGGTGTCAACACCTGACACGTCACCAACGACGTCTAAATTGAGTTTCAATCAAAAGGCAATTATACCTAATTTAGGTAATTTTATTTTTGAAAAACATTCATAAGCCATAAGAAAAATTATTATAAAAAAAATGTAAATCACAAATCAAAATTTTATTTATTTTTTTATATTAAATCACAAATTCAAAACTCAGAGGCTTTTGGGTTAACCGCTCTTATAATACCATTCTTGCAAATTTAAATTGTGTTTGTGAGAAATAAAATATGTCAAATGAAATGTCATTGCGTAGATCTCGAAAAGTTATGTGAAATCAGAAAAAAAATTATCTGATTTGGATACCCGAGTCCAAAGTTATGGCCTTAAGAAGTTTTATGATTAAATTATTATTTTTTTGAAAAAAAATATGACACGTGTCAACACATGATGAATGACGCCTAAATTAGGCATGATTGCCTCTTGAGTGACGCCCAATTTAGGCGTCTTTAGTGACGCTCAAATTGGGCGTCATATTGTGCAATAAATGTGTAATTATTTTCAAAACTGTAATAAATACGTAATTAATTTATTAAAAAGCATTAACTTAATTTTTTTTCCACAAGATGCTTTTGTTGAGGTGTTTGGGAAGGAGCACCCTGGACGTGTACGGTGTATGGGATTTGGGGTCTGCCGTTACCAAGTTTTTAAACGTGGTTCTAGTTCTGGGGCATCTTCCTCAGCATCTACAGACAATGAAATTAGAGAGTTGAAATCTAAGGTTCAATCTTTAGAGGAAGCATTGGCTTTTGTGGTACGTAGCTTTGGGGGTCAAATGCCCCCTGGTTTTGCATCAAATGGATTGCAACAGGTATATAATACTTTTACCAAAATTTTCTTATGTTTTCTGTTTGAGATGATGATTGGAACTTGTTTTAGTCATGTATTTTAAATTGTATAATATGACTGCAAGGACAGAATACCCTCTTTTGCTTATATCATATTATATTTTATTTACTCTAGGTTCGATATGATGTGTACCTGTGAGATGATTATTGCTATTGTCACTATCAACATATAGTACATATGATTACTGAATAATTTGTGCTCTTGTCGCTGCTTTATTAGCATACATATTTACAAGGATGAACAATTTTTTTGGATAATAGTTTTGGTTGGTATAATTATATATAAATCTTAGTAGTTATGGTTCATCGAGACACTTATTAATTGGACAAAAACAATTTTTTAAGTAAAGGCTTTTAAATTATTTTTCAGTACCCAATATGATTGAGACTTATATTTGAGCTCTGTTTTTTTTTTTTTTGCAGCCTCAAGATTTAGGCTCTCCCAATGGATTCAGGCCATCCTCTTCTGCTAGTCATGTACCAAATGCATAAGGACCTGAACTTCAAGGACACCCATCTCCTCTATAGTTCTCCTTTTTATATATATTTTTTTGTTTTCCAGAACAATATCAGGGTGATTACTTTTTGATGGATAGCTTTGGTGATTACTTTTTGATAGATAGCTTTTGGTGATTACTTTTTGATGGATAGCTTTTGTATTTTGGTGTATATCACAATGTCAGGGTGATTGAATGTCTTTTTGGTGTTATGACAATGATACTTTAAGTAACAATTACATTTCCCCTCTATATTTGATGTTTTAAATTATTAGAATTCAGTGCAAATGGTTAGATGGTTATTTTTAGAACAGTTTACTGTTCTAACTTTAATTATGGATGAAAAGCCTTGATATTTTTAATTTATTTATATAATTATTATAATATTTGTAATACCCTATATTTTCTTTTAATAAAATAATAATAATAATAAATATTTTTGGATAATAATGATATTTAGTATTTTTGTAATTAATAAAATTGGTATTTAATATTTTTAATTATTGAGTTAATAATAGTTAAAATAATAAGAGGTAAGATAATAATAGTAATATTATTTGATTTATGTGATATATATATATATATATATATATATATATATATATATATATATATATTAGATGATAAATTATGATTAATTGATTTATTAATTGATTGATGATTTATGTATTTATGTTTGATTAGTAATGATTGATTAGTAAATTGTTTAGATATGATGAGTCAACAAACATAAATTGTTTAGATATGATGAGTCAACAAACATATATTGTTTAGATATGATGAGTCAATAAACATAAATTGTTTAGATATGATGAGTCAACAAACATATATTGTTTAGATATCATGAGTCAGCATTGAGTCAATAATGTATAAGCCCTAAACTTCAACTATAAATAGAGACCTAGCTTAACCAAACCAATTCACTCTCCTCTACTACTCTCTCTCTTCTCAAAAAGTTTATTTCTCACTCCAAAAAGCTTATTTTAATTATTTTCAATCTTTATATTTTTTTTTATCAACCGGTTCTCTATCCCAAATTACTCTTTTCTTCTAGAAGTTAGCGCGGAGACCAGGTAATCCTAATCTCTAGGTGGTTGTAGATTTGTTGTGTATAAAATTTTATTGGGTGTGTCCTAATCTTTAGGTATTTATATGTTCGATATATGTAATCCTAATCCTTAGGTTATAATTTTGTTTGAAGTTTATTAATAGTAATCCTAATCCCTAGAGAGTCATAGATTATATTGATATGAATTTTGGTATATGTAATCTAATTCATAGGTTATTTCTTTTATATAAAACTTGGATGTAATCCTAATCCCTAGGTATTTTTAGATTATATTTTATGTAAAATTTGGTATACGTAATGCTCTAGGTGAATGTAAGATAGTTTTATATTAAATTTGTTGAATGTCATCTTAATCCTTAGAAAATTTTAGGATATTTTCATATATTATATGTAACCCTTAGGGGTATTTAAATTAAATTATTTTAATCTCTAGAAATTAATTGGATTAATTATTGGATTTTGGCTTTACTCTAATAGATGTGAATATTTGAATTATGATGAGGATCGGATTTGGATTTTACTGTGATGAATGTTGAAGATTTGAATTATCATATCCTTGAATAAATTGGAAAGTTATGATGATGATCAGATTTGGATTTTACTGTGATGACTGTTGAAGATTTGAATTATCATATCCTTGAATAAATTGGAAAGTTATGATGATGATCAGATTTGGATTTTACTGTGATGACTGTTGAAGATTTGAATTATCATATCCTTGAATAAATTGGAAAGTTATTATGATGATCGGATTTGGATTTTACTATGATAGATGTTGAAGATTTGAATTGTTATATAAATTCGAGAATTTATGATAATAGTTGTTTGAATTATGATACTTTGGAAAATTATAATGCCCTTGAGTAACTCATTTAGAGATGATAATACTTAAAGAATAAATAATTATGATTGAATCTTTTCTGATTGTGTGTGTTTGTAATAAATTAATGGTGGGAGGATAGCTTTGGGATGGTACCTCCCAAGGTGATGAACACAACTTTTGGGCTTTGTGCCTCCGATGTGAAACTGATGTGAAAAAGATTATATCCGTTCTTTCCAAAGTGGTGTCTGGCAGGGTTTCCCGGGATACTAGTAGCAACTTTGAGAAGAGGTGTGCACACTAGGAAGATGTGAATTGATTATGGCCAATTTTGATTATACGTGGCTGGTAACAGTGGTTTTTTCCCGGGTCACGGGGTAGACTGGCAGGGTTTCCCGGGTCTACCATGGTTCTCTTCCCACTAAATATAATGAACTTAAACATTATTAATAATGAAATTTGTTATTTGATTTGATTATGAAGAATGTCATTGAGTTGTGAATATTATCATATTATGACTAATGTTGTGCTAAATATATTAGTTGATAATTACCAAATACATTACATGAACTTAATAAAGATAAATATTATATAATGGAATTTTGATTATTATATTGATATTTGATTTGATTAATGTGGAATTGATTTGAACACTATTTGACATTTGATTTAATTTGTTATTACTCACATTAATTGTATTTTGATTAGGATTACCAGCTTTGCTGACTTTTGTGTTTGTTTAACTGCAATGATCCTTCACGGGGGAGCAGATTTTCAGTGAAGCATGTTGCAAAGGATGGGGCTAGCTGTGGGCAGTAAGGATCACAACTCGGATATTTCTAGCTGTCATAAATATTATGTATAAAAAAAAATTGGAGTCTTAGATTTTTATTTCAGCTAGTTTCTAAGTTTAGAAATTTATGAGATTTAAATAAATGCATATGACATATTTCCTTTATTTAAACTTTTGTCTTTGGTTTTATTTTAATCTAATAGAGTTAGCCTTGCACTTGTCCCTGTACAGGTGCGGCAGTAACACTTTCCAAATTCGATTATTTTGAACTTCTGCTGTTATTTATAAAATTATTGAATTTATTTATGCTATTATAAATTGTTAGAATTTGGGGTGTTACAATATTGGATTATAAAAGATTGATTTTTAATTCAATTTTCCATTTTTAGCAATTAAACATATATTGTCATTCCTAATATATATATATTTATATAATTGTATTTAAAAAATAAATGTTAATTTTAATTTTTTTTTGGTAAATATTAATTTTAAAATTGTTAATTTATCAGCTTAAATGATATTCAATGTTTAAATTTCTGAAAATAAATTATTAATATTTATTTGAAAACGTTTTGTAACAGTAAATATTCCATTATTTACCTAAAAAAATAGTGTATTATTTTATTATAAAATTATTAAAATATAAAATATATTAAATTTTATTTATTATTCCACGACGGTTACGAACCGCCTTCGTATATGTATCACAACAAATATGAGGCATTTGAATTGTTATTCCACGACTGTTACGAACCGCCTTTGAATTGTTATTCCACGACTGTTACCAAACAGCCTTGGAATCCTTATTCCATGTCTGTTACCTAACCGCCTTGGAATTGTTATTCGACGATTGTTTATTAACCGCCTTTGAATTGTTATTCCACGACTGTTTCCTAACCGCCTTGAAATTCTTATTCTACGACCGTTTAGTAACCGCCTTGGAATTATTATTGCACGACCGTTTACTAACCGCCTTGGAATTATTATTCCACGACGGTTGTACAAATGACGTCAATTTGAATTCCACGATCATTTGCGAACCGTCTTTGAATATTCATAAATTTCTTTAAAGGATATGCTATGGCAGTGATAACCCGTCGTTGATTTCCCCGTCGATGGTTATTCTAGCGGTTCAGTGAAATCGTCGTTGAATTGCCTCTCGACGATAGTAACTATGACGGTTGGTTAACAGCCAAAACGCGCATTTGGAGGCGGTTTAAACCGTCGTTAAATGACCTATGAACTGCCTCTGTATACCTCTTTTGTTGTAGTGTTAACAGATCATATGATAGGTAATTTTGTAATTTCACCAATGGCAAGACAACTCTTACATTACCACGTCGCATTAAACGTGCAACATCTTGTCGCATTAAATGCGCAACTTCTTGTCGCATTTATTGCTTGCACAACAAAAGAAAAACTGTAACATCTATAATAATCTTAATATGTGAATTTTGAATTATGAAATAATTATGGTAGTTAATTATGAGATTGTGAAATGATTAAGGATTTAATCACGATGCATGTGAGATTATTAGATGGAATGTCTAATTTTAAATAATAAAGTCACTTTGGGCATAAAGACATTTAGTGAGAGTTTTGGGATAAAATGATAATTAGGCAAAAATTATGAAAACTTGGAAATAATGTGGTGAGTCATTATTTAATGGCCTAAGTGAAGGTTGAAATTGTTATGAAATGATTAAGTTGTGAAATTAGAAGTTAATTGGTGATGAGGACATAGAAGGAATACAGTGGGTTGTTGCTTTATGCTTTATTAAAGTTAAAACGTTGTAACTTAGATATTTTGAAGCCAAAGCTCATCTTATTCGTTCTTCCTACGTGAAAATCGAGAAACCATTTGTGAGAAGCTTCAAAACTCAACTCTCTCAATACTCCATGAAATCACTTAATGTAAAAAGCAAATGTGCATAGAAACTAGAGGAGAACAAAATCTATAATTCACAATCCTTAGAAAACCTTTATGTTGAAAGATTCTCCACCATGATAGTGGCGCCCCCTTCTTGAGTGAGAATCTTAGTGAGGTGCATTGCTTGAAGTGAAGGTTGGAGAACACTCCTTGATTGATTCTAAGAACATCCATGGTAAGAAATCCCCAGTTCATCAAGTTTCATGGAAGTTCATATTTTTAGGTTTTCATTTGGAAATGTAGCTTGGATGAGGTGGTTGGAGTATGAATTAGGCTTAACTCATGTTGCAAAGAACGCTTGGATGATGATTTTAATGGTGAAAAATGTGTTTAGAAATCCACTTGGGTTTCTCAATCTTTTTCCATTTTTTCTGTTGGAACTGAATAAGGGGAGGTTACCCTAAATCTGTTTGGATGAATTCTACTACTGTAATTATTGGTGAGACAATTAGAGTGATCCTAAGTGCTTAGGTTGAGTGTGATCAAGGTGTAGTCATAGACTCGTGAAATTCCAGTTGTAAAAAGGTTTCTTCAAGCACCTGTTGGAAGCTTGATGATAGTGAAATGATTGACCTCAGTTTGGACGTAGCTCTCAAGTGGTTAGAGAGTGAATCAAGATATATACCGGTGTGATTCTTTCTTTCCCTTATCTCTTTGATTTTGATCAATTGATTTCTTTTTGATTCATTGTATATGTTGTTTTGAATATGTTTAAGGGATATGAATTGATAGTTCTCAGTTTGATTTTGTTCTTGCATGATTTTTTGAAAGAGGTTGCCATAAACATGATTTTCTTCTCTTTTCCCATTTAATTTTGATTCCACTGTTTAATCTATGAATTGAATGTTATTGGACATGTTTTAATTCCGTTATTGTTTTTAGAAAAGTTTGATACTATGTGAATTTTTTTTTTGGTTGAAGGTGTTATAAAAGGGTTGTGTTTTTTATTGTTTCTTGCAAAAAGAAGTAACACACAATTCACCTCCTCTTGTGTGATTATTTAGGCATTTGTTCTTTTCACTTACATAGCCTTTGTCTAGGGGTGTTCGCAGTCTAGATTGGATCGGTTTTGGAAGTAAAAATCATCCGATCCAATCCCTTCGGTTTGGATTTTTTTGAAATCCGATCCGATCAAATCCAATTTTTTTCGATTTGGATTGATCGATTTTCGATTTTTTGAAAATCCTAAAATTTGTTTCATGATTATTGTGCAAATAACATCTTTTGTATATATTGGCTTTGTAATTTTATTTTATTTTTGAAATACAAAAGCATCAGTAAATGATAACATAGTGTTACGATCTGATAGATCGTGAATGTCCAATCAGAGATTGATAATTTAATATTAGATCTGTTTGTCCTCTCTCAGGTACCTATGAGGGAGGTACCCTAGAGATCAGTGGATCACTGTGCACAATAAAAGAAACGACATAGTCAAGGCGTAATGTGTGTGCACAGTGATAAGCTAAGAGAGAGGGTTTAGAGCGTGTGTACTTTATTGGTTTAACCCCTTATTTATATATGGGTTACTTGGCAGGAGTGGATTTTTGGGCCTCTTAAGAGTATTGAGGGTCCAATTGTTGATCTATTGCTGTCGTAGTAAGATTAGTATAAGTAAGGAATATTTCCTTAATTCCCTCTTAGTTGTTAGCCCTATTTGGACCTTCTAGAATATGGGTTGCTTAGCTGTCTGGATAGGATCGACATTAATAGAAGATTCCCCTCCTGTTTGCGTTGTCCTGTATTGGACCTTCTAGAATATTCTCCTTTGTCAGGTCCATGACACATAGTCTTTTTTTTTTGAAATTGAGATATGAAGCTCTACATAGATGAAATTTTGTTGATGAGATGTGATTAGGTTTTTTCTTGGGTTTGGTTGATGGGTTAATGAATCTTGGGTTTAGAAATTTTTTGGCTATGATTGGGGAAAGACCCAAGTAGGTAGAAGAGAATTAATATATTAGATCGGTTTGGATTGGATCAGTTTTCATCAATCAATCCAAAAATCGATCCAATCCAATTAAAATTTGCGGTTTTTTTTTTTTTTTTCTGTTTTCAATTTTTCGGTTTATTCGATTATCGATTTTTCAGTTCGATCACCGCGGTTTAAATCAGTTTGGATCGATTGATGAACACCCATATCTTTGTCTATATCATTGTTGTCAAAGACACCCCTGTAATAATCATTACACCCCTTGGGATTATATATATGCCTGGCTCTTTAGCCTCACTAACAATTCATACATCATTTCATGCTCAAAGAGAGTATGATAGTGACATTTCATTCTCGCAAGAGATTGAGCATGCTGCATGCAGTGCTTCTTGCTTGGTGAGCATGCCATAATTTATTTCTCAAAGAGAGTAAAATTTAATATTGTTTTTATGTTACACTACCACATTAATGTTTTTGGTCTACGTTATTGATAATGTTCATTACTACGAAGGATTTTAGATTAATAAAGGGTGTAATCACCATTATGATTTGGTATTGTCAATTGTATTGATTGGGTCAAGCGAAGAAGTATATGTCTGTTCTTTAGCTTTAGAGTAGATTAAAGTTAAGAAAATTATATCATCACCACATAAATTTAACTTTATTTATTAATATTGTTTTTATCTCTCATTCTGAATTAACTTTTACTTTTTATAACTTCTACTTTTTTAAAAAACAGCATCCAAATGTATTTTATAATAAAGTGCTTTTTTTTATAAAAAAAAATAACTTTTGACTAAAAAAAGCTCATCTAAACGGACAAGTCATTTGATAAAGCTAATCCCAAATCAGTTTTTTTTTTTGTAATTAGTAAAAACCCCAAATCACTTCATTCTTATATATGATGGGATATGATTCGTTTACAAACTTTTTTTTGCAAATTACACTAAGTACGATCGGTCGTACACTGCATAATTAAAGTATGACCGATCGTATTTAGTGTAGTTTGTAAGAATTTGTAAACAAAAAAATTTATAAATATAACCTGCCCCATATATGATATATTATATAGCATCAAAGAATATACCTAAGGATCACATCACATTAAAGAATATACCTAAGGATCACATCAATATATGTTTTTTTTTGGTAGAATAAAGGCTAAAATCCCAAAGCAAACAAACCAAAAACAAACTAAATCAGAACACATCTAAACCAATCAACAGAACTCAAATCACAAAAAAAATAACCATTTAATTTCTTAAGGGGAGATCAGAAATCAAATAATCTTCCTCATCTGGGCACTCAATAGGAAGATTAGCAAGTCAATCCACATAGACAAGGGCGGACCTACATGGGGGCGTGCATGGGCGGCCACCCCCCTCTAAAATCTGAAAAAAATGTCTACATCCCCAAAAAAATACATAGTATATTTCAGTTTTCATAACTGGTGGGTTACTTTAGCAAAACTAGTATTGTGTGTCCTTTGGATCTGAAATGAGTTGCATTGATTTCATCTTGTTGATGATCGGTACAGTCGTTTTGTTCAAAGCTTTCGACTTCACTTTCTGAGTCTCCTTCTTTTGCTTCATTTGATACCCAAAATCTGTTAGCATGAGAAAGAAGCTTGATACCCATTTTCCTGTTGTGAGTATTTTCACTTTTTCTTTGTAAAGTTTTGATCTTTTTGTAGTTTCATGCTGTTCAAATGCTCAAAAGCCAACAAAAAGTGAAAGAAAAAAATGGGTATAAAATAATTATAGTTTGCAATAATTTTTGGAATTTATTTGTTTAGCTTTATGGTGCTTGATAACTGAAGTATATGGGTCTGTAGTGATGTGGGCATTATGGAACTTTATGATGTTAGTTTTAGGTGCTCGCCTAATTTGGGTTCTATGAGCTTCCCCCTCTTTTTGGATTTATTTTAGTTATGTGATTATATTTGTTATTAAAATTATTTAATGGGTGCATCTCTTCAGACCGTTGTACATGTTTTTTGGTTTAAGATTATGATTCTCCTACTTTTCATTGTTGACACGGCACATGGCAATGAAGTAATTTATGTTAAATTCGTCAATTTAGTATACTTGTTAAATTATATTTTATTTAAAATTCTATAAGTTGGATTTGTTAAATTTTCGCCCCCCTTCATATAATTTTCTGGGTCCGCCACTGCACATAGACATTGTCTTCCTTGTATGCATGAGGGAGTTTCACCGACCACCTTCTTGAGAGCTATTTTCGTATCCGAGATACAATGTTTAACTGGTGAAAAATAGTTCCATTATAACTAAATAAGAATAAACTAAATAAAAATTAGTCATTAAAACAAAATTAACAAAATAATTATCAAATGAAAATTAGAAAAGTTTATATCAGTTGAGATAATTATATATTAATAGGTAAAATAGAGTGAGTTAAAAATAGAATAACAATTATTCTGAAAAGCTAACCCAGTGTACAAATATTCATAAATCTGTTCAATTAATTTATACGATTGGAGTGTGTTTAGGTTTGAATTAAGAAGACTATTTGAAGTCTTAAAAGTAACATAAATCTATCTATTTGAATGCAAAATCGTATACTAAATCAAAAAAATAATAATATTGATTTTACAGTTTAAACCAAATACACACAAATAATTATCTGTTATTTTTTTAGTTATACATCCAAAGAATTTTTTTTACAACATTATCTTAAAAGAAAAATTCACTTAACTGAAACTTCACTTCTCGGTAAACTCAAATTTAAGCAAAATCTAAATCTAAATCTAATTGTATTAATATGACATGAGTACATGACCCCAAATCTTAATTAACCCATACAGTGGCGGACCAGGAATAATTTTTTGAGTTTTATTAATCTCCTTCAATATAAGATAGTTATATGTGGTAGAGAAAAAATGACTGGGTTCCACCATTGTAAGAAAAAAGAAAAAGAAGAAAAAAGTAGGGTGCGAAAATCGAAGTGAGAGAAAATGAGATAAGTTACCTTATGTGAAAGAAGAGTAATATTTCTCTAATTTTTTATGTCCGCATATTTAATGGTGGGGCCCCGAATTTTTTTTGCAATCAATCATCTCTTTTTATAAAAATGAAAAAGGAAACAAAGGATAAAGAGAGCATGGAAAATGAGTACGTGACAGGGAAGAAAGAATAAGTTTTCTCTCTAATCAATTTGTGTTGCTACATTATTTTAATCATCTCCGTACATTACTACGTTACTAACTAATATAAGAATAAATATTTTTTTGGTCCCTAACAAAAAACTCGATTCACACTTTAGTCTATTATAAAAAAAAATTAGTCACATGATCCATATGAAATTCAAAGTGAACTCATTTTGGTCTTTTTGAGGGACCAATGTAGGTCTTTTTTGAATTTATGAGGGACTATGATTTTAACTAAATTGATCCACTTTAAGATTTTTAGGGACCTTGAGACTAATTTTTTTTTGTGAGGGACTAAAATAGAGACCATGTTTTTTGTTAAGGACTTAAAAGAGTATTTACTCTTAATATATATATTGAACCAAGAGACAAATAAACACCAACAATCAAGAAAAAAAAAGCTGAAGTAAAAATTTTTATGACCGGGCCACTGATCCCATACATAACTGTGACATTTTGTATCTTCAATTTTTTTTATCATAAGCAATTTTTAATTAAATAGAGGGTTTAACATTTCAGCTACACAATTTTTTTTTTTCTATCACATTCACATAAGAATAAGTGAATTTAAGAGAAGAAAGTGAAAAAATTAATTGGACTCAGTACTTGTGAGTGTGCCAAAAAAACTTTTTTTACACAAAAAAAAAAAATATAGATTATTATCTCTAATGTTTTATAAGATAATTTTATTTTCTACGTATACATAAAAATATATATAACTTGTATTTTTTTTTTTTCTCTTTTCTCTTCTTATAACCACACATAGACTCTTTATATATGTGAAGAAAATAAAATTATCTCTTACAACTATATATCATAACCGTTGATTTCCGCTAATCAACAGTTATCATTTATTATGAATTAATAATTAATTAATGAATTTAATTTGCGAAAATCATAACCGTTGATTGACGAAAATCAACGATTATGATATATGGTTGTAAGAGATTGTAAAAAAAAAATGTTGTAAGTATAACCTATCCCCTCTTATCATACTATAAATATTCATCTCAAACATAAATATACAAAAAGAAGTTTCAATCCAAATGGAAAATGGTGGTTGGTTGCAAGAGCACCAGGACAATACTCATCAGTTATGTTTCCAAAAAAAAAAATACTCATCAGTTATCCCAATTCAACTTGTCTTGCTTCTACCATCTTCATTGGCCCCAAGGTGGATGCATATAAATTGATATACAATCATTTTTGTCAATGTTCACACTCACATCGACACTGGGACAATGGCTACAGATTGGAGGACTGAAACCAGAACCATTCTGACTCCACTCTCATCAGCCTTCTGTATCTGTATTTGTCTCATCTTTTGCTACGCTGTGGCAGATTCATCATCGGAAGTAACTCCAGTTGGTTATGGCTACACCATCTCAAGTGTAAACAATAATCCCACAAGAAACTCTTTGACTGCTTACCTTAACCTCATCAAGTTCTCCTCTGTTTTCGGACCCGACATTCCACACCTCAACCTCGCTGCCAGGTAACAACAACAATTTAACGTTGTCCAATCAAACCCTGAAACTGCACATACATATAATCCATCCCATTAAATTATCATAATTTTTTTGACACATAGAGATTCATTTGCTATCTATGATATCTATAATTGGTTATTATTATTCTGAATTGCAGTTTTGAGACTAAGGATAGGTTAAGAGTAAGAATCAGTGACTCCTATCACAAAAGATGGGAAGTTCCACAAGAAGTGATTCCTAGAGAGACCTTTCAATATCACCCTTTCCGTTCTCTCAATAGCAAGCAAGGTTTCAACCATATCCAACAACCAAAACACACTCTCACTCATCCACACTCAGACCTGATCTTCACACTCCACAACACCACCCCATTTGGTTTCACTGTCTCACGTAAATCCTCCAACGATGTCCTCTTCGACACTGCACCAGACCCTTCAAACCCTGCAACGTTTCTCATCTTCAAAGACCAGTACTTGCAACTTTCTTCATCCCTCCCTGCACATAGGGCCTCTCTCTATGGTCTCGGGGAACACACCAAGAGCTCCTTCAAGCTGCAACCCAACGAGACCCTCACGCTGTGGAATGCAGACATAGCTAGTGCCAACCTTGACGTGAATCTTTATGGGTCTCACCCGTTTTACTTGGATGTTAGATCGCCATCCCCAGATGGAATAGTGAAGGCTGGGACAACACATGGTGTTTTGTTGCTTAACAGCAATGGAATGGACATTGTGTATGGTGGCGATCGTGTTACTTTTAAGGTGATTGGTGGGATATTTGATCTGTATTTTTTTGCTGGATCCTCTCCGGAACTTGTGTTGGAACAGTACACTGAACTCATTGGGAGGCCTGCTCCCATGCCTTATTGGTCCTTTGGTAAGTCATAGGCACCTCTGGTATGAGATATAATATATAAAATCATTAATTTGTCATCACTTTAGGTTGAATTGGTTCTTTATATGTTATCCCTTTGCATCATGAGTTTGATCCTGTTTTTTGGGGGATGGGTGCCCAACATTATTATACATAACTATTTGGTTGTTTCTTTAATCTTATGGTTTCTTTGATTTACCATTATTGGTGTTATGAATAAAAACATTTCTAGGTTTACCCTTAACATGTCAAGTTTTTGAGAATATTGGTAAATTGAATGGTAACGAAACAGTTAGCTAAGCCATTGGTATCGTTGCTTACTTGTTGCTGCACAAGTTTCTAAGTGAATATTGGTTCTCATATTGCAGATGCATATACCTATAGCAGATTTTTGAAAGTAGAGAAACAATTGAATAGAAGAATCCTAGGCATTAATCAAAGGAAGTTTTCTTGAATGGGAGGGGTTAGTAAATATAGCAAGATTCCTTTTTTAACAGAAGTAAATATAGCAAGTGATAAAGCTAAATAGCTTTATTTTCTTTTCCTTCTAGAAAGCTTTTAGCACCGATAAGGACAAAGCTGATAAATCATCACACTATTTTTTTCATAGTGATGGATCTTGCTACTCTGTTTCTTACAAGGGCACTTGCGTGGTTTATGAATTTTTCTTTGCATTATTTCACAGACATTATTAAAAAAAATCTAACTTATGAATTGCAATTGTCTGTCTGTTCATGCTGATCCATTTTATCTACTTGCCATGCTAATCCATATCTTTATTTTCTCTTTTATGAAGGTTTTCATCAGTGTCGATATGGCTACAAGAATGTAAGTGATCTCGAGGGTGTGGTTGCCAACTATGCAAAAGCAGGTATACCCCTTGAAGTTATGTGGACAGATATTGATTACATGGCTGCATTTAAAGATTTCACATTTGATCCTATCAACTTTCCACTGGATAAGATGAGAAGATTTGTTGATACTCTTCACCGAAACAGTCAGAAATATGTGCTTATCTTGGATCCCGGTACCTAATTCTGACACCATAAAATTTCTTTCAAACAAAACATAGCATAATCTTCTCTTAATGTTTGAGGAAGCATCTGTTATTGATTTGAGGCAAATTTTGTAAACAGGTATCAGTGTAAACAAGACATATGCAACCTTTATTAGAGGTTTGCAGGCTGATATCTACATAAAGAGAAATGGAGTCAATTATTTGGGTGAAGTTTGGCCTGGACCAGTTTACTACCCTGATTTTCTAAACCCCCGCAGCCAAGCATTTTGGGGTTGGGAAATCAAAATATTTCAGGACCTTCTCCCTTTCGATGGTCTTTGGCTTGACATGAATGAGTTATCTAATTTCATTACTTCTCCTCCCACTCCATTTTCTAGTCTTGATAACCCTCCCTACAAAATTAACAATGCTGGAGTTCTACGACCAATTAATAACAATACAGTCCCAGCAACATCTTTACACTTTGGTCATATCACAGAGTATGATGCCCACAATTTGTATGGACTCCTGGAAAGCAAAGCAACTAACAAGGCTTTAGTGGATATAACGGGTAGAAGGCCATTCATTCTCAGTAGATCAACTTTTGTAAGCTCTGGTAAGTATGCAGCCCATTGGACAGGAGATAATGCTGCTACATGGAATGATTTGGCATACTCAATCCCATCAATATTAAATTCTGGAATCTTTGGAATTCCAATGGTTGGAGCAGATATATGTGGTTTCTCAGGAGATACAACTGAAGAACTTTGCAGGCGCTGGATCCAGGTAAAAAAAGAAAATTGATCCTCAAATGCAGTAGTATTCATATACTTGTCTTGCCTAAATTTACTAAAGTCACATGTGGAAAGTGCTATGATTTTTGTTTTGTGAAAAAATATGCAGAAACAAACTTTGAAATGCATAGTATACATGTCTAATTCTTTTTATTTTCCTGAATGTAAGTTGGGGGCTTTTTATCCCTTTGCTAGAGATCATTCAGCTATAGAATCCATCCGGCAAGAGCTTTACCTTTGGGATTCAGTTGCTGCATCAGCTAGGAAAGTGCTTGGCCTCCGTTATCGTCTTCTCCCTTATTTGTACACATTAATGTATGAAGCACATACAAAAGGGACACCAATTGCAAGACCCCTTTTCTTTTCATTCCCAGAGGATGTTGCAACATATGAAATAAACTCTCAGTTTCTATTAGGGAAAGGGGTTCTGGTGTCACCTGTACTAGAATCTGGGGCAGTCACTGTTGATGCTTACTTTCCTGCTGGAAGCTGGTTTGACCTCTTTAATGTCTCAAATTCAGTGAATGCAAAATCAGGCAATTATGTCACTCTTGATGCACCATCTGATCACATAAATGTGCATGTTGGGGAAGGTAACATTTTGGCCTTGCAAGGAGAAGCAATGACAACTGAAGCTGCACGGAAGACTGCATTTCAGCTTGTGGTGGTTGTCAGTAGCAGCAGAAATAGTTATGGACAAGTCTATTTGGATAATGGGGAGGCACTTGACATACAAGTTTGGAGAGAGCAGTGGACATTGGTAAGATTTTATGGTGCATTACACAACAATAGTGTTATTGTTACATCTAAGGTCACTAATGGAAGATTTGCTCTGGACCAAAGGTGGATCATAGATAAGGTAACTTTCTTGGGGATACCAAAGCATAAGGGATATAATAGAACGGATTTGGCAGGGAATGAGTTAAATGTTGTGAAAGGTACAAATCCAACGAGGAAGACAGTTGTGAATACACAATTTGATAGCTCCTCTCAGTTTCTTATTATAGAAGTTTCAAAATTGTCACAGCTTATTGGAGAGGAGTTTAAGATGGAGATTGAAATCAGGTAAAGGGAACTTTGAGAAAGCAGATTCCCACTGAGAATCTGTGCTTTTTTCATAGTTGTACTTCTTTGTAGAGTCCCTTCTTTCACCCCATCTAAGGTTACTTATTAGGGATGGCATTTTCTTAAGTCAAAACTCCAACATTCATAAAATGTCATCTTTTGTATAAAAAATAAATATTACAGAATACTGTCTAGTGTCAACAGTTATGAAGCTCAAGTATGAGCCTATCCGTCTATCAATAATAAGGGTGAGTTTTACCTAGTACGAGCAGTTGCTTATCATTTATGCCCTCAAATTTGCAGTTACCTATATTTTTGTGGTTTCGTGAGTCCTGCCCTTAAAGCTCTAAACACTCTAACCTTAGTTATTTCAGTTCTTGTAGTTTCTAACTTCTCAGACTATCAGTGCAGTATCCACAAAGCGTTACGAGATCATATGATCATATCCATAAGGACATCCTCAGATGACTATTTTTTTCAAGTCAAAATACTAAATTATTACCCCAAGAATATCGGTTAAATTAATTTATAAATGAGCCAGCCTGCATTTATAATTATATATGATAGTTCATATAAGATTTGAAATGCAAAATGCGTAAAAAGTAGAATATTAATACCAAACCACTGTTTGCAACGGCGGACCTGTTTGGTCGCCAATTGTCCGCAAGTGCGGACATAAATCTATGAAATTTTATTTATTTTATTTTTTTAAGTATAATAGTAAAGCATGATGTTGGTTAAATTAGGCTTTGCCTGGATATATAATGAGGGATGAAATGAAAATGAATAGAATACGGTGAGATGGAATGAGATGCCATATGTTTTATTGGATATTTTATGATGCCATATAACAAATCAGCTTGATTAAAAAAAAATGGTATTGGAAATAATTTTTTATGTTAATTTGATATTTTTTTTTTCTTATTTATATTTTTTGTTTTTTAATGCATTTAAATTTAAAAAAAAAATATTTCAAGGGCAGACCCCGTCACTAAATATGCGGACATAAATAATATTTTTTGAATCCGCCGTCACTGTTTGGCACATTGAGGTATTATAATCATTGGTACACTTTGTATGATCTGTTATTCAAAGTACTTAAATCAAAAAGATGGAATATAAAAACCTTAATGAGCCTTCAGTTTCACCTTTTGAGTGAGATGGCTGTTTATTATAATATTAAAGCCTTTATGATCCCGGGATTACAAATTCGACCATCACTCCTCTTTTTTAGTAAAATTTAAATTCAGCATAAGCTAGAAAAAAAAATGGGATGAAATATTGTTATCAAATACTAAAAAAATGAGTCTGTCCAATATCACTAATTTATCACATATCTCAAGTCTCAACTCAAATTTTTATGTGCTATGACTTTAGATTTCTTCACATGAACTCTACATTTTACTCACAAGCCATTTGAATCCCAACAACTACATGAATATTACTTAATGCACATTGGCACGAAGCACATCACCAAATGTGAAGTGATATATTTAGAGTGTAAGTGCTAATAAATGAGGTGAAATATTGTTATCGAATGCTAAAAACTGAATAAATATATGTATAAAAAAATTATATAAATATTATTATGTGTGTAAGTTCATATACAACGAGATTATCATTACAAGCGATCTGCAAAACATTCACCTTCAAATTGAATACTTTCTAGAGATAGCCACAATCAACATGTCACATAAAAATGCAAACCATGATTCATGAAGGTAGAGAACCTTTGTAAAGATGTCTGGTAGTTGTTCTTCAATCCACATGTCTACTCTTAAGAGCCTTACCATAACTTGTACCTAATAATTTTTTTTAATTAATAATAGCTAGCCATCAAGAAAGTACTCCATACAATTTAGAAAATGGAATTTAGTTTGTTTTGAATTTTTATTTTTGGGAATTATTTTTTATGTGAGACTTTATCTCCTACATTTTACATGAAAGTAAATGAAATGCATTTTTCTCTTTTTCTTTCCTCTCTTCACGAGACATTACCAACTTTTACGTAAATGTAAGGGATAAAATTATTTCTATTTCAAAGGAGAAACATTAATCGCTTTATTCTTATACGTTTTTATCAATAACTTTGAAACATCATTTTATTTTTTATTTGTTTCTAGTTTCCTAAAGTTTTAATAAAAAAATAAAAATACTGCAGCATCTACAAAACTATAGAGACAAAAAATATTTTTAGAATTATCAATAAAAATATATTAAATAAAAAGAGAGAGTTAATTTTATTCTATCTTTCTCAGTACTATTTTTGAGAGAGATTTAAAATCTTAATCCTAAATCAGTTTCGAATGGAAATAATCGCGAAACAATAAACTGATAAAATATTTTCAAAAGAAGAAAAGAGAGAGTTAAAAACAAGTCCAAGAGAATTTAGATAGATATAGCTAAGTGCCTGTTTGGATCCTCTTATTTTTAAGCTAGAAGCTACTTATAAGCATAAGCTAGGCCAAACAGGTTTTGGAAAAAGCTCTTATAACGAAAAGCTCTTTTTTTTATAATGAAGAAAAAGTTGAAAATTAAAAGCTCCAAGGAGGAGCTTTTTTTTAGCTCTTATCTGTTTTTCTTGAATTGTGTGCTTTTTTTTTAAAATGAAGAATGATAAAGATAGAGAGAGAGAGATAATTTTCTTGAAATATGTGCTTTTAAGTAATTTTTAAGCTAAATTTTTTATGTAATTTCCAAACAGCTTTTAGCTTCTTTTTTTAAGCTCTTTTTTTTAGCTTTAACTTATAAGTAGCTTCTAGCTTAAAAATAAGAGGATCCAAACAGGCTCTAAGTCACTCAACAAAACCCTTCAATAGTGAGTGAGAGGAAGCAGGGTTTAAGAGCATAGCCACCCCTTTGTTGTTGGGTAGAAGAAGTAGAACCATGTTTACTCGCAGTCGCACGCTTCCTCTCATTTCTCTCTCCTCCAAAGGTACTCTTTCGCTTTCTCTCTCTTCTCTCTCTGCTTTTCTCAGTTAACCTAACTGCGTTTCTCTTTGGCGATTCCAAATCAAGTGTGGGGTCTTCCATTTGAAGCTCTCTACACCACCAACATCGTCGGCGATAGTCCCGTTCTTGTAAGGAATCCATTCCCTCGTATCTTTGGAATTCAAATCGATGCATGTACCTGTGGCGGTAATTTTTGTTCAATTGTTGAGCAGGTTCGGGATTTTGTTCATTCTGCATTGTACCATCCATTACATGGCTACTTCTCTCAAAGATCCGGATCTGTTGGAGTTCTTCCCAGTAGTATTAAATTCAATCAACTTCAAGGTCTTGCTGTATGCATTTATTTATTGTTCACTTACTTTCATTTTCAAGAATTGATACTATAATAGTGTATATGTTGGATTATATTAACTTAACTACTTTCAAATGCAAGTTTCTAACTATTGGTGACTCAAACTAGCAATGAAAGACTGGCATTTTAATTTCGATCTTTAGCAACTTAGGCTGCTGAACCATGAATCATTGATGTTTATCTAATGGCTTGTTGTCAATTTCAAAGTTCATAGCTAATCAACACTAGAACCTGAATCATATTCGTCAGAGGCTCTGATACATGTTGATAAAAGGTAGGATTCCATGGCTTAAGGAAGGATGTTGAGGTTGTTTTGAGAAAGAAAGGAGTAGGGAGTAGAGATTACTATGGAAATAATAGCCAAAAGGTTTTATTAGTTTGGATTACACCATGGAATTTTTTGGCTTTATGATTTTGTTCTGGTGGAGCTGTTGCTATTGTTGCTACTGTAGCTGGCAAATAATGACATCCCCTTGTTTCCTTGTCAGTTCTACAAGAGAATGGAGCTAATGTTAATGTTGTTTTACTATACCTGAAGGAGGTCAAGTGTTCTTTACCCCATTAAGAACGACCCTTTGTTTGATTATTTTGACAGTCGGTTATAACCAATTAGTTTGGGACGTTGATTTTCAATATTCTGCTTTTGGATGATTTCAGTTCAGACAATTTTCTGGTCTAATACTCATTGCCAATCTAAGAAGTTGGAAAACTCTATTTGACCTTGATTATACTTTTTTGGTGGTTTGTTCTAATGTAAGTAGGGTGGTGACATATTTCAGGCCGAAAAGCATATATGAGATACTTGGATTCTATTTACAAGCAGAGTGACATATCGTGGTTTACACCAGTGGAGCTTTTTAAGGTACACTCTCTATGGGATAAAGGTTTTCTAGTGCTCAACATATAGAACAATATGACTCAAAATGTGAATTTAATAGTTGAAATTGAATTACAGTTTAGTGCATTTCTTTCTGTTTATTGAAAAAAACACTTGGTAAAATTTTCATGGATTGAAATGAAAATCTTAAAATATTTTCCTTTTCTTTTGATTTAAACACTCTGTGGGACAATATACCTTGGAATATTCAAGTTTATCCTTTTTCTATGGTGGAATTGATCATTGAAGTTTAAATGTAAAGCCAAGCACATATTGGACATTAGAGCTTTGGTATGCAATTTTCAGAACTTATGCATGTATTTTCTTGGGTATATTATTAAAGTTTAATGATATCAGTTTTTGGTGCTTGAAACAGCTGTATTTTTTGAAATGACCCAATCATATATCTTGATGCAGCATTTTAACTCTTTTATGTTCTGAAATTTGTTTTTTTAATTTGATTTTTTTGCAGCCTTGGTATGCTCATGCTATTGCTGAAGCCATCATGCGCACTGCAAACTTCTCTGTTCCTCTAAAAGTAAGCTCACTGCAATTTTTTTGCATGTGATTATTGTTTCTTAGTCTACGTTCATCTATTCTTTTTCATCCATCTAAATTTCCTTGAACAAATGTAAATATATTATGAGACTGCCGTTCTTGTTGATGTGCATATGCATTTTTATTTTTTTATTTTTATTTTTCATTTTTATATTTTTGGCGAAGGGCCGGCTTGGCTCAGCGGTAAGCTTGCTTGCCGTGGTGTGTCAGGTCGCGGGTTCGAATCAGCCTCTCTGCAAAAAGCAGGGGAAAGACTGCCTAGAGTATTCCCTTCCCCAGACACTCACGAAGTGGGTATTTGAACTGGGTCGGCCCCTTTTATATTTTTGGCATGAATGAAATCTTTTTCATACCTGAAAGGAAAAAGAAAAGGAAAAAAAAGAAGAGATGAATAATCTTTTAGCTGGTTGTAAGTGCAGAAATATCATTGCTCAAAATAGTTCAGACAAGTTGAGAGCCTTTGTAGAGATGTCTGTTAGTTGTTCTTCAATCCACACGTCTACTCTTAAGAACCATACAATAACTGTACCTAATGTTGTTCTTTCCTTCTCTTACAAATCTACTGTTAAGAGGCCAACCAAATGTCTCTCGTATTCCAGCAACTAGACTCATTATGCTGCTATTCTGAACTTATCCACTTATCACTTATGAGTTAATGTTTCAGTTCTATATAAGTATGTTTCATGTCTGTTTTCTATCCACAATTTGTGTAATATTTTTCTTTAGTAAGCCTAATTTTCTTTTTGATAAAAATCAATAAGCATCATAAATGTATCTCGTTTACAGTCTGTTACTTTTTATTACTTAAATTAGTAGTTGATACTATCCTCTAATATGCAATCAGATTTATGAAATTGGTGGTGGATCAGGAACTTGTGCCAAGGGTATAATGGATTACATAATGTTGAATGCTCCTGCAAAAGTTTATAACAGTTTGACTTACACGTACGTGCCTTGATAGTCGATATAATATATATTTTATTATAAAACCAAATTATAATGTTTAATCCAGTTTTTAGTTTTTACCTATTTTGTTAAGATAGTGGGCTTTGCTTATATTTTCTGTACCTCTTTTGTCAGTGTAATTCATCTCTCCAAGTTGCATAATTCTTCCATTAGTAACTTGTATTTAGGGTCATTCTTTAATTTGGAATATACACTTTCATTGAGATATAACATATGAATGATAGAGGAAGTGAGAAACTAGCAAGCTGCGTACCTTTTGGTTTTAATTGATTCTATTCTATTCTCAGCCAATTCAGACAAGAGGGTTTAAATCTTGGACTCTGCAGGTAGTACTAACATCGACATGCGACATGCGACACATCGTGTGACACTCTGACACGTTAATTCTAAAAAATTTTAGATTTAGACACGTTGTGACACATTTTAATATTAAATAATTTTTGATATATAGTGTATATTACATTTCATATTTAATAGCTTAACCTAAAAATGAAACAAAACTTATAATATCCATCAATTTAACCACAAAAGATTCAAAGAAAATAAATCATTTCCACAATTCCATTACATTAATACAAAGCAAAAATAATAGAATATCTATAGAAAATCATAAATTATGTAGACTACATTCATGGAGTATTTTCATCTAGAATAACACTTTTTTTAAGTTTTTGTTAAATGTATTTTAATTTTTTTAAAATTATAATTTTATTAATGTATTTTAATTTTATAAAAGTTACAATTTTATTACAAAAATGCCATTTGACTGTGTCGGACATGGTCAAATTCGTGTGTCGGATTGGTTAACGTGACAAAAATGTTGACCACGTGTCGTGAGCGTGTAGGATCGTGTCAGATGTCGGACACCAACACTTTAGGTTTTTTGAAATGTCCGTACTTCATAGCTTCTAACGTTAAAGGTTCCGTCTTGAATCTTGACAAATCCATTTCGAAGTCCAAAGTTCCTTCTGCAGTCAAGCCATATGTTTGGGCAGCAGTGCTTAACAGGATCCTTCTCATGATAAATCTGTTATGTATATAATTGATTAAAAATTTGGGGATATCTCTTATTCTTGTTTGTTGTAGTTGTCTATTAGTCTTATGAATACCGTGAACATCAAATTTCGGGTGTGTTGTGGTAAACATCTTATTGATTACTCTTGATCAATTGAATTTGAGTAGATATTTATTACTTTAGTAAACTTGTCTTGTATAACTATCTTTCTTTGGAATCATATGATTCACATCCCGATTAACATCCTGTTTTTAACTACAGCTCAGTCGAGATTAGTCCCTCACTTGCTGAGGTGCAAAAAGAAACTGTTGGTGAAGTGCGCAGCCATATACCGAAATTCAGAGTAGAATGTCGTGATGCCGCAGACCGGAGTGGATGGGGTAGGATGCTATAATAATTCTATCACAATTGAGTTGCATGAATTTTGTAATTTTGTTGTGGCTTCTAAAAGTGGTTAAGAATATAAAAACTGAGCTACCTGTAGTGTAACCACTGATCAACTGCTTAACACACGTTATAAACAAAAAGTGCTACAAATTTGATAACGGATACCCTTAAGAGTATGCTAAGAGAACTGTATTGTCATGTATTAGTGTGTTGCTTTTGTAATTGATGAATATATGACCCAAATCTTACAAGAGTTGAATCTTTATCTAGGCACAGGATCCATTTTTATGCCGACATGTATTAGGACTTCAGATATAATCTCATGACAGCCATATAAATTGGAAAAAAACTATAGAATTTGTTGCTAAATAAAGAAGTAAAGGGGAATCATAAGGTAATCATTATTAAACATTTTAATGAAACTAAAGATGAATGTCCATTGATTTTGGGGGCTGATTTTGGTAGTTACAATTATGTATGATACAATAGAATTCTCAAAAGCGTAACCACTAATAAATAAGTTATAAAATTATCTATGGACATAAGTTGAAACACCTTCCTTGTATTTAATTGGAAAATTAGGCATCCTATAAAATTGGATATTGGGTGCCATTTCTAAGTAGTAAGTAGCTGTCGTATGTATTAGTTCTATTTTCGTACTTATTCCTTGATATTTCGTGGTGTATTTGATCCGTTAGAAGTCATGGTTCCTCACCCCCTTTTATTTGTGACGCATATTGCATGTTATCAACCTTATAAATATTCGTAGACAATAATCTTTGTAAGTCACATGCTACGAATATGATAAGAGACTAGTCAGATATTCTGATAATATTTACCACTACGCCTGAGAACACAAGGTATAATGTACTGGGTGTACACGGGGCGTTACACTTTATGCTAGTCACAAATCATAAATATGATGCTATTATATAAAAATCCATATCAAATAAATTTAAAATGCATAAATTTAACCAATCACATTATAAAATATTTGTTTTCTCATGCGTATATTATTACACAATAATGATACAATAAAATTTGAAAGATAATAATAAGAATAAATATGCCATGATAATTACTATCCGCTGATCACTCTAAAAAACCAACTAAAACACTTCCAATGACTCCGGGCAAGGTAAAAGAGGTAGAATCTAGTGGATCTAAACACCAACAAATATTCTGATAATGTGCCTTAGAAATTATTTAAGCATAAAGTAACAGTAGGTAATGAAGATATAGACAAAAACCTTAAATTTATGCCCAAAACTATGCAAAAACATAGATTTCCTCAAATTTTTGGATAATGGGTTTACCTCAAAGAGGTAAAAAAACCAACCCTTAAGGAGTGGGTTGCATCCCTTTCTTTCTCCTTATAGCATTTTCCTTAAATCCAATAATCACCCAAAATCTACTTCTAAGAGAAAGGAAATGGGTAGGGTTTCAAAGTTTTCTCAAAGCTTCAAAAGGATACTTGAGATATGATGGAAACTTGGAATCTCGAGTTATTGGAATTTTCTTTGCAAAATGACCGGTATGCCTCCCCCTTTTTTTCATATGACGCATTTCATCTATCTTCTCCATTCTTTTCTTAATTCTCCTATTCTTCATTTCCCTTGTTTTTAGGTCCCATTGTTTTACCAATATTCACTTCATTAGGAATCTGAATGACAGAGGAATTAGGAATGCTTAAATTGAAATACTTAGTGCTTGCTTGTTTCTTTTCAAACATTATTTTATGGGGGTTTGGACTTTTGATTTTTTTCGGTGGAGGGGAAGAGATAGTGAACATTGATAAGTTGAATGGGTGATGGTGCACTTTAGGATGCTAGACAAGCTCAATATATTGCTGTTAATGCCAAATAGTTGCTATAGCTTGATAGAATGAGCATGGTACTTGGAGCTCAAATGTATCTTGTGTCAAAGATACATTTACGAAATAATGCTAATATCATCGTTCCCTCCTTTACAGGGCATGTGGAGCAACAACCATGTTGGGTAATAATGCTTGAGGTGAGTTCTATGATTGAGTTGCTTTTATTTCCTCCGATTCAAGTATTTTAATAAAAAGACCTAAACTTGTTTTTTGATGTAATTTCTAAGAAAACAAAAATCCTCATGTGATCTAGTTTTGTGATCTCTCCCACCAAGAAAATAACTAATGATAGTGGCACAGTGGATTGCGGAGTGGCTGCTATAATGAAGAAAGCGTGCAATTAAAAAACCTCACATTTAACGGACTTCTTGTTTTTAATATCCTTCAGTTCTTCAAACTATTCTATTGCCATCCTGTATCAATACGATCACCAGTTGGCTTTACCATAGAAGAGGAAGAGCTGGATCTGTCTATTAAATTGTAATAATAATAATAATAAATAAATAAAAACTAGTAACAGGGGATTGATGGAAGAGGAAAAGAAGGGACAGAAAACGCATAACAGAATACTAGAAAAAAAAGAGATCAAGATTATCTAATTTATTACAAGCATAGCAGTAAAAACATATTTAGTAGTAGTTATTATCAACACATGCTACAAAAGTGACCCATGAACATGAAGAGAGAAAGAAGAGAACTAAAAGGAGGAGGACAAGTACACAAAATATTGCATTACAGTGCTGCTGGGGACTAGGTTTATCGGCCGAAGGTGAAGGAGCTGTGTTTGAAACTGGTTGAGGACTTGTTACACAACTGCGTGGGAAACAGTTACAGAGCTGCATCCAATATTGATTGAAGTGTCAAAGGTCAGAGTGAGGTCGAAGAAGAGTCTAAGTGATATATAAATGGTGCAAAACAGAGTTACAAAGCAAGCCCTAAAATTTGTTTCAACAGAGCAAGCTGCTGTGTACGACTTTATGTGATGCTACTTTTTAAGTGATCTGAAATCCCTAAATTAGTTTGTAGATGTTGATGAACCTAAAAGTCCCTAATTTGGTGCAGCCATTGTATGTATGATGGGGTTGTAGCTGAGGTGAGCGAATAGGGCTCCCTGCAGTGTAGAATAGTAGCTGTTACGGCTGCTATTGCAGTGCTCTGAACTGCTACAGTTAAACGGTCTGCCACAAGCATTCAAGCGTGGCCAAGAGCTGCTTCACTCCACACTTGTGTGGTAACAGCCACTATTAGCAACCCTGCCCGCCAGCCTGTTCTTAAAGGTTAAACAGGTCGATTTGAATGAGTTATTGGCAGTAAACATATGTGCTGGTGGTTCCCTTTTAGATACGATCTGCTGCCCAAATGCATCTTTACAAATTTGAAATAATTATCTGGGCTTTGCTAATAACCTATGTATTAAACGTTGCAGACTATAAATGATCTTCTGCCCCTTATTTTTTTCTCTTGTTAATGTTACATTGTATTATAATAATAATAATAATAATAATAATAATAATTATTATTTAGATTTTCACAAAAATTAATTTATTCATTGTAGGTACTTGATAATCTTCCACATGATCTTATCTATTCAGAGAATCAAATTTCCTCATGGATGGAAGTCTGGGTCGAGAAGAAACATGACCGGTAAGTCTCAGCTTTGCATGTGGATGCAGATGCTGTTTCTACGTACACTGTGACATGTATACTAATGCTTCGTTAGGTAGTAGCTACAGAAAAAAAGGATGCTTCAAGAAATGTTTGAAATTATAACATAATTCTGTGGCCTCTTTTATCAAATCTATATCAATGACTTTCCTCCTTTAATAGAGAAACAATCAGCGAGTTATACAAGCCATTGCAAGACTCACTTATTACACGTTGTATTGAGATCATGGAGCTGGATAAAACCAAAACAACTCAAAGCACTGCAGTATCTACACTGAAAAGTATATGGTCTAAAGTTTATCCAAAACCGCGTAGATGTTGGCTACCAACTGGTTGCTTGGTAAGAGAGTCTTTAAATCTTCGTTACGTCTGGGATACAAATTGATTTTTGTATTTATCATACCTTCATTTTTCCAGAAATTACTTGAGGTTCTCCATGAGGTGCTACCAAAGATGTCTTTGATTGCTTCTGATTTCAGCTATCTGCCAGATGTGAAGATACCTGGTGAAAGAGCTCCATTGGTTTCAACTAAAGTAATTCTTGTTATATGTTTCCTGAACAATACAGCAGTTGTCTACTTTCTCATCTCACAAACTTTAGAGTGAAGATCTCATGCAGTAGTCCATAGAATGGAGTCTTTTATCCGTTTGCTTTGGGTATTTAGATCATTAATTCTACTCTTCACATGTGATATGATTCAGAAACAATATGTTCACTAGTTGTGAGAAACTGCGACTTGGGTGACCTTGTCATTTTTCTTTTCTGTCTAGCTCATCGTGCAATGTTATGTGTAAAAGGTGTATCATTGTAACTTTTCTACATTAACTGCTTAATGACAATTCACAATAGTAATCAGAATGGGAGAACCAGAGACTCTAAGTCCGCAAAACCTTTTTTTTTTTCTTTGCTAATCTTGGTACTGTAATTTGTTATGGCTAAGCTATTGATATATTAACCCATTGGCCCGTGGAGGAATATTCACACAGAAAGAAAACAGAACACATGTTGTAAACTTAAAATACATGGTGATAACCCAGCTTCTACTTATTCTATCTCATGGATTGTGTTAATGATTTGTATGGATCTGTATACAGAGATCACAAGTCATTATCATCCTTAGTAGTCACTCCTTTATTTTTCTACCTAAAAAATCAAACAGAAGCTTCTAATGTGTATTGATAATTTTAATTAACTGGGTTTTCCTTATGAATTGCAGAAAGATGGCTGCAGCTCAGATTATGAAAATTATGTGGAGGCAAAGGTTCGGTTTACCACTAGCTTCTCTTTTTTTCAATCTACTTTCCACCTCCTCACTCTCCACTTTGTGTCTAACTGCTGTTGTAGAAATGATAATTAGATACTGTATTTGTATCTTGAGACAATCTTGCTTAATTTAACACTATGTTTTTGAATAATTGATTAATAAATTATATGAAGCATTCTTAATTCGGTAACTGTAAAGACTCCAACATACTTGAACAATGCCAATTTGAACTTCCCAGAATTTTTTAAATTTAATAATGTTAATGAATAATGGTCTCTTTTTAGTCATTTTCCTCTACATTTCCCCCTCTTCTTCTTTTCCCCTTCTTTTATTACTTCTATATATATATATATATTTATATATTATATATATATATTATTACTATCTTATTTATTTATTTTTATTTTTATTTGTTTATCTTTTTTCAACTTTTTTGTATCTTTTATTTGGGTTCATCTACCACCGACCCCAATTAATTTGGGATAAAAGTGTAGTTGATGTTACCCACCATAGGACCTAGGAATTTTTTTGGATGCTTTTAATAAAAGAAAATAATACATTAAAAAGACGATTGAAATGAAAGTACATCTGAGGGAGGATAAGAAATTATCGAATAACAAAAGCCAAAGTGGCTCAGAAGAACAACCATGCTGCCTAATCCATTTTTTATCAGTCATAGAAAATAAGAAGTCCCTTGAAATAACGTAGGAACTGCTTTTTTGCATTGTCACTCTACCCTGAAGGAATCAATTTTCATTAGTCAAAATTTGCATGTTGGAGTAATTTATTGGTATCAACTCACACCCTTTTGTGAAGCACATCCTGAATGTTAGGTTAGAAGTTATAACGAATGGTCTAAATTACTAACATATTTCCTTGGTTAAAATGGCTGTTGAATCCCTTGGTAATGGAAAGAACCTGTTGCATTGGCAGCATAAATGGCATGATATAATGTAAAATTGCAATCCTATAATAATTTTCTTTAGAGTGCTGGATTTTGTGTGTTCATATAATTTTTATCCTGCAAGGTGCACTGATGTTTTAACATGATCCTTATATAAATGATTGGCCTGTCTCTTACTAATCACAAGTGATTAAAAAGTTCGGAGTTATAATTGGTATGCATCTTGGTTAATTATTAATTATTCATTATATCCAGGTCTTTTGTTGTATTCAATTCCAATTAGAAACTACTTAAGTTCAATGATTATTTGTGGTTATTTCATAGGAATACTAAACTAATTAAGCGGGCTGTCATATATAAGTGACGATCCTCTCACTGTCTCACAAAACAATTTCTTCCTGAACTTCCAAAAACTTATTTTTGTACTAAAGCTTACGTGTTTATCTTTTATTGCAGGGTGACGCTGATATCTTTTTTCCTACGGACTTTTGGCTTTTGGAACGAATTGATCATTATTGTTCTGGGTGGCTAAAGCTTCATGATGATCATTCATCGAAAAAAGGAAAGAAAAGGAGAACAATTAAGGTTAGTTCTTTTGCATTTTGTATATAACATTATTATCACTTCTCTGCACCCAAGGCCTCAAGCAAATGAGAAGCAAAAGTTGCAGTGGTGGGTTTCAAAACAAAACACTGCCAATGTGTATTCCATAACAGAGCGCATAGAATTCAATTTTCTTTCTTCTTATTTAATGCTTTTAAAAAGTAAATCTTATTAACATAAGACGTACATATAGAATAATAACGTCTTTTATAAAAGAATAAAATCTTAAAAGATAGTTTTCCATAATATCAATAACTGCAATAACTATAAGGGCAATCCCAATTGCACAAGAGAGTAGGGATAAGGGTCAGTTGGATGCAATATTACCCTTTATTTTTGCGAAGAGGTTGTTTCCTAAACTAATGTTGTGCAAGATACTGATTTTTCAGTAATATTAAACTAGAATAATCTATTTAATTATGAGTCATTGATATTTGTTTTGGAATATTTCTTTTCTAGTTATGAGACATAGCCCATATGTTTTGTTTCAAATTATTAGCAACTTTATGTACTCTAGCTTAATAGTTTGTTTGATGTAGCTGGAAACATCATCTTTCATGGAAGAGTTTGGTTTACCCACAAAAACGAGAACTAAGGATGGATACAACCCACTCTTGGATGACTTCAAGAATACCAAATTTTATCTTAGTGTCCCTACACACAACATTAAGTAGATGGTCGATAGACTCAATACAAGTACTTCCATTCACAAGGATGTGTCGCGGGAATTTTGTTGAGATTATATTATGTAAGTTACCTGGATTTCATCATTTGATGATCTATGAGCATAAATTAGTTTTTTAAAAATAACAATATGTGGTCATGTACCATCGATGGCCAATTTTCCCTTGGACATGTGACCCCCTACCCTCTGAAGCCCTAGAAATTGTATAATTTAATTGAAAGATGGAACATTTTTATTTATGTTTAAGAATAACACAAGTTGTGAAGATTGTCTTAATACCATAGGGTCATATTTTTATTTTTTTTTGGTAGGTCATTGGGTCGTATTTGTTAGTACATAGTTTTGTACACTGCAAGTTGTCACTATTGAATAGCAAGTATCAAGTGTGGAGAGAAATTAGCCAAAAGAGTGAAAGGATTGGAATTATCTGAATTTAGTTAGGCTTCGGGTTTGTACACTGCAAGTTGTTCGTCACTATTGAATAGCAAGGTTTTAAGTGTGGAGAGAAATTAGTCAAAAGAGTGAATCGATTCAAATAATCTGAATTTAGTTAGGCTTTGGGTTTGTACACTGCAACTCATCCCTTTATATATGACAATATAGGAAATTAAGTTCCAGTGCAACTGACTACACTTTCTGATCCCCAGAGCCTCTTCTAATCCTCCTGTATATAATATATGCTACAATGATCAATACCAAAAACAAAAGACAGAAAAGTGTTATGTTTTATATAAATAATTCTCAACAACTATGCTTGTAGAGATTAGGTTATATGTCTGCAACGAAAATTATTTTCTTTACCGGAACTAAATTAACAGAATTCACCTATTATTTTAATGGAAGAATATGCATAATATCTGTGTCTCGGGAAAGTGTTGCGCTGCTTAGAGTTGTCAATGAATTTGATGTAGAATATTCAGCCCAAGGTTGGTAGTCTTGAATGCCAGCAAGTTCAATTTCTTCAGGGTTTTGCTGTGCATTAGACTTCCTATCCAATCTTCGGATCTCTTCTAATTCCAAAGTGACTTCTTTCATAGTTGGTCGTTTTCTTCCATTCAACTCTAAGCATCTATTTCCAAGATTGGCAACTGCAATTATATGTTCTTTGTCCCCTTCCATCGTGACTCTCTTGTCAATAATGTCAAAAAGACGATTCTCTTCCATACTCTGAACAAAATATGAAGCTAAACTCTTGGTTTCTTCAGATATTGTTGAGGATATTGGCTTCTTCCCTGTTAAAAGTTCAACAAGAACTACTCCAAAACTGTAGACATCACTTTTTTCTGTCAATTGACTAGTTTGAAAATACTCTGGATCCAAGTATCCAAAAGTTCCTTGAACTACTGTGGTGAGGTGAGTAGCTTCAATGGAAACTATTCTGGATGCTCCAAAGTCTGCTACTTTTGCCCTATACTTTTCATCCAACAATATATTTGTTGATTTGATGTCTCTGTGATAAATGGGCTGAGATGTAAGCGAGTGTAAGTAAAATAGAGCTCCTGCAATTTCAGTGGCAATTCGCAAACGCATATCCCATGTCATTGGTAATACCTCATTCTCATCATGCAAATATTCGAAAAGGTTACCGTTAGGAATGAATTCATAGACAAGCAAGGGGATTTCTGTCTCCAAACAACATCCTAACAACCTAACCACATTTCTATGGTTAATTTGTGAAAGGATGACAAACTCGTTGATGAATTCTTCAACCTTTCCTTCGACCTTAAACTTTTTCACAGCAACAATTCTACCATCAACTAGCATGCCTTTGTAAACGGTACCTTGGCCTCCCTTTCCAAGAACTCTGTTCGTATTAAAGTTGTCAGTGGCCTTTTCTAATTCCTTTAAGCTGAAGAGAATAGTTTGGTCGACATTAACTTCACCAGAAGACATTCTTTGCTGTAACAACAGACCACCATTTTTTTTGAAGAATTTTTCTTTGCGTTTCTTTATCATTCTTTTCCTTACAACTTTATGCAACAACCATAGAACAAAAAACAAAATGATGGATCCGATGCTTGACAAAACTCCTACACATTTGGCACAGTAAATTAGGTGATTATAATTGTCCAATACAAATATAGATAAGCATGAAAATATAAATGGCATTTGTTATTCTTCATTAATGAGTTTGTGAAGTAATATATACCTACTATAGCCCTCTTCCTCGCTTGACTATTCGTATCAAAGAATCCTGATATAGCTGAAACGTCAACCAAATTAGATTATAGGTTAGAACTCTTGTATACATTTGTTGAGGTAAAATTGAATTTTAAAATAAATATAAAAAATCAACTAAACTATATTTTACAAAAAACATAAGTATAATTAACTTGTACTAATGTAAAAATAATAAATCCTACACTCAAAATTAATTGTTGATCCTTTTGCAGGCAGCTAACAACTCAAATCTATTAGTTATGTGTTGAGAGTATAATTTATATCGCTGTAACAATAAAAGTTTTACACTGAATATTAGCGTGGGTATACTATTTATCCAATGATTGTAATTTATTGACTTACATATAATAATAATTAAAAGTATATATCACCCCCAATGTGTGATGGTCACCATGGTTAAAATTTATTGACTTACATATAATAACAATAATTGAGTGATTGTTTAAATCCCAATGGGTCAAAATTGCAAATATATACAACTAGTGGTAGTTCCCATCAAGTGGTAGACACAACATAAGATAACACGGATTTCAATGCCTCACAACATGAGAAAATAATCTCCAACAACATGAGAAAATGATTTCTCATATATATATCTTAAAAATAATATATCAAATTGTGACGGTCTATTTATATACTAAAGATAGCCAAACAATTGAATAAGATATTTCTATTTTAAATTAAAATATGATAATTCAAGCTAGAATAAAATCCTTAAATAATAAATATTGATAAATAATCTCGAATCCAAAACCTAATTGCCAAATTAAAAACCTTACATAACTAATAAAACTAAAAGCATAACCTATATGAGCCAGTATCAAAATTTACCTGATAATAGAGTAGGTTGAAAAAAAAAAAGTGTTAAAAGAATGTAGTATTATCATTTATAACACGATTCTTAAAATAAACAAGAGTAAAAGATAATCATCAAGTAATGGAATAATAAACACATGTGAGTTGCAGAAACAGGGGTTCATACCAACACAGCCTCCAGTAATGTATGGATCGCCATAGGCGCCTAGGGAGCACTCACATCTCCAACCTGAGGGTCTGTACAATGAAGATGGAACGATAGTGCAGTTGGCACCTGCATGGTCGACTTTCATGGACGAGTTCAGAATCACCCAATCAAGCACCGCAGGAACATAACTCACATCCAAGTCACGAAAACTTCGATACTCGTAAGAATTCCCAAAGGGTACTCGGTACCAATATTCTGTTGCAATCAGCGCGTGACTACACTCATCACTCACGCTTCTGTTGCTCAGGTTTTCGAGTGTTACATTAAATTCCGAAAGATACTCAGGTAGTGATGTCTGGCAACAGAACCTACCAAGACAACCATCGCTTCCGAAGTCGATGTTATTGTTAACTTGTTCGTTGTCGTACTCGTCACAAACGGAAACGCACCCACTAACTTGTGATCCATTTGATTGCAAAAACGCAATCTTATTGCAACCAATGGCAGTGAACTTGTTATCATCCTTGGAAAACACGAAAGGGCTTCCTTTAAGGTCTATGATTGGCCGAGAATCTTTGCTTTTGCAGTTCCAACTGAAAACTGGATTCATGATGTTAACCTTGCTGTTACTGTCATCAATGGATGTCACTTCCAGATTTAGAGATTTCAGGTAAGGTATCTCACCTTGAGAAGTGTTTCTGCATTCTATTTCAAACCACTTGTCTGCATAGCATTTGGGATCACCTATTCCAAACGGGTAAGGTATCCCAATTCCACAACTGTAATAATCACAACCAGATTGTGTCGTGATTATATTCTGTGCAGATGCCAATGGATATATGAGCCCTACTATCATCAAAATGATTATGTGGAATGCAAATTGCACAACCATTGTCGTTAAAGGAAGGATAACACTTGTTGAAGCGCGTGTGTAACTCTGTATCTATAGCTATCTTAGCAATTAGAAGCATATATAAGAAATTTCTCGGGTATGTTCCCTACAAGTCAAAATTTTACTAGTAGTAAGAAGACTTGTGGCGGCTTGACCAATGTATATTAACACGTTTATTGAAAATTCTACAAACATACAAATTTTGAACGAGTAGAAACTACAGATAAGATAAAATTGAACGAAATTTCCTGATCGTCCTGTAGAAATAATCATTTAGGCTTTTATATAAGGGGTTTGCATTCATCATTTAACATGATCACAAAAAGTTTCCTACGCACATAACATTTTGTGGGGTCCGCACTTTTTAAAGCAAAATAAAAAAAAAAAAATTAAGGCACGCAAAACGAATCTCTATAACATTACACAATCACTTTTCCTACAATATAACTCTTATAAAACCCTTTATTATAATATCTTATAAATCTTTGTGGTTATTGTTTGATCCAAGGGGATCAATAATGTCAAGCAGGAGATTGGTAACGGCATAGTCAGAGCGTAGGGTGTGTGTACGGTGACAGCTAAAAGAGTATGAGAGCGTAAATCTGTATCTGATTGGTTTAACTCCTTATTTATAGATATGTTACTTAATAAATGCAGAGTACTGATCATAATATGATTGTTAGGGAGATTTATCCTTGGTAGGATAACAACCTTACTCTAATTCTCTTAGTTATCACTTATTGTTAGGCTGTTGGGATATGTGAGTAGATCCTTTAATGTATTAATTAACATGATCATGTTACGTGAGAGAATCCTAATTATACAATGGTGGATATGGTGGTAAGGAAAGAAAGAGAAAAAATATAAAGATATAGAAAGTTATTCAATTATCACCGTTGCTTTGGTTATTGATAGTTAAGATCCTTGATTTGGTTATTGATGATTAAGATCCTCTCATATGATATGATCATGTTAAATAACACATGAGATAATCTATTTCCGTTGGGATATGGACCCATATTATGCTATAAAAAGGTTTATCATTGTCAATGAATGAGACTTGAACTTTATAAAAATTTTAGTCGTTTGTCTATTTCTTTATAGGGAAATATTAATCCCATGTGACATGAGAGAATTTTTCTCTTATGCACTCATAACTTAGAGGAGAGAGGAGAAGAGAGAATAGAGGAGAAAAATAAAATAAAGAGTGGGCTCCACCCTTGATTTATGAGTGCATGAGAGAAAAATTCTCTCATGTCACATGAAAGTAATACTTCCCTTCTTTATATATTAGCATCATTTCCACAATTACGAATCCGTCACTATGTTCTTGAAAATTGATCGGGAAACGTCGTCCGTGGAAGTGTTTACATAAACTTTTGGTCCAACCTAAGGAAATTTTCGAGGTAAATACTTGAATTGAGATAATTTAGACTTACTTTTATGTCACATTTTGTTTTGACTTATTAAGTTGCCTTGGCCAAATGGGATAGGTGCTGATACTAAAAACAAAATAAGATGCTTAAATCGTGGTGGACCCAAATAATCAAATTCCCATCCGCGATTTCTGGCTGCTGTCTGGTTACTTAGGATATACGAAATTTCTTTAGGTGTTGTGTATGGACTACTGCCGCTCAACTCATCAAGGGAATACTTTTCTCTTCGGCTGTGTTTTGAGGCGTTTTGCTAACCATATTATAGTTTCCATTTCATATTTAAAATATTTGCATTTAACAAGTTTACTTATACTTTTGCATTTTTTAAGCATACTATTTCTGACTATAAAATATTTCATATAATCTTCTGCTGTTAAACCGTTGTTTCAGTCTCCACCCGAACTGAAACATAAACATAGGTGAGAGATTATTAAACGTAAGTATTACCAAACAATTCTTCCAAAAATACAAAGTTAGGCCAAATGCACATAAATAATTTTATATCTCAAACATATCCTTCACACCAGAGTCAATTGTCCTTTATGTTAGATAATACAAGAATCATTTATGATAAAATACATGAATAATTTTATTATATCTCTAATAATAGGGAAATAAATTTAAAAAAATTCACCTATTATCTTAATGTAAGGATAGGCATAACATCCGAGTCTAAGGAAAAGGCTCAGCTACTTAGAGTTGGCAATGAATTTGATGCAGAGTATCCACTCCAAGGTTGGTAGTCTTCAATTCCAACAAGAACAATTTCTTCATGAATTTTCTGTGCATTAGACTTGTTATCCAATCTCCGAATCTCTTCTAATTCCAATGTGACTTCTTTCATAGTTGGTCTTTTTCTCCCATTCATCTCTAAGCATCTATTTGCAAGATTGGCAATTGCAACTATATGTTCTTTCTCCCCTTCATCCGTGACTCTTTTATCGACAATGTCAAACAGACTATTCTCCTCCATACACTGAACAAAATATGAAGCCAAACTCCTGGTTTCCTTAGATATTGTTGAGGATATTGGCTTCTTCCCAGTTAAAAGTTCAACAAGAACTACCCCAAAACTATAGACATCACTTTTTTCTGTAAATTGACTAGTTTGAAAATACTCAGGATCCAAGTATCCAAAAGTACCTTGAACTACTGTGGTGAGATGAGTAGCTTCAATGGAAACTATTCTAGATGCTCCAAAGTCTGCTACTTTTGCCCTATACTTTTCATCTAACAATATATTTGTTGATTTGATGTCTCTATGATAAATGGGTTGGGATGTAAGTGAGTGTAAGTAAAATAGAGCTCCTGCAATTTCAGTGGCAATTCTCAAACGCATATCCCATGTCATTGGTAAGTCCTCATTTTCATCATGCAAATACTCAAAAAGGTTACCATTATGAATGAATTCATAGACAAGCAAGGGGATTTCTGTTTCCAAACAACATCCTAACAACTTAACCACATTTCTATGGTTTATTTGTGAAAGAATGACAAACTCGTTGATGAATTCTTCAACCTTTCCTTCGACCTTAAACTTTTTCACTGCAACAATTCTACCATCAACTAGCATGCCTTTGTAAACGGTACCTTGGCCTCCTTTTCCAAGAACTCTATTCATATTGAAGTTGTCTGTGGCCTTTTCTAATTCCTTTAAGCTGAAGAGAATAGTTTTATCAATATTAACTTCACCAGAAGTCAATCTTTGCTGCAACAACAAACCACCATTTTTTTTGAAGAATTTTTCTTTGCGTTTCTTTATCATTCTTTTCCTTACAAATTTACGCAGCTGCCATAGAAGGAGTAGCAAAATTATGGATCCGATGCTTGACAAAACTCCTGCACATTTGGCACAGTAAATTAGGTGATTATAATTGTCCAATACAAATATAGATAAGCATGGACCTATACTATTAATAAGTTTAGGATCCAAGGAAGAATAAATGGTATTTGTTTCTTTAGTAATGAGTTTGTGAAGTAATACATACCTATTATAGCCCTTTTCTTCGCTTGACTATTCGTAGTAAAGAACCCTGGTATAGCTGAAACATAAACCAAATCAGATTATGGAAAAACTATTTGTTATTTAAAAGGATGTAAGTAGTACATAGTTATAACATGAAAAGATTTTTTGTCTCTCTCCTCATTCACATCAGCTGATGTGGAAAGTGAAAAAAAAAACTTTTCATGTTATAATTATGTACTACCGGGAGTATATTGAGTAAAAAATTAAAAGGACACAACTTAATCACACACTATACCTTTATATTATAGGTTAGAACTCAAATGTATACATTTGTTGAGGTAAAATTGAATTTAAAAAGAAAAAAAAGAAGAAGGGGGGATTGGACGGAATTAATTAAATTTTATAACATGAATTTAGTAAGTATATATTAAACAAAACATGCTAAATGAGTATTAAATAAGTATACAAGTATTAGAAAAAATAGTAGACCAATATAGGCTGATTAATCATTTTGACCCAAATTTAAAATCAATTTATCATTTTTCCCTCTTCCCAAACTATTTTGAGTAAACACTTTCTTGAGTAAGTAACTATTTTACTCGAGTATGTTCTGGTCAATCACTGATTAAATAGATTGATATATATAGTTTCACAGTATCAACATGTTGGTATTTAGTTTGGAAAGAGGGCAAAGTAATAAATTATTTTAAAACTGGAGTAAAATTGTCAATCAGCATTATGTTAAACATTAAACCAAAGCTTTTGAACCAAAACAAAATAATCGTCGAAGTCAAACAGGAGCTGAAATTCTTTTCCAACTTAGCTTAATTAGCACCAGCACACTTCTTAGAGCTAGAAAAAAAAACATGTGATTCTAAAATGACGTTATTTTAAGATTTAAGAAAAAAAATTTGCAACAGAGAAAATTCATGTTGCATAAAAGCAAAATTTCCAAAACGGCTTATATTTTTTTTTTTCCATATACTTATCAAGTTATAAGATATTATAATAAAATAATGTAAATGAGTTGTTGTAGAGGGATCATACCTGTGCAGCCTCCAGCAATGTAGGGATTGCCAGCGAAGCCAAAGAAGCAGTTACATCTCAGACCACCTGAGGTTGTGTTTTGTGAAGATGTAACATTAGAGTCATAGCAGTTTCCATCTGAAGGAAGTTTTAAGATGGAATTGTTCAACATCTCGTTTAAGATCTCCCACTCAAGCATCGCAGGAACATAATCCATATTTTTCAGTTCACCAAATATCTGATTAGATGATTCAGATTCATAGATATAGTAGCTCTGGAGCCAATCGCCTCTTGCAATTAACGCATAACTACACTGATGACTCACACCTTCGTTCCTTAGATCTTCAACCGTTGCATTATATTCTGAAAGAGACAAAGGCAGTGAAGTCTCGCAGCAGTACCTGCCATGACAACCACCGCTTCCTTGGACAAAGCTATCGTAATTAACTTCTTCGTTGTCATCACAAATGGAAACACAACCACCAACAGTTGACCCATTTGACCTCAAAAAAGCAAGATTGTTGCAACCAACGGCTACAAATTTGTTGTACACCTGGGAATACACGAAAGGGCTTCCTCTCAGGTTTATAACAACTGGCTTAGCGCTTTTGCCTTTGCAGTTTGAATGGTAAATCGGATTCTTGATTAGAATTGTGCTTCGCTCTTCATCAATGGATGTTACTTCCAGATTTAAAGATTTCAGGTAAGGTTTCTCACCTTGAGAAGTACTGTTTCTGCATTCTATTTCAAACCACTTGCCTCCATAGCATTTTGGATCTTTCATCCCAAAAGGGTAAGGGATGTCAACTTCTCCACATGTCGAATCACAACCAGGTTGTGCTATAACAGAACCTTCGACAGATGCTAGTGTATATATGGGACGTATTATCAAAGTAATGATTTGAAACAGTGCAAATTGCAGAATCATTGTAGCTACAATTTTGAAGTGGCTGAGTATGTATCTGTATCAGTTTATTATAAGCAGCATCCATACTCTCTGTTATATAACCTTGTCAACATTAATTTCTTAGAATTTTTTTCCCACAAAAAGACAACTTTTGCCAGCTGTAGGAAGACTTTGTTGCAGCTTAATTGACCGAAGTAATTAAGAATCCATATACTCTAGATCTATTTATTATTTATTTATCTACAATATATTTAGGGAAAAGTGTTTCACTTTTATAATCACACATCATCTTCAAATATTATTCCTTGCACTTCATGATTATCTATTTTTTTAGTTTTATTTTTTTTTACCCTTTCGTCATTCTATACCCTCCAAGTTTTTGAAGTTGCAAGCACTCTTTATAAGGAAATGAAAAAAATACCAAAAATTTATGAATTAATCATAAAACAAAAAAAATTAAGTAAGACTCGTATAGTTAGTCTTATTTTATTATCTAGGTTATAAGCTTTAATTTCACCCAAAAAAACTAAAGAATATTATGAATGTAATTAAAAATACTGGTAGCAACTAATATTTATTAGTTGATAACACATATTAGAAAAAGAAAAACACATATTTTGTTGCATAAAAAAAATTAAAGGATTATTTAAATTCGCAAATAAAACTGATAAAATAATTGTTGCGAACAATTTATTCGGATCGAGTTTGTTTTATTTTTAAATTAATTTTTATTAAAAATGAAAACAATAAATATATCTTCTATTTTTATTTGCTTTTAGAAAGAAAAAAAAAAGAAAAGGGAAAAATAAAAGAAATTGACACCAGAGTCATTTATTGCTGCCATATTTGCTACGCAGAATTTGGTAATTTTGGCTCTTATAGGAACTCTCTTCCTCTCCTTGGAAAAAAGAAAAGCGTGGCAGATTGCAACGCTGCGAAGGAAATTTCGTGAAGGACCCCATTCCTTCACCTCTATTGTTGACTTTTTCTACAATTTTTTCCAACATGAAGTGAGGATGGCCCTATAATTTAGAAAGGAAGATAAAGTGATAAAATAAATTCAAAAAATGACAAAATGATCAATCAACTGAAAACGAGATTGTATATAAAATTCTGGTTATTAAATTGATTAGTCAAACTGATTAGACACTCGGAAGTTTCTTTTACAAAATTAGGAATCGGTCATTATGTTCTCCAAATTTGACCAAGAAACTCGGAAGTTTCTTTACTATGCATATACAATTTTTTTTTTTTTTTTTTTTTTTTTTTGGTAAATCTATGCATATACAATTTTGGTCCAACATAAAGAATATTCAATTTTCTTTACTATGCATATATGGTCATGTAAATATTCCCCAAGAGCCCTTATACTTAAGCATGAATATTGTATAGGTTCAATTTTTAGTTTAATTTGTATTTTATTTAATTCTACTAGAAAATATAAGATAGTGAGAATCGAACACGTGATTTTGTGGTCACTGAAGTTCTGATATCATATAAAGAATTAATTCAACCTAAAAATGTGATGACTTTTTTTAATAATTTATATTATTCTATCAACTAGTTCCGACAATAAGGAGAGACATAATTGTTGAAAAAAAATCAGAAAAACATTTAAAAAAAAATATATTTATCATTACGGACTCACCTGCTAAAAGAACTAATTCACATTATGCCTTATAAGTTGATGGGGTTTGTTTTTCTCATGTTGCATGAGAAAACAAATCCTTCCTACACATATTAGAAAAAGGCGTGCCACTTTTTTTTTTCATTTTTTTTAAATAGGTAGGTCTCACACTTGATGTATCTATGATATGAGATTAAGATTTTCCTATAACATAAGATTTATTTTTCCCTAAGTTGATATGTATAAATCATATACATTAATCTAAATAATTATATATTAATTAGTATCATTATCCATCACTAACCCTTCAAGTTGGTATATGTAAGTCATATGTACTTATGCTAAACGAATCAAGGGCCTTTCAGGGGTCTTTAATTCAGCTCGTGAAGGCTTGAGCTTATATGTCTAAAATTGATTGTTGTAGTTAGACTTGAACTTGTATAAAAGCTCATTTAATAAAAAAGTCACAGGCTTCAATTTAAAAGTCCGGCCTTAGAGTCTCTCAGACTGGCCTAGTATACTAACTTTTATTTTTATTTTATATTTTTTATATTACTCATAATAGCCCTATCTATCTTCAACCCATTTCATCCCATTTTATTGATTATTAAACATATTTTTTGAATATTTTTGTTCCATATTATGCTGTTTGGATATACATTGAATTTATGAATCTTTGTAGAATTATTAGTTCTATTGATCCTATATTTTGTTTGGATAAATTTTTGTTGTCTTATTTTTTGAGTAAATACATTTTTTTGTCCCTAACAAAAAACACGGTCCCCACTTTAGTCCCTTACAAAAAAAAATAGTCAGTTGGTCCCTAACGAATTCAAAGTGAACCTATTTAGTTGAAATCGTGGTCCCTCACAATTTCAAAAAAGACCCATATTAGTCCCTCAAAAGGACTAAAATGGGTCCACTTTGAATTTGTTAGGAACCAACTGACTAAATTTTTTTGTAAGGGACTAAAGTGGGGACCGTGTTTTTTTTAGAGACCCAAAATGGTATTTACTCATTTTTTTAACAGGTTAAATCAGGTTTTTATTTTTGGTAAATAAGTCAGACAACAAGCTGATAATTATTTTCATAACAGGTAACATGCTAGGCCATACTGACACATTTAAATACAAATTTAACCTTTTAAGATCAAAGTTCGGCCCGTTAACACCTCTAGTCATATGTACCAATCTAATTATAAAAATAACTTATGATTAATGACTTCTTAATAATTTAGTGACCAAAACATTCATAAGTTGATGATGTGAATTGAAAAAGTTTGTAGTGATATCTTCAAATAAGATCTTTTCCCAGATAATATATATAACAATCTATCTGAATATATTTGATCCTCTCATGAAAAATAAGATAAGAGCTATAGCTATATACTGTGTAGGGGTGTTCAAAATGTCCAAAAGAACTAAACCGATCCATAACCAAACTGCTTCACATTTTAAAAAGATGTTATTTTTAAAAACCGATTTCATATAAAATTGCATTTTATTTTATAAACTGGTTATTTACTAAACCATAAAAATAATTGGTTATCCATGGTTATCCATAACCAAACTGCTCTGCAATTAAAGAACAAATAAGTATTATCTTTTGTCATGCTTATTATATTAGTCAATTGACTCAAACTTCCAAACAATAAACTAGCAAAAAAAGTTAAGCAGCTCAAGTAGAAAATATTTATTTAAAACAAAATTACACATAAATCAAACATGTTGCATCTTAAGAAAGCACTTCTTATGTAACGTAACAACTTTTTTTCCCAAAAGAAAAAACCCAAATGCAGGCCTTCGGTGAAACTCATAACTTGGCATGGCGAAGGCTTTGAAATGACAAAGATGAAGTTAAAAAATCATAACGAAAAGGGAAACAAAATTAATCAATTGGCTTAATGTCTCTGAGAGCACCGTTAAAAGGACAACTCACAATGGATTTACTTGTTCTTTAATCATAGAGCAGTTTGGTTATGGATAACCAATTATTTTGATGGTTTGGTAAATAACCAATTTATAAAAATAAAATACAGTTTCATATGAAATCGATTTTTAAAAATAACCAATTTTTAAAATGTGGAGCAGTTTGGTTATGGATTGGTTTAGTTCTTTTGGACATTTTGAACACCCCTACCCATACCTTCCTCCATCAGTTCAAATGAAACTCTTAGTAACATAAATCTTGAGAGAACGAAGAGCAATTTTTTTTTTATAATTTTAAAATAATTCAACTGTTCTTCTACCAACCACTCTCAAAACAACGTGAAACAATTTCTATAAGAATCATTTCATCCGGAGAGCTCCAAAACAATGAAGATTCTTGCAAGAAATAGTTGGTCAACTATCTATAATCGAAAGAAACAAACGACTACTTATAAAAATAGCACAATCCATCAAAAACCGATTTTGAATTTGTTAAAAATTCGATTTTGAACTTGATAACCGATTTATGGTTCATAACCGATTTTGAATTAAAACTGATTTAAAACCGGTTATGGAACCGGTTTCAAACCGGTTTTGGAACCGGTTTCAAACCGATTTTGGAACTGGTTTAGAAAATTAAAAATCAGTTTTTTAAAAAAATCGGTTCGGTTTAAAAATCAAATCGTTTAAAACCGGTTTGATTCGATTTTTGTTAAAATCGATTATGAACCGCAGCATGCACACCGTAATATTGATTATTGATTATCTTATGCAAAGTAATCGCATGCTCATCCCGAAAAGAAGCTCTTTTCGTAATTACTTAAACAAACTTGTGGTTGAGTGTTTGATGCAAGAGATGTTAAAATAAGTCAACACGGAACGAAATGTATGCGCCAAAGCTAACATTTTATGGCCTGTAAGTCCAGAAAAGTAATAACAATTAATAAAATTATTAAGGTTTTATTTTTTAAGTTTACCTAAATGTCATTTTAAATATTGTAAGTAATAATTAATTTTAAATATTTCAATATAAACTAATTAAGTATTTTAATAAAATTTAATCAAATAAATTTATGAAAATTATTGTATTTAGATTCTAGTTATATAAATATACAAAGAAAATATAAACAATCCATGTACATTTGAATTACACTATGCTCAAAATTATAATTTAATCACATTTGCCTGCGTTGCATTAGGCTCGAGTTACGATAAGTTGGTCCATATGAGCCAGGTAACCCTGAATTGACACCTATAGTGATGTCATGACTTGGTATTTTGCTTGAACTTTAATCTTGTGACCACATTTAATTTTTTTACTTTTTCATGATATCAAATTTCCTCAATTAGGTAAACAATACCTAAGTGGATTGTTGTAGCGAGAATTTGAGAAATACTGAACGGAAAGGAGAAAAAGAGAAGGGAAAGGGAAATTTGGGAAGGAGAGGAAATAGAGAGAGAATTCAGACAATTTTCTTCATACCCATTTCATTATCACTACTCCACTATATAACAATAAGTTGTTGCAACAGATTTGCCATGACCATCACAAACAAAAAACTAACACATGGCAGTAAAATATTAAGAGAAAATAAAAGAATTAAAATAAAGACAACACCATAGCACTAATAATACTGATGCCATTTCCTTTAAACTGCTGAGTTGTTACAATTGTCTATCAATTGAAAAGCCTACCCAATTGCTATCTAAATATCCATCAATTCCAATGTGTCCTTTAACTACATAGATAATGGCCTTTTTGAGAACTATTTTAGTGTTTGAGATCTTGGTCACAACATCTCAATGGCCTCCATATGCGGAATTTAAAAAGTGACTTTTCACATTAAACAGAAAAGAGTCCAAACCAGTAGTTATGAGATAGTTTAGTTTCCTAACAATTCTTGTGCATCTTCGTAAATTATATAATTGTTCCATATAATTAGGTAAAAATTTGACATTTGGATCTATGATTTCTGGCCGCTAACTGGTTACACATAGGATATACGAAATTTCTTTAGGTATTGTGTGTAGACTAGTTTCACTCAACTCATCAAGGAAATACTTTTCTCCTCGGTTGTGTTTCGAAAATTGATCGGGAAACGTCGTCCGTGGAAGTGTTTACATAAATTTTTGGTTGAACCTGATGAAATTTTCGAATTAAATACTTGAATCGAGATAATTTAGACTTACTTTTTTGTCAGATATTGTTTTGACTTATTAAGTTGCCTTGGCCAAATTGGATAGGTGCTGATACTAAAAACAAAATAAGATGCTTAAATCGTGGTGGTGAACCCAAATAATCATATTCCCATCCGCGATTTCTGGCTGCTGTCTGGTTACGTAGGATATATACGAAATTTCTTTAGGTGTTATTATGACTATAGACTACTGCCGCTCAACTCATCAAGGGAATATTTTTCTCTTCGGTTGTGTTTTGAGGCTTCTTGTTAACCATATTACGTAGGCTTTTTTAGCCAAATAAAATATGAACTTTACATCTCTCATTTAACATGAGGTTAGAAAATCTCTTACACACATAATTTTAATGGGTCCCACCATAAACAAAAAATAAAAAATAAAAAAATATTGCATGCAAAACGAACTCTCACTAACATGAGAAAACAACTCTCTTGTTAAAGGAGAAATTGTTTTCCGATAAAATATTTGCATGTAAGAAGTTTACTTATACTATTGCATTTTTTAAGCATACTATTTCTGACTATAAAATATTTCATATAGTCTTATGCGGTTATTTTTCTTTTTTCTTTTTCAATTTTAGTCAACAGAGACAAAACATTGTTTCAGTCTCCACCTGAACTGAAACATAAACATAGGCGAGAGATTATTGAACTAATTAGTATTACGAAGCAATTTTTCCAAAAATATAAAGTTAGGCCAAATGCACATAAATAATATTATATCTCAAACATATCCCTCACAACAGAATCATTTGTGCTTTAAGTTACATAATACAAGAATCATTTATGATAAAAAATACATGAATAATTTTATTATATCTCTAATAATGAGGAAATAAACTAAAATAAAATCACCTATTATCTTAATGTAAGAATATGCACAACATCCGAATATGAGGGAAGGGCTGAGCTACTTAGAGTGGCAATGAATTTGATGCAGAGTATCCAGTTCTAGGTTAGTAGTCTTCAATTCCAGCAAGCTCAATTTCTTCATGATTTTTCTGTGCATTAGACTTGCTATCCAATCTCCTGATCTCTTCTAATTCCAATGTGACTTCTTTCATAGTTGGTCTTTTTCTCCCATTTATCTCTAAGCATCTATTTGCAAGATTGGCAGCTGCAATTATATGTTCTTTCCCTCTTCATCAGTGACTCTTTTATCAATAATGTCAAATAGACTATTCTTCTCCATACACTGAACAAAATATGATGCCCAACTTTTGGTTTCTTTAGATATTGTTGAGGATATTGGCTTCTTCCCCGTTAAAAGTTCAACAAGAACTACTGTTGGGCTACGCACGACAAGTGCACCGATCGTACAAGTAATATAATGATTAAGTAAGAGATCGTTCCCACGAGGATTACGGTTCAAGCACCAATTCAATATCGCAACTTAAGTTGGACAATCAAAGTTGTATTTGGAACAGAATTTTGGATTTGGAATTTAAAACATTAAATGCAAGAATTAAAATAAGAATTTAAAAATGTGATTTACTCTAATGAATCAAGAATAAAAGCAAGAAATTAAAGATGAGATTAAATAATTTAAAAGAACGTAGCTAGGGGTTCAATTTCCTTTAATCTCTTTATTATGTTTGAATTCCTTCTTTATGTTAATCGTCCTTAGTATCAATCTAATCAATTCTTTCGCATGTAATTAGGGCTCAATCCCTTGTTACCCTAAAACCTTTACAATCTTGGAAGAACCCTAGTTTCCCGGTTATTCCCCAAGCATGCAAGCATTAAGTTCAAGAATCTTAAAGATTACGCAAACCCTATGTCTATCCCTAGAATCATAACGTTTACGATGAAGTTATCAGATATGGATTACACACCAACATCCCTATTGTCATGCATTTACCTATGATCAATATATAAGATTCAAGCCTATATAAAGCATTAAAAACAGATAACTTCATTCATGATATAAAGGAAAATTAACATACGAATTTTTCAAAGCATAATAAATCGATTAAATTTCATCTAACCCTAACTACTTAAAGAACTAGCCAGACATAACAATCTCAAGAATGAAAGACAATATAAAAGCTCCCCCAAACTCCATAGGTGATTGGTGAATCTTCAATATCTCCAGTGAAAACTTGATGTCGACCCGTCTCCGCTGCTCACGAACATGAATCTGATGTTTCTCCGCGTTCCTTCAGCCTCCAAGCACCAAGAGTTGTTTTGCAATATCCAAAGTTTTGTATTCTGACCCCAAAATGTGTTATTTATTGGCCAAGAGTTCGTATCCTAGTTGAATACCTCGTATGGGCCTAAGTTGGGTTTCTGGGGCGCTTAAGCTTGGTCATTCGCGCTTAAGCCCCCTAGAACAGTGATTGTAGAGTTCGCGTTGCGCGCTTAAGAGACCTCCTCGAGCTGGAATTTTCTTCTTGTAGCGCGCTTAAGCCCTGAGTTGGAGGCTTAAGCCCCCATAGGCAGAGGCTATTTGCTTGTTTAGGAGGCTTAAGCTTCAAGATAGGGGCTTAAGCTTCCTCTCTCAACAACTTGATAGGATCTTCAAATCTTTTTGTTTTGATCTTCATCTATCATCTCTTCTAGTTGTGATTTCAATCTTCAAATTTGCCTCCTTTTATCTTAAAATCCCTTCAAAATAATAAAGATAATTCATTTAATTAAATTTCAGATAATGTTCATGATTATCATATTAAAACCCTAGTTTTTGACTTGTTCAACTTGATAATTTATATTATTTTAGTCTATAAAACAAGATAAACAAAAGGTTTATCAACTACCCCCAAAACTATAGACATCACTTTTTCCTGCAAATTGACTAGTGAGAAAATACTCAGGATCCAAGTATCCAAAAGTACCTTGAACTACTGTGGTGAGATGAGTAGCTTCAATGGAAACTATTCTGGATGCTCCAAAGTCTGCTACTTTTGCCTTATACTTTTCATCCAATAGTATATTTGTTGATTTGATGTCTCTGTGATAAATCGGCTGAGATGTGAGTGATTGTAAGTAAAATAGAGCTCCTGCAATTTCAGTGGCAATTCTCAAACGCATATCCCATGTCATTGGTAAGTCCTCATTTTCATCATGCAAATATTCGAAAAGGTTACCAGGAATGAATTCATAGACAAGCAATGGAATTTCTGTCTCCAAACAACATCCTAACAACTTGACCACATTTCTATGGTTAATTTGTGAAAGGATGACAAACGCGTGGATGAATTCTTCAACCTTTCCTTCGACCTTAAACTTTTTCACAGCAACAATTCTACCATCAACTAGCATGCCTTTGTAAATGGTACCTTGGCCTCCCTTTCCAAGAACTATGTTCGTATTAAAGTTGTCGGTGGCCTTTTCTAATTTCTTTAAGCTGAAGAGAATAGTTTGGTCGACATTAACTTCACCAGAAGACATTCTTTGCTGTAACAACAAACCACCATTTTTTTTTGAAGAATTTTTCTTTGCATTTCTTTATCATTCTTTTCCTTATAACTTTATGCAAAATCCATAGAACAAGGAACAAAATGATGGATTCAATGCTGGACAAAACTCCTACACATTTGGCACAGTAAATTAGGTGATTATAATTGTCCAATACAAATATAGATAAGCATGGACCTATACTAAATTAATAAGTTTAGGATCCATGAACTTCATTGACGGTGAATTTGAAGAAAATTGTTCATTGATTGTGAATGCAGATAATGGCAGAGCCAGGGGGGCTAAGGTTGGGGCCGCCCCCCAAAAGTGGATCTCATTATTCTCTGGCAATGGACAAAGTTGAGATTGTAATGGCAGTGGAGGCATCTTTTTGGGGCTGAAATATGAGAGCAGAGGCTCCTTTTCTGATTGGGTGAAAGCGATTGTTGGGGTTTCTTTGGGTGCAAAAAATTGCTTAACACAAGAAAAAGCATTGACTTTGAACGATGAAAGGTTTTCCTGAAATGGGTCAGTTTCAGAATAGAGGAAAACACAGAGATGCATGGATTCTGGCTCCACCGTTGACGGAAGTATAAATGGTATTTTTTATTCTTCATGAATGAGTTTGCGAAGTAATACATACCTACTATAGCCCTATTTTTCGCTTGACTATTCGTATCAAAGAACCCCGGTATAGCTGAAACGTCAACCAAATTAGATTAGAGGTTAGAACTCGTATATATACATTTGTTGAGGTAGAATTGAATTTAGCAAAAAATGAAAAGAAAGAGAGGGTGGACTGGATGGAATTAATTAACTTTTATAACATAAAATAATTAAGTAAATAGTAAACAAAACATGCTAAATGAGTATTAAAATAAGTATACCTTTATTTAAAATAATATATATACCAATATTAGGCTGATTAATCATTTTGACCCAGTTTTAAAATCAATTTATCATTTTCCCCTCTTCCCAAACTATTTTAAGTAAACAATTACTGACTGGTTGGATCCTCTCTTTTTTTAAGCTAGAAGCTACTTATAAGCATAAGCTAGGCCAAACAGATTTTGGGAAAGCTCTTTGTTTTATAATGAAGAAAAAAGCAGAAAGCTAAAAGCTTCTAGGATGAACATTTTTTTAAGCTTTTATCTGTTTTTCTTGAAATATGTGTTTTTAAGCTAAAATTTATATGTAATTACCAAACAACTTTTAACTTTTTTTTAATTATTTTTTTTAACTTTAGCTTATAAGTAACTTTTAGCTTAAAAAAGAAAGAATCCAAATAGGCTCTTATTCGAGTAAGTGTTGGTCAGTCATTGGTCAAATAGGATAGATTGATGTATACTTTTAGAATATGAATACGTTGGTGTAAAATTTGGAAAGAGAAAAAATAATAAATTATTTTAAAATTGTCAATCAACATTATGTTAAACAATATCCCAAAGCTTTTGCAACAAAAGAAAATAAACATCGAAGTCAAACGTGAGCTGGCATCCTTTTCCAACTTAACTTGGTTATCACCTGGACGCTGCTTATAGAGAAAGAAAAAAACATGTAATTCTAAAACGATGTCAAGATTTAAGAAAACAAAAAATTTTGATAAAAAATTTTTCCATCAAAATTTCCAACGGAACGCATTTCTGACAAAAAATTTCGACATAAAATATTTCCGTAAAAAATCTTGACTGAAAAAATATTCTGTCAAAATTCTTTACAGAATCTAAATTTCGTAGAAAGTTTCGAATGAAACATTTCCCTCAAAATTTCTAACAAAACAATTTCTGTCGAAATTTACGTAAGAACACATTTCCATTGAAATTTTGAACGAAAAATGTTCCGTCAAAATTTTTTGACAGAATTCTTTTTTTGTTTAAAACATTTAATGGAGGAAATCATTTTCGTCAAAACTTTTGATGGAAACTAAATTTAATCGAAAATTTAGATAGAAAATGTATTTTTGTAAAAAAATTCATAGATTGAAAAATTCGGTCGCTTTTCGACGAAAAAAATAATTGTGATGAAAATTTGATCGTTTGCAACATAGAAATTTCATCGAAAATATGATTTTTTTGTGTGTTGTGAAAGTACATAAATAATTTTGTTAGAAATTTTAAATTTAATTTTAAATTTGTAAAATATATTAATTTTATTAATTTTAAAAAGGGTAAAATGGTAAAAATATCTCACTAACCCTTCATTTTCTTCCCTTACCATTTTTTTAACTCCCAAACAAGGGAAGGGAATGCCCTTCAATTTCCTTCTCTTCCTTCTCCTCCCTCCCCCTTGGATCCCCCTCCTTCCCCTCTCCTCCAAACTCCCAAACAAAGCCTTAAGGTCTATGATTGGCTGAGAATCTTTGCTTTTGCAGTTCCAACTGAAAACTGGATTCATGATCTTAACCTTGCTGTCACTGCCATAAATGGATGTCACTTCTAGATTTAGAGATTTCAGGTAAGGTTTCTGACCTTGAGAAGTGTTTCTGCATTCTATTTCAGACCACTTGTCTGCATAGCATTTGGGATCACCTATTCCAAACGGGTAAGGTATAAAAATTCCACAACTGGAATAATCACAACCAGGTTGTGTCATGATTGGATTTTGGGCAGATGCCAATGGATATATGAGCCCTACTATCATCAAAATGATTATATGGGATGCAAATTGCACAACCATTGTCGTTAAAGGAAGGATAAATCTTGTTGAAGTGTGTGTGTTACTCTGTATCTATAGCTATCTTAGTAATTAGAAGCATATATATGCTACTTATTATAACAATTTAACATACATAACTGTTATATAAGAAATTTCTCGGTTATGTTCCTTACAAGTCAAAATTTTACTAGTAGTAAGAAGACTTGTGGCGGCTTGACCAATATTGTATATTAACACGTTTATTGAAAATTCTACAAACATACAAATTTTGAACGAATAGAAACTACAGATAAGATAAAATTGAACGAAATTTCCTAATCGTCCTGTAGAAATAATCATTTAGACTTTTTTTATGTTTGTAGAACATAAAGAACAAACATAAAAAAAGTTATTCAATTATCACCGTTTCTTTGGTTATTAATAGTTAAGATCCTTGATTTGGTTATTGATGGTTCATATTTAATGACATATAAGATATGGACCCATATTATGCTATAGAAAGGTTTATCATTGTCACTGAATAAGACTTGAACTTCATTAAATTTTTTAGTCGATTGCCTATTTCTTTATATATTAACATCATTTCCACAATTAGGAATCTGCCACTATGTTCTTGAAAATTGATCGAAAACGTCGTCCGTGGAAGTGTTTACATAAACTTTTGGTCCAACCTGAGGAAATTTTCGAGTCAAATACTTGAATTGAGATAATATAGACTTACTTTTATGTCACATTTTGTTTTGACTTATTAAGTTGTCTTGGCCAAATGGGATAGGTGCGGATACTAAAAACAAAATAAGATGCTTAAATCGTGGTGGACCTAAATAATCAAATTCCCATCCGCGATTTTTGGCCGCTGTCTAGTTACGTAGGATATACGAAATTTCTTTAGGTGTTCGTGTATAGACTACTGCCACTCAACTCATTAAGGGAATACTTTTCTCTTCGGTTGTGTTTTGAGGCTTTTTGTTAATCATATTATAGTTTCTATTTCATATTTAAAATATGGGTTTTCTTTTTCTGTGCAGATAAGTTATTTGGAGTAAGCCCATACGACGTCGTTTTCAGACAGAAATCATGGTGTTTTGTAGTTTTAATTTATTTTAGGGTTATAATAGTCTTTATATTTATAATTTTTTAAGATTTCAATACCAAAACGACATCGTTTTGGAAAAAAATGCAGATAACTTATCTGCAATAACTGTAGAAACATTTTTTCCTTAAAATATTTGCATTTAAGATGTTTACTTATATTATTGCATTTTTTAAGCATACTATTTCTGACTATAAAATATTTCATATAGTCTTATGCTGTTATTTTTCTTTTTCCTTTTTTAATTTTAGTCAACAGAGCCAAAACATTGTTTCAGTCTCCACCTGAACTGAAACATAAACATAGGCGAGAAATTATTGAACTAATTAGTATTACGAAGCAATTTTTCCAAAAATATAAAGTTAGGCGAAATGCACATAAATAATTTTATATCTCAAACATATCCCTCACAACAAGAATCATTTGTGCTTTAAGTTAGATAATACAAGAATCATTTATGACAAAAATACATGAATCATTTTATTATATCTCTAATAATGAGGACATAAACTTAAAAAATTCACCTATTATCTTAATGTAAGAATATGCATAACATCCGAGTGTGAGGAAAGGGCTGAGCTACTTAGAGTTGGCAATGAATTTGACATGCAAGCTCAATTTCTTCATGATTTTTCTGTGCATTAGACTTGCTATCCAATCTCCTGATCTCTTCTAATTCCAATGTGACTTCTTTCATAGTTGGTCTTTTTCTCCCATTCATCTCTAAGCATCTATTTGCAAGATTGGCAGCTGCAATTATATGTGCTTTCTCCCCTTCATCCGTGACTCTTTTATCAATAATGTCAAATAGACTATTCTCCTCCATACACTTAATAAAATATGAAGCCAAACTCCTGGTTTCTTTAATTATTGTTGAGGATATTGGCCTCTTCCCAGTTAAAAGTTCAACAAGAACTACCCCAAAACTATAGACATCACTTTTTTCTGTAAATTGACTAGTTTGAAAATACTCAGGATCCAAGTATCCAAAAGTACCTTGAACTACTGTGGTGAGATGAGTAGCTTCAATGGAAACTATTCTGGATGCTCCAAAGTCTGCTACTTTTGCCCTATACTTTTCATCCAATAGTATATTTGTTGATTTGATGTCTCTGTGATAAATGGGCTGAGATGTAAGTGAGTGTAAGTAAAATAGAGCTCCTGCAATTTCAGTGGCAATTCTCAAACGCATATCCCATGTCATTGGTAAGTCCTCATTTTCATCATGCAAATATTCGAAAAGGTTACCATTAGGAATGAATTCATAGACAAGCAAGGGAATTTCTGTCTCCAAACAACATCCTAACAACTTAACCACATTTCTATGGTTAATTTGTGAAAGAATGACAAACTCGTTGATGAATTCTTCAACCTTTCCTTCGACCCTAAACTTTTTCACAGCAACAATTCTACCATCAACTAGCATGCCTTTGTAAACGGTACCTTGGCCTCCCTTTCCAAGAACCCTGTTCATATTAAAGTTGTCGGTGGCCTTTTCTAAGTCCTTTAAGCTGAAGAGAATAGCTCTGTCAACATTAACTTCACCAGAAGTCAATCTCTGCTGCAACAACAAACCACCATTTTTTTTGAAGAATTTTTCTTTGCGTTTCTTTATCATTCTTTTCCTTACAACTTTATGCAAAAGCCATAGAACAAGGAACAAAATGATGGATCCAATGCTTGACAAAACTCCTACACATTTGGAACAGTAAATTAGGTGATTATAATTGTCCAATACAAATATAGATAAGCATGAACCTATACTATATTAATAAGTTTAGGATCCATGAACTTCATTGACGGTGAATTTGAAGAAAATTTTTCATTGATGGTGAATGCAGATAATGGCAGAGCCAGGGGGGCTAAGGTTGCCCCCCCCCCCCAAAGTGGATCTCATCATTCTCTGGCAATGGACAAAGCTGAGATTGTAATGACGGAAGAGGCATCTTTTTGGGGCTGAAATATGGGAGCAGAGGCTACTTTTCTGATTGGGTCATCTGTGACAACGATTGTTGGGGTTTCTTTGGATGCAGAAAATTGCTTAACACAAGAAAAGGCATTGGCTTTGAACTATGAAAGGTTTTCCTGACATGGGTCGGTTTCAGAACAGAGGAAAACACAAAGATTGTTGGGATTTCTTTGGGTGCAGAAAATTGCTTAACACAAGTAAGGCGTTGGCTTTGAACTATGAAAGGTTTTTCTGATATGGATCGTTTCAGAATAGAGGAAAACACAAAGACCCCCCCCCCCCCCCCCCCAACAATTCTGGCTCCACCGCTGATGGAAGTATAAATGGTATTTGTTATTCTTCATTAATGAGTTTGTGAAGTAATACATACCTACTATAGCCCTCTTTTTCGCTTGACTATTCGTATCAAAGAACCCCGGTATAGCTGAAACGTCAACCAATTAGATTAGAGGTTAGAACTCGTATATATACATTTGTTGAGGTAGAATTGAATTTAGACAAAAAAAGAAAAGAAAGAGAGGGGTGGACTGGATGGAATTAATTAACTTTTATAACAAAATAATTAAGTAAATAGTAAACAAAAGATGCTAAATGAGTATTAAAATAAGTATACCTTTATTTAAAAAAAAAAGTATACCAATATTAGGCTGATTAATCATTTTGACCCAGTTTTAAAATCAATTTATCATTTTCCCCTCTTCCCAAACTATTTTAAGTAAACACTTAGTGTGTGTTTGGATTCTTTTTTTTTAAGCTAGAAGCTACTTATAAGCATAAGTTAAGCCAAACAAATTTTTGAAAAAGCTCTTATAATAAAAAAAACTCTTTTTTTTGTAATGAAGAAAAAAATTAAAAGTTAAAAGCTTCTAGGATGAACGTTTTTTTAAGCTCTTATCTGTTTTTTTTAAATTGTGTGTTTTTTTTTAAATAAAGAGTTATAAAGATAGAGAAAGATGATTTTCTTGAAATATGTGTTTTTAAACTAAAATTTATATGTAATTACCAAACAACTTTTAGTTTTTTTTCTAATTTTTTTTTATAAAAAATTTAGCATATAAGTAGTTTCTAACTTAAAAAAGAGAGAATCAAAATAGGCTTTTATTCGAGTAAGTGTTGGTTAGTCATTGGTCAAATAGGATAGATTGATGTATACTTTTAGAATATGAATACAATTGGAATATAATTTGGAAAGAGGAGAAATAATAAATTATTTTAAAATTGAGGTAAAATTGTCAATCAGCAATATGTTAAACATTAAACCAAAGCTTTTGCACCAAAAGAAAATAAACATCGAAGTCAAATGGGAGCTGACATCCTTTTCCAACTTAACTTGATTATCACCTGGACGCTGCTTATAGAGCAAGAAAAAAACATGTAATTCTAAAACGATGTCAAGATTTAAGAAAGAAAAAAAATGGCAACACATTTTGAGAAAATTCATGTTGCATATAAGCAAAATTTCCAAAACGGCTTGTATTTTTTTTCCATATAATTATAAAGTTGTAAGATATTATAATAAAATAATGTAAATATGAGTTGCTGTAGAGGGATCATACCTGTGCAGCCTCCAGCGATGTAGGGATTGCCACTGTAGCCTGTGAAGCAGTTACATCTCAGACCACTTGAGGTTGTGTTTTGTGAAGATGTAACATTAGAGTCATAGCACTTTGCATCTAAAGGAATTTTAAAGATCGAATTGTTATACATCTCTAATAAGATCTCCCACTCAAGCACCGCAGGAACATAATCCATATTTTTCAGGTAAGAAAATCTGTGAGTAGATGAATTATATATCTGGTAGCTCTGGAGCCAATCATCAGTTACAATTAACACATAACTACACCGATGACTCACACTTCCGTCCCTTAGATCTTGAACCGTTGCATTATATTCTGAAAGATACAAAGGCAGTGAAGTTTCGCAGCAGGACCTGCCATAACAACCAACGTATCCAAGGACAAAGTTATTGTTAACTTCTTCATTGCCATCACAAATGGAAACACAACCACCAACTTCTGACCCACTTGACCTTAAAAAAACAACATTGTTGCAACCAACGGCTACAAATTTATTGTAGTCCTGTGAATACACGAAAGGGCTTCCTCTCAGGTTTATAATTGGCTCAGCGTTTTTGCGTTTGCAGTTTGAATGGTAAATCGGATTCATGATTTCAATTGTGCTTAGCTCTTCATCAATTAATTTCACCTCCAGATTTGAAGATTTCAGGTAAGGTATCTGACTTCCTTGAGAAGAAGTGTTTCTGCATTCTATTTCAAACCACTTGTCTACATAGCATTTGGGATCTTTCATTCCAAAAGGGTAAGGGATGTTAACGTCTCCACATGCCGAATCACAACCAGATTGTGCTATAACATAACCTTCGACACATGCTAGTGGATATATGGTCCACAGTATCAAAGTAATGATATGAAATAATGCAAATTGCAGAATCATTGTAGGTACGTAAAACAATGATCCCAATTTTGAAGTGGCTGAGTATGTATCTGTATTAGTTAAATAGAAGATATATGGGCGATATTATCAAAGTAATGATATAACCTTGCCAACATTTAATTCTTATAATTTTATTTTACAAAAAAAAAGTCAACTTCTACCACCAATAGGAAGACCTTTGTCGCAGCTTGACCGAAGTAATTAAGAATCCATGCTCTATCTAATTATTATTTATTTATCTATAATATATTTACGGAAAAGTGTTTGTTTACTTTTATAATCACACATGCATCATCTAGAAATATTACTCCTTGCACTTCAGTTGATTATCTATTTTTTTACTTTTTTTTTTTTTTTTTACCCTTTCGTCATTCTATACCCTCCTCCAACTTCCTTAACTTTAATTTTTTTTCTCATTTTGAACTTGAATTCTAAGTTTTGAAGTTGCAAGCACTCTTTATAAGGAAATGACAAAATACCAATTTTTTTTTTTATAAATTAATTATAAAACAAAAAAAGCAATCAACACTCATGAGTCATGACTCTTCTCCTCAAAAGTCATAACCCTCCTATTTACGTACCACTCATATGGCATCATATATGGATATCCATGACCTTATATCCTACCGTCTTCGCAGAGACGCAATGCAGTGCTGCCTGCTGTTGTGAATCCGCTCGTTCCTTCAACACCACATCTGCCGGCAAGTTATAATAAAGGTAGAATGTCACACGTGTCACTGTTGAGATATATAGTCCTACATTGATTGTATATACAACTAACGTGGAATTTATAAGGTTTTGGTCACTCCCACCTCTTGAGTTAGCTTTTGGGGTGGTGTATCTCAGAATTCTTTACATGGAATAAGAGCAGCTTAGTGACTATAAGATCACAAGTTTGATCCACATCGTCCTCACTTTAAAGTGGAATTAAAATAAAAAGCACAAAAAAATAAAACAAAAAATTAGACCTGTACAATATCCACACTTTTGAGCTAGCTCTTCTGGGCTGACGTATCTCAAGAGTCACAGCCAACCAAGTCGCTGACATTTTATATTAGAGACCAGCCACTCTTCCAAAGAGGCAGCTAGGTTATCACTTTTAATTTTACACACAAAAATTAATAAATATATATTATGAATGTAATCAAAAATACTGGAAGCAACTAAAGAAAAGAAAAATGAAACTGACACCAGAGTGATTTTTGCTGCCGTATTTGCTACGCAGAATTTGGTAAAATTTTGGCTCTTATACGAACTCTCTCCCCTCTCTCTCCCTCTCCCTGGAATAAAAGAAAAGCGTGGGAGATTGCCATGCGCGAACGAAATTTCGTGAAAGACCCATTCCTTCACCTCTATTGTTGACATTTTCTACATATTGAAGTGAGGATGACCATATTAACAGGGACAATAATTGCAAATAAAAAAGTCAGCAATACAACAGGTGAATGTGAATCGAATATACCCACACTTACAAAAGTCAACGCCACTAAAAATAGAGGTTTGATCGAGCCTTTTTTTTTAAAATTAATTTATTATTTGTCCTCGTTCTTTAAATATATACTAATTTTTTAATTATATATTAATTTATTCTTGATTATCAAATTTTGACTAGAATGAACGTTAAATTAAATGAATTGCCTCAATAAATAATTCATTTATTTGAGTAAGTATTAATCAAACTGTAATTAAATAAGAAACATGTGAACCCATGTGAAGAACAGAGTGAGAGGAAAAAATAATATAGATTCTACACATTTTTATGTGTGTGTTAGAGATAAAATTAATTATCTTTCATAATATTAGAAACATTAATTCCATAAACTTTTGGTCCAACCTAAAAAATATTCAAATTAAATACATATATTTGCCAGATCAACGAGTTCACAATAAGGACAGATGTAATTGTTGAAAAAAGTATGGAATCACACTATTAGAAAAGTCTTTATTATCGACGGAAAAAATCTGTCGAAATTAGTGACAGAATTTTTAACAAAATTTGTTTTCTATCCAAAAATTTCGATGAAAAATAAATTCAGTCAAAAAGTTTTCTACAAAAATCAGTTTCCGTGGAAATTTTTTGATGGAAAATAAATTCCATCGAAATATTTTGAAAAAAAAATAAATGTAAAGGAAATTATATTTGTGAACTTTTCGATGGAATCTCGATTCCTTTGAAAATTTTTGACGAAAAATTAATTCTGTCGAAAATATTTGAAAAAAAATATGAAAAATAAATTATATTTATTCCATCGAAAATCTTTGCAAAAAAATAAATGGAAAAATAAATTATATTTATGGACTTTTCGATGGAATTGAGATTCCGTCGAAAATTTTGAAAAAAAAATGAAAAAGAAATTATATTCATGGACTTTTCGAAGGAGAACAAATTTCGTCGAAAAACTTTAAAAAAATAGATGAAAAACATATTATATTAATGGAAATAAATGAAAAAGAATATATTTTTATGTACTTTTCGACGAAATTCGAAATTTTTTTACATAAATTAATTTTCATCGAAATTTTAAAAAAAAAATATTATATTTATGGAAAATTCTATGGAATTAAGATTTCGCCAAATGTTTTTGAAGGAAAATAAATTCTATAAATTTTTTTTGAAAAAAATAAATTATATTATGGATTTTTCGACGGAAAATAAATTTTGTCAAAAATCTTTGAAAAAAAATAAATAAAAAAAGAATTATATTTATAGACTTTTCGAAGGAATTAAGATTCTGTCAAAAAATTGCGACAAAACAAATTTTGTCAAATTTTTTTGAAAAAACGAAATGAAAAAGAAATTATGTTTATGGACTTTTCGACGGAAAACGAAGTCCGTCAAAAACCCTTAAAAAAATAAATAAAAACTTTTTTATATTTGTGAATTTTTTGACGAAAAATCAATTCTGTTAAGAACCACTGAAAAAAATGGGAAAAAAGTTATATTCAAGTGTGTGTGTGTGTGTATATATATATACCTACATACATATATATAAGGGAAAATTATATTTAAAAAAAAATTGTTTACAAATTACACTATTTCTGAACTGTCATACTTCAATCAAGAGTATATGACTGGTCATACTTAGGTTAATATGCAAAAAAAATTTGTAAACAGATCATTTCCTACATATATTAATTTGTAATGGGAATGCGTATAAGTATTGGGGCAGTAACCTTGAAACTATGTCATTTCAGGAGAGATAAAGGAAGTTCACATTCAAAATTAAATGTAGAAAATGGAAATATTATATTTGTTTCCACCTTTGTATGGTTATGATTTCTCATATTTTATATTTTATATTTTTTTTTACTGACTGCATATAAGCATTAGAGCAGTCACCTAGAAACTATTTCATTTTAGGTGGGATAATAGAAGTTCGCGTTCAAAATTAATTGTAGAAAATAAAAAATATTATATTTACTTTCACCTTTGTATGGTTATAATTTTCCATATTTAATGTTTTATATTTATTTTCACTTTTATATAGTCATGATTTCCATGTTTAATTATTATACGGCTTGGAAATTTATACATATAAGACTCTTTTGATTATTATATGACAGAGACTTTTGTATATATATAAGACTCTTTTCATTAGTATACGGTAGAGACTTTTGTACATTTGATTATATTAAGATGATATGATTTTCATATGTTATTTACTTTCATTATATTTGTTTATCAGGTGCAAAACATAAATTGGTATTAATTTTATAGAGAGAATTTCATTCGCAATTCTGTCAAAATTGAGGCAATATTTATTTTATAGAATTTCATTCATTTTTCGTCAAGAAGTTTGGATGGAATTTATTTTCCGTCCAAAATTAATATAAGAATTTTCGATGGAATTTCATTCATTTTTCATCGAAATATTTCGACCGAATTTGTTTTCCATCAAAAATTAATACAAGATTTTTCCACGGAATTTTATTTATTTTCCGTCGAAAATTTTCAACGAAAATTATTTTCGTCGAAAAAAACTGTTATCCACGAAGAGATATTCAAGGCTTCATTTATGTTGAAAATTTCATTTTCATCAAAATTTTAACTATTTTCGACGGAATTTTTCCGTCGAAAAAAAAGCATTTTTTAGTATTGGGAATTTTTTTTTTAAATGTTTTTAATTATCATTACGGACTCACCTGCAAAAAGAACTAATTCACATTATGCCTTATAAGTTGATATATAAAAATCATATATATTAACCAAAGTAAATATATATTAACTAGTATCCTTATCCAACCCTAACCCTTCAAGCTGGGATATATAAGTCATATGTACCAATCTAATTATAAAAATAACTTATGACTGATGACTTCTTAATAATTTAGTGAAAACATTCATAAGTTGATGGTTTGAATTAATTGACAAAGCTTGTAGTGATATTTTCAAATAAGATTAAAGGCATAGCTTACCATATGCAAGTAATCGCATGTCGTTCCCGAAATGAAGCTCTTTAAGTAATTGCTTAAATAAATTATTGGGCGAGTATTTGATGCAAGAGATGTTAAAATAAGTCAAACGAACCAAACAACAAACGTATGCGCCAAACCTAACATAATTGGAAGTGTAAAAAAAAATTCGGCTTAAGCCGATTCGACCTAATAAGATGGTGGCTGCCCTGTAAGTTCAGAAAAGTTATTAACAATTAAAGAGGTAACTTATATTTACAAACTTTTACAAAATTAGATTATGTATTGCAGGGAGTACACACTTAGGGCATATTTGGTACACAGTATAGGATAAAGCTTGATAGTATAAGATCTGTTAGTATAAGGCTTTTTGTATAAAATCTAATTAAATTTTAATACTATCCAGCGTTTGGTATGATATTGTATAAGATAATATATTGTTTAAGATAATATCATCCAATATTTGGTACTGCACTGTATAATACTAGATAAGATAAAAATAAATATTTTTGACAAAAATACATTTTAATAATGAATTTATATAATTCTCACAAATATATTAAATGATATTAATTTTTATAGAAATCTTTTGATTAATGTATCCAAAATATATATTAATTTTTATAAAAATAAAAATCTTCAATTTTTTTTATAATTCATATATTGAAAAATTATTTTTTATTTTAATATATTAATTCATGAGAATTGCATTGGTTAATACATCAACCACTTATCAGGCCTAATCCTACCCTTCCTAGGCCTGCTTAAGTTATACATCATTTTGATGTATAAAGGAATCTTGTTGTGTAAGCTTATACTATACGATGGTCACACCAAACAGGCCCTTAAGTGTTAGTACTCTTCAGAGTACATAATGTCATTTATAAATAAAAAATTTATAAATATAACCCTGCTCTTAATAAAATTATTGAGTTTATATCTTTTAAGTTTACCTAAATGTCATTTTTTTGTAGACTACCTAATTGTCATTTTGAACATTGTAAGTATCAATTAACTTTAATATTTCAATATAAATTAATTAAGTATTTTAATAAAATTTAATCAAATAAATTTATTAAAATTATCGTATTTATACTCTGATTATATAAATATACAAAGAAAATATAAATAATCCATATATATTTGAATTACACTTCGCTCAAAATTATACTTCACTCACATTTTCCTGGACATCATTTGCCTTGAGTTACGATAGGTTGGCTCATCTGAGTCAGGTTACCCTGAACTGACACCCATAGTTAGGTCATGACCTGGTATTTTGCTTCAACTTTGATCTTGTGACCATATTTATTTATTTTTTACTTTTTCATGATATCAAATTTCCTCGATTAGATAAATTATACCTAAGTGGATTGTTGCAGCAGGGAATTTGATAAATAATGAACGGAAAGAAGAAAAAGAGAAGGGAAAGATAAATTAGGGAAGGAGAGGAAATAGAGAGAAAATTCAGACAACTTTTTTGATGCCCATTTCATTATCACTACTATATAACACTAAGTTGTTGCAAAAGAATTGTCACGACCATAAAAAATAAGAAAGTTTCTTGTTGGATTTTGCTCTTTCGCTTAATCCCAATAGGGCTTAGTGTGTAAGAAGAGCTCAAGAAACCTATAGCTCATTCAACTTAGGACTAGGGTTTCTTGGAATCTATATATATTTTATACTTATAGTCATGAGTCTCTTTAGTCTTCACTTGGTAGTTGCAGAGGTTGAGGTAAGTTCATCTCCCTGAAAGTGAGAGAGTGCCCATACACTTCCTATTTCTCCTTGAGACATAGACAGGAAGATCTGTCAATATACAGCTTCGAGGAGGTTGTTCGTGCTGCGGCGCTAATGTGAGCAATTTGTGAGGAGGAATCATAAATGGTAAGATTTTGCACGAGATATGCGCACTGAGGGGTAAATTAGTAAAACGATGATGATCTGTTTGCATCCCAAACCACAATGGTCTAAAACGCTTCCGCAGATACAATTGCTCCAACAATTGCTTTCAGAGCCTGATTGCGTGTTTGGATGTGGGTCTAGTTTTGATTTACAATTTTCATGTAATTAGTTAGAATCGTGAAATATGGCACCTAGATTTCTATATTTATTATTATATATTGCCATGTGTATCCTTTATAATTCTTTTTATAAACATCAATGCTTTTTTTAGGTTTATGACTTTAATCCATGGAAGAGATTTGGTTGTATTTTCTTTGGTTGTAACAAGGAGGCTAATCCCTTATAATTAGGTTTCCTCCTTGATTTTTTATTTCAATTTTTTTTTATATTTTTGTTGTATTACAAAATTGTATGAAATAAGACCAAGAAGATGCAAAAAGAAGACATTCACGACTATTTTGTACTTGTTTGTGATGAATATGACCTCCAATCAAAAAATCTGAGACTGTAGAAAGATTCAGAACGAAAAATTGAGTCAAACAAAAGTTGAATCGCACAAGACAGAGGTCGGACGCTCCCTCACTCTCTACCAGAAGTCTCTACGAGTGGGCTTCGTCTCATCAAGATAGTGAGTGTGGGAGCGTGTGTCAGCTCCGATTGAAACAATTCCACTGGTCAGGGCTTCCTCTCATCAAGGTGGTCCTGCCTGTAAAATTCAGTATCAATCGGACATCATACAGAGGCGCAACAGTCGTAACAGTTAGGGTTTCCAAGAAAGAGGTTAGGTTTTCTTGTTTTTTTTTTTTTTTTATAACAATTTTTTTTTTTTTTGGTATTTTAGCAACCTAAGTTGACTATGTCTCAAGGCTGAGGTAAGGTCATCACCTCCCTGAAAGTGAGAAAGTTGCCCACACACTTCCTATTTTCCCTTGAGACATAGTCTGGAAAATCTGCCACTATGCAGGCTTCAAGGAGGTTGTTCGTGTTGCGGCGTTGAGATGAGCAATTTGTGAAGAGGAATCATACATGGAAAGATTCTACACGAGATCTGTGCATCAAGAGGTAAATCAGTAAAACGATGATGATCCGTTTGCATTCCAAACCGCAATGGTCTAAAACGCTTCCGCAAATACAATTACTCCTACAAAACTAACATAGGGTAGTAAACTATTAAAAGAATTAAAATAAATGCAACACCATAGCACTAATGATGCCATTCCCTCTAAGCTGCTGAGTTGTTACGATTGTCTATCCATTGAAAAGCCTACCCAATTGCTATCTAAATATCCATAAATTTCAATGTGTCCTTTAACTACCTAAATAATGGCCTTTTTGAGAACAATTTTAATGTTTGAGATCTTGGTCACAACATCTCAATGGCCTCCATATGCGAAATTTAAAAAGTGACTAATCAGATTACCCAAAAAAAAGTGACTAATCACATTAAACACAAGAGAGTCTACACCGGTAGTTATGAGATAGTTTAGTTTCCTAACAATTCTTATGTATCTTCCTAAATATACCAATTGTTCCATATGATTAGGTAAAAATTTGACATTTGGATCTAAGATTTCTGGCCACTGACTGGTTACGTAGGATATACAAAATCTTTCGGTGTTGTGTATAGACTACTGCTACTCAACTTATCAAGGAAATACTTTTCTCATAGGTTGTGTTTTAAGGCGTTTTGTTAACCATGTTATATTTTCCATTTCATATTTAAAATATTTTCATTTAAGAAGTTTACTTATACTGTTGCATTTTTTAAGTATACTATTTCTGACTATAAAATATCGGTTTAATTTTCTGCAATTATCACAAAAAAAAAATTGAATGTCACTCTCACAAAAAAAAAAGTCCCACAAAAAAGGAGTGGGTCCCTGCTATAATACAATTTATATCAAAAAATTTACCTATGTATTTCGGGGAATACAAATTATATGGCAAATAAAAACTTCTGTAACAAGTGCAAAAATATTTTTCCTATAAAATATTTCATATAGCCTTCTCCTGTTTATTTTTTCAATTTTAGTCAACAAAGCCAAACCGTTGTTTCAGCTCCACCTGAACTAAAACATTAACATAGGTGAGAGATTATAAAACGTAGTACAAAACAATTCTTCCAAAAATATAAAGTTAGCCCAAGCGCACATAAATAATTTTATATCCGAAACTTATCCCTTACACCTCATTTGTGCTTTATGTTAGATAATACAAGATTCATTTATGATAAAAATACATGACTAATTTTATTATATCTCTAATAATGGGGAAATGAACTTAAAAAAATCCACTATTATTTTAATGTAAGAATATGCATAACATTCGAGTATGAGGAAACGACTCAGCTACTTATAGTTGGCAATGAATTTGATGCTGAGTATCTAGTCCGAGGTTGTTAGTCTTCAATTCCAGCAAGCTCAATTTCTTCTTGATTTTTCTATGCATTATACTTGCTATCCAATCTCCTGAACTCTTCTAATTCCAATGTGACTTCTTTCATAGTTGGTCTTTTTCTCCCATTCATCTCTAAGCATCTATTTGCAAGATTGGCAACTGCAATTATATGTTCTTTCTCCCCTTCATCCGTAACTCTTTTATCAACAATGTCAAATAGACTATTTTCCTCCATACACTGAACAAAATATGAAGCCATACTCCTGGTTTCCTTAGATATTGTTGAGGATATTGGCTTCTTTCCAGTTAAAAGTTCAACAAGAACTACCCCAAAACTATAGACATCACTTTTTTATGTAAATTGACTAGTTTGAAAATACTCAGGATCCAGGTATCCAAAAGTACCTTGAACTATTGTGGTGAGATGAGTAGCTTCAATGGAAACTATTCTGGATGCTCCAAAGTCTGCTACTTTTGCCCTATACTTTTCATCCAACAGTATATTTGTTGATTTGATGTCTCTGTGATATATGGGCTGAGATGTGAGTGAGTGTAAGTAAAATAGAGCTCCTGCAATTTCAGTGGCAATTCTCAAACGCATATCCCATGTCATTGGTAAGTCCTCATTTTCATCATGCAAATATTCGAAAAGGTTACCATTTGGAATGAATTCATAGACAAGCAATGGAATTTCTGTTTCCAAACAACATCCTAACAACTTAACCACATTTCTCTGGTTAATTTGTGAAAGAATGACAAACTCGTTGATGAATTCTTCAACCTTTCCTTCGACCTTAAACTTTTTGACTGCAACAATTCTACCATCAACTAGCATGCCTTTGTAAACGGTACCTTGGCCTCCCTTTCCAAGAACTCTGTTCGTATTAAAGTTGTCGGTGGCCTTTTCTAATTCCTTTAAGCTGAAGAGAATAGCTCTGTCAACATTAACTTCACCAGAAGTCAATCTTCGCTGCAACAACAGACCACCATTTTTTTTGAAGAATTTTTCTTTGCGTTTCTTTATCATTCTTTTCCTTACAACTTTATGCAACAACCATAGAAGAAGGACCAAAATGATGGATCCAATGCTTAACAAAACTCCTACACATTTGGTACAGTAAATTAGGTGATTATAACTGTACAATACAAATATAGATAAGCATGGACCTATAATATTAAAAAGTTTAGGATCCAAGGAAGTATAAATATTGGTGTTTGTTATTCTTCAATAATGACTTTGTGAAGTAATACATACCTATTATAGCCCATTTCTTTGCTTGGGTATTCGTATCAAAGAACCCTGGTATAGCTGAAATGTCAACCAAATTAGATTATAGGTTAGAACTCTTGCGTATACACATTTGTTGATGTAAACTTGATTTTTTTTTTTTTTTTTAAAAAAAAGAGAGGGGGAGAGGATGGAATTAATTAAATTTTACAACATAAATTTAATATGTGTATATTAAACAAAACATGCTAAATGAGTATTAAAATAAACATAACAGTATTAATATATATATATATATATAGTTTCAGAATATATACATGGTAAAAAAATTGTAAACATGGTAAAAAATTTGGAAATGGTAATTTTAAAACTGAGGTAAAATTGTCAATCACCATTATGTTAAACATTAAACTAAAGCTTTTGCACCAAAACAAAATAAACTTCGAAGTCAAACGGGAGCTGAAATTCTTTTCCAACTTATCTTGATTAGCACCTGCACACTGGTTAGAGCTAGAAAAAATATTTGATTTTAAAATAAGAGTTTTATAAAAGTTATGTGGTAAGAAAAGTGATTGTGTTATGTTATAGAAATTCATTTTGCGTGCCGTATTTTTTTTTTTTGCTCCAAAAAATGCGGGCCCGACAAAATATTATGTGTAAGAAACTTTTTCTTGTCATGTTAAACAATGAATGCAAATTCCTTAAAATAATGTCATTTTAAGATTTTAAAAAAGAAAAAATTGCAACATATTTTGAGAAAATTCATGCTGCATATAAGCAAAATTTCTAAAACGGCTTGTATTTTTTTCCAGACACGGGAAAAACACTTTTTTTTTCCATATAATTATCAAGTTATAAGATAGGGGATTACTTCTGTCATGGAATAGAAGAAAAATTCTCTTATACTGAGAGACAAATAAAATGAGACTTGTCAATTTTTATTTTTATTTTTATTTTTTAGGAAAAAGATATATTTTTTTGATGTGAATACAACGTGAGATATCAATTTCATGCAACATTGAGAGTATGATTTCGCTAAAAGATATTATAACAAAATAATGTAAAAATGAGTTGGTGTAGAGGGATCATACCTGTGCAGCCACGAGAAATGTAGGGATTGCCATCGAAGCCTATGGAGCAGTTACATCTCAGACCAGCTGAGCTTGTGTTTTGTGAAGATGTAACATAAGAGTGATGGCAATTTGCATCTGAAGGAATTTCAAAGATTGAATTGTTCAACATCTCGTTTAAGATCTCCCACTCAAGCATCGCAGGAACATAATCCATATTCTTTAGGTCACCAAATGAATCATACCTATAGGAGTCCTGGAGCCAATCACCATCTACAATTGACGCATAACTACACTGAACATGACTCAAACTTTCGTTCCTTAGATCTTGAACCGTTGCATTATATTCTGAAAGATACAAAGGCAGCGAAGTCTCGCAGCAGTACCTGCCGTGACAACCACCGTTTCCAAGGACAAAGTTATCGTTAACTTCTTCATTGTCATCACAAATGGAAACACAACCACCAACTTCTGACCCATTTGACCTCAAAAAAGCAACATTGTTGCAACCAACGGCAACAAATTTATTGTACTCCTGGGAATACACGAAAGGGCTTCCTCTCAGGTTTATAACTGGCTTAGCGTTTTTGCCTTTGCAGTTTGAATGGTAAGTCGGATTCATGATTAGAATTGTGTTTAGGCCTTCATAAATGGATGTCACTTCCAGATTTAGAGATTTCAGGTAAGGCACCTCACCTTGAGAAGTGTTTCTGCATTCTATTTCGAACCACTTGTCTGCATAGCATTTTGGACCTATTCCAAATGGGTAAGGTATCCAAATTCCACAATTGGAATAATCACAACCAGGTTGTGTCATAACGTTACCTTCGACAGATGCTAGTGCATATATGGGACATATTATCAAATTAGTAATGATATGAAACAATGCAAATTGCAGAATCATTTTAGCTACAATAATGATCCCAATTTTGAAGTGGCTGAGTATGTATCTGTACTAGTTAATTAGAAGAAGCATCTATACTCCGTGTTATATAACCTTGCCAACATTAATTTTCTTAGAATCTTTTTCTATAAAAAAAGACAGCTTTTACCAGCTGTAGGAAGACTTTGTCGAGGCTTGACCGAATAAAATAAGAATCCATAGTACTCTAGATCTATTTATTATTTATTTATCTATAATATATTTAGGGAAAAGTGTTTCACTTTTATAATCACACATATCATCTTCAAATATTACTCCTTGCACTTCAGTTGATTATCTATTTTTTTTTTTTTTTTTTTGGGGTACCCTTTCGTCGTTCTATACTGAAGGACGTTCAGAAGGGAAGAAGAATAGAGAGGTCTTGATAGAGAGGAAAAGAGAAAGAGATTCCGGAAAACTTCTGCTCCCCGTTTTCATTTCCTTTCAAATCTTTAAATAAAGATAGCAACTAACTATCCTAATCTAAATACTATCAAAAAACAATTATTATCAACTCATTATCTATTTAATTATTATTAGATCAAAAAGAAAGAATATTAAAAAAATTATGAAAAGAGAGAAAATACTAATCATATTATTAGATAAGTAATGAATTATTTTGATAATAAAAATAGGGAAGAGTATTTATCCTTTTAAATGAGACAACTTATATACTTTCACTCTCACAAAGAAGTGGGACCCATATCTTTATATTTTTTGTTCACTCTTTTTCCTCTTTTATCTATCTATTTCTCTTATTTAAAATGACATAACTCTAATGATACACACTTTTTTCATAAAAATATCGCCTCTCTAAAACAAATAGTAAAATCCTATTTACGGTAAGGAAACTAACTATCCTAATTCAAAACAATGCTGAAATCCTATCTACTTTTATTGGAATTGATTCCTATCTCATCTAATGATAACTACTCAAGTCTAATTAAATATTCATAAAATAATCCTTTGTTTTTTTTTTTTTTTTTTAAGATTATAAAATAATCCTTTAGATGAGTGGACTTGCTTTTAAGACGTATGGGCCGATGTCATGGTTATGAAGATATGCCTTGAGTTACTGGACCCACAACATATACCTCCGAGTCTCCGACTTCCTTAAAATTATTATTTATTTTTTTCACAATTTGAATTCTAAATTTTGAAGTTGCCAGCACTCTTTATAAGGAAACGAAAAAAAATATACCAAGAGATTTATAAATTAATCATAAAACAAAACAAAAAAATCAAGTAAGACTCATAAATAGTCCTATTTTATTATCTAGGTTATAACCTTTAATTAATTTCACACAAAAACACTAAAAAATATTATGAATGTAATTAAAAATACTAGAAGCAACTAATATTTATTAGTTGATAACACATATTACAAAAATAAAAGCACATATTTTGTGGCATAAAAAAATTAAAGGCTTATTTAAATTCGCAAATAAAACTGACAAAATAATTGTTGCGAACACTTTTTTTTTTGGTATCCTTGCGAAGTGCGAACACTTTATTCTGATCGAGTTTGTTTTTATTTTTAATTTATTTTTTATTAAAAATGAAAACAATAAAGAAATATTCTATTTTTATTTGCTTTTAGAAAAAAGAAGAAGTAAAGATTAAAAATAAATTAAAGAAATTGACACCAGAGTCATTTATTGCTGCCATGTTTGCTACGCAGAATTTGGTAATTTTGGCTCTTATAGGAACTCTCTCCCTCCCCTTGGAAAAAAGTAAAGCGTGGCAGATTGCAATGCTGCGAAAGAAATTTCGTGAAGGACCCATTCCTTCACCTCTATTGTTGACTCTTTCTACAATTTTTTCCAACATGAAGTGACGATGAACCTATAATTAAGAAAGGAAGATGAAGTGATAAAATAAATTCAGAAAATGACAAAATGATCAATCAACTTAAAACGAGATTATATATAAAAGTCTGGTTCATGATCGATCCATTAAATTGATTAGTCAAACATTAGACACTCGGAAGTTTCGTTTACAAAATTAGGAGTCGGTCATTATGTTCTTGAAATTTGACCAAGAAACTCGGAAGTTTTTTAGTGAAAGGCTAAAGAATAATACGCTCTATGCATATAAACTTTTGGTCCAACATAAAGAGTATTCAAGTTATTAAATACATATATTGGCCAGATCAACGAGTTCCGACAATAAGGAGAGACCTTTGTTGAAAAGAAAAAATCAGAAAAACAATTTTTTGATTAAAAATGTATTTATCAATTATCATTATCGACTCACATGCAAAAAGAACTAATTCACATTATTCCTTATAAGTTGATATATATAAATCATATATATTAACCTAAATAATTATCCATTAATTAGCTAGTATCCTTATCCAACACTAACCCTTCAAGTTGGGATATATAATATAAGTCATATGTACCAATCTAATTATAAAAATAACTTATGATTAGTAATGACTTCTTCATAAGTTGATGATTTGAATTAATTGACAAAGCTTGTAGTGATATTTTCAAATAAGATCTTTAATCCGATATAATATATATATAACAATCTATCTGAATATTTTTGATCCTCTCATGAATGGTAAGATTAAAGCTATAGTTTGTCATATGCAAGTAATCGCATGCAGTTCCCGAAATGAAGCTCTTTCCGTAATTACTTAAACAAATTAGTGTGCGAGTATTTGATGCAAGAGAGGTTAAAATAAGTCAAAACCGAACCAAACATATGAGCCGATTCTGCCGAATAAGATGTAGGCTACCTAAGTCCAGAAAAATTAATAATAATTAATAAATTATTAAGTTAATATTTTTTAAGTTTACCTAAATGTCATTCTAAATATTGTAAGTAACAATTAATGTTAAATATTTCAATATAAATTAATAAGTATTTTAATAAAATTTAATCAAATAAATTTATTAGAATCATCAAGGAAACACTTTTCTCATCGGTTGTGTTTTGAGGCGTCTTGTTAACCATATTATCGATCCCATTTCATATTTAAAATATTTGCATTTAAGAAGTTTACTTATACCATTGCATTTTTGAAGCATACTATTTCCGACTATAAAATATTTCATATAGTCTTTTCTGCAGTTAATTATTTTTTATTTTTAAAATTTTAGTCAACATAGCCAAGCCGTTGTTTCAGTCTCCACCTGAAATGAAACAAAAACATTGGCGAGAGATTATTGAACGTAAGTATTACGAACCAATTCTTCTAAAAATATAAAATTTAGGCCAAATGCACATAAATAGTTTTATATCTCAAACGTACCCCTTGATCATTTGTGCTTTAAGTTATGTAATACATTAATTTATGATAAAAATACATGAATAATTTAATTCTATCTCTAAAGAAATAAACTTAAAAAAATTCACCTGTTATTTTAATGTAAGAATATGCATAACATTCGAGTCTGAGGAAAGGGCTGATGAATTTGATGTAGAGTATCTAGTCCAAGGTTGATAGTCTACAATTCCAGCTAGCTCAATTTCTTCTTGATTTATTTGTGCATTGGGCTTCCTATCCAATCTTCGAATCTCTTCTAATTGCAATGTGACTTCTTTCATAGTTGGTCGTTTTCTCCCATTCATCTCTAAGCATCTATTTGCAAGATTGGCAACTGCAATTATATGTTCTTTCTCCCCTTCCTTCGTGACTCTTCTGTCAATAATGTCAAAAAAACTATTCTCCTCCATACATTGAACAAAATAAGAAGACAAACTCTTGGTTTCCTTAGATATTGTTGAGATAGGCTTCATCCCAGTTAAAAGCTCAACAAGAACTACTCCAAAACTAAAGACATCACTCTTCTCAGTAAATTGACTAGTGAGAAAATACTCAGGATCCAAGTATCCAAAAGTACCTTGAACTACTGTGGTGAGATGAGTAGCTTCAATGGAAACTATTCTGGATGCTCCAAAGTCTGCTACTTTTGCCTTATACTTTTCATCCAATAGTATATTTGTTGATTTGATGTCTCTGTGATAAATGGGCTGAGATGTGAGTGAGTGTAAGTAAAATAGAGCTCCTGCAATTTCAGTGGCAATTCTCAAACGCATATCCCATGTCATTGGTAAGTCCTCATTTTCATCATGCAAATATTCGAAAAGGTTACCATTAGGAATGAATTCATAGACAAGCAATGGAATTTCTGTCTCCAAACAACATCCTAACAACTTGACCACATTTCTATGGTTAATTTGTGAAAGGATGACAAACTCGTGGATGAATTCTTCAACCTTTCCTTCGACCTTAAACTTTTTCACAGCAACAATTCTACCATCAACTAGCATGCCTTTGTAAACGGTACCTTGGCCTCCCTTTCCAAGAACTCTGTTCGTATTAAAGTTGTCGGTGGCCTTTTCTAATTCCTTTAAGCTGAAGAGAATAGTTTGGTCGACATTAACTTCATCAGAAGACATTCTTTGCTGTAACAACAAACCACCATTTTTTTTGAAGAATTTTTCTTTGCGTTTCTTTATCATTCTTTTCCTTACAACTTTATGCAAGAGCCATAGAACAAGGACCAAAATGATCGATCCGATGCTTGACGAAACTCCTGCACATTTGGCACAATAAATTAGGTGATTATAATTGTCCAATACAAATATAGATAAGCATGGGCCTATAATATTAATAAGTTTAGGATCCATGGAAGTATAAATGGTATTTGTTATTCTTCATTAATGAGTTTGTGAAGTAATACATACCTACTATAGCCCACTTCTTCGCATGACCATCCGAAGGAAAGAACCCCGGTATAGCTGAAATGTCAACCAGATTAGATTATAGGTTAGAACTCATATGTATACATTTGTTGATGTAAAATTGAATTTAAGCGCGGCTGGATGGAATTAATTGAATTTTATAACATATATTTAATTAGTTCTGATGGAATATTAATTTGCACAACACAAGGACCCTGCATTTCACCATCATCATATACGTCATTTCATTGTTAAGGTGCTCTTAATTGATACATGTATAATCCGGAATATCATTCCAGAATACGGTAGTATTTGGTCCTACACATACAACCACGATGTCCCTATCAGATGCACTAATTACATAAATATGACATGTTAAATAGATAAAATTCATAAACTAACCACTAATTACTAGTGAAACTTGAGGGTTCATTAAAGCAGGGGTATTCATGTTTACTAGCAATAGATCAGCATCAAAATCATCATCCACATTCAGTTTTTCATGAATCACCTAGTGAAATTACACTTTCGGGTTCTCCCTCCTCATCACTATTCATATCCAAGATATTGTCATCTTTTTGTTCCCCAAATATGATATGACTTAAAATTGATAGAGGTTCTGATGAGAGGACAAATCTATCTTCATGACCAATATATGATTCCACGTTCATTTGCATTAATTAGATGGAAGACGACTCACCACAATCAATTTCAACATATATCTCAATAACTTTCTACATAGACTGATCGAGATATTCAACTCCACATTTCCATCATTATTGACATCATTACCAAGGTAATTCCCATTTGAAATCTCATATGAAATCTCATATATATCATTAAGAATACATTAGTTGTCTTAGAGCCCCAATTTTTTAATAATCTCTTGTCTTTAATGTTTGGGAACTTGATGAACACTTCTTTGCCAAGGACTAGAGGGTTTGGTGATAGGTTCAGAGCTTGAAACAAAAATCCTAAAATCTAAAGAGTTAAGTAAATAGGGGCAGTTACTCAAGTATGGTAGCCTTGTACTGGAGTAAGTACCTTACTCGAGTAAGTATCGGCCAAATATAAACAAATTGATATATAATTTGAGAATTTGGGCATATTGGTATATAGTTTGGGAAGGGGCAAAGTAATAAATTATTTTTAAAACAAGGATAAAATTGTTAATCAGCATCATGTTAATCATTAAACCAAAGCTTTTGTACCAAAACAAAATAAACTTCGAAATCAAACAGAAGCTGACATCTTTTTCCAGCTTAACTTGATTAATAGTACCTGTATATTGCTTAGAGCTAGAAAAAAGCACGCGATCCTAAAATAACCTTAGTTTAAGGTTTTAAAAGAGGAGGGGGGGATGCAGGAATTTGTTTTTGAGAAAACTCATATTGCATATAAGCAAAATTCTCAAAACGCCTTGTATTATTTCGGATTTTTCCATATAATTATCAAGTTATAAGATATTATAGAGAAATAATATAAATATAAGTTGTTGTAGAGGGATCATACCTGTGCAGCCTCCAGCTATGTAGGGATTGCCATCGAAGCCAATGAAGCAGCGACATCTCCGACCTGAGGTTGTGTTTTGTGAAGATGTAACATTAGAGTTATAGCAGTTTGCATCTGAAGGAAGTTCAAAGATTGAATTGTTCAATATCTCGATTATGATCTCCCACTCAAGCATCGCAGGAACATAATCCATATTCTTTAGTTCACCAAATCTCTGGGTAGATAAATTAAACTTATAGTAGTTCACAAGCCAATTATCATCCACAATTAACGCGTTACTACACTGAACATGACTCAAACTTTCGTTCCTTAGCTTTTGAACCGTTGCATTATATTCTGAAAGATACAAAGGCAGTGAAGTCTCGCAGCAGTACCTGCCATGACAACCATCCCTTCCTAGGACAGTGCTATCGTTAACTTCTTCATTGTCATCACAAATGGAAACACAACCACCAACAGCTGACCCATTTGACCTCAAAAAAGCAACATTGTTGCAACCAACAGCTACAAATTTATCGTACTGCTGGGAATACACGAAAGGGCTTCCTCTCAGGTTAATAACTGGATTAGCGCTTTTGCCTTGGCAGTTCAAATGGTAAATCGGATTCATGATTTGAATTGCACTTATGCTTTCAGAGATTAATGTCACCTCCAGATTTAAAGATTTCAAGTAAGGTTTATTACCTTGAGAAGTGTTCCTGCATTCTATTTCAAACCACTTGTCTCCATAGCATTTGGGATCTTTCATTCCAAAAGGGTAAGGGATCAAAACGTTTCCACATGTCGAATCACAACCAAGTTGTGCTATAACAGAACCTTCGACAGATGCTAGTGTATATATGGGACATATTATCAAAGCAATGATATGAAATAATGCAAATTGCAGAATCATTGTAGCTACAATAATGATCCCAATTTTGAAGTTGCTGGTTTTGTATCTGTATTAGTTAATTAGAAGAAGCATCTATATTCCGTGTTATATAACCTCGCCAACATTAACTTCTTATAGTTTTCCTCTATAAAAAAAAAAAGATAACTTTTTACCAGCTGTAAGAAGACTTTGTCGCAGCTTGATCGAAGTAAATAAGAATCCATACTCTATCTATTTATTATTTATTTATCTATAATATATTTAAAATTGTTTCACTTTTATAACCATGATCGATCCATTAAATTGATTAGTCAAACTGATTAGATAGACACTCGGAAGTTTATTTTACAAAATTAGGAATCGGTCATTATGTTCTTGAAATTTGACCGAGAAACTTGGAAAGTTTCTTCAGTGAAAGGCGAAAGAATAATTCGCTCTATGCATATAAACTTTGGGATATGTTATTTTGTCAACTTTTTTTTTTTTTTGCCTACCTTTGCCAACCACGATCATTATATCAGAATTTTAATTAACATTTATCTTTCTCCTTCTTCTTTAGATTCTGATTTAAGACAGAAAAATAATAGGCAGAATAACTTATTTCATATACTTTTGGTCCAACATAAAAGAATATCCCATAAACTTTTGGTCCAACATAAAAGAATATTCGAGTTAAATACTTATATTGGCCAGATCAACGAGTTCCGGCAATAAGGAAAGACGTAATTGTTGAAAAAAACGTATCAGAAAATCATTTTAAAAAAAATGTATTTATCAATATAGACTCGCCTGCAAACAGAACTAATTCACACTATGCCTTATAAGTTGATATAGTCATGACGAAGGAGTCATCCACATACACAATTAATATTAAAGTGTGCTAAAAATTTTAATATCAAAGTTATGACAAAGGTGTCGTCCACATACACAATTAATAAGTATAGTCGGGAGTTATGTGACCATTAAATACTCTTTGGTCAGTTTTGCTCGGAATCATTCTAAACTACAAAACTAGAATATTATATTGACCAAAGCAAGTGTAATGAGACTAAATAAATAGAACGAACGTAATAAATATAAAATAAAATTTTGTTATCTTAATGTTATAACTATCCAATTAACCTGTTTACATGTTAATAAATGTTTCCAATAATATTAAATAAGAAATTTCTCTTGTTCAAGTCACCCTAGATTTTCCCCACTCAAAAGGGGCAAGATCTCTTGTCAAATTAAGCCGAGCAAACTAAATAAACATGGGCCGTAGGCTTTCTGCTTGACGTGAAACAGTTGTCGGGTCAAATTGACCTACTAATGCTACAAGCCCAGCTGAAATGAAGAGTCGATCGTAACGATACGAGTGTTTATGAATTTGTCATTCAATAAGCTTATTTCTTCAAGAATATACATAGAATACTTCATTGGTGAAATGATTGTATCATTTTTGGATTGTGCTACTTCAATGATTGTATCATTTTTGGATTGTGCTACTTCAATGATTGAGAAATATCATGTGTGTCAAGATCTTTAGTAGCAAAGTTGTGATAAAGATGTCGCCACGTCGCTCACATCCATAATCAAATAAATGCAGCTTAGGATTAGCTTCTACCGAAATCAGCTTAAATGTAGCAATAAAATACATAATAATGATCAGCTTCTTTCGAAATCATTCTAAACTATATCATTAAATTTACCAAATTAAGTGTGAGGAGATTAAATATATATAATGAATGTAATAAATATAACAATACAATTCCTAATTTTAATACCCTAATTATCATATTTTCATGATAAACTAAGGTTAAGAAATTACATCGTTTCTCTTCTCCTTATACGTAAAAGCTAGGTCAAATAAAAGTTTACAAAGATTCTTATAATAAAAATAATTTTTTTATAATGAAGAAAAAAACTAAAAATCAAAAACTCATAGAAGGAAAAAAATTTTAAGTTATATCAATTTTTTTTAAATATGTGCTTTTTTTAAATGAAAAGTTTTTAAACTAAAACTTTTATATAATCATCAAATAGTTTATAGCTTTATTTTTAAAAAAAAATTATTTTAACTTAAAAGTAACTTTTAATTAAAAAAAGAAAAGAAAAATATCTTATTCCAAGTTATCTTAGATTTTATTTTATTTTTCCCAACTCAAAAGGGCCAACATGTCTTGTCAAATTAGGCCTAGCCAACTAAATAAACATGGGCCCATAAACTTTAAGAATTGAGGGGTCAAATTGACCAATCAATGCAACGAACCCTGCTGAAATGAATAGTTCAGGGCAAGTTGTAACTATAACTCAAGCAGCACTTGAGTTGTTGAGCACAGAAATGTCACTAGTGAGAACAACTCAAGAAGGTTCCAAAAATGCAAATGTCACCCTGATTTTGCTAGAAAAAAAGTTTACCAAGAAAGTGAACGGCATAAAAGCAAGTACAAAGCGTAGTGGAGGTATATGCCAGGAAGATCCTTTCCTCCACTTGCCCCTTCTCCTACAGAGAAGCCACTAATAAAACCAACATGTTTCCCTCACTCGAGCACCATCATTTTCAGCTTCTTTTGCTATCATCATCATCAAACGTTTCAGCACCATCTCTTCTTTCTCCCAGCCCTTGATCAAAATGAGTCTCAAGCTCGGTTCCTGGGACAGGGTTTGGATCAAAGATGGCAGCAAAGGAGCAAAAGGAAGAAAGGCGTTGTTCATGTTAGTCCTACTAGTTAGGTCATAGTTATAAGCCTTTAACTTTGAAGGGCAACTATGATCCTTTGGCAATGTATCCTATAGGCTAAATATCTATACGCGGTACAATAAGCACTGTATGTAAGCAATCTTGGCAATTAGTTCATTTTGCTGTTATGTTACGGTGGAATAAATCTTTCGTGCTACTATTGCAGCAAAGATTCAGTACATCTCATCAATGAAAATATTATATGTGAGCTAAAATTCTCTTTTCTCTGTCAAATTCTTTATCTCTCTTCTGATGTGTAATGCTCTTATTAGTGAGATACACCGAATTTAAGTGCTTCAGATGCACCTAAGATTTATTCGTCCCACTGATTGCTCGCGTTAATAATCATTGGATAGTTTAAAAAATTCTAGCTTTTTTTTGTTTCCTTTAGACCTTTTTTCTGGGTTACCATATATATTGAAAAGTTGTACAGGTTTAAACTCTGGCATGTGGTTCTTCTAATATTGTTTTAAATCTTTATATGAGAGCAGCTCTTAAATCTTGTATTCGCATAGTGTTTTTATTTTCAGAGATTAGATTTGAATATGAAATGGCTTTCATCTCTATTGGAATGAGAACTATAAAGGAATATGTTGCAGCTTCTTTTTTTCAAAAAACTTGGATGTTGCAGTTAACAAATGTTCAATAAAATATATGATTGCTCTATTTACAACTTTTATGTTTATGTATTCAATTTATTGACTTTAGTCTATTCATTCAATTAATTTTGATACAAGATCAGACTCTTTTTAAAAAGCAACAGGTCGAGATTTATTGGAAGAAAAAGGGAACCTTTTCTATATTGTTAGTTTAATTGTTTGATAAGCATTCAAAGCTATAAGTATTGCATTTTAATAAAATATTGGACTCTGAAGCATATATGGAGTACTTGAAGTCTAGTATGGTTCATAAGGGCATGGGACTTATGCCAACGGAATTCTGAGATGGGCAATTTACAAAACCTATGAAAAGATTATGCCTCTTGAACTTTTATGTGCCCATTTGTTGTATATAACTCCTTAAGCAAATTCCAATATCTAGATCCCATGCATCAACCTTTGGCAAAGTATGCAAGTCAGGTTTGATAGAGATATTTGAAATTTTTCCGCAAGCATCGTATTTGCATAGCGTTTCAGAAGAAATGCTTGCAAAAAAACATATAGTTTGGTACGCGGGATTTTTGGGAATTTTTGGGAAACTGAATTTTTCTAAATTTTTAATTTTCAGATATTATCGTAAAATCATATTTTTGAAAATTGAGATTCTCGGATAAAAAAAATTCTCCTCTACCAAACATACACTGTTTAGAAAGATGATTTGGATGTGGTATTTGGGTTTGACCAGCTAAATGGGCAAGAAGGGGAAGCGATCAACACACTGGTCTGAGATTACACAACGGATACTGTCCAATATATACTGAGACTTTGCACAACGGTAATTCAAATTCAAAAAGTTTTAAAAAGGGGTATTTTAGTATTTTTAATCAATTTTCTCATCAATATTTTACCTTCAACCAAATGTACACTCAGAAAATTTAATCCAGTTTTTCCGATAATATTTCAACGTACCAAACAATTTTTTTCAAACTTTCCTACTAAAATTATTTTCCCACAATATTTCTAATAATTCTATTTTCTTGATAAAAAAATTTTTCTCTCAAACCAAACGCATCCTAAAACTTGGGAAGAGACTTATGAAGGGGGGAAAGATATGTGGGAGTGGGAATGGAGAGGTAGCCGAAGTAAAGGACACATGTAAGGGGACGCATGTGAGGTGACTAAACTGACGTATTTAACTTTTATAACCGCAATTATTAATTCCATGCGTTCTTCAACATGTATTATGGCTTTAGACTCGGTGCATATAATCAACTTCCAAATGCGACTTTACCTACCACGTGATCAATTCGCGAGTAGAAATTTCAACTTAACAAGTGATTTTAAGTTCAAATTCCAGTTGTATCAAAAATTTGGTGAGAACAATTTTGTCATCTTGTGATATTCCTGTCCGGTTATTAATCTTCAAAATAAGACATTTTAGCTAAAATAATATGTAATCTCTTAAGCTAAGCTCAAACTTTAGTTGTCTAAATAAGTAAGTTAGGACACGATAACCAATAGTATACTTTTTAGTATATAATACGTAACGACCAAAGAACGAAATTAGACATAAGCCAATAGGATTTGGGGTTAAAGAATATAGAATTGTGTATTTTAAGTTAGAAAAAAATACACAATAAAAATTATGGGGGAGAAAGTGAGAGTTTTTTAAATTTAAATTTTAAATAAAAAAATACTAGTTTTAACTAAATCCTTTAAAATTATAAACATTTTTCTCATAGTTCTTTTATCTTTTTTCTTGAATAATTCTGAGTAAGGTATACAGAAATATCTTAAAAGGAAAAATTTTATTTTCACCTACTGTGATTTTACGATTATCACTTGACCCCTTACGTAAACTTGTCACTTAGATTCATTGTGCTTAAATAAAATTTTATCATTTAATCTCTGTGATTTAAGTTTTCATTTACACTTATCATGATTATAAAAATATATCACTTAAACCCCTTGTGGTCTTGAAAGTATAAAAATATTTACTTTTTATAAATTTTATTTTATATAATTAGGATATTATCAAATAAAATTATAATAAAATTAGTAATTAAATATTAAATTAAAAATATTTCAAGTTATTTATTTTGAATTAATTTATAAATTATTTTAATTTTAAAAAAATATTTAAAAACTAAAAAAATATTATTTAAGATAAATTAAATATGTATTATCAAAATAAGATATTTACTTTCTTTAAATAATTTTATAAAAATATCAAATAAAAAATAGATAAAATAAAATAATATTTTATTTAAATTTATTTTCATGACAAAAATAAGTCAATTATTTTAATATTTTATTTTATTTATTTTCCACAAATACATTAGACAAGGATATAAAATAAAAAAATAGAGAAAATAAAAAAAATTATATGTATAAAATTATAAGGATATAATTGATATTATTATGAATTTAAATTTAAATAATCTATATTTTTCTGTACATAATTTTAATTTATAAGAAATATAAGATAAAACTTAAGAAAAAAAATTATGTATATATAAAACCACGAGGGGTCTAAATGATATATTTTTATAATCATAATAAGTGTAAGTGAAAATTTAAAACAACAGATAGTAGAGTTAAATGATAAATTATTTAAGTACAATGAACTTAATTGACAAGTTTAAAACCATGGGATAGGTTATTATACCTACTTTTTTCTACCTACTTTTGTTTACAACTCTCCAACACCGTTAGATCAGAATTTAAAGAGGAGAGAGAAAAATAAATGTTAATTAAAATTCTGATCTAACGGTGTTAGATAGTGGTACGCAAAGGTAAGTAGAAAAAAAGTAGGTAGAATAATATATTCCTAAATCCATATAGAGTCAAATGATAAATTATAAAAGTACAATGGGTGAAAATGAATTTTTTCATTTTAAAAATCTTACAGATTTTAAAAGACATTTTAGAATTTGATGGACTTTGAAGACATTTTTAAAAGGCTTTTTTTACAATCAAGATTTCATAAGATTAGATTTTAATAGAATTTATAAGATTTGAAAGAACAATATGGATTTATAAGATTTTAAAAAAACGTATGAACTTTTAACAAACATTCATAATTACAAGAGTCAATAAAAAAAATAACAAAGAAATGCAATGAAATTAATAAAAAAAAAGTAAAACCTAATATAATTTTCTCAATCAGTAAACCATAATATAACTTTTAACAAACTTTCAAAATTACTAAGCAACAACTCTTCATATATCTAAAGTTATACTATTTACAAAAAAAAAAAAAAAAAAAAAGTTATACTAGTCCTCCACACATTAACATTTTCTCGTTCATGCTTTTGGGTTTGACTAATGAGTTGAAAATTATCTTCTTCATATGGTATCAAAGCTATGCATATATGACTATAAAATCCAATTTTTTAATTATTAAAATAATTCTAAATTTGCATATAAAACATAAAGTTCATGATAAATTTTTGTTTGGAATTTTTTGCAATTGATCTTGAAAACCATGGAGTTTTTGTTCTATTTGATGAGAGTTTTCTAACCATATATCATATGCATATTTTCATTGAATATTCTAAGAAAATTTCAAATCTGAATCTTTGGATTTTTTACATGAAAGTTTAGAAAATTTCTCAAATTTTTTTCAATCGATACATTGAAACCTTAAATTGCTTTGGAGCTTTTAAAAAATAATTTTTTAATTATCTATTGACACAAAAATTGTTTGAAATCCTTTCCTATATTGAAAAAATTTCGTTCATGAATGTATTGTTACGGAATATAGGGCTCATATTATGAAAATTTCAATCTTTCTTTAAATTGATGTTATTTCATTGACGTAAAACGAAAATTGGTTTAAGGGTTTTAGTTTCCTTTATTTTTCCACTATTTTATATTGTTTTTAATAAAAAAATATATATCTTTTTGTGCCAAGAAAAACTACGACCCATAGCTTGAAAAATAACTTTTTAAACTTCCAAAAATTTTCAAAAATATGTTATTTTTGAGATAAATTATATTAAAATCTCATTGGTTTGTTGTTTCTGGGTTTTGTAATGAAAATCGCTCAAAAATATGCTGTTTTTAAGTTTTGATTAAGCTCTCATGACGGAATCCGATTTCGAGCGGGTCAACCTGCTAACGGAAGAAGAAAACACTGAAATAGAGAAATCTCAAGAAATCTTAGAGGTTAGGGTGAGATTGTGAAAGAGACATCTTATTTATATTTTTCACTAAAAAATCTCACGAAATTCACACCAATAGAAAATCCATTAAAATCGTCGGATTTTTGACTACCACGAGATTGTGATTCTGATTGAATACCAACGGATTTTTTTGGATTTTTTTGTCCAAAAATAATCCGTTAAAATTCTTTGAAATCTCAATCCAATACACCCCCTAAATGACAAGTTTAAAACCATATAGAGTCAAATGATAAATTATAAAATCACTATGGGTGAAAATGAAATTTTTACATTTAAAAACGTCATTTCTTAGGAAATGCGTGAATTATTGTAACTAAAAAGTCAATCATTTAGAAAATGTGAGTGTCACCATCTGTACATCAATGCGTTTTTTTTTTTTTTTGGTAGACACATCAATGCGTTTTTTATTAAGACGTTTGTTTGTTTGAATTATAAAAATAATTTATTTATTATATTATAATGAAGATGGACAAAGCTAAAAAAGAAAAGTAAAAAACTACAGCGGATTATTTGCTGGTGCTAATGCATGTGGAAGGATTAATCCACATGCTACAGTCAGCAATTTTGTCTACCTATTATCTTGCAAGACAATATCTCAAATAATATTCAAAATAGCCTTAATAGTAATTAGTTATTATTTATATTTTTTTAATTAGTTTTTTATTAAAAGAAAGAGAAAAAGATTATAATGGTTTTTTAGCCAGATAAAAATCCATTGCAGAACATGGGGCATTAAATATTCAAGGGTTAACATCACAAGAAAATGTGAAGAGAAAAGTACTGGACGAAATAAGAGCTAGTAGATATGGTCAGCACGGAAAGCGAACCTCCACAAATCACAAAAGGATACTAGAGATAATTCAACCAAATCATTATATCATTTTTCTCTTGGAAGTATTCAACTGCCCCGAACCAAAAAGTTATTTGATTCAAGTTACAGACCAACAAAAGAGAAGAACAAATGCAAAATAAAAGTGCTACGCATTTATTTAACATTTTATTATTATTCAAATTTAATGCTATAAATAATAGTCAAATAAATGACCAAAATAATAAGGACCTATACTCCTATAGGCAAAGCATTGACATAGGATTATAGTAAAAGAAAAAAACAAGTTAGGAGCGTCAATTAAGCAATAAACTTCAGTCTTTGATGCTCTATGCCTTGCCTGGAAGAACTGGAATACTCTGTTCATTCCTGAAAAAGTTATCTGGATCAACAACAGTCTTAATCTTCACCAGCCTATCGAAATTGTTATTGAAGTACTTGGCCCCATAAACCACCCCTTCTTGATAACTATTTGCACCAAAGTCATTGACCCCAATATCAAGGTCTCTATAATTTAAGAAGGCACTTCTTGGACTCTTGGACACAAATGGGGTCATGTAACTGTAAAGCCTTCTAGCCTGATTTATAAAACTCTGTGCTGCAGAAGCTGATGGGTCTTCCCAGTTCACAGAGTACTGCATTTTGAATAGATTCCCAGCACGGTGAGGGAATGGAGTAGCACCAGATGGGATCTGAGACATTTTTCCACCATATGGATTGAAAACAAACCCAACTTTTCCCAATGCAATCATCTTTTTCCAAATCCATTCCAACCCATCTTTGGAAATAGGTTTCTGCACATAATCAGATTTCCTCTTAAGAAAACCTCCAGAGTTGAGATTCCTGTCAAGGAGGATCTCAGGTTTGGCACCATTTTTGAAAGCCTCATCATCATTCCACCAAATAACAGACTCAATCCAACTCACCTCAGTGCAATTCTCCTTCTTCAGGCCAAGGAGTGGAAACTCCTTCTGCAGAATCGACACAAGTTCATTAGCTCCTCCAAGAAACAAAGCCACAACCGAGGCTCTCACGGTTTTCTTCCCCTTCACAACATTGGAACTCACTGGCTGCAAAAGAAGCCTCATGAATAGCCTATCATCAGTATTTGGAGCAACCTGTTGCCACTGGACAACAAGATCAGTGGCATTCTGTTCCAAAGCTTTCTCAACTCTAAAAAAGGTAACAGTTTCTGGAACAGGAACCAATTTAACAGTGTATGATAATATAACACCAAAACTTGCTCCTCCACCTCCTCTAATAGCCCAAAAGAGATCTTCACCCATAGATTTCCTATTAAGAATCCTACCATTGACATCAACAATTTCAGCATCAATTACATAATCAACAGATAAACCATATTTTCTCAACATGTTACCATAACCCCCACCACTCAAATGGCCACCGACACCAACAGTGGGACACACCCCTGCAGGAAAGCCATGAACTTTACTCTTTTCCCAGATCCTATAATAAAGTTCTCCAAGAGTGGCACCAGCTTGAACCACAGCAACCTCGTTTTCGATGTCAACAGAGATACTACGCAGGTTGAACATGTCAAGGATGATAAAGGGTTCATCCGAGACATAGGAGACACCCTCGTAATCATGGCCTCCGCTTCTGATTTTGATTTGAACCCTTATGCTTTTGGCGCAGATGACAGAACCTTGGACATGGGATTTTTGCAAAGGAGTTACAATGATTAACGGTTTTGGGGCCGAGGTTGTGTTGAACCGGGAATTGCGAATGTAATCTTGGAGAACGGTGGGAAAGGAAGGATTGGTTCGAGGAATGACTATGTTGGAGACTTGAGTTGAAGAATTTGTGAGTCTTGTGAAGCACTGAAGGAAAGCGCTATACACTGAGGACTCTGTTGTTGGTGCTGCCAACGAAACAGAGACGACACTTAGAAGACAAAAAGTTGCAGAAAGATAGAGTAAACAACTTGGTTTTGCCATTGGTGGTTATGTGTATGTGTGAGAAGGGTTGAAAACTTGGTTTTATAAAGAGGGAAGAAGCGTTTGAGACGTGTTGGTCCACCTTGAATGTGCGCCAAACATTTGACTCAGAACGTGAGAATTGTCTTAAGCAGTTTTTTTTTTTTTTTTTTTCTTTTTAGAATGGAATTTTCTTGGACTTTGCCATTGCAAGTTGCTTGATCATAGCCCTTGATTCACCAATCAAAGGAAAACTTCTTTTTTTGTTTTTGGAAATAACTTTCTTTGTTTTGATTTATAGTTATTGACCAAGGAAATAATTTAAAGAGCAGTAATTGATTAGATATTTTGTTTAATAAGAATATTATTTCCCCTGATAAAATCATTTATGTGTGATTTTGTAACGCTTTGTGTAACATCCCGGGTGCTGACGAGGGCGGGGAGTGATCGCCGGTGCGAAAGGGCATGGACGAGGAGCGGCTCCTGACAGGCTTCCAGCGACGGGGTACATGAATGAATCGAATCAACACCTGAAAGAGAGGAATTTCAGAGACTGTGCTGGTATGGGACAGTACAGTTGGGAATAGCTTATGAGAATTAATTGGTACTACCTATGCTAATAAGATGCATCTACTTTTCGGTAGCCCGGAACGGAAGAACTCCATAGTTAAGTGTGCTTGACTTGGAGCAATTCTGGGATGGGTGACCTCTTGGGAAGTTTTCCCGGGAAGTGTGCGAGTGAGGAAAAAACACACTGAAAAGTCTCGTGTTAGTATGTGGGGATAGTCATTGATTCTTGAAGCGGGCGTTACACTTTGGTTGTAGAATGATATTAAGCATCTGACCCACAATCATTTTACTTTTTAGCACTGTTTATGAAGAAAGTTTGATAACATGTTCTATATTTATTTCAAAAACATGTTTGATAATATATTCTATTTTTATTCCAAAATTAGGAATTGTGTTTCAACCATCGTTGTCACAAACTAGTGTAAAAACGTAAAAACTTACGTTTTTATGTTTTTACTAGAGTGGTCTGTGTTAAAACTCAAGTAAAAACGGTCCTTGATAAAAATCGGTAGAAACGCCGCGTAAAAACGTAAAAATGATAAAAACTTACGTTTTTACCGTATTGACCTTTTTTATTTAAAACTAAAAGTTTAATAAAAAAGATTTACAAAAAAATAAATAAATAAATAAATCTAATTTTCATTTTCCCCAAATCATATTCTCAGTATCTTAATATCTTTTTGTTTGGATATATGTATTTTATAATTATGTCTTATAAAGCTGCAATTCTATTATAAGTTATGCTATAAGAATCGTTTTGTGTTTTTGGATCATTGTGTGAATTGAAAAAAGTGGAATTATATCCTGATGAGCGATGATCCAAAATCTACAGAGTGTATAAAGCAGTTAGAACATATTGGTTATCCATTACTTATTAATTATCAATGTTTATAATTTTGATACTTGGTAATGAAAAATAATTTTCTTTTTTAGATAGATAAGTGGCTCAATACACATGTTCATTATGTGATTTTTTTTACTTGCATATATATAATTTTGTATCTTGACCTTAAGTTATAGAAAGTAGAAACTTTATGTTTCGTGTCGTTTCTACGTTTTACGTTTCTATCACCCATTTTCGTTTCTACGTAGAAACTCGAATTTGACAACATTGGTTTCAACAATAAATAGAATAAAAAATATTCTTATTAAGCATAAAAAAATTTCATATCTCACTTTCTTTTTCATATAATGTGGTTGTGGTATGGTGGTGGTTATGGAGGTGGTGGTGGTGGCAGCATGGTGGTGGTGATGGTGGCGGTGGCGTGAAGGTGGTAGTAATGGAGACGATGACAGCAGTGATAGGACGACGACAACAACAATGATGGCGGCGGTGGTCGTGTCGGGATGGTGGTGGTGGTGGTTATGATGATGATAGTAGTGGAGAGGAGAGAGAAATAAGTGTTTCTAATTTTGTGCCGGAGAACAAAAAAAATAAAAATAAAAATTGATTTTTTTTTTGTTCCCTAGCACATAAATAGAACTGATTCATTCTCGGAAGGGATAGGATATTGTAACAACCGATTAGGTTATTACCAATCAATTTCACCAATAGATCGACTTGAAAAAGGGTATTCGAATATATTATAGAATTGTAAATAATGTGTACAAAGGGTTCTCTATTTATAGAGAATATTTGACCTACTTTTAACCTAATGGGTTTGGCCCAATACAACAAAGGGCTTGGCCCAATATAACAATAAATGACTAAATAAAAACTAAATAATAACTAAATCAATATTATTTACAACACTCCCCTCAAGCTGAGGAATAGATATTTATCATTCCCAGCTTGCTAGTAAGTTCTTGAAATCTGTCTGAAGGAAGCCCCTTTGTTAATAGATCAGCTAATTGACGCCCAGTGGGAATGTATGGAGTGGTAATCAACCCGTTATCAAGTTTCTCTTTGATGAAATGGCGGTCGACCTCAATATGTTTAGTCCGATCATGTTGAACTGGATTATGAGCTATACAAATAGCGGACTTATTATCACATAGCAGCTTCATAGGTCCCTCACATTTTATTTTGAGATCATCAAGTACAATTTTCAGCCACAGTAACTCACAAATGCCTTGAGCCATAGCTCGAAATTCAGCTTCTGCACTTGATCTGGCAACCACATCTTGTTTCTTACTTCTCCATGTCACCAAGTTACCGCAAAGAAACATGCAAAAACCAGTGGTAGAACGACGGTCAGTCACGGATCCGGCATAATCAGCATCTGTGTAGACTTCTAAAGATAGATTGTCATCACGTCGGAATAACAATCCTTTACCAGGAGTACCTTTAAGATACTGAAGAATTCTCTCTACTGCCTGCATGTGTTTTTCTTTTGGATCGTGCATAAACTGACTGACAACACTAACAGCATAAGTTAGATCTGGTCTAGTATGGGCCAGATATATCAATTTCCCAACTAGCCGTTGATATTTTCCTTTATCAACTGGAGGACTCTCTTCTTCATAGCCCATCTTGTGATTCTGCTCAATAGGAGTATTAGAGGGTTTACACCCGAGCTTTCCTGCTTCTTTGAGAAGATCAAGAACATATTTCCTCTGGCTGATAAAAATTCCTTTTCTTGAATGAGCTACTTCTATCCCTAGGAAATATCTCAGTTTCCCAAGGTCTTTGATTTCAAACTCAGAGGCAAGCCGTGTTTGCAGAATCTGTCTCTCCACAAAATCATCACCTGTGATAATAATATCATCAACATATACAAGGAGCACAGTAAGCTTCCCATTTTGGGAGTGCTTGAAGAAAAGAGTGTGATCTCCTTGACTCTGTCTGTATCCTAAGGTCATCATAACCTTAGTAAATCTTCCAAACCAAGCACGAGGTGACTGCTCCAATCCATACAAGGCCTTTTTTAATCTACAAACTTTATTTTCCCCCTTCACAGAATCAAAACCAGGTGGGATTTCCATGTAGACTTCTTCTTCTAACTCACCATTGAGGAAAGCATTTTTCACATCAAATTGATTTATATCCCAATTGTAATGGGCAGCAAGGGATAACAAGATTCTCACTGTATTCATCTTTGCAACTGGAGCAAAGGTTTCTTCATAATCAATGCCATAGGTTTGAGTGTAACCTTTGGCCACTAATCGAGCCTTATATCTCTCAAGAGTTCCATCAGAATTATATTTCAGGGCATAAACCCATCTGCACCCTACTGTTTTCTTTCCGTTGGGTCTATCAATAACCTCCCATGTTTTATTTTTCTCCAAAGCATTCATCTCCTCTTGCATGGCTTGAGCCCAATTCCTATCTTTCAAGGCTTCATGTACTGATTTTGGGATTGCAATAGAATCTAGTGCTGAAACAAAGCTTTTGTGCTGCACAGAAAGATTAGCAGAGGAAACAAAGTGGGAGATAGGGTATTGAGTACAAGAGGGACAGGAGGAACAAGTTTTATTGTGACAAGATCTTTTTCCTTTTCTAAGAGCAATAGGTAAGTCATCAGAAGTAGAAGCAATGGGTAAGTCATTAGAGATATCAGAAGAAATAGACAAATCATGAGAGGAAATAATATTAGAATCAGAAACAGGAGATTCAGGAGACTCAGAAGAAATAGGAGATTCAGGACTTACCAGTGGTTCAGACGATTGAGGTTGCTGGTGAGACAGTATGGGTTGTATCTCAGGTGTATTTGAAGGTTCTGACACACCAGGAGCAGACACACTAGGAAGAGAGAAGATTGATCCAGACTCAAAGAAGGAAGGGGACGAGTCTTCTGAAGAACTATTCTCCCCCTGACGATGAGGACCCAGGAAATAAGATTCAGATTCTTGAAAGGTGACATCCATAGAAACAAAAAATTTCCGACTTGGTGGATGATAACACTTGTACCCTTTTTTATAAGGGTTATAACCAAGGAAGACACACTTAAGAGCCCTAGGATCTAACTTACTCCGATGTTGTTTATGAACATGGACAAAGGCAACACATCCAAACACTCTTGGTGGAAGGCTCTGCAATATGGGAACAGAAGGAAAGAAGGAAGTCATGGAATGAATAGGACTGATATTGTTAAGGACCCGTGAAGGTAAACGGTTGATCAAAAAAGTTGCAGCTAATACTGCTTCTCCCCAATAAGAACTAGGAACAGATGTCTGGAAAAGTAGTGCTCTAGCAACTTCAAGAAGGTGACGATTTTTTCTTTTAGCAACCTCGTTTTGTTGAGGGGTATCAACACATGTGAGCTCATGAATCATACCTTTGTCTGAAATGAATTGTGACAGGCGTTGATTGACGTACTCAGTACCATTATCAGATCTGAGTCTTTTAATACCCTTACCAAACTGAGTCTCAACCATGTGATGAAACCGAATAAATATCTCTGGTACTTCAGACTTGTCTTTCATCAAGTATATCCATGTTATCCGAGTACAATCGTCAATAAAAGAAACAAACCACCTTGCACCTGAAACACTGTGCACTTTAGAAGGGCCCCAAACATCAGAATGGATAAGAGAAAAAGGTTCCCTGCTTTTAATAGTGCTAGAAGGAAATGACACTCGATGGTGTTTTGCAAATTCACAAACATCACAATGAAAGGTCTCAACCGACTTATGGAGAAATAGAGAGGGGAACATAGACTTCAAAAGACTAAATGGTGGATGCCCCAGACGCTTGTGATGGAGCCAAATCATAGACTCTGCAGTAGAAGGATGACGTGTCATTAATAACTGATTTTTGCTAGCATGGTCTGGAAGGAGATGATACAACCCATCCTGTTCATTAGCAACTCCAATTGTCTTCTTCGTGGTAAGATCCTGAATAAGACAATGAGAAGGAAAAAATGTGATAGAGCAATTCAAATCAGTTGTAAGTTTTTGAGTGGAGATAAGATTAGTAGAAAGCTGAGAAACATAAAGAACATTTTTAAGAAACAAGGAAGGTTGAATTTGAATGTTACCAGAACCAATAACTGGTTTATGGGATCCATCAGCTACGGATATAGTATGACTACCAACAATAGGATGATAAGAACAAAACAACTCAGTACGACAAGCCATATGATCAGTTGCACCAGAATTCAAAATCCATGAGGTTTTAAAATCAGTGCAAGAAGCAAGAAGAGATATAGAACGTGTGCTCTTACCAAATAAGATTGAAGAACTATCATGCTCGGCCATTCTTTAACAAAAAAAGTTAACAACCAGCGATAAAATCAACCAAACAGAATATCAAATGACCTCTGATCAGAAAAATAATTACAGATCCAGACAGAAGACAAGAAGACGAGAAGAATGGTGGTGGTCCGGTCCAAAATCACGGCCGCACGCGCCTCCACGCGCCGGAGAAAGGAGCTGCGCATGGGATTCACTCTCCGGGAAAGGGGCGGCGCGTGAGAGCGCGTGGAGGGGCTTCGCCGGCTGAGATTTTTTTGGTGTGGTCGTCCGGTGAGCGCGCACCTGTCTGTGGGTGGTCTCGGTTGAAAAGTCGCCGGAAAGTGGTCCAAACGGTGAAGACAGATCTGATTGGAGGCGGTCGGAGGTGTTTCGGTCGTTTGTGGCGGAGGAACAGTGCGTAGAAAGATAGATCGGAGGAAAAATAAGGTCAACAATGGTTCCCTTGGTCCAAAAAGGTCCCCGGAAAATTTTTCCGGTGGCGGCTGATGGCGGCAAGAGGCAAAGAAATTAGAGCTTTTTTAAAAAAGAAGATAATATGTGCGGAAGCAAAGCCCTCAGATCGAGAGCTCTGATACCAACTTGAAAAAGGGTATTCGAATATATTATAGAATTGTAAATAATGTGTACAAAGGGTTCTCTATTTATAGAGAATATTTGACCTACTTTTAACCTAATGGGTTTGGCCCAATACAACAAAGGGCTTGGCCCAATACAACAATAAATGACTAAATAAAAACTAAATAATAACTAAATCAATATTATTAACAACAGATCGATATGTTGATCCATAGAAATAAATATAATCGTTAGATTAACATAATTAATCTAATGATGAAATTGATTGGTTGTAATATTGGTAGTACATCTAATGGTTAAGATCTGGTCATCCTGGGGAACTCGGACGACATGCCAAGTGGCAAAACCCCAGTCATCTGAGCCCCACATTATCATATTTTTTACCTCTATGTTCTCTAAAATAATTTCTTTCCATTGCCTCTCAAATCATGTTTTTAATTGTAATAATCATTATTTTTATTTATACTTTTCTCTGTATTTATTATTTTATAATTTCTTTTCATATAAAATAATAATCAAGTCTTATATATTTATAACCTTGTAAAACATATAAACATGGAAATATCAGTAGAATATTTTATTCATTTTTTTTGTTTCTATCTTTTAATATTTTAGAAAATACTACGACTGTGGTCTATGAGACTCATGCAACTTTATTAGTTAGGGAATAGAATATTAAAAAGAAATAAATTAAAAAATTGAAATGTTTATTGAAGTTAATAAGAAAAATCTCGACTGATCTAATAAAAATTTCTTTTTTTCTCTTCTTGCCTTTAGAAAAAAGGTTTGTGTAAAAAATAATTTCTTTTTCTCTTTTCCTTATCTGTTACAATTATAGCATTAATGATAATTATGATTACAGTATTGATGATTGTAGCATTAATATTCACAATTGTAGCATTGATGGTAATTTTTTGTATTTGAATTTGAATTGTGTAACACAAATATAACATAAAAGTTATTAATAATTGCAGTATTGATGATGGATATGATTGTAGTATTAACGATTATTACAATTGTGTAATATAAATATAGGGAAAAGTATTTATTCAGTCACTGGAGATAATAAAGTTATCTCCAGTGAGCTCAAAACAACGTCGTTTTGAGATTATAAAATTAAAAAATTATAATTATAAAGACTAATATAACCCTGCAATATATTATAATTACCAAAATACCTTGATTTATGTTCCAAAACGATCGTTTTACCCATAAATATAATATAAAATAATTAATTGGGCCTTCAACATTGATAATTGTTAGGCTGGTAAAATTATCAATATGAATTTGGAAATTTGCCGGCCATTGAAAAAATTGACATAATATTCTATGCAAATTTCTAAATGGTATATTACATATAAAAATTTATTGTAGTGCTCTCTTGGCAATTCAACGTTTTCAATGTATCCGGTTTCCGCTCTGCCTTGGTTTGTCTAATGATTGGGAATTAATTTATAATAATATTTATCTCCTATTCTTGTTTTGATTTGTACGAACTCTTGTTGTTAGTTATTGCTGAGTTTTTTATTAATTGAATTAGTCAAAGAATGGAAGATGGTGTTAACTAATTACCAGTTACAACTGCAAAAATGATAATAAATATTCCTCTCAATCTCCTTGACAAAGACTGGAATGAAAATTTTTCTTGTCAAGCATAATTAACAATAAAATGGATCGATAAGTTTTTCTGAAATATTAATATTCTCCTAATTATTTGATCTGAGAATGTACTCATTATATAAGTGTGAGAAAAAATAAAGTTCGTAAAGAATATATATGCCTAATATATAATGTATCTGATATTAACAAATATATATATCCACAAAAGATAATAGTGATAGTTATAAATGGCTTAGTATTCAACTCCTTTGGTAGATACAACTCAGCCGTCATTGTTCCTTTGTATTAGATGTTTTGAAGCAAATTAAAATCCTCTATTTCCATTTTTTTTTAATTTTTGAATCAAATGATGATAATTCATTAAAAAAATTCATGCTTTTAATTAATCATAACTTCTCACCAAATTGTTAGTTTTTAATAAGTGGTCAATATTGAATTAGAAGAAGCACTAATAAAAAATGTGAGTTCTTTTTTAAAAATGTAAAAAATACAATTAATCGGATGCGACGTTACCTTTTAAAGTCAGCATTCACCGTTTACCAAAAAAAAAAAAAAAAATGTCAGCATTCACCCACAACTCCACAAGGACCAATAATCTTTTCTTTCTTTTTTTGTTAAAAAAAAAAAAGTCAGCATGAACCATGCGCCTGGCATGGGAAAGGAATATCATGAACTGGGAATATTTGTGTACTTGTAGAAGGCTGCACTTACAAACGCGTAAGCCAGTGTACTTTCAAATACAAAGCTATTTCTATATTTTCATTTTGAATAAACGATTGACGTGGTAATGTAAAGATTGACGTATCCGTATATCAATTTTTTTAAATTTGTTATTATTAACTTATTATTTAAAAACTCAATATATATTTATATGGAACAGAATTCTTTGACACCAAATCCTAATCATTGATTAACAGAAATCATCGGTTATCATTTAATGAGAATTAATAATTAATTAATTAATTTGTTTGACAAAAATTAAGTTTGATTGACAGAAATCATAATCGTTGATTAACAGAAATCAACGGTTAGGATTTGGTGTCAAACTTTAAAGTTTGACACCGGTATCAAACTTCGAAATTTGAAACAAAATTCTAACTGTTAATTTTCGCCAATCAACCGTTATCATTATTATGAATTAATAAGTTTGATTCACAATAAATTATAATCGTTGATTGGCGAAAATTAACGGTTAAGATTTGGTGTCAAATTTTAAAGTTTAACACCGGTGTCAAAGGATCTTGCCTATATATATATATAGGGGCAGATCTTTTGACACCGTATCAAATTTTGAAATTTGATATCAAATCCTAACATTTGATTTTTGCCAATCAACGGTTATCATTTATTGGGAATCAAACTTATTAATTAATATTAATTCCCAATAAATGATAACCGTTGATTTGCGGAAATTAAAGATTTGAATTTGGTGTCAAATTTTAAAATTTGACAATGGTGTCAAAAGAACTTATCCTATATATATGGGTTTTATAAGAGTTATGTTGTAGGAAAAATGATTGTGTAATGTTATAGAGATTCGTTTTGCGTGCCTTTATTTTTTATTTATTTTTTTGTTTTAAAAAGTGTGGGCCCCACAAAATGTTGTGAGTGTAAGAAAGTTTGTTGTGTTATGTTAAAGGATAAAATGAAAACCCTATATATATATATATATATATATATATATATATATATATATATATATATATATATATATATATATATATATATAACCGTCAGATGTACTGAAATCAAAGTTTAAAAAATGTAAGTAGAATAACTTATCTCTCTTACATTTTTTAAACTTTGATTTCAGTACATCTGACGGTTGTAATTTATTAGGAATTAATAATTAATAAATGAGTGAGATCTAATAATTAAATCTCAATCGTTAGATGCACGAAAATCAATAATTAAGATTTGTTGTAAGATTTATTATCCTACAACGGTATAAGTTGATCATATCTCATATCAAAATTTGACACCGGTGTCAAAAGATCCTTCCCCTCATATATATATATACATGATCAGGATCATTTTATACCGGTATAAATTACATTCTCAATCTTGATCGTTAATTCAATTTATATATAATGGTTTTGATTTAATAGATATACTAAGTATTAGATACAAGAGAATCAATGACCAAATTTTTTATTTTTATTTTTGGTAAAAATTCAATGACCAAATTTTAATGTAAGATTTTTTATTCTTATACAAGTGTAAAAATAACATAATATATTTTTGTATTAATTTCTTTAAAATTTTGATCATTAAATTAGTCCCTCAAAAGTCAAAACTTTAGAACATTACTATGTTTATTTTTATAGAGAATGAAATTGACGATAAAAAGATAAATTCAATAACTATTTTGTATCTTTGAAAAATTAAATTGATAAAATATCTTTAAAGAACTAATGTAGTGATACATTAATCTTTAATAAATTAATTCGGCAATAGAAATTTTAAAAAACTAATAGAACATCTTAATTTTATCATATATATATATATATATATAGGAAAATATTTTCTTATATTGCATGAGAATTCAATTCTCATGTTGTGACTCTTCCATTTGCGTGCAAAACTTTTCTTTTCTTTTTCTCTTTTTAATATATGTGGGGCCCACCATTAGTTGTGTCACAACATGAGAATTGAATTCTCATACAACATGAGAAAATCAAATCCCATATATATATATATATATATATATATATATATATATATATATATATATTCAAAGAAATAGAGTATAATAATTGTATATATGAGCATAAATGATTCAGGGGTACCAATTTTTAACACTACTAGCTTAAATAACAGGAACACGACACAAAAATTTTGTGTTACGTCAACATGTTTTTATATTCGTGTCGTGTTTGATTGGCAAAAACTGACTCGAAAAAATTCATATTGTGTTAGGTGTTAACCTGGGAATCAAAAATTAATTTGCATTAATTGTTTTACAGGTTATTCATGTTGTATCGTATCATAAACATATTATTCTTATCTTATCATATCGGGTCGACCTGTATACTAAATAACATAATTTATGATTGATAAGTTATTCGTGTCATATTATCAACTCTCATAAGAAGCGAAACACTGTGAGTTTGCTGATTATTCATATCGTGCTGTGTCAATTCACAAAATAAACGAATCGTATTCGTGTAAAAAAATTTAATCTAATTTCGAATGTAATGCATTCGCATTCCTGTCAAATTTGTTTCATATTGTGTCGGGTCGTGTCCACTCCAATTGTTGTTATGAGTTGCAATTTGCAAAGAGAAATATCATCCAGGCAACCTAGTACCGACCAAGTCAAATCTGAACGACTCAGATTTTTTTTCAATTATTTTAATTACAATTTAATATGCAAATTGTTGAATATTTCTAAATGGGAAGACTATTAAGACCGCACTCAGCGGGGTATTGACATATACATGTCAATTAGAATCCAATTACGTAACCACTCTCGTGGTATATTTGTATTTTCATTTGACCATTTAACAAAATCTCTGATTTTATTTTATTTTTTTAATCTACGACCAAGAAAACAACCCCACCAATAATTTCGGAAAAAATATTCCTCTTGCAAAACGAAACAAAATTATTTTTTGCAATTCAAAATGACATTATCTCCGGTTGGGGCAATTGCAGGTTAAACGTTAATCATTTTCCATAATTTCAGTCAATAATGAATGAGGTTAATGCTTTCTCTTGGTCGAAACGAGATCATCTTCTGTACATCTGTCATTCAATCTCATATCCAATAACACCGGACATGCATTTATATATTTTATGCGTAAATTATATGTTGAATACTTGAATTCTTCGTTAAGTATATAACACTTTAGTTATTACACTGTTTGAGAACTAAACTAAAAGTTTTTAAACTTGAAATTTTATTATTATACAACAATAATTAGTTCCAAATAATTTAAGAAAGTAAAGACCGAGAATAGATCAATAAATAATAGGGAAAAGTTCAAATATCCCTTGTGGTTTACCTTTGAATCATTTACACTTATATTTTTTTATCATTTGCACCTCTATATTTTTGTTCATCTAAGTTCATTCTTAATAGTGTTAGAAACTTAATCAATATATTTATTGGGATAGCATATTGTTACCACCAAATAATGTTACTACCATATCTTAACTGTTGATTTCCGTCAATCAACGGTTATCATTTATTGCAAATTAATAATTAATTAATGAGTTTGATTATTGAAAATAATAACCGTTGATTGTCGAAAATCAACGGTTAAAATATGATAGTGACATTGATAGTAACATTATTTGATAATAACAATATACTATCCCATAATACATTAGAGATCCAAAGGATAACTTCTTTTTAGTGGTCCTCCCTCACTAACTATTTTAAGGGAGTACATTTTTGTATCTGAATAAAAATTTCATTAAAATTTATTAACAGTATCTTAAGAGAAATGTAGAGACAAACACTATACTTTGTAGTTGTGGAGTCTGTGCTAGATGTACTGTTGTTTGCAGCCCTGAAAAGGAATGAAATAATTAAGAAGAAAATCCCACTGATATAAAAATAATCTTGATTAAAAATATTTTTAAGATAGACTCAAAGTATGTTTTGGAGGTTCAGGAGAAGGTGTGGAATTTGGTGCTAATACAATTGTAGGAGGGTTGCTAGCAGGCTATTACACAATTACATAATCATGGAACATTGGCCATTATGTTATCTTTTTTGAAGAAAAATTGCCTGAATATCATGGGGAATAGAAATTTTCTAATGCCACGGCTCTAAACGCACTAACAATTATAGCGAGTATCAAGTATAGTTTGTCATGTGGCACATTATTTGAGGCCACCAAAATTGACTCGCTGTTACCAGTGACGGACCCAAGAAATTTTTTTATAACCGCACATTTAATGGTGGCAGTTCGGAGGCAGCACCCTCGAAATTTTTTTGTTGTAAAAAAGTTTAAATCAACGATTGAACCCGCTCATAATCTAGTTGTTTCCATAACAAGCTGCAGGCAAGAGTTTGACCAATTATTTTCTCTCTTAAATCTTACCAATCCTCCAAAACAAATATGAGAATATAGTCCAGTACATCCATACATCACCATTCTATTTTATAGTGGTGAATAAAAAAAGTCAACACTACCTATACAGAAGGCAAACAAAATCACAGTGAAGGTCTCGTCTCTAGATATTAACTTATTTGAGAATGTCAGACCTGCAATCAATCATTTCTTTTTATAAAAATGAAAAAGGAAACAAAGGATGAAGAGAGCATGAGAATGAGTACGTGACAGGGGAGGAAGAATAAGTTTTGTCTCTAATCAATTTGCGTTGCTACGTTGTTTTAATCATCTCCATACGTTGCTACGTTGCTAACTAATATAAGAATAAATATCTTTTTTTGGTCCCTAACAAAAAATATGATACCCACTTTAGTCCATTTAAAAAAAATTAGTCACCTGGTCCCATGAAATTCAAAGTGGACCCATTTTGGTCTTTTTGAGGGACTAATGTAGATCTTTTTTGAATTTGAGGGACCACGATTTTAACTAAATTGATCCACTTTAAATTTTTTAGGGACCTCGAGAATAATTTTTTTTTGTAAGGGACTAAAATGGGATCATGTTTTTGTTAGGGACTTAAAATGGTATTTACTCCTAATATATATATTGAACCAAGAGACAAATAAGGACCTGCAACCAAGAAAAAAAACTGAAATCGAGAATTTTATGTTCGCACTTGCGGGCATTTGCCCGCTAGTGGGTCCGCCAGTGGTTGTCGCTAATAATGATTTTGGTGGCATATAGTTTTATGACACGTCGTATCAAATTTTAAAAATTTTATCGTAAAACTTCAAAAGGCTTTAACTTTTGGCTTGAGTTTCTGAATCAGATATTTTTTATTTCACGTAACTTTTCAAGGTCTACGAACTGGTAAATCCACGATCAAATTTTTTTCCCAAAAAATGCTTTTTTGTGCCCTTTTTGGTATATTTTATCTCTATGAATGACGTTATTTAATTTTTATCATTATTTTTACTTTCCAACGCTAAACAATAATCCTTCTGGTGCATAGATCTCATAAAGTTACGTGAAATTAAAAAAAAAACCAATTTAAACACTCGAGCCATAAGTTATAGCTTTCCGAAAATGAGTTGATTTGTTTTGCAACATGGCCGTCTATAATTGTTGTCACTGACAACAAATTTGTTTTGTTCTGCCGTATGGCAATTCAAACTCATTAGAAGTTGTAGCAAGTTTGGAGCCGTGGTATTGTGGCAAAATTTCTGACTCTAAAGGTATTCTGGCAATTTTTTTTCAAAAAAGATAACACAGTAATCAAAATCCCATAATCAGTAGCAAAAAGAGAGGAAAAAGAAATAAAATTTAACTGCCAACAATAAAAATGAGCAAGCAATGTGCCTAAACAGAAGAGGCACTAGCAGAAACCAATGTTTTACTCTGCAAATAGAGAGGTAAAATGGCTTATTATGGTTAAAGAAGTTATAAGCTGCCTCTTGAAAAAAAAACATGCCAAAGCATAATAAAAGAATTATTAAAAGAAAAATGTCTAAAATCGAGTTTATTTGATTGAAATAGACAGCATATAGATATTTTAAGGCAATATCTAATATTTCTAACAAAGTAGAGAAAAAATATTGGGGAAAGAGAATAGAAGCAAAGGGTTTTTATCAATTTTATTTGTTAATTGATAGAGCAAAGCATTAGATCACTCTATTTAAAAGAATAAAATTTCATTGAGTAAGGTACTATATCTGCTTGGGAAAAAAGATGATACACAAGGTAGTTGAATTGTATTTTTGTAAAAAAAGATAAAATAGACATATTTATTAAGTATCTAACACAGTTGAGGAGAAACTTGGATGGAAAAAAGTATAGGGGTATAAATGGTATAAAAAAAATACATAAAGATGTGGAACAGTGACCAAAATGTCACGTTTTCCCAATTTTTTTACCCAAATGCCATGCGAACAGTATTTTTTACCAGACTGCCATGTGTCATAATTCGCTACCACTGGTAGCGAATTTCGTGGCCAATGATTTCGTGACACGTGGTCATATTGTAGACCAAATTCGCTACAATTGGTAACGAATTATGACACGTCAGCTTTTTCCTGCGAAAGTGTGTCACGTGTTATAAAATTATTGGCGAACATAATTTGTTACCAGTCGTAGCGAATTATGTTTACGTGGCAGTCTGGTAAAAAGTATTGTTCGCGTGGCATTTGGATAAATTTTGTCAAAAGGTGGCATTTTGGTCATTGTTCCTAAAGATGTAAATAATTCAAAGACAAAACACAAAGGTTATATGAATTTTTTACTAAATAATAATAGAAAAATATTACTCTCCTTTCACATAAAATAACTTATCTCATGCTTTCTTACTTTGATTTTCGTACCCAATCTTTTTCTTGTAATTGTGGAATCTATCTATTTTTTCTTTACAACATAAGATAATTATATTATATAAAAGGAGAGTAATAACGCTCATAATAATAATGGACGAATAACTCCACCCAAATATAAATAGGTTTGTGCGGATTTTTTTTTTGGTAAAACTTTGTGCAAACTTTAACGGCGTTTTGACTCTTTTTCCCCTCATTAATTAATTAATAATTATTTTGCCCCTTATCCAAAACTATCTACCAATATGCCTCTCTTAATCGATTAAATACCCTCTTAATTGATTTAATCGATTAAAATTTATATTTAATCGATTAAATATCTCAAATGAGCGTGAAAACATTGATTGAAAGAGACAAACACGGTATTGGAGGTTATTTGAATTTTGAATTTAATGTAATAGGAGTTGATTGCCATTTGTATTTAATATAACGCAATCAGCTCCTATTAAATACAAATCGCAATCAACTCCTATTAAATACAAAATGCAATCAGCTCCTATTAAATACAAATCGCAATCAACTCCTATTACATTAAATTCAAAATTCAAATAACCTCCAATACACGAAAAACTGATTGAAGATTCTGCTAAGTATTTTTATGATGAATATGCAAGATGGGAAGGGTTCGTTGTTCGCCTTGATCGTTGTCATCGTTCCGAGGTTGACAATAGGATCACTTCGCGCCATTTTTCATGTAATAAGCAAGGTTTTCATGTGAAAGGTAGAAATGGAGCCAGACCTGTTCATGTAAACTAATCCAGTTTCCAAGAATCGCTTTTTTTCGTGTTATTGCTAAATCAAACCATTAACAGTGTTTGCATTTGCGTTTGCATTTGCTTATCATATTTTAAAACCTAATAGGTTGGCGTACTATATCAAAAGGAAAGTAACAAAATCAGTTCATGTAAATCAATCCAGTTTCCAAGAATCGTTTTTCTTTTGTTGGTTTCTTTGTTTGTTTGGTTATCTATACTTGTTGATTTGCTTCATATGCATGGAATCTGCTTTTTTTGTTTATGGAGGAGATTTGACCTTTGTTTCCTGTTCGGAGATTTAATCGATTAACTTGAAGATTTAATCGATTAAATCTTCAAATCAACCATTTTTGCCAGTTTTGACCATTTAATCAATTAAATCTTCAAGTTAATCGATTAAAGATAGGCAGATTGGTAGATAGTTTTGAATAAGGGGCAAAATGGTTATTAATTAATTAATGAAGGGTAAAAGGGTCAAAAAGCTAGACTTTATGTCCACATCATGTTCAACAAGCATACTTTAAAAAGTAAAATTCAAAAAAGTGTATGGGCCATAATTTTTGTTGTTGTTGAAGTCCAATAAGTCAAGCTTGATCTTGAAGTTGAGAGAAAAAGAAAGAGTTTCCATTACTGAATTGTATTGATTGTAATGAATTGAATTATACAAACTGGAAAAATACATATATATGACTCATGAACTCAAAAAGAAACTAACTAACTACCTAATCTTGAAAACAGAAAATAACTAACTCTTAACCACTCAGCTTAACCGTTTGCTGATGTGGATATTAATCTGTTATTGTTTCTGTCATGGTTAGTTGGTCGAACATGATTATGAGTAGCTTGATCATTTTCCATAGATCGTAACACCCCCGCAAGTTGGACGCAGCACATTAAGAAGTCCCAACTTCGAAATAGCTAAGACAAACATCCTCAGAGAAAGGGACTTGGTAAAAATGTCAGCTAACTGTGTTGCTGAAGGAATAGGAAGGAGATGGATCAAACCAGAAAGAACTTTCTCGCAGGTGACATGACAATCAAGTTCAATATGTTTTGAACGATCATGAAATGCTGGATTTTTAGCTAGACAAATAGCAGATCGATTGTCACATTATACAGCTGCAGGACTTGACCAAGGATTATGGAGATCATTAAGCAAATATTGTAGCCATTGAAGCTCACAAGATAACCCAGCAAGAGCTCTATACTCTGCCTCAGAAGAAGAACGTGAAATTGTCGTTTGCTTCTTGGAGCGCCAAGCAACTAAGGAAGATCCTATGAATACACATTGACCGGAGATAGATCGGCGAGTATCTGGGCAACAAGCCCAATCGGAGATTGCAAAAGCGCGGATTTGAATGGAGTTTTGAGAAGGAAAGAACAATCCCAAAGCTGGTGCACCTTTGAGATACCTCAGGACACGATGAGCTGCGTGTTGATGAGAGTCCAAGGGATGAGCTACAAACTGGCTCAACTGTTGTACTGCAAAACTTATGCCCGATCGTGTTGTAGTTAAGTAAAGTAATCTTCCAATAAGTCGACAATATGAAGATGGATCAGACAGAGGAATCCCAGTGGTGCGAGAAAGCTTCAATGAAGGCTCCATTGGAGATAGGCATGGTTTAGTAGAAAGCATACCAGCATCTGCAAGAATCTCTAGAGCATACTTTCGTTGGTTAAGATGAATTCCATTTGTGGTGCATGAGACTTCTAGGCTCAAAAAATAACGCAATGATCGCAGATCTTTGATGCGAAATTTTTCATGAAGGAATTTCTTAACTCGTTGAATTTCAGTATGAGAATTACCCGTAAGGACAACATCATCAACATAGACTAATAAAACAGTAAATTCATCACCATTTTGTAAAGTGAAGAGAGAATGATCTGCTTGTCCTTGAGTGTAACCAAGAGATATCAAAGAGGAGGAAAGCTTGTTATACCATTGACGGCTAGCCTGTTTAAGACCATATAGGGATTTGTTAAGACGACATACTTGATTATCTCTGGCATTTGGATATCCTTGAGGCAGCTGCATATACACCTCTTCATTTAATTCTCCATGAAGAAAAGCATTGTCTACATCAAGTTGTTCAATGATCCATCCTTTTATAGCAGCTACTGAGAGTAATACGCGAATGGAAGTTAATTTGGCAACAGGAGAGAATGTATCAAAATAATCTACTCCCTCTAATTGTGTAAAACCTTTGGCAACAAATCTTGCCTTGTATCTTTCAATATCTCCATTGGACTTGTATTTTATCTTGTAGACCCATTTGCAACCGATTGGTATTTTACCATGAGGCAGATCAACGATGTTCCAGGTATTGTTAATATCAAGGGCAGAAAGTTCAGCTGCCATGGTTGAACGCCACTTGTCTGATTTGGCAGCTTCAGAGTAACTTTTAGGCTCAGTGTGAGTAGTGATATTGAGACATAATTGTCTAAAAGGAGCTGCACAAGTATCATAAGAAACAACATTGGATAAGGGGTGAAAAATATGTGGTTGAGAAATGGTACCTGAAGATGATGCAGACTGATGAGTAGCAAATAGACTACAGTGAAAATCTCATAGATAATTGGGAGGGCCACGAACCCGTGATGAACGTCTGATGAGAACATCAGGTATGGTGGATGTGTACATAAACATTCATAAGTTAGGAAGATGGAAAAAGTCCCACGCTAGTTCAGTGTTGTTTATGAGAGTAGTAAACGTGTTCTTCGGGCTCTTTGTGCACATATATACACAAGAATATTATTTAAATTTATTTATATATTATTAAATGCAAATTATTATATAACTCTCACCGAAAAGTTTGCAAATTTTTAAATTTGTGATTGACATTTTGTCTAAATGGTTTAAAGTTTAAACCTCATTTTATCCTGGTTTGTTTTACAGGATAGAAAACTAAGACAAAGGTGGAATGCTCTGCTCATTCCTGAAGAAATTGGTAGGATCAACTTCAGCCTTTACTCGTGCCAGTCTTTTAAAATTACACTTAAAATATTTCAAGCCCCAAGATTTTGCTTCTTCATAGCTTGTGTTGCCACGGTTTACTCCTAAGTCAAGGTCCCTATAATTCAAATATGAAGCTTTTGGACACTTTGAAACATAAGGTGCCATGTATGTATATAACTTTCTCATCCATTCTATATGCTTTGGAGTTTCTTCATTTGAATCTCAATATACCAAGTATTGGATGACATATATACTTCCATTTCTATGTTGAAATGGAGTTTCTGATTCTGAAATCTCACTCATTCTCCCTCCATATGGTGTCATAATCAATATTGGTGAGTTCTCTTAAAGTAACATGTTCCATAACCCTTCCAAACCTGCCTTAGGAATTGGTTTCGTTACATAGTCTGATTTTGCTTTGAAACTTCTTAAAGTTTGGTTTCTCTGAAGTAGGACATCCCAGGATTTGTTGATTGAATAACCTGCAAAATAAAGAACAGATTGAATCCAACTCATCTCAGTGCAATTGTCATGCTGCAAACACAATTCTGAAAAATTGTTCTGCATTAAAGGAAGCAGATTTTCAGCTGTTCCGAGATATAATCCAGTGAAAGAAACCAGTACAGTTTTTCCACTGTTGCTGCACATAGTATAGAAGTCCCACATTGAGTGTACATAGTATAGAAGTCCCACATTGAGTGTGTCTCTTTGTATTCTTCAATTGGTTTGCTATATAATAGCACCAATGTTGTGTAGTTCAACATAACAAGGATTACAATGAATACCTCTTGTCTGTTGATAATTAACATGGTATCTAGAGCCTAACAAGAGGAATCCTAATCCACGTTTTTTTTTCCGGAAACAGTCATATCTGTCAGTTTCCGGCTTCCATATATCATCTACGGACTTGTCTGATCACTGCCGCCATTAGGCACCACTGTCCACCGCCGTCCACCGCCGTTGACCGCCGTCTCCGGCGAATTTTTCGGTGAAACCCATATCGATCTGATCGCCACGAGAAGGCGCTCCTTTTTGTCCAGGACCCATCCTCAGATCCTCCTACACGCGCTCTCACGCGCGTCAAACAGCGGCTGCAACTCATTTTGTTGCAGCGGCGCGTGGCGGCGCGTCCCACTCTGGTTGGCCGTCGTACCACCACGGTTCCCTTCGTCTTCTCCTTGCGCACTTGGATCTGTCCTCACTTTGTTGTTTCGACTTCGTTTCGACTTCCTACGGTTTCTTTTCCCTTGCTGGTCACTATTCACAGATGTTTCTTTGCTTTTCGTTGCTGTTCATTTTTGTTTCAGGTAACCCATGGCTGATTTTTCACCCCACGATGCATCCAAGGGTTCTCAAAAGGCTGACCCGCCTGTTTTTTCTAATTATGTTAATGTTCCGCTGCACGTCGACCAGTTGGATGGCTCCAATTATGATTCTTGGGCTTCTGATCTCCGACTTTGGCTTGATGGACAGGACTACACTGACCATCTCATTACTAAGGCTGAGTCCATCTCGGTAGATGTACGCCCTCATTGGAAAAAGGTTGATGCTCAGTTATGTAGCATCATCAAGTCTACCATCCACTCGTCCTTGAAGCAGATTTTTCGTGCTCACGTCACTTGTGAGTCTGTTTGGCGTCAGGCCAAGTCACTTTATACCAATGACACTCAGCGACTCTATGGGGTTTGTCAAAATTTGATCACTACTATTGCTGCTCAACAACTTGATGTCTTTATGTCTGCTTACTTGGGAAAAGTTCAGGGCCTCCTTCATGATTTCAATGAACTGTTGCCGCCTGCTGCAGATCCTGCTAAAGAACTTGAGCAACGCAGCACGTTCTTCATGCTCATGGCTCTTTATGGTTTGCCCCCGGCATATTCTGTCAACCGGGATCAGATCTTGGGCTCTACTACTGTTCCATCGTTGGACTCTGTTTGGTCTACGTTGCTTCGCATTTCACCTAAGACTTCTATGGAGCCTGCAGTATCTGCTCCCTCTTCAATTGACCCATCTGCCCTTGTCTCCAAGGGTTTTGCACATGGACGCAAACCCTCTACGAGACGCTTTCTCTGCACTCATTGCAAAAAGTCGGGCCATACTATTGATCGTTGTTGGGATCTTCACGGTCGCCCTCCTCGCTCCGCTCATTTTGCTCAAACTACTGCTCCTGCCTCGGACTCTGCCTTGATTGCTGGATCACAGCCACCTCCTGGTACCACTGCCTCTAGTGCACACACGGGTAATTCCTTTGTTGGTGTTTCGCACTCGCCCTCTCTTGGTCCATGGATTCTCGACTCTGGTGCATCTGACCATATTTCTGGTAATAAGTCTTTATTTACCTTTCTCTGTACGTCTGGTCCCTTGCCCAATATCACTATAGCTAATGGGTCACTGGTTCAGTCCCAAGGGATTGGCATTGTTCTCCTTTTTCCTTCTATTCTCATTGAGAATGTGCTTTATGTTCCTCATTCTCCTTTCAACCTTATTTTCATTAGTCTCTTGACTCAATCCCTTGACTGTATTATTTCTTTCACTAAAGAGTCTGTCATTTTGCAGGATCGGAGCTCGAGGAGGACACTTGGCGTCGGATTTGAGTCCAATGGCCTTTATCAGCTTTCAACTTCTGTTCCAGTGTGCTCTGTTGTGGATTCTCCGCTTACTATCCACGCTCAGTTGGGTCATCCCAATCTTGCTAAGCTCCAGAAGATGGTCCCACGTTTCTCAAATTTATCTAGTTTGTCTTGTGAGTCGTGTCAGTTAGGGAAGCACACTCGTAGTTCGTTTCCCGATCGTGTCAGTCGTCGGTCTTCGTCTCCTTTTGCTTTAGTTCATTCAGATATTTGGAGTCCTAGTCGTACCGTTTCCACTATGGGGTACAGATATTTTGTAACTTTCATTGATGATTATTCTCGATGTACTTGGTTATTTTTAATGAAAAATCGGTCTGAATTGTTTTCTATTTTTAACAAGTCCTTTAATGAAATCCTTACTCAATTTGGTGTTTCGATTCGCATTTTTCGAAGTGACAATGCTCGTGAATATTTGTCTCATCAGTTTAAAACATTCTTTGCATCTCACGGCATCCTTCACCAGACATCATGCCCCTCAACAGAATGGGGTTGCTGAACGCAAGAACCGTCACCTAATTGAGACTACTCGGACACTTTTGTTACATGGTCATATCCCATTCCAGTATTGGGGCGATGCTGTCCTCACAGCTTGTTATCTCATTAATCAGATGCCTTCCTCCGTACTTCATAATCAGGTACCACATTCTGTGTTGTTTCCCCATCAACCTTTGTACCCACTCACTCCTCACATCTTTGGTTCTACTTGTTTTGTCCACAATCTCAGTCCTGGTCTTGACAAGTTATCTGCTAAGTCACATAAATGTATTTTCTTGGGTTACCCTCGCTCACAAAAGGGTTATCGTTGTTATTCTCCTAGTCTTCGTCGTTACTTTGTCTCGGCGGATGTTACATTCTTTGAGTATATTCCATTCTTTGACTCCTCCTCCCATCCCAGTGATTCTGTTGCTACTCAGCTACCTTTACCACCTGTTTCAGTTCACTATATACCTTCACCATCTCCTTCTTTAGATGTCCCCGTCCCCCCTCCAGGTCTATCATCGTCGGCAACGTCCCCCTATTCCCCAGGACCCTGCCCCCCTGAGTCTGCCCCTATTGTTACTGAGGCTCCTGTGGACTCACTTCCGTCATCATCTCCTCTGGCAGCTCCGATCCTTCCGTCTGACATTGATGTGCCCATTGCACTCCGGAAAGGTACTCGTGATTCTCGTCCCCCTCCCAGGTATTTAATAAATTTGAGTTATCATCGTCTTTCACCATCCCATTTTGCTTGCCTCTCTTCTCTTTCTTCTGTATTTGTTCCTAAGACTACAGGTGAGGCGTTATCACATTCTGGTTGGCGACAAACCATGATTGATGAGATGAGTGCACTTCAGAGTAGTGGTACCTGGGATCTGGTTCCCCTTCCCTCTGGGAAGTCTGTTGTTGGCTGTCGATGGATATACACGGTTAAAGTTGGTCCGGATGGTCAGGTGGACCGTCTTAAGGCCCGCTTGGTGGCTAAAGGTTATAATCAGATATTTGACCTTGACTATGGTGACACATTTTCTCCCGTGGCGAAAATGACTTCTGTTCGCCTCTTTATTACTATGGCAGCTATTCATCACTGGCCTATGTATCAGCTGGACATAAAGAATGCTTTCCTCCATGGTGATCTGCGGGAAGAGGTTTATATAGAGCAACCTCCTGGGTTTGTTGCTCAGGGGGAGTCTAACCTAGTTTGTCGTCTCCGAATATCCTTGTATGGTCTAAAGCAGTCTCCCCGGGCTTGGTTTGGAAGGTTTAGCACTGTTGTACAGCAGTTTGGCATGACTCGAAGTGAGGCTGATCACTCAGTCTTTTACAGACACTCTGATTCAGGTTCTATTTATTTGGTAGTATATGTTGATGATATCGTCATTACAGGTAATGATACTCATGGCATAACTCAGATAAAACAACATTTGTGCCATCATTTTCAAACAAAGGACCTTGGAAGACTCCGATATTTCTTAGGGATAGAAATGGCCCAATCCAAAGATGGCATTGTACTATCACAGAGAAAATATGCTATGGATATTCTTGAGGAAACATCATTGTTAAATGCTAAGCCCGTTGATACTCCTATGGATCCAAATGTCAAGCTTTTACCAAATCAGGGGGAGCTATTTTCTGATCCAGAAAGGTATAGAAGATTGGTTGGGAAACTGAACTATCTCACAGTTACTCGACTAGACATTTCCTTTGCAGTCAGTGTAGTAAGTCAGTTCTTGAATTCTCCCTGTGAAGATCACTGGAATGCAGTAATCCGTATCCTCAAGTAATCAAGACTGCTCCTGGCAAAGGTCTTCTCTATGAAAACAAAGGTCATACCAGAGTTGTAGGATACTCAGATGCTGATTGGGCAGGTTCTCCTATTGATAGAAGATCCACTTCTGGGTATTGTGTATTCGTTGGAGATAACTTGATTTCCTGGAGAAGTAAGAAGCAAAGTGTAGTTGCTAGATCAAGTGCTGAAGCAGAATATCGCTCCATGGCCACAGCTACCTGTGAACTCATCTGGTTAAAACAGCTACTGAAGGAACTCAAGTTTGGAGACACTGGCCCAACATCTCTCATTTGTGATAATCAAGCTGCTTTGCATATTGCTTCAAATCCAGTGTTCCATGAAAGGACTAAGCACATTGAGATAGATTGTCATTTCCTTAGGGAAAAAGTTCTCTCAGGAGATATAGTCACTCGTTTTGTCAACTCAAGTGATCAATTAGCTGATGTATTTACTAAGTCTTTGAGAGGACCTAGAATAGATCAGATATATAACAAGCTTGGTGCATACGATCTATATGCTCCAGCTTGAGGGGGAGTGTTGCTGCACATAGTATAGAAGTCCCACATTGAGTGTACATAGTATAGAAGTCCCACATTGAGTGTGTCTCTTTGTATTCTTCAATTGGTTTGCTATATAATAGCACCAATGTTGTGTAGTTCAACATAACAAGGATTACAATGAATACCTCTTGTCTCTTGATAATTAACATCCACTATTAGAAGATGAATTTGCAACACTCATAACTGAGTGCAGAAAAAGTTCACCAGGAAGCTTGTGAGCTATAGTTTGCCATTTCTTGAAAAGGTTATTAACATCTTGATTTTGATCAAGTGTAAATGGGACATAAAAAATTGTCACTGTTGGGGGAACAGGTACAAGCTTAACTTTCCATGCAGTAATCACTCCAAAGCTTGATCCTCCACCTCCTCTTATGGCCCAAAAGAGATTCTCACCCATCAAAGTTCTGTTAAGTATCTTCCCAGTAACATCTACTAATTGAGCATCAATTACATTATCAGCTGCAAGGCCATATTTTCTGAAAATGGTACCAAATCCACCTCCACTTAAGTGCCCTCCTACACCAACTGTAGGGCAACTTCCAGCTGGGAAACCATGAACCATACTTGTATTTGCAATTGAATAATAGAGTTCTCCGAGAGTAGCACCTGCTTGAACCCATGCACTTTCATCTTTGATGTCAATGCTTATGGACCTAAGGTTTATGAGATCAATGATCAGGAATGGAACATGAGAGACATAGGAAAGGCCCTCATAGTCTTGCCCACCACTGCTAACTCTTACTTGAAGGCCTTGTTTCATTGAACAAATAATTGCTGCTTAGATGTGGAATAGCTCTTGTGGAGTAACAATAAGTTTAGGTTTTGGAACTGAACTGTTCAAGAATCTAAGGTTCCTTATGGAAGATTGCAAAAGAGGTTCATAAGAAGAACTATTCTGGGTGAGTATTACTTTTGCAGTTGAGTTTGAAATTTCTAAACCTGATGAAAAACATTGAAGGAAACCACTTTCAAGGTCAACAGAAATAGAAGTTTCAGGGAAAATTGAGATGAAAATGGTGATTGATAGGAGTGCAAATTTAATATATGTGAAAGCCATTTTTAATTCTATATATGCCTGCACTTTCAGAGCTTAACTATTTATAGCCAACACATGCGGCTATTTAGTGTATGAGGACAATATGAATCGTGAGATAGGGAGATATTAATTATACAGAAAGGAATAAGCATTGAGAAATACAATGCTTAAAGGGTAGAATATGCTCTGATGGAGATTGCATGTAACATTTGTACTTTGTAGTTTTGGATGTATCAATACTTCGGGAATCTCAGATTCTCAGCTACAAAGTCAGTTGTCGCAAATTTGTCACTTCTTACTGTACTGCCGAATTTTGAGATACATATATAGGAAGCAGTCCATGTTCAATTACACAAGATGGACAAAGATCCCGTTATATGTATAAAAAAAAAATCATTGTTACATAATGAATACCTGCAGGCATCAGCTTAGCAACCTAGTTCCTAGTCTTAAAACAAAAAAGTTTGTTAAAATCTAAATTGAAAATCTGTTGTTCCACCAACGTGTGTTAGTTCGAATATAGAAGTGCCTGGGTCCTTAAGTACGTGTTCGATTCCGTGTGTGTGTATATATATATATATATATATATATATATATATATATATATATATATATATATATATATATATATATATATATATGTGTGTGTGTGTGTGTGTGTGTGTGTGTGTGTGTGTGTGTGTTAGGAAACCGGTTCCCTCAAGCTCGGTTAAGCAGCTTTTTGTGGAAGTCATTCAGCAAGATCTTGATCTCGTATCTCGACTATACCTCGGCCTGAACTTCACCAGGTCGGGCAGCACAACGAAAAATCAAAAACGCAAACAGGAGAGAGAAGGAGAACACAAACAAATTTTAACGTGGGAAAACCTTCTCCAATGAAGAAGTAAAAACCCACGAGACCTAGTCCAGATCAAAAATCCACTATTAAAATAATGGTTACAAAGAATTAAGATTCACCAATATGGTGGTTAACATAATCTCTCCAACAATGGTGATAGTCAAACTCTCATAGAGATGTTTCACTCAAACTCTCTCGAGAGATCTCTCAAATACAAAGCATAAAGCTTTGCTCAAACAATTTTCTCTCAAAATTCTAATCTCTCTCTTAACCTAGCCTCCATCCACAACTAATGAATATATAGAGGAGGTGAGATCTAGGGTTTAGGGTTTTTAGGAAACCCCTCAATGAGCTTGGACTTAGCATTGAAGGAGGAAGCCCAACAAATCTCCCCCTTCGACTTCAATGCGTCGACTTCAACATCAACCATCAACCTGGCTCCTTCACAGCAGTCTTCAAATTTCCTTACTGGAACCGGCTTCGTCGTTATGTCGGACCAATTTTGATCAGTGTGCACCTATGAAGCACCGACACTTCAAAAACCCTGACGTGTCGTATCCGACACTTCCAGACACTCTAACACGCGTTATAGAAATTCAAAAAAAGATTCAAATGTTGCGTTGCGTTGAGTTTTCAGTTTCAACTGGTAGATTCGTTGCATTACAATTATCATTTTATTGAGTTTAATATAAATATTTGGGATATCTTATGTTTCTTTGCAAAATTGATGAATATTATAAGTTTAGTTTCATTATTTTGTTAAATTATTGAATATCAAATATAATATACACTACATAAATTAAAAATATTATTTAATATGAAAATGTGTCCTAACGTGTCGAAATCTACCATTTTTTAGAATTAACGTGTCGGAGTGTCGTGTCACGTGTCACGTGTCCGTATCGGTGCTACATAGGTGTGCACTTTGACGAGTTCGAGCTCTCCACCTTCCACCACATCCCGGATCCAGTCATACCTCACATCAATGTGCTTAGTGCGGGAGTGATAGGTCAAATTCTCTGACACGTTTTTCGGACACGCAGTCAACTTTTTCTAACACGTGGTCAACGCTCGGACACGTTTTTTTTTTTTTAGTCTTAATTTTATATTATTAACTAAAAATAAAAAAATAATTTATAAATCAATTTTTTGTTGCGATGAAATTTGACATGAAAAATTAACAAGGTACGAAAAATTATTTTTGTTTATATTTATGTTATGAAATTTGAATATTTGATTGGTTATATGTAAGGGTGTGCATGGAGCGGTTCGGTTCGGTTATTGTCAAAAACCTAACCAAACCAATTTTAAACGGTTTGGATTTTAAACCGAACCATTTTTTTTTAAAAAAAAAACCGCTTTTTAATTTGTCCAAACCTGTTTAAAATCGGTTCCAAAAATAATCGGTTTTAATTCAAAACCGGTTTTAAATCAAAATCGATTATGAACCATAAACCGGTTGTCAAGTTCAAAACCAGTTTTTTAACAAATTCAAAATCGATTTTTGGTGGATTGTGCTATTTTTATAAGTAGTCGTTTGTTTCTCCCGGTTATAGATAGTTGACCAACTATTTCTTGCAAGAATCTTCATTGTTTTAGAACTCTCAGGACGAAATGATTCTTATAAAAATTGTTTCACGTTATTATTACGGAAAACATTTCCATAAAAAATTTTCGCAAAAAAATTTGACGAAAAATATTTCAATAAAAATTTGTGACTAAAAACATATCTGTAAAAAATTTTGACCGAAAATTTTTTTTGTCGAATTTTTTTACGGAATAAAAATTTCACCAAAACATTTCCCTCAAAATATTTCACAAAAAAAACATATGCATCGAAATTTTTGACGAAAAATATTTCTATCAAAATTTTCCACGAAACACATTTCCTTCGAAAACTTTTGACAAAAAAAAAAAAATTCATCAAAATTCTTTACAGAATTGAAATTCCGTCGAAAGTTTTCGACGAAAACATTTTCGTTAAACTTTTGACAAAAAAATTTATGTCGAAATTTTTAACGAAACACATTTCCTTCAAAAAAATTCGACGAAAAATATTTTCGTCAAGTTTTTTGATAAAAAACATTTCCATCAAAATTTTCAACGGAACACATTTCTATGAAAAATTTTCGTGAAAATTTTTGACGAACAAAATTGCGATAAAAATTTTGACAAAAATGTTTTTCGTCAAAATGTTTTATAAAAATCATTTTCGTCAAAATTTTTTAGGGAAATGATTGGAAAGAATTTAGATTCCGTAAAGAACTTTGACAATAGAAATTTTTTATATAAATATCGTCAAAAAAGTTTTCTGAAATAGTTTTCGTCATAAAATTTTACGTAAATATTTTTGGTCAAAATTTTTGCCCTAAATGTGTTTTGTTGAAAATTTTGCTGAAAATATTTGTCGTCGAAAATTTGGACGAAAATATTTTTCGTAAAAAAATTTGACGAAATTATTTTCTGTAAAAATTTTTTATGGAAATGTGTTTCATTAAAATTTTGCAGAATTCTTTTTCGTTGAAAAGTTGGACATAAATGTTTCTGTCGAAAGTTTCGACAAAATTTAGATTCTATCAAGAATTTTGATTGAAAGATTTTGTCCCTTAAAAATTTATGTTAGTGATTATGACAAAATCTTGTTCTGTCTCTAGTTTCGATGAAAAAAATTTTGTCTCTATTTTCTACGTAATATGATTTTTGTCAAAATTTTCGACGAAATATTTTTCTTCGATAAATTTTGTTAGTATTTGAGACTTTTCTAATAATGTTACATTTAAAAACGTTTCATATTTATGTAATTTTCACATTTTAACGCTAAGGATAAAAGATAATACTTATTTGTTCTTTAATTGTAAAATGGTTTGGTTATGAATAACCATGGATAACCAATTATTTTTATTGTTTGGTAAATAACCAGTTTATAAAATAAAATGCAGTTTCATATGAAACCGGTTTTTAATAAAATGTGGAGTAGTTTGGTTATGGATTGATTTGGTTCTTTTCGACATTTTGAACACCCTAATTATATGGCTTATTATGGACTGTTATATCTATTAAATATAAATTATATTATATATATTATTTAATATCAAAACGTGTCCCAACGTGTCGAAATATGTCATTTTTTAAGATTAACGTGTCGGCGTGTCGTGTCGTATCCCGTGTCAGTGTCCGTGCATCATAGCGTAGAACTTTACTCATGTAGAATGAGAATAGCATTCCCCTGTAAAAAAAAAAATTTCTCTTTTGAAATTGTCGCCTGAAGTGTTGAGAGGAAAAAGATAATTCTCATATCATAACTATGTATTTCTTAGAATGTATAATTATAATCAGTGGGAGAAGAAATTTTTTGTCAACAACTATAGAAAAAACGGACCTATATATATACATGACAGGATTAAGAAGAATCATAAATCTTATATTCAATTTCAACCAGTAATCTATATGCATCAAAAGACTAATATTTAAAAAGGATTAATAATTATTTAATAGTTAGTAATTACAACCCAATAAATGATAAAAGTCAAAATTAGAGAGCTGAAAGATGCAGAGAGCTCGAGTCCTCACAGACTCACAGTCACCCCGACCTCTGTCTTTTGTCGCTCTTGAGGATTTGTCGGTAATACCTTAAATCCTCAAACCCATCTTTATAATATTTAATTTTTGTTTATGCTGGTTCACATGTACTTTTGGAATATTTGAATGCTATCAGTTCTATTTTTCATCTTCATGATGTCATAGGAAAACGTCGATCCAAACCTTATAATAATGGATAGGATAAGTTTATATCGGTTTAAAAATAATAAATTTTACTCTTAATTTTTGTTGTTGATCCACTTGCATTGGATGACTCATGTAATTAATTAATCAAAGTCATTAAACACAAGTGAAATCAAAAATTATGATTGGAAGTATATTAAACGAATATAAAATAATCCTACCCTTTATATATACAAGATCATTTCATATACATATATATCTTATTAATTATTTTTAACGTACTTTCCTTGATTAATAATTAATAATTAACTGTTCACCAAAAAATTAATAATTAACTAGAATCAATGTTTACCAGACGAGAAGTCGGGTTTTGTTTATCATTCAAAAGTGTCAACGTCGAAAAACCAAGCAAATGAATGAGCATAATTACAAAATAACTACAGACACAAAATTATGGGCCAATCTCAATACTCTGGCCTTGATGGGTAAGTACTCCAACGGGTCTAACATTGGGCTAAAAGCTCAGAACTATCGTAGCAAGAACCAAGAAGTTAGTAATTGGGCCCACACTGTAATTTGAGGGAAAGACCCAACGTTTCAATTGATTCGTAGCCCAAAATATTTCACGCAAGAAAACATAAATGGACTAGTTGCAGCCCATACATAGACCATACTTATTTAAGAAATTTACATTTCGAGTATGACTCCATTCTTTGCATAAAAATACCCTCGCTTCAAAAACTTAAGAGTAAATATCTTTTTCGAGTAAATCTTACAATACCCGCTTTAGTTCCTAATAAATAAAAAAGTTATTCGTGGTCTCTAAGAAATTTAAAGTGGACCCATTTTAGTCCTTTTGAGGTATTAATATTAGTCTTTTTTGAATTTGTGAGGGATCACGATTTCAACTAAATGGAACCACGAATAGCCTTTTTATTTACTAGGGACTAAAGCGGCCATCGTTTTGAGGACCAAAAAGAGTATTTACTCAAAACTTAAAGATCCAAAAAAACACCACCTTATTAGTTGTTACTATTATTGTAATAAACTTTTGTTATAATGTCCTGAAATCATATACTTGTTTTTAGGCTTGGGTCGATTTAATAGGTTTGTTGAGTTATTCAAAACTTTAGACTTTTTTTTTGGAATGAAAAACTTTAGACTTTTGAAAAGGTCAACTCAGACCTTAAAAAAGACTTGACATAAGATAAATAGGTTATCGTCAAACTTTTTGTTTAGGAAATAAATCAGCCTCATTTAAGCTAAAATTTGGCTTGACAACTCATTTCTACCAAGTGAGATAAACATAACTCAGTTATCAATCTTAACTTATGAGCTGGAAAGCACGGACATGTAAATTTTTACGGACACGTTTGGACACGCGGTCAACATTTGGGGACACGCTGTCAACTCTCTGACACGTTTTTCCGACACGCAGTCAACTTTTTCCGACACGCGGTCACTGCTCAGACATGCTCGAACACGTTTTTTTTTTTTAAATCTTAATTTTATTTTGTTAACTAAATATAAAATAAATAATTTATAAATTAATTTTTTTCTATTATGAAATTTGACATGAAAAATTAACAAAGTACGAAAAATTATTTATGTTATGAAATTTAAATATTTGATTGGTTATATGATTTATTATGGACTCTTAGATGTATTAAATATAAATTATGTTATATATATATTAAAAAATTTATTTAATATCAAAATGTGTCCCAACGTGTCGAAATATGATATTTTTTAGAATTAATGTGTCGGCGTGTCGTGTCCCGTATTCCATGTCTGTGTCCGTGCATCAGAGCTTATGAGGCAAACATCACTTGGAGTGAAGCATTTGAACCATGTCACAAATGCCAAAAGAAAAAAATTAGTTTCATACTTAAAAGATGTATAGTGAGAGACCAAAGTGATTGGTTAGGTTTGACGAACATTTCTCTTCGAAATGCTCCATTTTAAAGTACAAATATCACTCAGCAAGTCTCAATATCATAATCTTTTTATAGGTTAGAATTATTTTATATCTGTATAAGCTATATTTTTAATTTTAGTCGTTATTTTTATTTATATTTAATGATTCTTGTCATTAATCCTATTTATATTTAATGATTATGATTTATTAAATATTTGAGTTGTTAGATGCAGACAAATCAATAATTAAGATTCGGTGTAAGATTTTCTATTCTTACACTGTATAAGAATATCCTATCCATTTTTTCTCGCTTTTAAACGAAAGTATAACTTTTCATGCCATGCCATGCCATGCCTGTTGGAAGTATTCAAGTATGAGTTCTAAAGAAGTACCACATCGACTAGGCATAGACCAAGTGATGACTATATAAGTGCAAAAAGACCCATAAACCTACAGCCTTAAGGTTTTGGGTTAAAATGTGGTGTCGGCCCACTTATTGTGGTTTATCGCTTGGCCCATGGATGTATCCTTTGCGATGGGTTTTGGGCTCCCCGTACCATTCTTAACAGTGGTATCAGAGCCAAAGGTTTGGCTGGGCTGGGTATTTAGAGATGGTGATGTTTCAAGGCCTCCGCAGAAGGCTAGTGTGACTCCAATACTTAAAGAACAAAGACTTCCGCAGAAGTTGCCCTTAAGGGGGAGCATGATGTTGGGTCTCATACTTGAGGGAAAAATGTTGGAAGTATTCAAGTATGAGTTGTAATGAAGTACCACATTGGCTAGACCTAGACCAATTGATGACCATATAAGTGCAAAAGACCCATAAACTTACAACCTTAAGGTTTTGAGTTAAAATGTGGTGTCGGCTCACTTATTATGATTTGTCATTTGGCCCATTGATAGATGTACCCTTTGCAAAGGGTTTTGGGCTCCCCCATACCATTCCCAACAATGCCAAACCACACTCTTTGGTTGAATGCATCCAAATTAATGGCATACATTACGGATATTTGCTTTAGTTAATTGACCAGTTTATTCAGTTAAACAAGGTCGAGATATACGTTTCTCATCTCTTCCTCCTTCGCCTCAACGGGACCTTATGCAAGAGTTTAAAAATCATTACATCATGTATACAGTGGCAGACACAGAATTTTTTTTTGTGTGTGCACATTTAAGGTGAAGGTTCGGGGACAGTGTCCTTAAAGATTTTTTTTAAGAAAATTTTAAATTATTAAAAAAAATATAAACAAGAAAAAAAAAAAAAAAACTTTAACTTAACATAAACAAAAATAATAATCAAGAGTCAACTAAGCTGTTACAATAACAAATAAAATAAATATAGAAAGTTACCTTTCATTGATACTTGTCGAATTATTATGAATCCACAATTTTTTATCCTCCTTCAGATTTTAGGCAAGATCCCGATTTTAACTACCATGGTTAGGCTTATGTTTACTTTTTTTTTTCAATCTTCTTAAATTTTTTTTTTTTACTTGACCTAAATTACTCACCCTTTTAAAAAAAAAAAATCTCAAAATATTTGTGTCTGCATTTGCAGACACATGCAACAATCTCATTCCGCCATTGATGTATACCATTATTGAGATATTTGCTTCCACTTAGCCAATGACATGGGTTGTTAGAAAACTATGCTTATAAAGGGAAATATTTATCTTCTTGTGATAGAAAAATAGTTATTTATGTTCTAGAAACAAAATTATAAGTGAGATGCACAAGTAAGAAAAAAGAGAAAAGAAAAAGATGGGATCTACTTCTCTTTTGTGTGTAGGAAAATAAAATAAATACAACTCTTAATTATATAAGACTTATTAGAGAACTATTAATGAGTCAAAGGAGAATAATACAAAATGATAAAAAAAATTAATTAAATAAATAAAGAGTTTTATTTTTCTTATTCACATAAGTTAAATCTTCTTTCTTGCTCTCACAACAAATGGTGAGACCCACTTTATTTAAAAAAAAAAAAAAGCACAAAAATCAAATTGAGAGCGGGAGACAAAATTTCTTTTATATGACATAAAAGAAATAAAACCTATAAATAAATGCTAAAAATTGAATAAGTAGAAAGAATTGAATAAAATGACATTGTTCATGAAGATTTATTTCACCATCACAAAATAAAGTCTGGTGGCCACAATTTCCAAAATTTAATTATTGTTAACTGCGAACGTGTATATTCACCAACCAAACCTCAAAAAAGAAGCTCACAAATAAAGGAAGAGTGAAATTTTTTTACTCAAACAACTGAAGCCCAAAACTTGATTACAGGCCAAAGTATTACCTTTCTTTAGATAATTTAAACATGAAAAACCATCTGTTTATATAGGAAAAAAGAAGAGAGAAACAGCTTGAACTACCCAATATGATACTAAGATTGAAACGCCACCCACTTATCATGTACTGACATTTTAAAAAATTTGATATATTGTGTTTGATATTTTTTAACACTTCATGACACTCTGACATTTCCCTACACTCCAACAAATGTTGCATGCAGAGACTTAAAAAAGGATTCAATGGTCGCGTTACGTTGCATTTTTTAATTCCAACAATTAAATTTGTTGGATTACGATTATCATTTTATTAAATTTAATATAAATATTTGTGATATCTTATGTTTCTTGCAAAATTAATGGATATTATAAGTATAGCTTCATTTTTTTGTTAAATTATCGAATATTAAATATAATATACCCTATATTAATTAAAAATATTATTTAATATCAAAACATATCCTAACATATTAAAATATAATATTATTTAAAATTAACGTATCAAAATATCGTATCATATCTCGTATCGGTATCGTCAGCCCTAGTGGAAGAGAAAACCAATTGAATTCCCGAAGCATGCAATATGCTAGCTTTTCTATTTAATAATGTATATATCATGCAAGAGTTCCCTTTTGTGACCACGATTACTTCAAGTAAGACAACCTAAAAAGTCCTTATGGGAGTTAGGAATTGTTAAACAATTGCCTATGTTTGTTTTACTTTTGCACACACTATTAACATAATTTTATTTTATCTTGTGGCCGTTATGTTTAAAAAAAAAATGGTGCCGTACGTTATGTTTAAAAAAAAGTTTTTTAAAATTTGTAGTGGTTGACCCACTTTACTCAGCATGATGTATTTTATATGATCAAATTAATCCTAAATTTCAATGTAAACAAAAAAAATTAAATTAATGCAAAAGTTATATCAACACCTTTCAAAATTTTGCAATTCAAACCGGGTAAATACAGTTAGAGCAACCCCCAGCATCAATTTTACCACGTTTTTTTCCTTCAGAATCAAACTCGTAACCTCATTTATTGGATTGTACTTTAGACACTAAATAAAAATGTTACAGCTAATGAGGTACCCCCATAAAAAAGGAAAAATTATAGATAATATTCACAATGTAAGTTTTTAACTTAAGTTTTGCCTAGACAGAAAATATATCGATACAAAGCTAACACTATACTTAATTTTTAAGAAAAATACAAGCACTAAGTTTTCGTCCTTATCTTTGATGGCTTGCTTGTGGCTAATATCTCGCTTGAATTAGAAGAAATATCTCAGAAAAATGTGTTCTAGATTTCACGGTAGTGTTCAACGTATTATCATTAAAAGAAGACTTTCCATTTATCAATAATAGATATACTTATCATTTTGGCCTAATCACATTTTATATCTAGGGTAAGAGTGATTGAGGACACCTGCAATAAAAAGATTTTAAAAAAATTATAGAATAAAACTTGTTACCCACAAAATTTTTGAAGAATTTATGTATAATTATTATTTAGATCTTAAAATGTACACCAACTCGACTTCACATTCTTCTAATTAATCGCATTTTCAATCAAACTTCACTTTTTTTTTATGCAATATGATGTTAGTCTCCATAGGCAGGCTTGTTGTATTCCTATTGGAACATAATCCACTACTTGGTTAAATGGCACATTAATAGTCATCCACTCTTCAAAGTGCCTTCTAGTGGCTATGACTTCAAACACATCTCAAAACTAATTAAAGATGGTGTTATAATTCAAAAAAATAAAATAAAAATTCATATACAACTATGGCTTATACCTTATAGTGGGTATGACTTCCTAAGACTTTGAACTCCCTTTAGTTAATGCTGAACAAACCAAATTAACTAGCCTTAATTTATTTGTAATTTTTTTTTGGTATATCAATCTTAATTATCTCTTTGAGGTGAATCGTCCCCATATATCCTCATAAGGTTCAACTCTTCCTATATTTTGTGGAATTAGATTTTTTAATCTTGACATATTTCTTAATTCTCTTTCGGATAACTTGGGATGTCATTTTTGCTGGTTCAAATCTCTAGTATTACATAAGCTCTTCAATCCCTGAACTCTTATTTATTATTTGAGTCATCCTTGATAGGTCCTTGCAGAAAAATTAAAATCTTCATGCTACACTTTTAAAAAAAAATAGTAAATTATTAATTTGTTATGTACCAAAACAAATTAGTAAATTATTATGCACAAATTAGTTTGTTGCTCGTACTACACGGAATCCTCTGTATCTATCTCCAAGCGTAAAGAAAGATGTTCGGTTTCTTACTTTGTTTCATTTTGGTCAGTTCTCCTCTCTTTAAGCATCCGTTTGTTTTTATAAAAAAAGAAAAGAATGTATATTGACTATTGACTTTGAAAAAAAAAAGTTTCATCAATAAAATTTATCGAGTTCAAATTAAAGACTTTCTACACCTTGGGAAGATTATATCATTTGGCTACAATAGTTATTTGTATTAACAAACATACCCAAAAAAGTTAAAAAGAAAAAAAACTGCTATTCCAACAAATTAAGAAATGTATTATACTGAAAAACATTCTTGCAACCCGAATTGAAATTCTTCTCACTTTTTTTCCCCAGCAAATTAAAGTTGTTACCTAGCTCTCCAATGTCCTCAAAATAATAAACAAAAAATATATGACCATAACGTTCTTCTTTTCTTTTTAAGTTTTCTATACATTTAGAAGTCACACTACACCTAAAAAATTGTGTATACTACGAAGATTACAACTTAAACTATGATTTCTACACAACTTAGCCACGCTTAGCAAACACGTACGACAAAACTAAGATGTGCCATTAAACTTCGCGTAACAATATCTGGTGAAGTAATAAATGCACCAATTAATGAGTGATGTTGTGGACCTACCAATTATCCCCACTACAAAGCCATGAAATGAATTGAATATTATGAAAGAAAGAGAATCTTAACAAATTATGCAGAATTTCCTTTAGTAGTTGCATGATCATATGACGCTGCAAGAATAAGGACAAGCTTATCTGTTATTCTTCAAAAATATTTATAAACTGGTGGGGCCATTGAAGACTGTTGCTTTGCTTATACCACTATATTTATCAGGGATGAACATATTGTGATAAATGTGAAAGATGGTCAATGTTCTTGGAATCAAAGTAAGATCAGAAAGTGCATGTTCCACGCTGTAATAATTAAGATTAGAACATTGGCCTGAAGATAATGCCAACACTCTTCATCCGTATGACGTTTGTCTTAGGTCAATCATACGTAAACTGTTGTATCATAGTAGCACCATAGTTCATAGTCATGTATATATATAACATTTGTGGTAGCCTCCTTCAGCACAAAAATATAGAAACCCTGACCTGAGAACACAAAATCATGGTGTCACCAAGTTCACACTTGGCAATTTTAATCCTCCTGTTATCAGTTTCATTGACAGCTTCAGCTTCAGTTGAAAGTTTTGTCCAATGTCTCAGTTTCTATTCAGACAAGGCAGCTCCATTTTATGCATCAATTTACACTCCAAATAATGCTTCATTTACCAACATCCTTGATTTCTCTGCACAGAACCTAAGGTATTTGGTGCCTTCAGCACCAAAACCTGATTTTATATTCACACCCTTGACTGATTCCCATGTCCAAGTAGCTGTGATTTGCTCAAAGAAACTTGGTATCCATATGAGAGTACGAAGTGGTGGCCATGACTATGAAGGACTCTCATATGTTTCTGAAATAGAAACCCCTTTCATAATCATTGATTTGTCTAAGCTTCGTGCCATCAACGTTGATATAAAAGACAATAGTGCTTGGATTCAAGCAGGTGCCACTATTGGTGAAGTCTATTACAGAATATATGAGAAAAGTGCAGTTCATGGTTTCCCTGCTGGCCTATGTTCCAGCTTAGGTGTGGGTGGGCACATTACAGGAGGTGCATATGGATCCATGATGAGAAAGTATGGCCTTGGAGCTGACAATGTCCTAGATGCACAAATTGTTGATGCTAATGGCACAGTCCTTGATAGGACAGCCATGGGGGAAGACCTATTTTGGGCAATTAGAGGAGGTGGAGGAGGAAGCTTTGGCATCCTTCTTTGGTGGAAGATAAAGTTGGTTCCTGTGCCAGAAACTGTGACAGTGTTCACAGTTACAAAGAGCCTAGAACAAGATGCAACCAAGATTGTTCATAGATGGCAGGAAGTGGCACCCAATATTGATGAGGATCTCTTCATTAGGGTCATCATTCAACCAGCTACTGTTGGAAACAAAACTGAGAGAACTATCACAACTTCTTACAATGCTCTCTTCCTTGGTGGGGCTGATAGACTCCTCCAAGTTATGAAAGAAAGCTTTCCTGAATTGGGTTTGACTAGAAAAGATTGCTTGGAAACTAGCTGGATCAAATCTGTGCTCTATATTGCTGGCTATCCAAATGATACACCCCCTGAAGTTCTACTTGAAGGAAAATCAACATTCAAGAACTACTTCAAAGCCAAATCAGATTTTGTAAGAGAACCATTACCAGAAGCTGGGCTTCTGGGGTTATGGCAAAGATTGCTGGAAGAAGATAGTCCCTTGATGATTTGGAACCCATATGGTGGAATGATGAACAAATTTTCAGAATCTGATATCCCTTTCCCTCACAGAAATGGAACACTATACAAAATCCAGTACCTATCTCTTTGGCAAGATGGAGATAAGAATGCCTCAAAGCATATAGACTGGATTAGGAAGCTTTACAATTATATGACTCCTTATGTATCTAAGTTCCCAAGGGAAGCATATGTGAACTACAGAGACCTTGATTTGGGAATGAACAAGAAGAATAGTACAAGCTACCTACAGGCAACTGCTTGGGGTAATATGTATTTCAAGGATAACTTCAACAGGTTGGTAAAAATAAAGACTAAAGTGGATCCTGAAAACGTGTTCAGGCATGAACAGAGCATCCCACCACTTCCAGTCTCAACTATGAAGTTAAAAGACAAGAAATCCAAGAACTGGGAATAAGACACTGTATTGCTAGAGTTATTGGCTGGTATCTATAAATTTGCTATAGTGTTGATTAGCTAATTTAGACGAATAAAGGATACATTTTGGATTGTTTTTGGTCATTTTAATGTTGTAAAACGCTGATGAAGTGCTTAATCATTATTATCTTTTGTTATTGTGTGTGTCAGAAAATTATATAGGTGATAAGGGTTGTTTCACTAGCAAAAGCTTTGTAACTAGTAAAGGTCTTTTTATAAGGATCCACCTCTCTTAAATACAATACTCAAGTTAAGTGTGACACACGGAAAGCATATTTTAAGCACAAATAAACTAAGCAATATAGTCATGTTTCCCTTACAAAACATTCACCATCTGTCCATCTTCTTAAGCAATGACGAGGGACTTGTATATGATTGCTGAGAAACGGTGCTAAAATAAACTCTCGAATAATGAACTTTTTTTTTACTGTAAATTGTTTTCTCATTTTTTATACAATTGTTTGGTGTCTAGAGTTAAAAAGCTTGTGCAATGGACGAACTAGTTATTCAATCCCTTGCAGTAAGAAACACCAAAATGAGCACATACCAAAGAAAAATAAACGTTAAATTACCCAATCAGGTACACCATATGGAGCCACCAGAATCATCACTCCATCCATTCACTTCTTACGACTTAAAAGCACCACCAGACAAAATTGTTTCCCATTCAAGGAAGAAATTCAAACATACCATGGAACAACTTCGAGTCATGCGTGCAAGCCAAAAAATCCATCTATAAGGTTGGACTTTCTTTGCAAATTGAACACATACAAGCAAGAACATCAGTAGTACCAAGCTTAGATTTACAGAGGATGCTGGATCTTTTATTCATAAAAATTCTATAAAAGAAGCCACGAACTAATACTAATATGTTCACAAACCAATTAACAAAGCGTCGGGAGTTTTCATGCAAGAAAGCTAAAGATTTTTTTTAAAAAAAAAAAATACAATGTTCTGGGTTCACATATGAACAGCCAGACCTATGGCTGATATTTTAAATGAATAAAAATGAGTTCTAAAGTCTTCAAACTCAAATTTGGTGCACAAGACAGTCATTAATGGTACAAATAGAGATATAAAAGAAAAAAAGAAAATGCAATATGCTTCCAAGTTTCCAAAAGTTCAGAATATGTAGGGTTTTTTAGGAAACCACCTGTTACTAAGGTTTATATTAGAAAACGCAGAGGAAATCAAGGATAACTGAATGACTAATATAACAAATTGCAAGAAAGCCAATCAAGGGGTAATTAAGTGATTTGTGTAACCTATTTTTCCTAAGGTAATCAAGGAGAATCCGGAGGAAAAGTTTACCTGTATGACTATAAAAAAGTAAGACGGAGAAGATACAGGCACGAAAATTTAAGCAGAAGATAGTGAGGGAGCGTACAGAGTCTATCGAATACCCTGAAGTATCTTTTACAGTTCAATCATTTTCAATTATTCAGATATTACCGTTAATCGAGGAATAATAAATATACTAATATAGAAGATCCCAATTAAGGGTGTTTTGATTCAGTTTCTAACAGTTTTCTACACAAAAGAATGCATTTTTATTATTATTATTATTTTGCAAATGAGGTATAATATGACTTGGCTGCGGATGAAAATAGTAGACCACAGGGATGCAAGAAATATATTGATGCAATATAACATGAGATTTGATTGTCTCATGTTGCATGAGAATATTCTCATGTTGTAACTCAACTAGTGGTGGACCCATATTTATTAAAAAAGGAAAAATTTTGCACGCAAATACCAAAACTACATAGGAATGACGCCACATAGCAAGTAATGATCATCTAACAAATTAAACTGAATACATAACAAAAAAGTAGAACTGAACAATTCAAATGATATTCACGCCTTTTTCGAATATTAAATTGATTATTTATATAAAAATATTCATAGATCAAACAAATTTAGTAACCAATAAATATGAAAATAATGAGAATGCATCCTCTCAAGTGACATGAGTTCATCTAAATACACTCTCTCATCATTATTAATTTGTATATCTGACGGTTGAAATCCTCGCACAATGACCTCATGTCACGCGAGTGTATCCTTTCTCGAAACTAATAATTTACCCCAAAAGATAGGGTACAAAATTTCAAATTGCAACAGCAGCCCATATCTGAAAGCTCTCAACTAAGTGAAATCTAACTAATGCCACCTAACTTCCCAGAATCTATAAAGCTTTTCAATGAGAAAAATCAATGAGACATTTTACTTAAGAAACATTGGTGCTTCTTAAAATGCCATATAGCAAGTCCTGCTGATCTCTACCTAGCCCAGAAAACCACTTCCTTAAATTTCCAGCATCGTCAGAAACAGATTTACTAGAATAAGCCGGAAGACTAGATTTTGTCTGCAAAAGTGTTTCAAAATCAAGAGGAAGAAGACCAAACAGAGCAGTGGCAGCAGCAATTTGAAGAGAAGAAGGGCTTGCTTTCACGGAAGAATTGCGACATAAATAAGAGAACAAATTACATCTTAAGTTCTGAACTCCTCCATCTTCATATCCACCAATATCAACTCCAAGCCTGATAAGTATAACATTGAACACACTATTAACAATAAATAAAAAAGTAAAAATAAAAAACAGATGGGAAAACACCTGTCTTGTCCACATATACGTGGATCACGCAAGAAGACAAGAAACAGCAGCTAAAAGGTTAATGTAACAGCAAATTTCCTTATAAAAGCTTCCAAGAAAAGATGCCATCAAATATGCATAATTGATATCTACTTCTCAAATTTGAGATTCAAATATAAATTGATGTTTAATCAACAATATGAAAGCATTTTATTTTTATTTTGGTAAAAGAAACAATCGGAAATAGAATTAATAAGTATTTGAGCAGTTTCAAAGCTCTGCTTATTTTTATTTTGTGATGCTATTCCATCTCAGACCTATTAATATGTCCTCCTTTCATCCTGTTCCTGTTTACAGCCGAATATATAACATAACTAACCTTAATTCCTCAAACCCATACCTAATCTTCCATTGAATTTTCCCTTACACCTTAATAATGTTCATAGATCCTGCTCAACACCCTGATATAGAACCCATTTTTTTCTTTGTTCGACTCCATCAATTCTATCTCCATAAAGGACATTAGTCCAAATAACCAGCCAGCAAGAGAAAATGTATTTTATCTTATATCATATCTCCTACAAAAAGCCTTATACTCAAGCTACTCCCCAGTACATCAAAAATAAATATTTATATCAGACAAGAAACAACTACTTTTGTTCAGTATATCTGAAAAATTGAACAGATCAAGATCCATACCCAACTATCAGCATTGCTACGAATGCTGGATCAAACTAAATTTTTTATAGACACAACTCTGGCATTGACTGGTCAAAGCTTTACAACAGAATTAAGGCAAGTTGACAAATTTTAATTTCAACTTATTCTGTTTCCTATTCATCATTGTCTTTCAATTTTATTTTCACGCAACGCAGTATTCAAACAAAGTAATGTTACTAGAAGTAATTTTTTCTCAAATAACTCTCATCATCACCATCTGTCTACTTTTATTTCTTTTCTTTTTTCTTATTCACCATCAATGGCACACCTTTATCAATCTAAGTTATGTCTCTTGCACCTTATGTGCAAGTATCATTTACAATTCAAAAATTCAAATATGTTAAATGCTTAAGTCAAAGCTCACATGGCCATTAGTAGAACTGTCACAAACATTTAACATCTTAATTTGATAGTGAGGTCTTTTTTAGTGGTTTCTCTTAAAGTTTCCTCGATGTTCCACCACCCCTTTTAACTAGACTATCTTTCGTTTGATCTATTTTTCCACATCCTCTCGAATACAGGCTAAACATGCAATAAAACTTTCAAATAAAAAAGAAGAAGAAGAGAGGAGCACAACCTGATTCGCCCCTTAATTCAGAAATGGTGAAAAGAGAGAATTGACAGAGATATGAATGAAGAGATCTTTATTGATATTAGCAAGAATAAAATAGCCTATGTTCTCCAAGGGAATGCCCCTTCAACTGAAATGAAACTAGGTCCTAACTCAATAATAGCCAAAATCCCCTACAAAAGAATACCCACCCCCATTAATAGAGGTTCAGTGCCCTCCTTTTCTAATCATTACACTACCAACTAGCAAAGGACCTAACTAACTTCTAACGGTTTCAACTTTCTCCTAGAACGTCCATTCCAGATATCAGTTGTAACAATAGACTTTCCAGCTGTCAGGCTGTCCTCCATTGACCAAACCAGTAGTAACACAGCCAATGCAAGAAAGAGAAATCCTCCTAAACCAAAATACTAAATACAGCAAAAAAATCCAAAAATAAAAAGAAAGGGGGCCCAATTATCTAGCTAAGGCTTTCCAGTCTCTGTCCAAACTAAGTATGCAACAATGAATCAGAGGTAGAAACAACTTCGAAACAGCCATAAGAAAAACACCATAAAGAAGCCGAGAACATAACTCTATCCCATACCAACATTGGTGCCAAAGAAATCTGCTTGAAGTTATGAGCTTTCCTTGTTTTTACCAAAAAAATTCTACGAACCATTAAAAATTGCTCCAGAGTAGAGGGACACACCCAACCTTTCCAATTATGCCAGAAAGTTTGTTACAAAGGGAAGTCGCCTCCTTACGGTGCAAGAACAAGGGGCCTATGCATACTATGTATGAAGGTACAAATGCATGCATGAGTTAAAACACTAATATCCTTTACCAAAAAAAAAAAAACACTAATATCAAACAAAGATCGATTTACCTTCCAAGCTGACCAAGAAGAACAATGATAGCAACTGCAAAGTTCTCAACTACACATGAATCCAGTATATTAAGCAGCTGAGGAACAAGTTTGTCGTTGGTCCACTGCCAGCTCTGCATTATACATGAGTATTATAAACTTAATAAAGATCTTGCACAGGACAAATATGACAACAGCAAAAATTGCCAATTATGTAAAAAAAAAGAAAAAAAAAAGCCGATATCATTGGAAACAAAGAGAAGAGAAATCAACAAGATTTTCACTATTAAGGAGGCTGTCAGAGCATATCCAAAAGCTGAAATCCAAGAATAACCAACCCAGCTCCCCTTCCTCTGAGATTCTCTTTGAATATTTAACTTTCAAAAGATCCATATAAGCCACATTATTAGTTAAAAAAAAAAAAATCACACATTAGGATCCAAAATCATTATTCTACATAAACCAAGGAAGTGTCCAAATTTATCATTCATTATAACCAATTAAATGAAGATGGATGGTACAACTTTTATTTTGGTGGATAGTTGTGCCATGACCATCTTTAACGTTATATATTATTGGCAGGAAAAAATTATAAGTTATAATGCAGCACAACCTAACATTGAAAACTTCAAACTAAGTCACAATGAACTGAATTTTAACATCACCTTCTCTGACTACAAGAAGGAAAGGAGAGGGGTTTCAGGTTATTCACTGAGGGAAAGAAAATGAGTTAGTCAACAACTCCAATTAAACCACATCACCATGTATGAGGACTCCTCCAGGTCACTCACCAGATTCCTCAAAGAAAAACTTGAAAGCTCAACCATAGATACAATCTTAAATGTTGTAAAGACATCCCTTAACTAGTTTTATGATGAAAGAGAAAGCAGTGGATCTCATCACAAGAAACCAAGAAAGCACTCCTATTACAAGGTGATTGAATCCATGTGTTATCCCCGCATGTTCCAATCATAACAAAGGTCCAATAAGTAAAAATATTTCCGTCATCTTCCTTGATTTACTTGGGAAAAAGACAATTTGAAAATGCAAATATCATATTTCAGGATAACAAGTACAAGTAACTTAGAACCATATTTCAAAAGTCACTTATTCGAGAAAAAGATATAACACAAACTAAAACTAACATTGTTTCTTGGACACAATTCCTGTTCAATTTTATATTGTAGGATTTCTATTCTTAAATTATAAAAAGTTGATTCCTAAAGTCTTGCCAGAGGGGGCATAAAACTCCTACCTTACACTGTCATCATTGAAAATTAGAGCATTAAAAATAGAAAAGTTTATGGAAAAAAGACAATATAAACTTCAAAACATGAAAATAATACCATTTTGTTTGCAACCAGCTCCAACAAAGAGAGGATGTCACTAAGTTGACACAAGGTAACATTGATAACATCTGATTGAGTAGGACAAATAACATGGTTTTTCAAACAGCAAGGCGCATCACAATTCATGCTACTGGCACATTGAACCACTTCCTGATTAGACCACTGTCCAGCATTATAATTCTCTGGCAAGAATCTGGAATTTGATGAATCCAATTGTTCTGCTTGTTGACGTAGACAATTCTTGATCATTTCTAATAGCGACAATGTAACAATATCAATGGATTCAGCACCTTCTGAGAAGGGGCATTTAATGCCAGTACACAATTCAGTATGCAGCTGATTTATTGATGGAAGACAAGAAGCAGTAGTAACAGATATGCTCTCATCCTCAAGAAACATAACTAAAGATTTCAAGACAGTCACCATTAAACCGAAATTGTCTGAGTCAAAATACCTTCCTCCACCCAGATTAGCAAAAATGTGAAGAATAGTTAGCACCGTTAAGGAATCCCATCTGCACAATCTAAGAATATTATATGAAGCATCGCAAATAAATCCAACATGATCAGTTGCAGCACATAATGATGCTAATATAATACTCGCCGCTACCAACTGCTCACTTGAAGCTACTTCAGAAAACAATGTGTCTACACCATCCGGAAAATTATTGGTTCTCAAATCATTCTCTGACAAGGTCTCAGTAGGCAATATATTTTTAAATATAACTTTTCCTACTATAAGAAAATCTTCAATGAGGTAAAGAAACTCCTGTAAAGAAAGTTTTTCTAAAAACAGGATTCTTGTGTCTGCATCAGTCATAACTGCCCAAAAAATAGAGAAAAGTTATAAGTTCAATGCAACAGTACTTCTTATATACAAAATATAATAGGATTTAATTTTATCCACCATCAGTATAAAAGCTTTTCGCTTTCAATATGTATTAAGTAGTGACAAGTCATTAAAATAGTTTGACTATGACAACAACTATCTAAAAAGTCAAACTTCTTTATTGATATGTCAACATACGCTTGAATGGTAGTGTAAAAACTTTACACTCACAATGGATTAAAATTATACTCTTATGTATGACACAATATTGAAAATTCTAATCTACATTCTAGAAGAACATTGTTTTAAATAAACAGAACATGTAAGTCAATTATAAAACAGATAAACAAACCTCTGTGAATGTGTTGAGCATAAGAATTCAAGCAGAGGATTAAGTTCCCATGGCAAAGTTTCCCAAATTTCATTGCAGCAGTCAAGTTAAAGTTGAACAACAGAAGTGTTAACAGCACAGAATGCTTCTCCCTGAAAGAAATTAGAAGAAACAAAGACCATCATTTGCCATCATAATAACTTTATCGTTAACTGATTTGGTATATACAGCAAGAAAAGCAGAGAATTAATATGAATAACAGAAACTACTAAGGGTGTTCAAAAGCATGATACTATAGGTTATTATCTCAAACAGCATCTTACTTTTGTAAGGGCATTTCTTGTAGCTCAACTGCAGACAGAATGCTAGCAACTGCCCATTCTGTTTGAGTATCCAAACTGCACCGTGCTATACAATTTCTTGTAGCATGAAATTTCCTAGATATGCTACTATTGTCCACAGTATCTGATAAGACAAAACAAAAATTAGGAAGTTGATTGCGTAAAGATCCAATTTCAGCCTCCTCCAGAAACGTAGCCGTTAAATTTTCTGAAGTATGCATGTCTGGCAATTCTATATCAGATATTCTGGCCTGTGCAGACTTAAGATGTGTGTTAGAAGGAACTGTAAAAGCATCAATATTTTGCTCATTGGAATTGATCTCAACATCAAGGACATCGCATCTAGTTGAAGTAAACAGCTCCCTTTGACTCAGTAAGTCTTCGTGAAGTGCTTCTTCTAGAAAAGGCTTTAGATTATCGCTATCAAATGTTTCAATCTCAGGAAAAAATGGTGATAGGGGAACATCCCTTGCATTTTTATAGTACTCCTCATCAGCAGCATTTTCTAAGTCCAACAACTGCATAACATTGCCATCATCCACTTCATCAAATATGTCTGGGGCATCATATATCCTCTCCCTGCATGTTTGAGTAGTTGGAGTATACGATGCAGGACAGGGAGTGTGTATGCAGTCATTAGCATCCTCCCAGGCTCCAGATTTCATCTTTCCTCTTCCTTCTTTTCCATCCACAGAAGTATCTGCTTTTGCCCTATGAGATTTGTTTCTCTTCTTGTGGGCCCTGTCACTCTTTTCCTGTAAATAGTCCTTGTCATTAGTAACCATCTCTCTTCCACCTTCGATGGATTTGTCCATTTTGCTATACAACAAACCACGTAAATCACAGAGCTTATCTTCTACCTGCATGTTTAACTTCTTACCCTCAGAAGACAAATCTGCAATACATTCAACTGTATCAAGAATTCTGCTCCTCAACCTATCATGCTCGATAACTGATCTGTCAGATGGGTTTGACATGCTTGGTCTTGCATTAGGGTTCTCCTGAGCCAATTCTGTCAATGCAGTAACTTGTAAAGCACCCGTTTCCTGTGAGCTCATCAACTGTGCATCAGAAAAAGATGCTTCACTGGACTTTACTGCAGAACTCTCTAATGTTCTGTTGAAGCCTTTTATTATTAAAGGCGCCGATTTAGAATCAATACTTGTCATGGGATCAGCATACATTCCCCCAGATAGAGCAAGAAGTGGAGTATCCTGCATGATCTTCCTTAAGGGATCACATGCACCAGTACTTGTGCTGCAAGGCTTCATAAGTTCATTTTCAACTTGTGACTTTTGCATGTTTCGCACATTCTGGGACTGCAATCCAATCATCCAGCGGAGAAATATTCAGCAAACATATGTACAGGTAAGATATACATGAAAACAAAAGTACATAACTACTAAAAGAAATATTCAAAATAATTAAAAAATTCCAAGCTAAGACCAAATGTGCTACTACTTCTCTCTTTAAGATAGATCATCCATATCCAATGAATCCGAGACAGTTAAAAGATATATATTTACCACAGCTGAAGAGCCATTACCACTTTGAAATAAGTTGAACAATAAAGGGAGCTAAATAAACATATATTTCGAAAATAGCCTAAAAAATATATATCATTTTGAAAACAGCTTAAGAGCCATTACCACTTAGAAATAAGTTGAACAATAAAGGGAGCTAAATAAATATATATCATTTCAAAAATAGCCTAAAAAATATGTTAGTAACTGTTATAGATATTAAAAGTCATTCCTAAGCTTCAAATAATAGCTTCTATGACCAATGGCCAGCTGTTCAATCCTAGATGTTCTCATACTTCACAATTAAATTAAGTTTATGCACAAGGTAAAGTGGGATAAGTGGATCAAATGGAATATAGTCCAAAGCGCTATAAGAAGACCTAACAACATATTAGGTTAACCATAAAAAAGGGCCTTCTACTTAATGGTTTTACTGAAATTTTGGTTTTATATATGGCATTAATTTATCCATGCAGGTTGTAGCCAACCCCATCTAGAAAGATAAGGCTTTGGTTGTTGTTGTATAAAATAAAGTGGGTCTATGCATGCCCACACTTCTAGCGCTAAGGACTCTTAGAAGAAATGGACTCTTACATCACGTGACATCTTACAGATATATAATACCATTCGTCTACAAGTAGGAACCACATACACAGTCATAGGACATGGATATGGAAAATTCTAAAATTATAGGACAGAACATAGTTAAGATACAAGTACAACACATAAAATTTAAAAAACATTAACATATAAACACAAATCATAAATTAGAATAAAGACATCAATGCTTCATAAGTTAGCATTAATCATTGTAGACACAATAATATAATATCATTGATCTAGTTATTATGGTGTCACACTTGTACTGGTACAAAATTTTATAAAATATTAGAAAGATTAGCTAAAAATATTCAAAGGTATCCAATAATAGTCAAACATGATTCATGTCAGACACAAATACTGCAATCATTTTGAAGTTCTAATGCTTCCCATCGCTACACCAAACAGTACAGTTAAATTAAAAACCACTCCCCATTAAACCCGACTAACGAGTGTGGGGCGGAGGAAATCCTTGTACGTAGCCTTATCTGCATGTCTCAACCAATAGAGAAAGTCGATTACCAACATTAGTTTTAGTTCTGCTTCTAAAGAATCTAAACCACAAAATACTTCAATCCAGGATTTACTAAAGTTTAACAATGGCAAGCAATTTTGTAAACAAAGACCAATGCACTCAGCATTTCAGCTGCTTGTAAATACTACTCCCACTATAAAGCACAATTTTACAAGGATTTATCTTCCGATTCTGACAATCAAATGCTTTGCATTTTTACCCTAAAATTACTATTTTATATATTAACAATTTAAAGTGACTTTAAATTCAATTTTAGATTTAAGAGAAAAATTGTCACGCATGAAATAAAAGATTTTCTCTTACCACTGCCATTGCAGTTGTCACTTGTAGTTTGAATAATAAAGCATAAGTATATTGTTAATATCTTTTGAGAACCTATATGTGCCATGGTGATAAAAAAAAGACAAACCTTACTCCAAATTCATATATTGCTGCAAATAGTTCAGAAAGGAAACCAACCTTTGTTAGGCCATGTATACTTCCAGTGACAGGTGAAAAAGATGCATCCAGCATATCAAGGTGATGGATTATTTGAATGACATCAAGCTTTAAGTGGCTTAATTCATGCTGTAAAATGCTGCGATGAGTTGCTTCAGACTTAAACTTTTTATTTGCATGGCTTAATTCATGCTGTAAAATGCTAAGATGACTTGCTTCGCATTCAAAATTTCTCTTTGCATCCTTAAAAGTTTTCCTTGCATGCTTAAGCTCAATTTTTTTCCTTGCATGCTTTGCACGTAACTTCTCAAGACTGTTTTCCAAAAGCTGTACTTTAGTACTTTCATCATTCACACTGACATCAGGAGATACTTCAGAAATTTCATTGGGTTTTCTTAGAGATGAAAGTTCATGTATCTTCTGCTTCAAATCCTCAATTGTTCGCTTATCCTCTTCTATCTTCTGAGACATCTGATCAGCAAGGCATTTTGCTTCCATGGCCCTCTTCCAGTTATCTTCAGCAAGCTTCTTCTGCTCCTCTACTTTGACAAACTCTGCATCTGCACGCCTTTTCTCCCTAGCTGCCTTCTGTTTTTGAACCTCAACCCTTTCCTGAGCTTTTTCCATCTCTGACTCAGCATTTCTCTTTTCCACTGAAAGTTCATGTACTTTGACAAACTCTGCATCTGCACGCCTTTTCTCCCTAGCTGCCTTCTGTTTTTCAACCTCTACCCTTTCCTGAGCTTTTTCCATCTCTGACTCAGCATTTCTCTTTTCCACTGAAAGTTCATGTATCTTCTGCTTCAAATCCTCAATTGTTCGCTTATCCTCTTCTATCTTCTGAGACATCTGATCAGCAAGGCATTTTGCTTCCATGGCCCTCTTCCAGTTATATTCAGCAAGCTTCTTCTGCTCCTCTACTTTGACAAACTCTGCATCTGCACACCTTTTCTCCCTAGCTGCCTTCTGTTTTTCAACCTCTACCCTTTCCTGAGCTTTTTCCATCTCTGACTCAGCATTTCTCTTTTCCACTAAAAGCTTCAGGTTTTCAGCTTCAAACCTTTTGGTTGCCTCTTTAAACTTCGACACCTCAGATGCCAACTTCATTTTTGTTTCAGTAAGTTCTTCCCCCAACTGAACTTGCTGAACCCTATACTCCTCAGCTTTCTCTGCTTCAATTTTGGGAAGCTGCATCTCTTTCTCAACAGATTTATTCTTCTCTACTTCCAATAACTTCCGAGCTTCAGCAGCCTTCTTTTTCTCATCCTCAGCAAACTTCCTCCAAGAATCAGCTTTTATCTTTTCTTTCTTCAAAAGCTCCTTCAATCTATTGATTTCTGTTTCCCTATCATATATACAGGCTTGCAAAACTTCCACATCCCCATTTCCTTCCTGAGCACCCGCCCCACATTTCTGCTGCAATGTAGTGATCTCAGATTTTAAGGCAGAAACTTCATTCTCTAAACAAACCCTAGCATTGGATTCTTTCAGTTTTGCCTCTTCTTCAATTTTCACCCGCATTTGTTCTTCCCGATATGCTGCAGAGAATACATTACAAAAGTTTGGTTGAATAAAACAAGCATATTATACCTCTCTCACCTAAAACACACCATGAAAAAAGCACCAGAGAGATTCAAATACATCCATTCTTACTCAGAAGCAAACTATTGAAGCAACCATCCATATGCAATTTTCTATGATGCACAAATACACCAAAATTGGAAGTGTATTCAATTCACACTTTCAGCGTATCCCTTTTTTTTAGTGGATTTCTGCAGCCTCAGAATATTGCTATTAGAAAAGGTACGAGATATGGATTCAAGTCCTGTTCTCACCTATTATCTCCCTCAGGGAATATTTTCACTCTTGCAATCATGCCCAACTCAAAATTATCATACAAAACAGCACACTTTCATCCTCCACAAACAAACTAGAGTACGGTTGGCACTCAGGGTGTGGTAATCATATAATATACAAACACGAAGGAAACCTTGACATAACGGTTGATGTTATCGCCATGTGACCTTCTTAAGGAATGATATAATATAAAAGAATTAAAGTGTCTTCATCTAAAAGTTTAAGCTTTTGGGTTAAATTGGTTCTTTACATGGTATCAGAGTGTCTAAAATCCAAGGGATCTACAGTTTGATTCCTGCCACCCCGTTCTTCCAAAAAAAAAGTTTAATTTTCACGTTTCAAACCCTTAAAAAAAAAAAAAAAGAGGGCACTTGTTGTTGTGGGCAATCGTATAAGGCTCTTGGCGTGAGGAAGTGTGTTAAGGAATAATCTAATATAAAATAACAAAAACACCTTTAGCTAACAGCTTAAGTTTTTTGTTGAATTGGTTCTTTACATATCCGGAGATCAATGGTTCCATTCATGTAATCAGTTTCTTGCAAATGCAAACTAAGGCAGCCAACTATAGACCCACACATAGTGAAGCTTTATAGCACCAGATTCCCTTTTTTTCACATATATAAATATATTTAATCAGTATACATTGCCATACCCATATCTTATTTTTTTAATAATTAATTGCATTTGTGTATCATATATCACACACTCGTACTGGTACCTTACAACATAGGCAATTAGGCAAATTTATATGAAAGTCAGATACTATGTCATGATCGATTACCTTTATCGAGGTTCACATTCTGAGCTTCAACGACATTAATTCTCTGTTCAAGGAGCTTCACAGCTTGGCGTAGAGCGTTGCGTGACTCTTGAAGCTTTGAACACTTCTTCTTCAACTGATAACAAAAATCAAAACACAAATGCTGAGTTTAATTATAACTGCAAAAACTGAACAATGAAATCAAATCAAATCAAAAAAGAATGAAATGAAAGCATACCTCAGCGCAGCAGCTATTTTCTGGTTCAGGATTCAATGCATTCACTGTAGCCATATTTTATTATCTCTGTTAAACTGAACAACGAAATAACCTTTCTCTTTCACTTTTTTTTTTTTCTCTCTTAAATAGTGGTTTGTGTAGAGTGATTCTGAAAATGAAAGAGGATTTTAAAACCCTAAAACCCCAATAACTTTGATTCGCACGGTTCAGTGTTAACGGACAGTGCCATGCTTGTGTTTCGAACCAGACTGTCTCACTCTGTAGTGTTGTTCTTGCGCCTCAAATTAATTTAAAAGAACCATTTAAATAGCTATAAATTATAAACTCACTCCTGTTCCGTTTTTTTTTTATTATTATAATTTAATTCCTAAACCAAAGGTAAAATATATTTATTTTACTATTTCTCTTTCTTTTTCCATATATCCCCACTTCTTCCTAAATTTTATTTTCTTATTATATTTTTTTTATGAAAAAAAACATGGTAAAAATCATCAACTTTTAGTAATTTAAAATTGCATACCTTATTACATTATTTATTGTGAATGAAGATTAATAAAATACCTTTTAAGTAATATTGACTTACTTATTTATAAATTCCTCTTATAAATATTTTATATTTTTAATCATTCACATTTTATATTTATTTTTCTAAACAATAATAGCTAAAGATCATATTTCAAAATACTTGATATGGATTATTGCATTTTATAAAAATTCCATACATTATTGCGTTATCATTCTTGAACGAAGTTTAGTGAAATACTTGATATGGATTATTCTTTTACTTATTGATAAGTTTTCCTTTATATATTTCTTGATTTTGATTCTTTTAATCTTTCAAAATTTTATTTCTCTTTTACTTTTATTTTTGTGAAAAGAATAGTTAAATGTCATTAATTTGTATTAAATTAAAAAATGCATACTATAGGACAGTATTAATCTTTTAAAAAGATTAATAAAAATCCAAATTACTGAAATACCTTTTACAAACTTAAAAATTTTCTTTTTTTCTTGATTTTTAATATTTTTATTATTTAAGTTTATGAACTTTTTTATATTTCTTTTTAGGCTTTAATGTTTCTAAAGTGAATATAGATAAGTTATTTACATTCACTTCCAAAACGACGTCGTTTAATAAAAAATTATAATGAAAAAGACTATTATAACCCTGAAATAAATTATAATTACAAAAATATCTTAATTTTCGTCTCAAAACGACGTCATTTTGAGCTCACTGTAAATAAGTTATCTACATTGACTGTAGAAAAAGCGAACCCTTCTTTTTATAACAAAAAAGAAAATAAATATCATCAAATTTTAATAAATTAAAAAAACTATAATTTATTGCACTGTTAATCTTAGGTGAAGATTAATAAAATACCTTTGAAATCATATTCTCTTACTTATTTATAAATTTCCTCTTATATCTTTCATTAATTTTAATATTTTAAACTTTACAAATTTTATTTAAATTTTATATTTATTTTTCCAAAAATTAATTATTAAATATCATTAATTTTTTATTAGAACTATTTAAATATGTATAAATTATAATACTCCTGTTCCATTTTTTTATTATAATTTAATTCCTAAACCAAAGGTAAAATATATTTATTTTACTGTATCTCTTCCTTTTTCCATATATCCCCACTTCTTCCTATATTATATTTTCTTATTATATTTTTTTATGAAAAAAAAAGCATAATAAAAATCATACTCTTTTAGTAATTTAAAATTGCATACCTTATTACATTATTAATTGTGAATGAAGATTAATAAAATACCTTTTAAGTAATATTGATTTACTTTTTTTATAAATTTCTCTTATAAATATTTTATATTTTTAATCATTCAGATTTTATATTTATTTTTCTAAACAATAATGACTAAAGATCATTATTTTTTATAAATTAATCATGCATATCTTTTTTCATATTAATAAACTCTTTTAAGTATAACTTCTTTACTTGTTTATAGAGTTTCTTTCATATATTTTTTTAATTTTTAAATGCCTTGAAATTTCAAAGTTTTATTTATTTTTTATTTTAATCAAAAAAATAAAAATCAAAGATCATTAATTATTCACAAATTAAAGAATTCATACATTATTGCTTTATCAATCTTGAACGAAGTTTAGTAAAATACTTGATATGGATTATTCTTTTACTTACTGAGAAGTTTTCCTTTATATATTTCTTGATTTTGATTATTTTAATCTTTCAAAATTTTATCTCTCTTTTACTTTTATTTTTATAAAAAGAATAGTTAAATATCATTCATTTTCATTAAATTTAAAAAATAATATATTACAGTACTAATCTTATAAAAAATTATTAAAAATCATACCGAAATACCTTTTAAGTATTGTTCTTTTACAAACTTATAAATTTTCTATTTTTCTTTATTTTTAATATTTTTTATTATTTAAATTTATTTAATTTTTTATATTTCTTTTTATAAAAAAAAAAGAAAATAAATATCATCAAATTTTAATAAATTAAAAAAACTATACTTTTTATATTATTTATATAAAGATCAATAAAATACCTTTCAAATCATATTCTCTTACTTCTTTATAAATTTCCTCTTATATCTTTCTATAATTTTAATATTTTAATATTTTTAAATTTTATTTAAATTTTGTATTTATTTTTCCAAAAATTAATTATTAAATATAATAAAAAATTAAATTAAAAATGCATAATTTATAACGTTATTATTCTTACGTAAAGATTAATAAAAAAGTGTTATAAATAATACAATTATATCATTATATGAATGTCCATAACCCCTAACAAATAATGCGCAGTATATGTAACCAACGTTGTCAAAATTAAGTTTCTACGTAAAAAATGAAAGAAGATGATAGAAACATAAATCATAAAAATAACACGAAACATAAATTTTCTACTCCTTAATATCAATATATGTGTGTGTATATCACATAATTAAGTCACTACAATATAAGTCACATAACTACATAAGACATAAGTCCAAAAATACAAAAAAATTTAACAACTCCTACAATCAAGTTTCAAAACATTAAAAGAATAAATTTCCAAAACATCAAATCAAACACATCATCTTGCACCAGTTATATGTCCTTAATGCCGTTTTCTATTGATCCTATAACAAGTTCATTTATAATAAAACGTAATAGATTGATTCAAAATCCACCTCAACTTAGTACTCAAACTTTTCACCAATGTTTTCACCCTCTTCTTTCTCTGCAACAGTGCCCTTGCGCAAGTTTTTTTCAAATAGCAAGAAAAAGATACTGTGCATTTTGATTTGGAGAAAATGAAAATTACTTTTTTAAAATAAATAAAATAAAATCGATTCATGGGTTAAAAGTTGACTCGATTTGTTTTTTTTTTTTGGGTATAAGACTCGGTTCAATTTTTTGGTTTGGGGGAAAATGTAGAAACTTGCATTTTTACCTGTTTTTACTAAGAAAATTGTATCTCACTTCAGTAAAAACATGAAAACGTAAATTTTTACCTTTTTACACTAGTTTTTTTACAACAATGTATGTAACTCTTATGAATTAATAATAGGCTTTAATATTTCTACAGTGAATGTAAATAAGTTATCTACATTGGCTTCCAAAACGACATCATTTTGGGTTGAAAAATTAAAAAATTATAATGAAAAAGACTATTATAACCTTGAAATAAATTATAATTACAAAAATACATTGATTTTCGCCTCAAAATGATATCGTTTTGGTCTCAATGTAAATAAGTTATTTACATTGATTATAGAAAAAACAAACCCTTAACAATATGCAATTAAAAGGTTTAATTATGTCATTTATTTCATTGTAACACAATGATAGTTAAGAGTATATGAACAAACCTCATCTAATGTACACATCTGATATAATTATTGGCAATACAATTAGAAAAGATATTCCTCTACCTTTCTCTATTGTCTATAATTTTTACTGGTTATTCCTTTTCAAATTACACTCGGTCCAGATGGAGGCAGCCTTCCTGAAATCATGAAGAACATGGTATATGCTTTCTAATTTGGTGACACACCCATGACAGTATGGAGATCCTCTCCATTTGGCCGTGTGTTCCTTCGTCAGCAGCCGCCCATGGTATACCATCCAGACAAAGCAGCAGATTCTTTAGGGGCCTCTCCACTTCCAGATTAAGTTCCATGTTGGATCGATCTCCAGAGTATCAAACCTCATCAAATGGTTATAAGCAAGTTTAATCACATTCTTCTGAGCCCCCAGGTTCCCCCCAATTAGATAGTCATGACCCCTTTCCTCCGAAGGAGGGAGAATAGCATTAGTAGAATTCACAGCCTCTTCATGCACCGTAGATTGCAGAAGATCGATATTCCATTCTCCAGTCCTATGGTCTCTTAAATCAGCCACCCTGGTATCAGTATTAATTAACATTGATTCATCCAAGGAGCACTCAATGAGGGGTCTCTTGAGATAGGTCTAGTTATCTTGCCAGAAACGGATGTCCTTCCCATTACCCACATCCCACTGCATACTACCAAGGAACTCATCCCACACTCCACCTACTCCTTTCCACAGAGAAGAGTCATAAGCTTTAACTTATGGTTTGCCTTCTTAGGTCCATACTCCTCTTGTATTTACCTCTCAGAACCTGAACCCACAGGGCGTTACTGTTATTGAGCATCCTCCAAGCAATTTTGTGCATAAAAGCAGCATTATGAATCTTCAAGTTATGAATTCCCAGCCCTTCTGAGTTCCTTGGCTTGCACATCGTTTCCCAGGCTATCATGTGAACTTTTTTCTTCTCCATAGAGTCACCCCAGATAAACGCACGCTGGATTTACTCAATCTCATTGCAAATAGAGGTTGGAAGGGTCCCATGTTGCATGTGGTAAACTGGAATAGAGCTCACGACAGAGTTAGCAAGGGTCACTCTCCCTGCAAAGGATAGAAGCTGACTCTTTCACTTAGACAACCTCACTTTGACCCTATCCAAGACACCAGCATAATTCCTCTTCCTCCCCTGACCATGATATAGCATGGATCCAAGGTATTTGCCTAAGGAATCAGCAACCGTGAATCCACTGGCACTAGTAATCTCTTCTCTAGCCGCAAAGGATGTATTTTTTGAGAAGTAAATCACCGTCTTTTCTATGCTCACTAATTGACCAGACATGTCACAAAACTCCTTTAGGCAGCCCATCATCACTCCTAATTGATCTAAATTTGCTTCGCCAAAGAGAACTAGGTCATCTGCGAACATAAGATGGGAGATACAAGGCCCCTTTCTACTCGCTTTCATAGGTTTCCACCTCTTACTCTGGACCTCTTTAGCAATGAGATGGGATAGTTTATCCATACAGAGTACAAACAAATAGGGAGAAATAGGGTCTCCCTGACAGATGCCTCTAGTAGGTCTAAACTTGTTGGAGGGGCTGCCATTCCAAAGAACCTGAAAATTAGTTGAGTTTATGCAAGCTTCAATAATTTTAACCAAGTGCTGAGGGATGCCGGCCTCTATCAAACAGAGGTTAACAAACTCCCAATTCAAACAGTCGTAGGCTTTAGCTAGATCAATTTTGATGGACATGTAAGCCTTCTTACCTGTAAGTATATTCATGGAGTGGGTCATCTCCTGCGCTATGATCACATTATCATGAATAACTCTCACCGGCACAAAGCTGGTCTGGAAAGGAAAAATGAGCCTATCCATCACCGGTTTAAGCCGATTGACAGTCAACTTGGGTATGGCCTGATACAAGACATTACAAAGAGTTATCGGCCGGAACTGCTCAACTCTCTCTGGCTTATCAATTTTGGGGATCAAGACCAGCAAGGTTTCATTGATGTTAAAAATCTCTTCAGGTTTATCAATGTACCCTCTGATGTCGTTACACACCTTGCTAGCTAAGAAGTTCCAATTTCTTTGATAAAAGGCTGCTGGAAACCCATCAGGTCTAGGGGCCTTATAAGGGCCCATTTGGAAAAAGGCATTCCTTATCTCCCCATCTGAGAAAGGTTTACTGAGATTCTGCAGTTGAGGAGTCTCCATTTGGGGCCAACATTTTTCTGTATTCCTCCAACACTTAAAAGCCTGGTCTTCAGAAAAAAGATTGACATAAAAGCTGGTCACCAAGTTCTTCAGGGCTTCATCACTTTTTATCCAAATCCCCCCTTCATTCCTCAGCGCCATGATCTTGTTCTTTCGTCTTCTAGTGATAGTCGTGGCATGATAGAACTTTGTGTTCCTGTCCCCATCACTAATCCAAGCCGTTCTAGCTTTATGATACCACAGTTGTTCTTCTAATTCCAAAGTGTCATCCAGCTCCTTTCTCAACTGCAAGTCCAGTTTGATTAAGAAAGGATTATACTGCCAATCAAGCCTTTTTTGGATACCATCCAGCCTACAGATCAAGGAGTTCTTTTTCCTGTTTATGATGCCATAGGTGTTAGAATTCCAGTCCCTTAGGACAGGGACCAGGTTGGAGAGATTGGCAGGGGTGTCATCTTGAAGCTCCCAATTATCCTCCAGAAGCTGATTAAAACTAGGATGATCAAGCCAAGGGGGAAAGAATCTGAATGGTCTGTGGACCTACTCATCCGAGTTGTTTAACATAGAGATTAGAAGAGGACTATGATCAGAGTACAGTCTTGGGAGAACCTTGACCACAGCTTCCTCGAAACACAGTCTCCATTGGGTATTGGCCACGGCTCTGTCTAGCCTCTTGAAAACACAGTCAAGGTGAGAGAACTTTGGCCCCTTCCAAGTAAACCGAGACTCGTAGCTCCCCAGATCCCGTAAATTACAGTCATTTAGCACAGCAAAAAAATCTAAACATCTATTGAGGTTAACTGGAGCTCCACCTCTTTTTTCACTAGCCGAGGGTATCTCATTAAAGTCTCCCGTGAGAAACCAAGGTTCATCAAGCATAGAATGGAGACGACGAAGATCACACCAGAGATCTTGCCGATTATCAATTCTGGGGCTGGCATATATGACTGTAAAAGGGAAAGGGGGTTTATTGGGAATAGAAATCCTAACCATAATAAACTGAGTACCTTTCTCAATTAACTTGACCAAGCAACTGTCCTGGTTCCAGAGGATTCAAATTCCTCCGGAGAAGCCCTCTGCCTCTTCGATGATGGAGTTATCATAACCCAGACTACGGATGATTTTTGCAGCACGCCCACCACTCACCCTTGGTTCAAGGATCACAATCATATCGCACTTATATTTCTTTTTCATGGTTCCCAGAATTCCCTTAAACCTCTTCTTGGCCGCTCCTCGGCAGTTCCAAGTGATGACGTTCATTGGACACATGTGGGGGTTATGGTGGGAACCTTGGGCCCACTTCTCCCATTAACCTGACTTTCTACAAGTGGTTGCATTTCCCTGCCCACCAACGACATCTTCGTGGGGCTATTGCTCCTCGATCTCTGGACTCCATTGTCCCTGTGCCTTTCTGGGGGTAAATTCTCCTTCCGAGACAAGTTTGGGATCACCAAGCTTTTGGGCTGCATACACGCAATAGCTCTGCTCAATGTTGCTTCATCTAGCGTTGTGTCCATGTACCTCATCTGGACTAGGATCTCTTGTTCTCTTTGCTTTCTCTGCCACTTGAGCTGGGATTCCTCTGCAGATCCTTGATTTAGGGAAGTTTCAGTCTCCACCGATGCTGGGCAGATGATATTCGATGTGGATAAGGGCTTAAGATGGGACTGAGCTTTTCCTTGCGCTGGCGTGTTGTTGACGTGGGTGTTTGGGCCCTTACTACCCCCGTGGCCCAACATGGGGTTGCTTTTCATTCCCCTGTCTTTGTGAGATGTGGTCCTACCTTTTCCTGCAGGCCCCTTTACTTGCCTGGCTTGCTCTCTGTGTAATTGAATAACTGTTGGTTCTTTTCCCCTATTCAAAATGGTCAATTCTTTGATGGGGACGGTTCTCTGATCTTCGGTACTAGCTAAGTCTACTCCTGCAATTTCGTCTGCTTTTGCCAATACATCAAATCTAGTATTGGAACTACCTCCTCTTGGCCCACCTGCCGCCATCTTCTTTGGGAATTTCCCGGCGATTTGGTTTGCTGAAGGACCACCGTTTCTTCCCTCTAAATGGCCTTGTGGAATAGCCTTTGCCCTTCTTCCTCTATTTTGTTTCTGAACCACCATCCAGGAGCCAAAAGCCTCCACTGATACAATCCTATTCGCAGGATTGTGTTGTGTTTCCTGGAGCTGGACCTACTTCCCTGACTGGTCAAAAATCGCGGGTTTCTCTGTGCTACTTCCTCCACTGCATGAATCTTACCTATGCCCGTACCGACCACAACCAAAGAAAATCAGATGCAATCCTTCGTAAGCCACATTTAGAATTTTATCTCCTAACTCTCCTAACTGGAATTGTGAGATGAAGTTTTTCCTCATATCAACTTCAATACAAATTCTAGCGTATTTTCCTTTCTCTGTGTATTCTCCCTCCCCACCATCCGATTTCCTCAAAGAGTTCTTGTCAACCTTGAGGGTCTTCCCCAGGAGGTTACCTATTTTCCAGAGGTGATGGGTTGTGTAGAATTCCAAAGGTAGCCTCGGGATACGGACCCAGACAGCCATTCTTTTGACTTCTTCCTCATAGGGATCAAACAAAGGCCTCCATCGTTGCACCACCACATAGTGGTCCACCACTATCCAAGGGCCTCCATGCAGGACATTATAATAATCCTTCTCCTCCTTGAAATTAATCAGGATGTACCCGTTATCTAGGTCGATGACCTCCATTCCTCCTAGGAGTTTCCATTGATTTTTCAGTCTGGTTATCAGAAATCTGTTACTAATTTTTCTGCCCAGAAGCTTGATAATAAGAGCTTTTCTCCACTTCCTACAGTCTTCTTTCTGTTGCTTTTTTGAGAAAAATTACACTGGACAAAGCGGGTTCGCTTGTTTCACCGGACGTTCCTCTTCTAGGACATCGTCCTCCTCCTCTTCCCTCCTCTGGATAGTCATCCAGTCCTCGTCGTCGCTGCAAATGTCGTCCTCGTTCCCATTAAGCTTTAGAATAATATCTTTATAGGAGACTGCGCGATTTCCTACAGGGCATGCCTTTATTCTAACTGGCTCTGTTTCGACAATAGGCCAAGGGTTCCTTTCCACCATATCCTCACAGTTTGCTTTCTCCAACATATCTTCGTCCACAGACTCTTCTGGGGGTTTCCTCTCCTATTTCTTCGACGACTCCATAGCTTTCTTGTAGGGGAACATCCCCATATCTTTCCCTGGAGGACCTAGGGACAGAGGTCGAAGAGGCACAGGGGAGTTGGCGAAGAGAGAGAACAAAGCGTTTTAGATGGTGAAGAGAGAGAACAAAGTGTTTTTTTTACTTATTTCTGTGTTTTTTTTTTGTAATGAAAAGGAAGAAAACTAACAAGCTACCTTTGGCTATTTTTTGATTACCTTTAAATTTTACAATAACTTTGATTCGCACCGTGCAGTGTTAGTGGACACTGCCGTGCTTGTGTTTCGAACCAGACTGTCTCACTCGGTTGTTCTTGCGCCTCAAATTAATTTAGAAAAACTATTTAAATATGTATAAATTATAATACTCTTGTTCCGTTTTTTTATAATAATTTAATAACCAAATGTAAAATATATTTATTTTACTGTATCTCTTCCTTTTTCCATATATCCCCACTTCTTACTAAATTTTATTTTCTTATTATATTTTTTTATGAAAAAGACATAGTAAAAATCATCAACTTTTAGTAATTTAAAATTGCATACCTTATTACATTATTAATTGTGAATGAAGATTAATAAAATACCTTTTAAGTAATATTGATTTACTTTTTTATAAATTTCTCTTATAAATATTTTATATTTTTAATCATTCACATTTTATATTTATTTTTCTAAACAATAATGGCTAAAGATCATTATTTTTTATAAATTAGTCATGCATATCTTTTTTTCATATTAGTAAACTCTTTTAAGTATAACTTCTTTACTTATTTATAGAGTTTCTTTCATATTTTTTTGATTTTTTCAATGTCTTGAAATTTCAAAGTTTTATTTATTTATTTTTTTATCATTATTTATTTTTTTATCAAAATATAACAATCAAAGATCATTAATTTCTCACAAGTTAAAAAATCCATACATTATTGCATTATCAATCTTGAACGAAGTTTAGTAAAATACTTAATATGGATTATTCTTTTGCTTATTTATAAGTTTTCTGTTATATATTTCTTGATTTTGATTCTTTTAATCTTTCAAAATTTTATCTCTCTTTTACTTTTATTTTTGTAAAAAAATAGTTAAATATCATTAATTTGCATTAAATTAAAAATGCACACTATAGTACAATATTAATCTTATAAAAAGATTAATAAAAATCCAAATTACCGAAATACCTTTTAAGTATTGTTCTTTTACAAACTTAAAAATATCATTTTTTCTTGATTTTTATTATTTTTATTATTTAAATTTATTTACTTTTTTATATTTCTTTTTATAACAAAAAAATAAAATAAATATCATCAAATTTTAATAAATTAAAAAAATATATACTTTTTTATATTATTTATAAAATACCTTTGAAATCATATTCTCTTACTTATTTATAAATTTCCTCTTATATCTTTCATTAATTTTAATATTTTAAAATTTCCAAATTTTATTTAAATTATGTATTTATTTTTCCAAAAATTAATTATTAAATATTTTTTAATTTTTTATAAATTAAAAATACATAATTTATAACGTTATTATTCTTAAGTAAAGATTAATAAAAAAGTGTTATAAATAATATAATTATATCATTTATATGGATGTCCATAACCCCAAAGAAATAATGTGTGGCATATGTACCTAATGTTGTCAAAATCGAGTTTTTACGTAGAAACAGAAGAAGATGGTAGAAACGAAAATCGTAGAAACAACACAAAATGTAAAGTTTCTACTATTTAAGGTCAATATACAAAATTATATATATATATATATATATATATATATATATATATAATATCACATAAGTCACTATTCAAAATTCAATGAACAACTTCATATTTAAAATATATAAGTCATATAACTACATAAGACATAAGTCCAAAAACACAAAAAGAGTTTAACAACTCCTACAATCAAGTTCCAAAACATCAAAAGAATAAAGTTTCGAAACATCAAATCAAACACATCATATTGCACCAATTGCATGTCCTTAATGTCTTGTTCTTTTGATACTATAACAAGTTCATTTGCAATAAAATATAATAGATTGGTTCAAAATCCACCTCAGCTTGGTACTCAAACTTTTCACCAGTGGTTTCACCCTCTTCTTTCTCTGCAACAATGACCTTGCGCGAGTATTTTTTTTTTTTAGATAGCAAGAAGAAGATATTGTACATTTTGATTTGACGGAAATGGAAATCATTTTTTTAAATAAATAAAATAAAACCGGGTCATTGGTTAAAAGTTGACCCGAATCTTTTTTTTTTGTATAAGACCCGGTTCAGTTTTTTGGTTTGAGTACAAACGTAGAAACCTGCATTTCTATTGTTTTTATGCAGCGTTTTTATCAGTTTTTACTACGAAGATTTTTCACCAACTGGATACTGATTATTTTATCTACTGGCTGATTTATGTTGATGACATGTTAGTTGCATCTAAGGACATAAAGGAAATTAACAAACTAAAATCATTGTTGAAAAAGGAATTTAAGGTAAAATTCCTTGGTCCAGCCAAGATGATACTTGGCATGGACATCACAAGGACAAGAGATGAGAGGAAAATGACTCCCTCTCAATCTGAGTATGTGAAAAAAGTCTTAAAGACCTTTGACATGTACCTAGTCAAACTTGTAAGTGTTCCACTTGCTGGTGACATCAGATTAAAGGCTATAGATGGTCAGTTAGCCTCGGTTAAGGCTTCTTTTATGTGCAACATTCTATACTTTAATGTTGTAAGATGTTTAATGTATGCCATGATAGGTTCTAGGCCTGATATTGCATATGGTGTTAGTGTTGTCAGTAGATACATGAGTAAACCATTTAAGGAACATTGAAATACTATAAAATAGTTACTAAGATACCTTAGTGGCTCTGTTGATAGTTGCATACATTACACTGCTGAAAACTCAGTTAATTTTGATATTATTGGTTATTGTGATTCTGATTATATTGTTGACCTTGACAAAAGAAGGTCTTTAACTTGTTTTGTTTTTTGTGTGGGAGGAATTGTGGTGAGCTGGATTGCAAGCTTGCAACATATTGTGGCACTCTCCATAACTAAAGTAAAGTATGTAGCTCTTACAAAAGCGATCAAGGAAGCAATGTGGTTACACGATATTGTTTCTGAGTTGGGTTTAGGTAAGGACTCACCTAAGGTATTTTCTAATTCTCAATCTGCCATACATTTTTTCAAAAATGGTGCATACCATGAAAGGACCAAACATTTAGATGTTAGGATGCATTTCATTAGGGAAATAATTGGAAATGGTCAGGTTAGTGTGAATAAAATATCAACTAATATTAGTTCTGCTGGTATTTTAACTAAGACTGTTCTTGTTAGTAAATTTAGATAGGCTATAAATTTGCTAAAAAATAAAACCTCCCTAACTACATGCATAGCATAGGCCTTGGGTTAAACGCCAAAAAATTTGGGTATGCACTTTGTTTTGTTGTATGTTTAGTAAATAGGTGGAGATTTGTTGTGGATATTACCTAAACTTGTAGCTATCTATATGCTTAAGTCATTTGCTCCATATTTGTATTTTCATTTTGCTGCCACTAATATTTAGCTTATTCATATGGTAACTGTTTTATGTTTCATATTAGCTTGTGTGTCGAAGCTTGTGTTTTATTTGTGAGGCCTAAAATGTTATTTTTCATATGTTGGTTATTTGTAACCTAAGTTAAGACATTGCGTTTTACTGCTATAATAAAAATTCCAAATAATTGTGACTTTAGATATGCGTGGCATATTTCTGTTTTGCTTAAAGATTCAGATTGCTCTTTTCTCTCCCTGGTTCATTCAGGTTCTTTGAAAGAAAGAAAAACTTAGGGTTTTGTCGAGTGTGTGTGAGGGAAATTTGAGTGAGAAATACCAAGAATCTCATCTTGGTGTAGTTGAGAGATTTATTCCTTGTGTAGTGGAGCATCTTCTAATCGATTTACTTTTGGGAGATACGATCATCAGAAGGTTAAAGATGAATCAAAATGGTGAGCTCGCGGACTGATGTAGAGTTGGTGAAACCGTGGAGCTGAGGTGCTGGTGATGTTGGTGCTTGCTTAAGAACGGTGTTATCTTGGCTTTATTTATTTTTTCTGATGTTTCATTTCTTGTAGTAAATCATTTGTAAATGTGTTGCTCTATTTCAGAATTGGTATTTCTCGGTTATGTTGAGTTGTTGTTATCTGTAAATGGTTTATGTATGTTCTGTTAGCTGCTGTTTTATCTGTAACTATTAAACAATCTTCTACCTATAGTCTTTTATTTAATAAAAGTGCATCCTAGAGGGCGTTTAACTCTCATAGGCCAACTTGGTTGTAGGAAACTGTAAGAACGTGCACCGTTAATTTAGGAAATTAATTAAATAAATAGGAGATTAAAGAAATAATTCCATAATTGACCTTGAATAATTATTAGATGACTTAAATAATTATAGTAAGTGCTTAATAACATTGAAAGTCGCTTTTTTGACGAAAAGTGCAGATATTGGTCCTGCTCCACGGTATAAGTGCGTACCGATGAAGTATCCCGAAAAATTATAATGAGTGCATGAGTATTCCTAGGATAATATATAGGACTACAAAAACAAGTTTCAAGTCAAAATGACGAGAATTGATGTCAGAACTAATACTGACAGCGTTAAAATGCGTATCGGAAAAGTGTTGCGAAAAATTAAAATTAAAATATGAAAAATCTTAGAAAAATGACTAGGTTCAGAATATGAAGTTTGAGGTTAAAATGATAAGCGTAGCTATTAATGCTAATACTGCGCGATTAACTTAAGTGCACTTATAAATACAAAGGGCACATAATCCTAGGTCACTTTTCTTCATCCTCTTCGTGGCATTTCTGAACCCTTGGGTGGCAGCCACCTTCCTCCACCATTTCCCCTCCATTGGAGCACCAAGAGACCACATTTTCTCTTGGTTTCTTCACAAAAGTTCCTTGTGTGTGTGCTCTAGCCTTGGGTGGGTGAAAGTCTTGGCATTTCTGAGTTGTGAAGTCAGTTTGGTGTGAGTGAGGGTTGCTAACTTGTGGTGAGGTTGTGGGAGTCTTGTGAATGGTTTTTGAAGCTTCAAGGTGCCATCTTGGTAGAGAAAGGATCAAGCTTTGGTCACTATTTCGTGGCTTTGTAGAACCAGACTTTTGGGGACAGATTTGAGAGCTCTAAGAGCACACATTTCTGCTGTTTTGAGACCTCTATAGGTATACCTTGATCATTCCTCTTGAAATCCATGATTTTAGCTTGTTTAAGTCACTAAATGAGGGAACTTTGATTAATCAAGTTAAAAGTGGTTAATTTATGCATGTTTAATGCTTTGGAACTTCTGTTTATGAGAAAAACCGAACCTTGGATCATTAAGAACCTTTCCCATCTCGGATTATGCAGAAATTTGCTGCAGAATTCTGTTCTGCACGCAAGGGAATCGATTCCGTTCTGTTGGGAATCGATTTCCAAGTGCTGGAATGGATTCCCCATGTTTGGGAATCGATTCCTACATGTGACAACAACGACCTAGTTTAGTAAAATCGTGATATCTCGATCTAAAGAGCTTCAAATTGAGTGAGGTTTGAACCTATGTAAATATAACACATAGGTATAAAATCTTGTAAAATTTCATAGTCATTGGATAAGTGGTTTGGTCGTAGTGTTGGTTTGAAGTCGCGACTTGATTGCTGGAAATTCAGTTTGCAGCAGTCACTTTGTGAAAAATATAACTGGAGTTATACAACTCCGATTGAGACGTATAATATGTCGTTGTAAAGATAGAGATGTCTAATTTAACATATTAAAATCTTAGAATTTTTGCTAAAGATTTGCAATTAAGTTTTTGAAAAGAGTAAACGCGGTTTTAATGCTTAAGGCTTTGAGGAAAGCGTGCAGTAAGCGAAAATGAGAAAGAAAACGTATTCCTTTTGACATGAAATTATAGAGCATGAGTATTGATGATATTTATGTTATAAAAAGACCTTGATCCTGCTGTTTTGTGACTTGTGGACTGCTGTTTGGATTTTAAGTTTGAGTATACTACATGACAGGTAAGCTTTCGTGACCTCGGATTGATCTGTTGCTTATTCCACCGACCTCCGTGGGAGGGTGGTTTATATGCATGTATGCTTTTATGAAAATGATATATGCATTGATATACGTCTGAGACATGTTGATGTAGTTGTTGATGTAATGTATGAATGTCATGTTAGTACTTGTACGATTAGGCAGCCACCCTGGTGTGCAAGGCATATGTAATGTATGAATGTGATGTTAGTACTTGTACGATCAGGCAACCACCCTGTTGTGCAAGGCATGAGGCAGACTCCCTCATTTTGGTAGGTAATAGGCGTGTATAAACCCTATCAAGTTCCCTGGCCAGTTGAACCGCACTTGCATACATCACATGATTAATAAGTTGTAGTACTTGGCTCGTTGAGCAAGAGATGATAATGTCATGATATAAATGCCTTAACATGAACATGCATTGAAAATTACTGTTTTTGAACTTATATTATACTTGTAAGTGAGCTTGGGGCGGAAGAGTCCTTGAGGACCCCTTGTCTTACTGAGATTTCTTCTTAGAGATCTCACCCCATGTTTGGGGCACATTTTTAGGTTCAGGTACCTCGGGGGTTGATACCTCTGGTGGCAGGAGGCCGGAGCTGAGTTGATTTATGCATGTTGTTGTGCTGATATTTCTGGATGATTATTATGCTATGCTTTTGCTATATTGTTATTTGAGCTGAGACTATGCTGAGCTTTGTTGCCTTATTTGGTGAGCATGGGGATTGTCCATGCCACATTGATTATGCTTTGTTTATTTAGACCCGAGTTGTATAATGTATCAGGCTTTTGTCCGATCTACGTGTTGTAGTTCCGTGACTAGATACTCACTTAATTAATTAGGTTATTCAGTTAGCTTTTATTACAATTTACATACAGGCATTATTTTGAAAATGGATTAGGTAATCAACTTGGTTAATATTAATGACATCATAATTGAAAAGAAAAAGTTAGCTTCCGCATTTAATTAGTTGCGCTACTGCCATATGTATGTTTAATACACCGGGTGCACACGGGGTGTTATAGAAACTCTCTCTAACAAAGAGTTTCTGAACCAAGTATAAATTTCTAGTGTGTTGTTCTTTATGTTTTCTGCTTCTGCAAGTCTGTTTTTGGGGTCTATTCTTGATAGTTCGATATCAGGAACTGTAACAAAGTAAGATTGAAAAAAAATGGTAAAATTTGTAGAATCGCCATGTTTACCTGTACAAAATGTATAATCAAAACAATCAACCTGTCTGAAAAATCAGAAACTCGTGTCACTCGAGAATATGATCAGCCTTTACACGATTTTTGGAATATCCTCGTTTTGTTTTATGAAGTTAGGACGCTCCATTTTTTGCTCAAAAAGTATAAACCCTTTAAGTTACAAGCTTTGCTACTGTTGGTTTAGGATGCCAGTTGTGTTTTTTGCTTGGGGCTTACACTGTTCATTCTCTTTGGGTTCACTGTTTCATTTTTAGTTTTTCCTTCTTTGCATTTTTATTGGTTCGCTTTGGGTTTCCTCCATATTATGTCCTTCTGTTACGTATGTCTATGTTTGACTTACAATATTATAATAAATAACACCTTAAATTATATAAAATATTGTGTTCACCCCGTAGTACTCCGGTTGTTAACATACATAATATTATAGCGCACACAGCGGGAGTCTTTATTTTATTAAATATAAAATCGTCTCTTGAAAATATGAGTAAACTTTTTTCAAAATATTTTCTAAAACATTTTCCAAAATCGTTCACATGAGATATTGCCTCAGCGTAAATCTAAAACATACAACTACTAACTAATCACATAAGCCAGTATTAGTGGTCATTGACTAACCGGATATAACAACAGGTGTCATTCCTGCCAGAGTCTCACAGACAGTATAACGGTTGTTTAACGGATAACTGGGAGATAAGAGTCTCACTCCATAATACAATCCTGATAGACACAGTTTATAAACAGACAGCTCACAAGTCCCACACGGACTGTGATCCCCTCAATGGGTCATTACATACATAATGGCTACGTGTCCAAATTAATAAATCCATACATCATGTCTATGTGTCTTCATCACATACATCTAACATAACTCATAATAAGTACATCCATAATCCAGAAGCTCAAATAATAACAATCCTGAGCATTATTACATACAGTAATATAGTCTCAAAATAATCTAATTGGGCATGTCAAAACACTATGCATGTCATATCATAATATAATAGCGTAAAACAAATAGCAGCCTCAATCCACTAATCCCTAGCTGGGCCCTTGCCCCTAGACTGCTCACTGCTACCATGGGTACCTGAAATGATGTCCCAAAAAGGGATAAGATAACAACATCTCAGTAAACTCAAGGTTCTTAGAGGATCCTCTAATCCCCTGAGCTCACTTCCTGCATGATAAGTCGGATATAGAGCATATATAACAAACATACAGCATAAACATAACATCATAATTCATCCTCTGGTTAACTATTCAAGGGCTCTTCCCAAGAATAGCTAATTGACATGTCTCATATGCCTAGTGTGACTCCCAAGGTCAAGCCATAGGCAGTCAACACAAACTGTAATATGAAATAACTCTCAGGGTTAAGCCATAGGCAGCCTACATACATATTCATTGACCAGGAACCTCATCACATACATCATCAGTGCATCATCAAAACATCAAGAATCATATAATATCTATATGAATGTGAATAAATGCATATATATCACATATCACATACTTTCATACAATTCAACCATAATGCCCACCATCATGGTGGGGCCACAAAAGAGAGAAGCAACCAAAACCAGGAGCTTACCACAAGCCCACACTCCAATATAATACATATGCTCCAAAACAATCCTTAAGTGCAAGGTTCTCTACGCACACCTAGAGGGGGAAACATTCACATCATTAATTACATAGTAATTAATCAAGTCATATACAAGACCTAACCATTTAATGATTCCACTTTCCATACTTATATGCCATTAATATGCCCAACACAAGTCTAAACCATTAGTTACATAATTACATGTTTTAGTTCATAAGGAATTGTTATCTTAAAACAAAATCAACTATGTGATTTAAGCACTTCAATCAACTTAGAATTACACTCTAAGGCAACTAAGATAACTTGTATTATTTTCAACTCATCCTATCCATATATATCCTTCATGGTTGTGACATACATAGGGTACATAAGGTGTTCATTTGTTCCCTAAGTCCACAATAACTCATTAGATATTTAGTCCATTAATAAACTCTCTTAGATTAAGGCCTTTTCCACTTAACTTAAAAATAATCAAGACATTTATCATCAATATATGACATTCATAACCTTGAACATTAATTATTACAAGTTACTAAGGGGTTCCTATAAATTCACTTAGCCTAAATCTCACTTTTACGGTTTTTCTATAATTGTACATGCTTCAGTTTTCTAGCCATTATGCGAAACCCACTTGTTATAACATTCTCATATTTTAGTATGTTAATCTAGGCTCAATTACCTTTCTAACAAGGTATCACATTCCTTATTCGGAGTTCTCTACCTCCGGCTATCACTGTTTGAAGTTGGACAAGCAAAATTGTCTCCAAACTCCAAACATAGCCTGTGATTCTGGAAAATATACTAAACCAATTGCTCTCAAATTTTTATACAAAAAACTAGACACTTTCAGATTTAATTTGATATATCGTGAGCCTAATTTTAGTAAGAAATAAGGGAGAAACAATTCATGGAAGATGCAGATACGTACAACCCCTGCACATGGCCTCCCTGGGCAGTCTCCACTCAATCGGACCTACAGAACGCTATACATCTTCAAATGGTACCAAATTTTGACACAATATAGCTGACATCTCAAAATTCAAAATGATATATGGAATATCACTATTGAATCTTTGTGGAGGGAGATATGCTCTCCCAAATTTAGCCTAAAAATTGGTCATTTAACCAAAGTGTGTTTAATTAGCAAATCCTAATTAGGTTTAGTTGGAAACCCTAAGTTACTTTAATTTTAGGGTTTTCATTATTAGGTCACTTATGCATTCCCACAGAGTCACATTAGGTCTTAGGTAAGTTCACTAATTACATAATTAGTGCTTCTAAATCCTAATTAGGTTCATTTTTAGGGTTTTATAATTAATTAATCCATTATGCATGGTCCACCTCACTTTAACCCTTGATTAGTATCCTACTTAGGTCTTGTAACCAATTTTAACATACTAACCCTAATATGTCCTCAATTGGCCGAATTGCGTGGGAGTGAAAATTAAGGTTTTTCACTTGTTAATTCCACCATTTATTTCGTTAATTAAGTCCTTGACACGAGCTGTCGAACTCGCGCAAATTAAAAATTAATTTTATTTAGGGTTCAAAAATTTGCAGTAAAGTGGAAAACCCTAAGTCGTCTCTCAAGGAGTTTGCAAGGATCTTAACCGCTCAGTTATGAAAATAAAAATAAAAATAAAAATAAAAATAAAATGGAAACCAGATGAAAACAAAAACTAAATGAAACAAGAACTAAATAAAAATGGGAATCAAATAAAATAAAAACCAAATAAAAATGGGAACTAAATAAAAGAGAAACTAAGAAGAAACGGAAACTAAAGAAAATTGGAAACCAAAAAGGGGGGACTTAATATGATTGTCAATTTAAACGGAAATAAAAAAATAAAATAACAAAAGAGAATAATCAAATTAAAAGAAATCAACCCAAGAATTAGGATTCCAAGGATATCCATCATTGGACAAATAATTACCAACTCGTGATTGATCTCAATTGAATCAGAATCCTTATTTCCAATTGAGAACCCTCTCTAAGCGATTAGCGTTCTGTCGAATACGGCGCGTGTACTCGAGCAATTGCGGAGTATCAACCCGTTCGACTTGAGTTCATTGGGTTAATCAACCTAACCATTAAATCTAATGGTTAATCTCTTTCCTAAGAACGCAATCGCGTATCTCAGATTGAACACCCACAATCGCGCGATGCCAAACCGAGTTGGAAAAAGAAACGTATTTGGTTCAAAATGAGGCGCAGGTCCTCAAGATTCAACCATGGAAACCTCAACCCTTGGGTTGATTAAACAAAAGAGGAGAGAAAAGTGACGAAAATTATATTAATTTCAAAACTGTATAATTCAAACTCAAACGAAAGATAATCCACAAGGTCCCGACTCTCGCCCTTTTAACCCCTAATTAATCTGGACTTCGGGCTCTACAAATCCAACCCAAAATAAAAGGAAACAAAACAGAAATATTGGCTCTGGGCCTCATGTACATTGGGTTCAAAATTATAACTTAAGTTAAAACGTAAAAATAAATTTCCAGCAAAACACGTCCATTTTGGGCTCAGGTTTCGACCATCTTTCTGTCCGAATTGGGCTTCAGTAGCTGAAATAGAAATTGTAGCCCTTCTTAGCTGCAAATAACAACAAGAACGGAGTTAATCAGACATCTACAGAGTGCGATATGGCCAAAATACGAAAGTAGTGTAAATCTGGAAAATTATGACGAAAATCAATTAAACCCAATTAAAATCTAGAATTCTGTTTTGACCTAAAAGACCTTTATTTAATTCAAATAAAACCTAAAAATACCAACCAAGAGTAATAAATAAGTGTAACAAAATATGTGTTGTCAAATTCCCCCACACTTATCTTTTTGCACTCCTAGGCAAAAACTAAAATAGAAAGCAAAGACTAAGATCAACCAATCTCTTCTAACAATTACCAAGTATACAGAAAATATACATAGATCACAAGTCTTCAACAGATTAACCAATCAGGACAGAAATTCTCTAATCTCAAATCACAAGACCTGCTAATTTCAATTGTACATGCCAATTACCGAAAATGGTTCCTTATAGGATGCTCTCAATATTTTTCTCTCAAGTGATAACATATAGTAATTGCTCTCTCTTGAATCTTCCCTGTGCTTGAGATCCTGTGCCAAATACCTTTATCAAGTAATCACTGTATCACTCAAATCTACTCAAGAAAATCATTCTACCATAGGCTTGCTCAAATTCTATTTCTCCACTGCTACTTACACATGCATGCACAAATCAAGAGGGCTTTATGCAGGGTTGTAATGGGGCTGAGGTGAAGGTATGTATAAAATATGGAAAAGAAGGTTAAACACCCCAGAAATCTACAAGAGCAAAAGTTAAGAACGACACTAAGAAAATAAAACAAAGATAATGAAAAGTATTATTTTTTATTTTATTTTTTCTCTTTTTTTTTTTTGCTTCTTTTTTTTTGCTTTTTTTTAATCAATACAGCAAAAAAAAGAATCAGATGGTCACCCTTCACACTTAAATTTTTGCACGTCTCGGGCAAACCCCAACACTTAAACACAACATCACAGTGAAAACCAATGCTCAGTAAATCTCCAGGATGTGGAATTAATTGGTTTTTCACTTAGGCTAATAATGTGGCTTAAGAAACAAAGAATATAAAGGCTCAAAGGGGCTCACCAAGGGATAATAATGTAAGGGATGACTATCTGGATAAAGGGAAAAATAAAACAAAAATGCCTCTATCATATTCATGCATGTAGATGAAAAATGCAATTTCAAAAAGAACAAGATCAAGTTCTAGAGAATAAAGATCATGAGCAGAAACACACAAGAAAGAGAGAATGGCAAAAGATGTAATCTATTCATAAAGGCCCAAAATATCACAAGGGTAAAACCAAATTACGCAATCAGCATAACAATATCAGTCAACAAGTAATATAATCCAAGAGTCAAGAATTAAGCCTAATCAGAATAATCTATCAAAAGAAATATGTCCAAGTTCATTCAATGTATAACTTAACAATTATCATAAAGAAAAGGAAAATCCACTTATTGACAATTAAAGTTGAAATAAAAAAATGCAAAGAAAAAGGAAATAAAGAAAAATGAAAAGAAGACTCTTTATCCTCCTTAGGGAAGGTAAGTGGCATCAATGAGCCTGATTTGTGTCTCCACAAGCTGCTGGAGTCCCTCATAAAAAGGCTTGAAGCTATGTCCATCCACATGTGAAGATCATCTCATTCTGTTTATCACACCACTCCCTATGATTAATTTTCAGCATAATTGAAACAAAAGGAGGAAGAGGGTAAAGAACGATAGAGAACGATGCAAACTCCTCGGCAACGGCGCCAAATTTAACACGAGCTGTCGAACTCGCAAATTAAAAATTAATTTTATTTAGGGTTCAAAAATTTGCAGTAAAGTGGAAAATCCTAAGTTGTCTCTCAAGGAGTTTGCAAGGATCTTAATCGATCAGTTATGAAAATAAAAATAAAAATAAAAATAAAAATAAAAATAAAATGGAAACCAGATGAAAACGGAAACTAAATGAAACAAGAACTAAATAAAAATGGGAATCAAATAAAACGAAAACCAAATAAAAATGGGAACTAAATAAAAGAGAAACTAAGGAGAAACGGAAACTAAAGAAAATTGGAAACTAAAAAGAGGGACTTAATATGATTGTCAATTTAAACGGAAATAAAAAAAATAAAATAACAAAAGAGAATAATCAAATTAAAAGCAATCAACCCGAGAATTAGGATTCCAAGATATCCATCATTAGACAAATAATTACCAACTCGTGATTGATCTCAATTGAATCAAAATCCTTATTTCCAATTGAGAACCCTCTCTAAGCGATCGCTTAGCGTTCTGTCGAATACGGCACGTCTACTCGAGCAATCGCAGAGTATCAACCCATTCGACTTGAGTTCATTGGGTTAATCAACCTAACCATTAAATCTAATGGTTAATCTCTTTCCTAAGAACGCAATCGCGTATCTCAGATTGAACACCCACAATCGCGCGATGCCAAACCGAGTTGGAAAGAGAAACATATTTGGTTCAAAATGAGGCGCAGGTCCTCAAGATTCAACCATGGAAACCTCAACCCTTGGGTTGATTAAAGAAAAGAGGAGAGAAAAGAGACGAAAATTATATTAATTTCAAAAATGTATAATTCAAACTCAAACGAAAGATGATCCACAAGGTCCCTACTCTCGCCCTTTTAACCCCTAATCAAGCTGGGCTTCGGGCTATACAAATCCAACCCAAAATAAAAGAAAACAAAACAGAAATATTGGCTCTGGGCCTCATGTACATTGGGTTCAAAATTATAACTTAAGTTCAAACGTAAAAATAAATTTCTAGCAAAACACGTCCATTTTGGGCTCAGGTTTCGACCATCTTTCTGTCTGAATTGGGCTTCAGTAGCTGAAATAAAAATTGTAGCCCTTCCTGTTAGCTGCAAAACGCAACAAGAACGGAGTTAATCAGACATATGTAGAGTGCGACATGGACAAAAAACAAAAGTAGTGTAAATCTGGAAAATTATGACGAAAATCAATTAAACCCAATTAAAATCTAGAATTCTGTTTTGACCCAAAAAACCCTTATTTAATTCAAATAAAACCTAAAAATACCAACCAAGAGTAATAAATAAGTGTAACAAAATATGTGTTATCAGTCTTATACTCAATTAATCCACTAATCCACTATTTAATTAAATTTTAAACATAAAATTCTAATTATACTCGTGAGGTCTGATTTAACATGATAGTGTCATTAGAGTTTAAATTCCATCCTTAACCAAGATTAGTGTTCTTAAGCTTAAAGGTTGCATTTTTAATATTTTCTTTGGTTCAACTCATGATTTTCCACACTTTTCAACATCAAGAATCCATATTTATCAAATTACAACATTAATCCCATAAAGAATCCATGTTGGCCGAATCATATAGGTGGGAGTGGGAGGGTTTGGGTCACCATTTTTCCAAGTAACCATGCTTACTTCTTCAAGTTAGCTCCAAGGCTTCAAGCTTCCATTTTTCTCAAACAAAAATGCATCTTTTTCACAAAGAACACACATTTAACAAGACTCAAAGTTAGAACTCAAGAACACAACACAAAGGTGGGATTTTTCAAGAAAAAGGTTCAAGAAACTTACACTAAAACTTAAGGAAACAAGCACCAAAGTGATGTTCTTCAAAGAGAACTCAAAACACCATCACAATGACTTGAAGGTGCCCAAAACCGCTGCTGTATGGCAAGGTTTCCACCACGAAAATTTGGTTTCCAAGAACAAAAATGATATGTTCTTGAAGAGGAGAATGAGAGGAACAAGTTTTGTGAAGGAAGTTTGGTGATTTGACGAAGTTTTGGTGGTGAAAATCTAGAGAGAAAGAGGAGAGAATTTGAAATTCAAAAATATTAGAGAGAGAGAGAGAGAGAAGGAGTCGCAGCAATGGCTAAATGGGAGGGTTTCCTAGTCATTCTAGGGTTTTGACCAAGTCACTTAAGTGACTTTCTATCCTTTAGTGACACCTGGTGTAATTTTTCTCTAAACTGTTATCATTTTTTCCACCCGGAACCCCCAAGACTCTAACTTTAAGTAATTAATATTAAGATTTTGTAATTATCATTTTCATAACTTAAAAATTTGATTAGTAGATCACAGATCCACTTACTGTTGTTTAATTGCACTGTAGTCTTTACTTGTGTTCTTAACTGTACCCGAATTTCATAATCTTCTTAACTTTAACATTATTGGTCTATTTATGACTGTTAGGAATATATTGGTATTTCTTTCCATTTTTTCATCTTTTTCCTGTTCCGGGATTCTACCGGTTGATCCTACAGCAGTACAAAATATCCGACAAAAGTGACTTTTCCAAAATACCCCAATATGGGTATCAAACTTCATCAAAACATATACTAACCTCATCTAGGATAAACATATCATCAAAATAGCTCTCAAACTCAAATTTGCTATATTGAAGCTATTATACTGACTGTAACTGCGTCAACAGTAAAAAATAACTGATGAAAATCCACCTGTGCAGAATACTATCAATATGGATATCAAAGTTCTTAGAATTTCATCATCATTCAATTTATGTCCCTACGGTCTTTATAATAATCCTTTAATTTAAAAATTATAAAATTAGAATTATTATAGTTTCCTCCATATTATGTCCTTCCGTCATGTATGTCTATGTTTGACTTTAAATATTATAATAAATAACACCTTAAATTATATAAAATATTGTGTTCACTTTATTTACACAGTCTTCAATAGATCTTTGTAATAATGTGTTGAATCTATTTACACCCTCCTTGTAGAAAATTTCTTATATACAGCGGGAGTACCGAGTTAGGTACTCATTTTTTCTTAAATTGGAAAAATCGGGTGACATTTCAATCCATGCCTTTGCGAATATTTCCCATCGAATCCAGGAATTTTGCCTTACTAAGTTTGGTCTAGTGGTGAGAGACTTGGGTAGTTTGCATTAGGTTATGTGTTCAATTCTCTCTTGTATCCCAAAAAAGAAACAATATTGGTACATCAGTAGTATTGAAAAAGTGCCACTCCGTATATAAAACTTCACATATTTGAAAATGCATTATTAATGATTGAATTGTGAATTAGAGAATTTAATTCGTAAAAATCCTGAAATTCGGATGAAAATACACTTGAAGGGCAAAATGATAATTTGACAATTACTGTAACCCTAAAATTATGAAATGATATAATTAGACATTATTTGATGAAAATAATGTTGAATTTGGATTCAGAACGAAATTTGAAGTGGATAGGTAATTTTCGGGAAAATTGATGAATAGTAATTTTTACCGGATGAAATATTGCAGTATAATTTTACACGAAAACTTAAATGATATTATTGTCTTAGGATTGAATTATGTAAAATATCTAAGTCCTGGATTCTAAAAGAAGTTTCAAGAAGGATAATTATGTAAATTGAATTTTAGATCTTTTATAACTGTATGAAAAAGTCAAATTTGACGGATAAGCTTTATTGGTCTTAAAATTAGCATATTTTGGCTATGCTTGGCCGAAACCTCCTTCGAAGAATATCTTAGATTTGCAACTTTCAATTTATTCATCAAATCTAGAAAGTTCCAACATGAAAAATGCTTAGAATCCTTTGGTGATCAAAACCCCTAAAAGAAATCCTTGAGAAAGTGAGTTCCACTAGTGTTGCTGGAGAAGCATAGGGCAAGAAACTCACGTAGTGTGGATACGAGCATATAGAGTATTTTGACATGTACATAGGAGTACATGAGGATTTACTTAGTATTTCGAGATATTATTTTGATGTACGTAATAGTTGTTTATTTTATATCATTGACTTAATGCATGATGAACATTGGAGAGTAGAGTACATTTGTAACTTTATTTAAAAAGTAATAGTTTAGTCAAGTCCATTTGGAGGGACATTAATAATAAAATAATAACTGGGAATTAATTTCATATTTAAATAATTATATGAATGTATGAACAAAACATTTGTATATAATATAGGTCGGGTAATATGTTAAAACAAGAAAAAAATCAAATCCAAGCCTTCAGCACGTTGTTATATAAACGTGCAGCTGGACAATTTAAATTATATTGTTCATTGTGTAACCGCAAGTGATTATAAATAAATCTTTAATGCAGATTAATTTTTAAGCAAATAACATAATAAATCTATTATTATATTAATTGCATATTAATCTCTTATCCTTCTATTATAATTAAAATCAATTTTTAATATTACACTTCACCAATAACTGTTATATCCACATCTCACCATAACCGTTCTCATCCACTTTGATACAACAAAAAACAGATCAATTTGAACTGACACTTTTCACATATTCAACAAAATAACAAAGAACGTCAGTTCTCAAAAAACTTTATGAGCGTGTCTTTTGGTTGGGTTCTTAAACAAGATATCAAAAAAAAGAGCAAGCTTCTTGGTTGGAGATTTGAAATAATCTTTGTTAGAGATTTGAAATAGTATTTGCTGGATTAGAGGTAAGTTTTTTCACACATTCTTTGCCTTTAATGATGTAAGTTTTTTTCAATTTAAAAAATCTGAACTTCTTTAATACATCAACAGATGTTAGCTATATCTATTAAGGAAACTGACATTTAAATTTAGAATTGCTTGTGTAATAATATATAATAGCTTGTAATATTTGGTTTTGTGTTATACAGCCCCTGCAACATGTTGAATAATTTTGCCTCTGCTTTTTCTAGAACCTTGTAGAAAATGGCAAGGCTTACTTCTTTCAACTCTTGTTTTACTTTTACTTTTATTTTTAATTTTTAATTTTTTTGGCCAATAGTTCAACTCTTCTATCACCTGTATGTTCCTTTTGCTTTTCAGCGAGAGTATGAATGTCCCGCTGTCATGATATTCTTTTTTTATCTTCAAATTGCAGGAAAAAAAAGTTTGAGTTTGTTATTATTTATGAAATATTTTTTATATTTATTAAATAATTTAATTTTATTTAGTTTTTTTGTGTTTGATTTTTGTAATTAGTAGATGGTGAAATCACTAAGACTGAATTCTAAAAGGATTTCTAATGATCAACTTTTATCCCTTCTTCTTGAAAAAAAGTAAGTGACTCCCAACCTAATGATGCGTGTATTGCCTCTAAAACGATCCATGAAAAACAAGTTGAAGTTGATACAGGTAGTCTTGCAATATGTTTTCCTATTAAAAAATCTAGAATAGTATTAATGGAGTAGCTATAGTTCTAATTTTTTATTTTATTTTAGGTGAGCATATCCTTAAGAAGAGACGTGGACATACGATAAACACAAAGTTTCAAAATAAAAAGGAAAAGAGAATGGCAAAGGGAAAAAGTCTGGACATCCAATTTCCTCCACCGTTTTACAAACTTTGTGGAAAACATGCAAAGTATTTTAAGTCTGAGGCAACAGTTTGTGCTCGTCAGAAAGCATCTTTACAAGTCTATAGCTAGAAAAAAATATCTGAAGGTGATGTAGGTATAATGTGGAAACATATGAAGGTAAGCATAAAATCTTCTGAGGTTTTTGCTTTAAGCCGTATAAACTCTTCCTTAACCGACATACTAATTCTTCCTGTCCTGGAGCTTGGGACCCTTCAAGTTGCTCCATATATATCTCTTCTTCAAGGTCTCCATGAAAGAATGCAGTCTTCACATCCATTTGTTTTACCTCGAGGTCCATCAAAGCCGCCATGGCTAACACGGTTCGGACCGAGGATATTTTCACCACAGGAGAAAAAACCTCCTCAAAGTCTATTCCCTTCTTTTGATTGCAGCCTTTCACCACAATTCTGGCTTTGTATCTCGACTTCTGCCCATTTTATTTATTCTTAATCTTGTAGATCCATTTATTTTTCAGGGCTTCTCTTCCTTCAGGCAACTCGGTCAGCTCATAAGTCTGATTTTCGTGCAGAGACTTCATCTCGTCTTGCATTGTCTTTTCCCATTCTTCTTTGTCTGAGCTAGTCATTGCCTCATCATAACTCTAAGGCTCACCATCTTCAGCAACAACGGTGTATTCATCAGGTGGGTAACTTGTAAAAGGTCTTCTTTCTCGAGTTGGATATCTCGGCTATTATTCAGCTTGAAAACCCGGTTCATCATTCTCAACTCGGACCTCAGTATCTTGGTCATCATCAGCTTGTTGCTGGTCATCATTTTTTTCATTCTCTTGATTTTCTCCCCCTGTTTCAGCTCGGACAGGAGGGGTAGGTTCTTCATCTCGTACAGTAGCCCAGACTTTGGGCTTCGAGATGTCATGAATGGTCTCATCTTCATGAAAAATCACATCTCGGCTTCTCACTATCTTCTTGTTGATTGGATCCCAAAGTCGAAAACCAAACTCGGATTTTGGTGAACCGAGATCAATACATTCCTTTGTCTTTGCATCGAGCTTTTCCCTTTAATCTTTAAGGATATGCACGAAAGCTCGGCATCCAAACACCTTCAGGTGATCATAGGCCGCTTTACGACCTGTCCAGACTTCTTCTGGAATTTCTCCTTCTAGTTGTCGTGATGGTGAGAGGTTGATCAGGTCAACTGCAGTTCTGACGGCTTCTCCCCAGAATGATTTCGGCAATCCAGCATTGGACAACATACTTCGAACCTTCTCTTCAATTGTCCGATTCATTCTTTCAGCAAGTCCATTCAGTTACAGAGTCTTGGGGGCGTCTTCTCAAGTCGGATCCCGGCGGCTCTACAGTAAGCATCAAATGGGCCGCGGTACTCACCATCGTTGTCAGATCGGACCACTTTCAGCTTCTTGCCAGTCTCCCTTTCCACCATAGCATGAAACTCTTTAAAGGATTCGAGTACCTGGTCTTTAGATTTCAACAAATAAACCCACACTTTGCGAGAACGGTCATAAATAAAAGAAACAAAATATTGAGCTCCTCCAAGGGATCTCTCTAATATAGAGCAAACATCAGTTAGGACGAGGTTAAGAATATACCTGCGTCTTCTGGGTTGGTCCGATTTCACAAACGAAACCTGGTGCTGCTTTCCAGCTAGGTAGTGCATGCAACTCTCCAACGCTTGGCCTTTCAACCCGGTCAATAATCCTTTCTTGTTCAGAATTTGGAGCCCTTTCACACTCATATGGCTCAGGCACTTGTGCCACAGCTCCAAGCTATGTCCATCTTGAACAGAATTGGTTTCTCCACCATTTATCTTTCCTTGTATCACATACAAAGATCCTTCCTTCTTACCTCGGGCAACAACCAAGTTTTCTTTGACAAGCTTCCATCTACCACTACCAAAGTAGTTCACTAACCCGACATCGCCAAGCTTGCCTACCGAGATTAGGTTCAATCGCATGTCAGGAACATGCCTTACATCTTTCAACACAAGTCGGCATCCGACATCCGTGGTCAGAGTTACATCACTGACACCAACAATCTTGCTGGTCACTTTATTTTTCATCTTCACGACTCCAAAATCACCACCTTGGTAAGAGGAGAAAAATCATTTGTGTGGAATAACGTGGAAGGAGGCACCGGAGTCAACAATCCATGTGCAATCTTCATATGCGACATTTAAGTAATTGTCTTCGTCGAGGAGAAATATCTCGACATTCGAGTTGGCAGCCACCGCAGTGGTGCTCTTGTCTTCCTTTTTCTTGGAAATAATCTAATCCGGCTTCACAGAGCCATTCTTCTCGTCATTCTGCAGAGTCCTGCAGTCCGTCTTTTTGTGACCGGGCTTCCCACAATAGAAGCACTTCATCTCATATTTTGGCCTAGACCGCCCTATAGACTTATCACATCTATCACGACCCCGGCTCTTGCTACGACCCCGGGCGTCGGACCTTCCTCTATTCTCGGTCACGTTTGCCTCAATTGTGCTGGTTACACCTCATTCCCTTCTCCTGGACTCTTCATTCAAGAGGTTGTCTATCACGGCATCCATCTTCAATTTTCCTTCTGCAGCCGAATTACTCAAAGTCATCACCAGAGTATCCTAGCTTTCTGGCAGTAAGCTCAACAGCAGCAAAGCCTGCATCTTGTCATCAATTTTCATCTCAGCTTTTGACAGCTGATTCACAATCCCTTTGTAGGTGTTGAGGTTTCAATCATGCTCTTGTCGTCTTTGTATTCCAACTTCACAAGTCGGCGAACCAGGTGTGCTTTGTTCCTAAAAGTCTTCCTTTGAATCATGCACTCCAATTTGTTCCATAATTTGTACGCGTTCGTGAACTCGGACACGTGCTCAAAGAGGCTTTTGTCGATGTACTTTCTGATTATGGCTACCGCCTTACGACTCAGGATCTCCCACTCCTTATCAGTTTTGTCTGCCGGTCTCTAATCAAGGATAATGGACTCATGTAAATCTCTGCAGTAGAGATAATCTTCCATCATCGGTCTCTAATAAGTGAAATTGTTTGCGGTCAGCTTGAACATATCTCCATCATGGGTTATGCCGTTGGTCTCCATCTTGTCTCCTTCAAAACCCGTCTAACCCGGGCTCTGATACCATTGTTGGGTCAAGTCAGACCCTCAAGTTAATTACGAAAGAGAAACAGTAAAATGCAAGAGGAGAGAGATGGAGAATAACACAGTCAATTTGTTTTACGTGGGAAAACCTTCTCTAATGTGAAGAAGTAAAAAATCCACAGGACACTAGTCCAGAATCAAACTTCCACTATAAGAATAATGGGTTACAACAATCAAACATCCATAGTCTTTCACTAGAGGTACAATCTTACGTAACCTACAATGGCGGTAATATCAAACTTCCCTAAAGAGGTCTCACCCAAACTTCTCTCTAGAGGTATTTTTCATCTCATCTCTCATGTCTCTAAACCTCACACACTATAAGCTTATATAGGGGAGGGAGATGATTCTAGACATTGAACCACTCAAAGGATGTGTCCCTTGAGTCTTGCACCTTCATTTATTGAGAGACATTGAACCACTCAAAGATTATGCCCCTTGAGTCTTGCACCAAAAATGAAGAGTTCCAACATCTTGGTACTTGAGCCAAGCATTGAAGAAGGAACAACTCCCAACAGTTCAAGAGATAATTTGGAGATAATTTGGTAGACATCGCTTAATTCAAGTTTTGATAAAGTGATATGTGAGACTGAGATTTATAGATTCTAAGATATTAAATGATATTATAATTAGGAGGAGTAAAATATATGTTGCACTCTTTTTTCTTTCATAAAGGTTTTGTCCCATTGGGTTTTCCTGATAAAATGAGACAGTTTGTGATACACGTAGAAATGTATATTCTTTTTTCTTCAATAGGATTTTTTCTCAGAATTTTTTCCCACATGGTTTTTTCTTAATAAGGTTTTAACGAGATACATTATTTTTAATAACATACAAGAGAGAGTGTTATAAATAATATAACTATATCATTTATATGGATGTCCAGAACCCCTAAAAAATAATGTGTAGCATATGCAACTCCTATGAATTAATAATATGCAATTAGGAGGTTTAATTATGTAACACATGATAGTTGAAAGTATATGAATAGAGCTCATCTAATCTGATGATTGACATTACAATAAGAGAAGATATTCCTCTACCTTTCTCCCTTGTCTATAATTTTTCCTGATTATTCCTTTTCAAATTACTTACTTTAACCTACCAAAAAATTACTTACTTTACCTTTTGCTATTTTGTAATTACCTTTAATTTTACAACAAAAAAGTATATATTAACAAAATACCTTTTAATTTCAAGGTTTTTTTTTCCAAATATTTCATTCAAATTTCAATTTTTCGTATTTAATTTTCTAAAATAATAATAATTAAAGATCATTAATTTTTTATAAATTAAATAGTGCATTATTTTTTTACATTATTAATGTTTTATAAATTTTAATAAAATTATACATTAGTAAAATACTTTTTAAGTATTATTATTTACTCTTTTACAATTTTTTTCATATCTTTATAAAATTTTACAAATTTTATATAAATTAAGATTATATTTTTTCTTAAAAATAATAAAATATTATTAAGTTTTATTAAATTAAAAAAAGCATACTTTACTGCATTGTTATCTGAATAAATATTCATATTTATTAATCTTTCATTATTTTATTTATTTTTTTATATATTTTCTAAAAAACCTAACAATTAAATATTATTAACTTTTAATAAACAATAAAATGCATACTTTTTTACATTATTAATTTTACAGAGATTAATAGAATACCTTTTGGTTAATATGTCTACTTTTAATTAGTATAGCTTAAAAATGCAATTAAAATGTAATAAAACCAAAAAATACCAAAAATCCCCCGCTTAATTCACTATTTTTTATTTATTTTTTTGGTACATAATTCACTAAATTTAGATGAAACAAAACAATGTGTAGTTGTGTGCAGTTGCGAAAGCATTATTGCCCGAAACTCATGATTTCTTGGAAAGTAAAAGTTATAACGCAAACTAAGCCACCATAGGCAAATAAGAATATTATTGAAGTTACAGCAGAAAGGAATATGCACAAGTAGGTGAGTTTTCCACCATAAATCTGACACGAGATCAATTTTTACACAATGTAGAACTTTGGCACCATAAAATTGACAAAATATGGCACGCTAACCACCAGAAACATCAATTGGGGAGGGAGCAAAATAAATTTAGACAAATGAAAGCAGGAATTCCTGATTTTGCTATTATTTCAACCAACGAACATATGCTACGCTTGATAGTAATCTACATACTTTTAGCATCTGCTTTCGTTGAAGGAAGTGTTCCAAAAACTTTATCCCATAGTGATGAAGTGATGCCAAAGCCTTTATCCTGGATCCGAAAGTGATGATTCAAGTGGTACTTCTGCAGAAAAAATAAGGGTAAGATGATTTGGCTTGTATGGCTTACAAGATGGAGATAATTGCTAGTATAAGATACAGACACAGAAAGATGCTACAAAAAAATGTAGATAGGAGAAAATGAAAAATACTTGGTAGAGACTTGCAATTAAATCTACCCTTTACAACTAATTGAAATCTCTCATTTTTTCCATATAAAGAAAGACGCAAACAACCATCTAGGATTTGTAGGCTAGACACACAAAATGGAAGACTCTGCATGATATATGTGAAAATAAAACTCTCTTGTTCCTAATCCCTTGAGAACAATACTATCAGAAAGGAGGCTGAAAGTATTAATTAAAAAAGAAAAAAAGAAAAAATGCTACCACAATCACCGTATCTCAGTTTGATGTCTTTCAATTTCTACTGAAATTAAATACACAAAAGCTAAAAGACCAACTTTGATCGGCTAACATCTGGTAAATTATACAACTATTTTCTTTTTCAATGATTTATACTAGAACAAGATGATTTTGCTTAGCAGCATATTGCAGCAATGAATTGTAATTTAATTGTCATCCTAAGATAAAGGTGGAATGTGTTTTTACCTTGAGATTTTTGGGTACTTCAGTCTTTGGCTGACCATGGTGTAAGTAATAATGGGTGCAATCATACATTACATAACCCAATAAACCGCCTCCAAACAAAGCAGGGGTAGTTGAAGGGGTGGACATGAGCCTCACCAAGTTCCAGAACTGGACACGGCAGACAAAAACGCAAACATCACTTCAAGGAACCTTAAACCAAGTGTGAAGAAATTATCTCTAAATCTTACCGATATTGATATATCTGTATTGCAGACTAATCAAATCATTTTATAAAATGTCAAAAAGTTTTCTAGCCATTTTCAGAAGAAAGCTACAAATTGTGATATACATGGCGGGAGCCTCTGTTGTGACTACTCTCGTATTTCACTCTCTTCTCGAAAAAAAAAAGTTTTACTTCAAACAATGTAGTCCTAATGGTGACATGTAGTGTGAAAACTAAAAAAATCCACCTAAAACTATTGCATCAATAGCCATTTGACACATCAGTATGAGAAAATTACAATGTGACACCTCACTATTTAAAAGAGTTATTTGGAAGAAAAATTGTTATAAGAATAACATCGTATGTAATTGGTAAGTAGAGGGACCAAAATGAACAAATTGAAGAAGTAGTGGTTAATATAAATAGGTTGTAAAAGTACAAGGACCAAAAACTTAATTAAGGAAAATTTCTATTATTAGATAAAAGAGGGATAAAGGAAAAGATGAAAAAGTTACTATTTGGGTCTTTCCAATTACAGGAAGTGCTCATGGTAAAAGGCAAAAACAGATGAAAATTTAAATCCCATAATTCTCTTCTCAGAGAATGAAGCATGGAAAAATGCAGTATATAATATGGCAGAAAATAGATACCGGAATCAATAATATAGCTGTTGCTGCAGGAGGGAAAACAAGTCTCAAGCCATCCATGGGGTGTTTATGGTGGCAGCCATGGATAAGATAATGCAGGGTATTCCACCTAAAGCAGCATTCAACCAACCAACAAAAAAAAAAAAGGAAATAAACTTTCAGTGTTATTCAAACCAATTAGTAGTTAATCTACGTAGATATGGTTAAATACAACTACAAGCAAAAATTAACAAAATGTTTCATCCTATGGAAAGAAAACGTGGGGGGAGAGAGAGAGAGAGAGAGAGAGAGAGAGAGAGATCTAACCAGTAGGTCTTTGTTTTGATATGGAAAAGAAAACGGTGCAATGTGTATTCAATCAATGTCCAAATGAAAATGCCAAGAACCACCAATAGAGCTACATCAGGACAACTGAGGCCCATTTGTATAGAACTATATATAAGCCAACATACAACTGGCAGCCAAATGCTTGGTACTGCCCACCAGACTGTGCGGGTCAAGAACTGTTCCAAGTAGTAACAAGTTAAGAACACAGGTGAAATTTTAAATGAAGTATTGAAACAAAAAATTTAAATCTTCATTTGTTTGTAATGAGGTCAATGTTAGAAGGATTTTAGGTAGGGCCATAATCTTAAAATTTGTAGCAAAATACCTATTGAACTCAAAGAAAAACTTTATCAGAAAGCAATAAAACTAGCAAAGCTCTATGACAGTAAATGTTGGGAAATGAAGCATCAATAAGAGCAAAACATAAGCGTAGTGGTTATGGGAATGCTGAGGTGAATGAGTAGAAAACTAGGAATATATATATATATTTATATATTAGGGGCCCAATAGTTAGGGAGAAACCTGGATTAGCAACTATCAGGACAAGATATATATAATGGAGTTTCATATGTGATATAGAAGTTCCATATAGATCAAGTGGAAGATGGTCAAACTAAAAAGGTAGTTAAGTATTTACTAAAAACTTGGTTTTTGATAAAGCCTATGGCATCAACTGGTTATCACATGATGACTGGATTAGCAACTATATATATATATTAGGGGCCCAATAGTTAGGGAGAAACCTGGATTAGCAACTATCAGGACAAGATGACTGAAACTAGCCTAATGGAGTTTCATCATGTGATAACAAGACCAATAGAAGTTCCATGAGACAAGTAGATCAAGTGGAAGATGGTCAAACTAAAAAGGTAGTTAAGTATTTTACTAAAAACTTGGTTTTTGATAAAGCTTATGGCATCAACTGGTCCATCTAGCCAACCCCACCTAGTGAGCCAGGCTTGCCTGCTGTAGTTGCAGTTAATTGACATACCTCCAGAATATCGTTTTCAAAGAATCGGGGGCCTTCCTTGCCAACAATGGGCTGGTGAACCCACTCTTCATAAGCTTCTCCAAGATGTCCAACCTGTAAAACATTGAAATTCGGTCTGGTCCAATCAAAGATTACTTAGCATAAAAAGTAAAAACAATCCTTTTTTTATCTCAACCTAAGTTCATACATAAACAGAAATGAAACCTATATAACAATTCAAATCTACTACAAGACAGGACATGAAGAACATGTTTGAAAGAAGATCTTGAAAGGTAGTGACTGTACCTGGAAAACAAGGGGCTTATTCAAATCAACTACAAAGTTCTGCGCAACCATCTTGGTACTGTAGTCAAAGACCACAAAAAACAGTGTTAACAGGAAGTAAGTTTAATGATAAAAACAAGAGTGAAGTAAAAGCATAATACGAAGTATTCACTACACGGGTTAGGAAATTGTAAACGACATTGGTTTATTCTACCTTTCTGACGGCATTGATTTTAACCTCAGTTGTAGGAAAAAGTCAGGAACACGATTTGTCAATAAGAGAGAGAAAATAATTCAGTATTAATAAGCTTATTGGGCTATACTGCTACACTGCAAAAAGGATTCTAGTTTTCATTGCTTCAGGCCAAAGCTTATGTAGGGGTTTATCTAATCACTATTGCATGCTGTAGGCTTTCAAACCAATGATGAGGTGCGCCGCATAAATAAAACGAAAAGGTCCTATAACACCCTTATAGCTACCAGAAACGACCATAGTCATTTTCAACCAACAAAAAAAGAAGAAGCCAAACTCCTCATCATCAACATCAAAGAAAAAGCAAGCAATAATTTTACACGAACTAAAACCGAGTGGCAACAAGATTTAAAACTTGTGAACTAAAATATAACGACAAAAAATAAAATAAAATAAAAAATAAAAAGCACATACATGCAAATAAGTAAATTAATTAATTATTTACTTCAACCCTCGTCATCCTCAAAATTTACACCATAGTGCGAACACAAAGCAGAAATCTGAGGTCAAATCAGCAAACGGATCGACAATGCCATCAACTAACACGCCGCATTCACAAAACAAATTGAGCAGCAAATTAAAATGGAAAAACTGTATAAACGAAGCAGGTTCAGTCGGAAATCGTTATCAACAAAGAAACATGCTAAAAACACAGATTTGCAATGCTGAAACAAAGGGGAAAAAAAACTAGATCTAGAAATAGCAAGCGAATCGAGAAAACTAACCGAGCAGAAGGCAATGCAGGGAGATCCAAATCCAAAATCCAAACGAAAGAGTGTGTTTCACTGTTCGAAGAGTAACCACACAGCACCACCACCTTCACCGTTCGAGCTGTGGAAGGGGATTGAGAACGTGTTGCGTTGGTGATTGAGAATTTAGTGAGAGTGGGTGAGATAATCTCCACCGTCGATTTCAATGGCTTAAATCGCGTTGGATTCTAGCCGTTAACAGCCTGGCACTGAGGCGTGGATCTACTGGGTGAACGCTCACGTGAGATCAGATACTTGTCAATTTTTGGATGACGTGGCGTGATCCTACTGGAGTAGAAGCAACGATTGTGTGCAGAATGGTTCCTCAAATATCAAACGTCATTGCTCTTTTTCTTGTGGGGCCAGCCGAATCTCGACGGGTCAATGTTATAACGTGAGATATTTTTCAAAGCAGGCCAAGAACACGTTCCTCAGAACTGGCACCTTTCCACATTGGCAAAGTTAAATAATTATATTACCCACTTTTATACACCTTATTCCTATATTTATAGTTTTTATTTGATCATTTAATTATGATAGATCATGCAGTTTTACACGCTTATGCTACATTTAATATGCAAAAACGAATTTGCAATTTAATTTTCGTATGCCTAGTTGTTAAGATTTGGGTGTGCAGTGATGTTGTATCATTAAATATAATACTATATCAACTAAAATGTAGCAGATGTAGCGGACGTTAAATGATATCAAAGACGAAAATTTTCTCATGAACTTAAAAGAATTTATATGTGGACAAATTGCTTTCTCATTGTCAATCTTTTTCGGGTGAGACCATCTGTCAAGTCAATGTTTTAAGCATCGCTGGAGTCTCCAATAACTTTAAAGATTGAAGGGTTTTTAAACCCAAATAGGAAGAGGACATGTGATTAAAGGTGGCTGATGCCAGAACTGAGGTAAAATAGACCAACCCACATATATTAAATAAAAGTAATGATTATTCTGGATTCTTAATAAAAAATATTATCCCTTTTATTTTTTTATAAAAAATATTATTCCTAAAATTTCTAAGAAATTCAAAGTTGATTCATTTATTTAAAATTGTGGTCCTTCATAAATTTAAAAAAGTGTCACATTAATTCTTCAAAAGAGAATTAAAATAGAGACTTATAAAGTGAGGATCATCTTTTTTATTAAGAATTCAAAATGAATTTTACTTTATTAAAAATTTTAAAAGGACTATTCAAACCCACCCCTTGCGTGACTAAATCTTGGCTTTAGTTAGAATGTACGATGGTTCAGATTATTTACACCCGATGGGTGTAGCTCAGTTGGTAACTTGGCGCTGAGTTAGTGAAGTTTGACATGTGTTCGATTCCTGCTAAATGCATTCTTGGGAAGGGGGTTGAACCTTTAGCCATCACTGATCGCCCGCACTCCGGATTAGTCCCATAGCCGGCTCAAAGAGTCGAAACTCGTGGGGATACCGGAGGGAGCCAACTCGCCTCAAAGAGGTAATTAGGGTTGAGTAACTCCAAAAAAAGATTATTTACTAGTTACCCAAAGAACAGGGAAATAGACTAATTTTTTTACCCAAAAAAAAAAAGACCAATTTTATTTTTAACGTGTCAGTAATTTTTAAAATGACATTTGGTCCATTAACATTTTTTAATTTTACAACTCTTGCCCCCACAATCTTCTAATCATCCCAACAAAATATGATAACTTCCTTTTACCCACTCTAATGTCTCACCAGAGATAGGGTCGGGCACGTGATTAGAGGAGGTTTGTGGGGGTTGGGAGAGTATAAGGCAATACAGACAAAGATGAGGAAAGTGGGAGCGCCATGCGGTTGGGGAGAGTAGACGCCAGGTTGGCATGAAGTTTGGGTAGAGAGGACAGACAAGGAGGAAGAATAATAAAGTACTAAATTTATTAGTGGGTTATTTATAAAACAAAAGTTGCAATAATAATTAAATTATAAATAATTAAGATTTATTTGATGGACAAAATAGAATAAGAAGGAATACGATAATCGCATTGGATAAGAGTATCATGAGATATGAGCATGATAAACTCAAATCTTACTCGTATTTGATGTATACTAAATAAGTGAGATTATAGCATCATATCTTGTATTTGATGTGAGTCAGATTGTGTAACAGTTTTAAAAGACGTTATAAATATATAAAAATACCCTTATGTAATAGAATTTTGTATTATTCTTTTTAAATTGATTTTTAAACTTTTTTTAACTTATCGATACATCAGTTTCTGCTTTAAAAAATTCAAAATTCATTATTTCAAATATAACATATTAAAACAAAGGATAAGGATTGGGGCAGGATAAGATGAGTCAATCTGGTAAGCTTATTTTATCCCTTTGCCTCTCTAAAGTCCAAACAACGGATAAGCAGAGAATATGATAGTATATCCTATCATATCTTCATTATAAGAGTGCCAACGAGACCTTTAGTTTTGGATGAATTATTTGAGCTTGGCCCATTCATTAGAAGTGAAAATCTAAGTTTTAGGGGACATTGTTTGATAGAGCAGAGTTGCTCTGAGAATTAAAAGAAGAGTAAAAATGGGTTATTATTTCTCATATGGTTTTTCCTTACATCAAAACTCTATTTATAAGAGCTTGTGAATAAGCCACGTGGGTGCCACCTCACCAACTCATCGCTTCTAGCAACTTCCTATGCCACTATACAATTACATCAGCTCTCAACTATATTACAATATCCAATATCACTACTTATCTATTAATCTACTGTTGAATGTAATCCTCTGCCCAGCTAGGAGCCCCAGATGTTCTCATTGACCTCCTACACGTAACATTCGTCCCCTCTTGAAGAGGGACCTTGACCTCAAGGTCCAATTCAAGGTAGAATTGCTGCAGATCTTCCTCTACCTCCCATGAAGCGTCTTCCGGTAATGAACTAGACCACTTAACCAGCCATTGTCTTTGTTCCTTCCCACCAATACACAACACCCTCGAGCTGAGCACTTCTAAAGGAAAAGGATTCTCATGAATACCATCCGGTAGGGATCCTACTACCTCATCCAAACTTCCCACATATGGTTTTAACAAGGAAAAGGATGGATGAATTTTACTCCCAACTGGAAGCTTCAACATATAAGCTACTGGACTCAAAACTCTTTCAATCGAAAAGGGTCCAAAATACCTCTTTGCAAGTTTTTGATTGCTACGCCTACTGACTGAGTGTTGGCGATATGGCTGAAGTTTTACTAATACCAAGTCACCTACTGAAAACAGCTTTTCCACACGATGTTTGTCAGCTTGTATCTTCATCTGATTTTGAGCTGCTTGCAAGTGTAATTTCAGATCCAATAAAAGTTCATTTCGAACCAACAATGAATCCACTGCTGCCACACGTACTGAACCTCTCGGATAATGAGGAATTAAAGTTGGTTGTTTTCCATACAAAGCTTGGAAGGGTGACATGCTAATAGCTGATTGCACTGCAGTGTTGTAGTAAAGCTCTGCCCAACTCAAATACACTGCCCACCTTCGATTTTGTTCAGAACAAAAGGCCCGCAAATATTGCTCCAAATATCTATTAGTGACTTCCGTCTGCCCATCGGATTGGGGATGATAGGCAGTGCTTGTCCTCAAGGTGGTACCACTTAGACGAAACAATGTAGTCCAAAATTGGCTGATAAAAATACTATCTCTATCTGACACCAAGGACTTGGGAAATCCATGGAGTTTCACTATCATTTCACAAAATAACTGTGCCACAGAAACTGCTGAATAATTGCTTGGCAGTGCCCCAAAGTGTGAAAACTTTGTTAAGCGACCAACAACAACTAAAATGACAGTCAATCCATTAGAAGGAGGAAAACCTGTAATGAAATCCAAAGAAAGGTCTTCAAATACCCCTTCTGGGATTGGGAGAGGCTGCAACAAGCCCATGGGTGGTGATGTAGCAGTTTTAACACACTGACAAGTGTGATAACTCTTCACAAAATCGTTCACATCCTTACGCATGTGCTCCCAAAAAGAAGAAGCAGATAGACGAAGTAAGGTCCTTGTTACTCCAGCGTGTCCCCCCAAAGGCGAAGAATGAGCCTTATTAATGAGAATTTGACGTAAAGCTGACTTAGGCCCCACCAAATAACGCCCTTTATGGAACAGAAGACCATCCCTAACAGTAATATCGGAGTTCATACAACTGCCCTCCTTAATTTCCTGCTGCAGCTTTAACAGATGTAAGTCTGAAGTGTTCTCCTTACATATTTTCTCAATCACATGAAATGTGGGTTGTGACACTAAGGCCATGACGATGGCTGCATTTTCCTCCTCGTGACAGCGTGATAAAGCATCTGCAATAAGGTTACTGGCCCCAGGTTTATACTCAATCGAAAAGTCATACCCCATTAGTTTACAAAGGTATTTTTGCTGCTCAGGAGTGGACACCGTTTGGGTTAACAACTCCTTCAAACTTCGGTGATCTGTTTTGATCACAGAATGTGATCCTAATAAGTAGTGTCTCCAACCCTTAACTGCTTCTGTAAGGCCATATAGTTCCCTCACATATGTAGATGCAAGTTGCATCCTTTTACCCAGTTTCTTACTAAAGTATGATATCGGTTGCCCCTCTTGAATCAAAACAGCACCAATTCCAGAATTTGAGGGATCAGTTTCTATTATAAAACGTTGAGAAAAATCAGGTAACCGAAGGACTGGGGTATGAGACATCACCTCTTTCAACTTCAGAAAAGCTTCCTCTGCTATAGATGACCACACAAATGCATTAGTCTTCAGTAAATCAGAAAGTGGAGTTGCTATTGAAGCATTGTGTCTAATGAAACACCTATAATAACCAGTGAGTCCTAAAAACCCCCGTAGCTGTTTAACTGAACGAGGTGTAGGCCACATAGTCATCGCCACTATCTTCTTGGGATCAGCTCTAACACCAGCTCCCGAAACTAAATGGCCCAAGTAGTCAATCTCTGAAACCGCAAAAGCACATTTGCTTAGTTTCACAAAAAAATGATTTTGATTCAAACATTCCAAGGCTACCTTTAGATGGTCCACATGCTCCTCCACTGTAGAACTGTACACCAAAATGTCGTCAAAGAAGACTATGACAAATTTACGAAGGTAAGTTCTAAACATTCGATTCATTGCGGCCTGGAACGTTGAGGGAGCATTGGTTAAGCCAAATGGCATGACCATAAACTCATAATGTCCTTCATGCGTTCTGAAAGCAATTTTGTATGTATCTTGAGGTACCACCCTTATTTGATGATAACCGCTTCTAAGGTCCAACTTAGTAAACACTTTGGCAAAGTTTAATTCATCAAGAAGCTCAATTATCGTGGGAATGGGAAACCTGTCCTTAACTGTAATCTTGTTAAGTTTACGGTAATCAATACACATCCGCCATAAACCATCATACTTCTTAACAAGAAGAACTGGTGACGAAAAAGGACTACAACTCTCCTTAATTAAACCAGCAGCAAGGAGCTTAGTCACTTGTTTTTCAATTTCAGTCTTCTGATGATGGGCATACCTGTAAGGACGCACTTTAACTGGTTGAGAGCCTTCAACCAACTGAATGGCATGATTACAGCTTCTCGAAGGGGGTAATTCATTAGGAACGTGAAACACCGATTGATAACATTGAAGCACTTCCCATATTGCTAAGGGTCTGTTAACTTGTAGAGCTTCAATTTCTGGAACACATGGTTGCATTACCCTTCCTTCGTGAACTGCCAAAGAAGCCTGCATATCAGATTTTGTTTTAACAGCACAACCACCATGTAGAATCACCCTTTGTTTATTCCATTCAAATTCCATGGATAAGGAATTATAATCCTGTAAGGCTCTCCCAAATTACTCAACCAGGAAATTCCAAGAATAATTCCCAATTCAGCCAAGTCAAGTACCCACAAATCAACCGTAAAGTTATACCCTTGGATATTGATCTCCACATTCAGGCACTTCCTGTCACAAGTCAGAAAATCACTATTACCCAAATATACTCTCATACGAGGGGTCTTCACCACAGGAAGGTGATATTTGTCAACTAGCTCCCTGCGAATGAAATTGTGAGAGCTACCTGAATCAATCAGGACCGATATTTGGTCCTCCTTGAATGCAATTAAGAAACTAAGAGCTCTAGGATTTCCTTCACCCTTCAATGAATGAAGCGCTGCATCCACTGTTGCTTGTGGGTTAGTATCAGGTTGCCATAATATCTGCTCCTCGGATTCACCTTCTGACTCTTCAACATCACCCACCATGAGCATTAACTTGGCCTTGCATCGATGGAGAGAAGACCATTTCTCGTCATAGTAATAACAAAGCCCAAGTTCTCTTTTCTTATGCAATTCCTCGTGCGAGAATTTCTTAAATGAATTGGGAGCAAGTAAAGCAGGTAATTGCTTAGGTGTTGTAGTAGACGTTATGGTTGTATTTGGAAGCTACTGATAATCCGAAACAACACTCGAGCGTTGTGTGGTACGTTTAAGTGTTTGAGACGACAAAGAAGAGCGAAGCTCGTCATGATGTGCTTCATATGCGATAGCCAATTGCATTGCTTGATGCAATGAATGAGAATTATGAAATTGAATGGCTCTACGCAAATTTGCTTGCGACCCCGAAATGAAAAAACTAAATAAAACCTCATCTGAAAACTCTGTTACCTGATTAATCAGAGCTTCAAATTGACGAATACACTCGGTTAAGGATGCAGTCTGTGTTAATTTGGACAAGACGCCTTTCAGATCCATGTAACCAGCTGCACCAAAACGTTGGCGTATGGCTGATTTTAGGTCACTCCAGCTCTTGATCGAACCACCACTATATGTCCATTGGAACCAAGGAATTGCTGGACCCTTCATTTTGAGGCTTACCAGTTGCACCTTCAACTCTTCCGGAACTTGTTGCAGGTCAAAGAACATTTCAGTCTTGAATATCCAACCATTGGGATCAGTCCCATTGAAATTTGGTAATTCCAGCCGCAAAAATTTCAGTAAGCAACGAGAGTCATTCATGTCCTTCCGAACCTGATTAGGGAAAAGACCTTCAGAATCTGTTATTGACTGCGAATTTCGAATGCCTGAGTTTTCACGAGAGCGATTCTCCAATCCAAGAACAGCTTGATGAATCTGTTGCAGCTGATTATTGAGCGCTGATATCTGCACTTGATTATCCTCCCAACGCTGCTCCATACGCATCTGGTTTTCTTGTATCCGTTGTTGGGACGAACTCAATTCTTCTGCCAGATCTTGTAAACGCATTGTGGATGGCGAATCCAGTTCGAATGAAAGCACCAATGATAGAGCAGAGTTGCTCTGAGAATTAAAAGAAGAGTAAAAATGGGTTATTATTTCTCATATGGTTTTTCCTTACATCAAAACTCTATTTATAAGAGCTTGTGAATAAGCCACGTAGGTGCCACCTCACCACTCACCGCTTCTAGCAACTTCCTATGCAGCTATACAATTACATCAGTTCTCAACTATATTACAATATCCAATATTGCTACTTATCTATTAATCTACTGTTGAATGTAGTCCACTGCCCAGCTAAGAGCCCCAGATGTTCTCATTGACCTCCTACACGTAACATTGTTATCCCTAAAAAGAGATAACATTATTTTCCTCACTAGTGGCGGAGCCACATTGTGTGAAAATGATGCCTTGACCCTATCATATTTTTTAAAATTAACCATGTTTTAAATATTGTTAAATAACCTTTCATATTTTAATATTTGACACCAGCTAAATTCTCCTTAACCTTAGCTGAGTTGAGAGCCTAGCTCCGCTACTGTTCCTCACGATCGACAAAAGCATACTCAGGTATAGAAATCTTAACACTTCTAAACAATTGCTAAGTATTATTTTTTTTAACAAATTATCATTGAAATTATTTTAAAACTAAAATATTAATCAGTTATTTTTTAAATTAATATTTATTATAAAAAGTATTTATTTATTATTTTGGCATAAAGTAACAAACCAATATAGTTGAGCATCTCTAAAATCTCCACCATGGTATCAAGAGCATGCAACTTTAACCAATAATCCATAGTTAAATGTGTAATATAATTTTTTTTTTATTTTCATATATTTATGTATGAATTTAGTTCAAACGGTTAAAATGGTGAGTGATCAGTGACTTGTTGATCCAATATTTCGACCGGGTGTATGATTAAACAAGAGCAAATATTCTTTTTGGTTCTCAAGAAAAAAAATATGGAGCCCAATTTAATTCTTGAGAAAAAGAAAGTTAAAAATTTGTGGTTCCTATGAAATTTTATTGTTTTGAAATTGTGGTCCTCTGAAATTCAGATAAAATATTTTCTTTTTTTGGTAAACTAAACCCTTTTTAATCCATCAAAAGGACTAATATAGGTATTTTTTTCTAAAGGATTAAAATGGATTCCGTATTTTTTGTTTAGGACCAAAAATGACATTTACTTATTAAACAAAAATTTAATAACTTTCATATATGGAATTAAGAGTAAAGCACATTTTGGGTTCCTGACAAAAAATATGATCCCCCACTTTAGTCCTTTACAATAAAAACTTAGTCACGAGGTTCCTAAGAAATTCAAAGTGGACTCATTTAGTTAAAATCGTGGTCTCTATTAAATTCAAAAAAAGTTCACATTAGTCCCTCAAAAGGACTAAAATGGGTCCATTTTAAATTTTATAGGGACTAGGCGACTAAATTTTTTTTATAAGGGACTAACTTGAGAATCGAATTTTTTAGTAGGGACCCAAAATGAGATTTACACTAGAATTAATCCACCCCTATATAATATAATAGAATAATACTTTCTTTACATAACCTTAACATTATTTAGTAATTTTTTATTCTTTTTAAAAACTCTCAAATTATTTTTTATTTATAAATGTTTTATGTTACATTTTTTCTTCTAAAAGTTTAACTATTTGTTTTTTAAAATAGTTATTTTCAAATCACCTTTTTTAAAAAAATTCTTTTATATATATATATATATATATATATATATATATATATATATAAATGGAAAAGGGTTTGATGTTTGTCTTTTTAAAGGACATGGAGTTATGTCATTTTAGAAGAGAGAAAGACACAAGCAATGAAAATCATGGGGGAGAAAGTGGATGAATTTTTTTAATTTAAATTTTAAATAAATAAAATATTATTTTGTGTCTTTCTCTTTGCTAAAATGACATAATTCTATGTCTTTTAAAATGACACATATTTTCTCCTATGGAAAAATATTTTTGCTTTTTCTCTAGAAATAATCTACGTGTCACTCACATAAAATTGATTAGGTCCCACTGTAAAGAGAAAATATTAGTGAGACTCATTCATTTTTATGTGAGTATGGAAAATAGTTCTTTTCTGCAACAAAAACAGAAACATTAAACTCTCATATATATATATATATATATATATATATATATATATATATTAATAGAATCTTTTGACACTAGTGTCAAACTAAAAAGTATAATACCAAATCTTAACTGTTGATTTCTATCAATCTAATGGTTATAATTTATTGAGAATTAATAATTAATTAATAAATAAGACCCAATATATTATAACTGTTAGATTCACGAATTCAACGGTTAAGATTTGGTGTCAAAGGATATTGCTATATATATATATATAGGGCAGGATATTCTTACACCGGTGTAAGAGTGAGAAGTCTTACACTCAATCTTGACCATTGATCCACTTGTATCCAATGACTCACGTTACTAAAAAATTAGAGCCCTTAGATATAGTGGGATCAACAAACAAGATTGAGAGTGTAACTTACACTGGTATAAAATGATACTAACACTATATATATATATATATATATATATATATATATATATATACATATATATATATATATATATATATATATATATATATGTATATATATATATATATATATATAGTTGCTTTTGCTGCATAAATTTATTTTTGATCACACTTACGTAAAAGTGAGTAAGTCCCGTTATAATGAGAAGAGCGAGAAAAAATAATGGAAAATAATAAGACTCACTCACTTTTATGTGAGTATGGTAGAAAAAACTTTTCTGCATCAAAATCAGAAATTTTTTTCCTATATAATATATGGGGATAACGCAACATGAGAAGTGTTTACTCATGTTGTGACCCTTCGATTTGCATACAAAGTATTTTTTTTAAATATGTGTGAGGTCCACCACTAGTTGAGTCACAATATGAGAAAATAATTCTCATGCAACAAAAGAAAACAAAGCCCATACTATATATGAGGTTTAAAGTTTCTAAAGTTATTTTAGATAACTTTATGTAATGTTCACCAAAATGCACACGAAAAAGTGCGTGGAGTCTATATAGACCAATGTAAAGAGAAGAGAAAAAAAAAACATGGGTTCCACACACTTTTTTATGTTATTTTGGTGAACATTAGATAACGTTATCTAAAGTAACTTTAGAAACTTTAAACTCAATATATATAGGAAAAAACACTTCTCATGTTGCATAAGAAGTGTCCTTCGATTTTGCGTGCATTTTTTTTAATAAATGTGAGATTCAATACTACTTGAGTCACAACATGAGAAAATAATTCTCATGCAATATAACCATCAATGTTATGAGAATCGCTCGGACATTGAACCAGCCGGGGTACTGGGTCAATTGGGTCACTAGTTGAACCGCATGACCTGGGTTAGTACATAAAATTCTATTTTTTATACATAAAAATTCATAAAATTTTCAAATACAAGCATATATATTTTTATATGAATAAAAAAAGTCATATATGAAATAAATAAACAAGTAAAAAAACCCCCACAACATTAGTAATAAATGAAGTGTGCCACCAAATAAACCACAATCCAGTTCATAAGAAAGTTAGGATTACATCATTTTAGATTTTTGAGTCCTTTATATAGGTTTCCCTTTCTTCTCATTTTCCATTACCCAACCAAATCATAATTGAGATTGAGTAAGGTTGGAAAAAGAGGGAGGTAATTTCTTCTAAGCAACTAATTACATCCCTTTTATATAATTATCGTCTCTTATTTCACCACACATTTCATCGAAGCTGTTGAAAAACAATACCAAGAAGGCAACACAATGTTCATTACAACTTCTTGTAGCTCTACAACTTACGCAGGACTTTGTTTTAGCTCACTAGTAAAGCATGCAAAGTTAATCCAAACAAATCGGTTCTCTTAATGGGAACAACCCTAACGCGAATCTTGTATCAGCTAAAACAATCTCAGCTATAATGTCAACGCTCCCAAAGAGCATGGAAGAAGTCGAGAGAGGTTGGACAGGGATAAACTATTATCACATCAGTATTACTGGAGCAATAGCGGTGGTTGCTAGACTTTATCTAGTTGTGTGGGGAAAATCTACATAACAAAAAGGTAGAATGCCACCGTCCCCTGAAAAGGAGAACTCCCTGCAAGACCAACAACAGCTACCAGTCTTAGCTCCCAGCAATGATAGCAGCGATAATAAAGTTCAATTCATCATTCGCGGAGCTGAGTGTCCCACATAGGCCCACTCATAAATAGATTCATTCTTTATAAGCATGTTTCTGTACTAGTTGTTGTAAACTCCGTGCAACGTGGACTACACGTGACTCAGTTAATAAGTTGGACAGTTGACCAGGTTTATTTTAAATTGAACCGCGCGGTCGGGTTCATACCTGTCCGGCATGGGAGCACCAACACGACATTTTTTTTAAACAAAAAGGTGTCCGACACGTTGACTATCTTGACATACGATTTTGATTGTGTCGAACACGATCAAGGGGAAAGAAATGTAATTTTTTTGAAATTTTTATAAAATTAAAATAATTATAAAATACCTCAACACTATCCACAAGAACCATTTCAGAATCGATGAGAAAACAAAGGTTTCAGCAAGAAACATAAAGAACTAGAGGAAAAAGAAGAAGAAGTGTGCCCAAAAGAAAAGCAAGGCCAGAAAAATGTTCCCGTTTAACTCTTGTGCTAAAGATACAAACTTTCGTGGGTATTGATGGTAAAGCGCTCCAACCATGTGTTCCTCTTGGCTTCCTTAGACTCTAAGGTAGTGTTTGGTTTGAGAGAATTTTTTTTTTAATAGGGAAATATAATTGATAGGGAAATGGTTGGAAAGTGAGTTTGATAGGAAAATGTAAAAAAAGTTATTTGGTTGACTGAAATATTACCAAGGAAATTTATTTAAATATGCAAAATCTATGTTCGGGAGAAACTTTGCACCTGTTTTTTCACTTCCCCAGTTATCTCAAAATACCACATCTCAAGTGGTATTCTGTAACAGTGAATTTCATCCAAAAATTAACACAAAAGTCATTTTCCCATCTATCCTATTTGCCTAGTATTTTTTGAAAAAACATGAACCAAACGTGATATTTTTCAATATCCACTTACACTTTTCCATCAATCCTAAAATAAACCTTCAACCAAACACTACCTAAAGCTTTTGAGCGTGAGATAGCAACAGATTTGTTTTGGTGAAAAGATAGCAGCAGATTTAATTCTTGCAATGCGTGCGCTTTTGAATGGACCAATGAAATGCTATTATTCGACACCCAATATTTGGATTCTTTTCTTTTTAAAAAAAAATAACTTGGCCATGTCATCTTTTAAGTGGCTGTTTAGCATTGTTGTCAAGTGCTGATGAATAGGCTTATAAAATAATAAATTTATTTATGCTTTACTTTTTTAAAGGAATTTCAAAAAATTGAGTAAAAAATATATTTTAATTGATTATATGACTTATTATGAGTTGTTATATGTATTAAATATAAATTATATTATATATATTAAAAATATTATTTAATATTAAAATGTGTCCTAACGTTTCGAAATATAATAATTAACGTGTTGACATATCATATTGTGTTGTATCTCATATTCAATGTCGATGTCGGTGTAAAATAGGCTATCGGTGTGGAGTGCACCATGAGTTGAAAAATAAAATAAAATAAAATACTTTGATAGTCTGATGACATATATACGTGTCTTGTATAGTGTTCATTCTTCAATGAAGTGCAAAGTAGTTGTATTCTGTTGGAATAGAAGATTCTATATGTTGTTATGATTTGCTGTGATATGTTGTAACCTGTAGTTTGTTAGGATATGTATAACTGAATCCTATTGTAATTAGGTGTAGTTACTTATCTTTAGGAAGTTGCTTTACTATTTGGTAACAGACTGTTTGGTAACAGCCGTAACAGCCTATTCTATTTAAGATACATTGATGTACAGTTTTAAATCAATGGAAATACTATCAATTGATACCATTTATCATGGTATCAGAGCGATCCCTTGTTAAAAAAAAAAAAAAAAAACTTCCGCAACGTGTAGACTCTGAAAACAGTGAGCAGGAGATAGCTTCTGTTGAAGATGGCCAATGAAAACAGCAGCAGGTTGAAGCCATCAGACCCTGGATCACCATTCTATCTGACTGGATCAGATAGCCCAGGGATTCTTTTAACAACCGTTATGCTGAGAGGAGAAGCCAACTACGAGAATTGGGAAAAGTTTGTTGAACGTCCTCCATGCATTCACTGCGGGAAAACTAATCATGAAGCCTCTCGATGCTGGCAAGCATTTGGCTATCCTGGACGTGGTGGTAGCAGAGGACGAGGACCTGGACGAGGACGTGGACGTTTCGGTGGTGATAGGAGCAGTAAACCACAAAGAGGATTCCATGCAAAGCCATTTGGTGCACACGCAGCTCAAACGGAGGAACCACTAGAGCAAGCAAATGCATTCGCCGTTCTGACACCTGACGTGGTGACAAAATTGTTATCATTGGTTGACAACCCGCAACGCTCAAAGGACAAATTAAATCGTAAAGATTCCCATTGTCACTGGCTTATAGATAGTGGTGCATCACGCCACATGACAGGGGTATTGGAATTGCTGGAGAATGTTACAGATGTTGAACCTTTGGCAATCGGTTTACCCAATGGAGCTATTACTTATGCTGTGCAACAAGGATCTGTTTCGTTTACTCCTTCTTTTTCATTATCCAATGTCTTATTTGTGCCAAATTTAAAGTGTAACTTGATATCTGTATCTCAGTTGGTACGACAACATAATGTTGATGTGGTATTCACTAATAATAGTTGTGTTTTGCAGGACCGCAAGCTGAGGACGGAGATTGGATTGGGTGATCACAGGGATGGTGTGTATGTGTTTCGACCAAGCCAAGCAGCAGCTTTAACAGTTCGCTCCAGTGATACGCAAGAACTTTGGCACAAGCGGTTGGGCCATGCATCATCCGAAGCACTTTCTCTGATTCCTTTTTCTAGTAGCATTCGATTTGGCAATGTAAACAATAAGGCATGCGATATTTGTTATCGTGCCAAACAAAATCGATCCTCGTTTCCCATTAGTGATCGAAAGAGTAATAAATTTTTTGATCTTCTTCATTGTGATACATGGGGTCCTTACCGCACTTCCTCTTTCTCTGGTGCTTATTATTTTTTAACGATAGTCGATGACTTCAGTCGTGCTGTTTGGGTTTGTTTGATGGGTGACAAAAGTGAAACTTTTGGTGTGTTACGAAAATTTCTTTTAATGGTGCAAAATCAGTTTAATACAACAGTTAAGAGTATTAGATCAGATAATGGAACTGAATTTACTTCCAACAAGATGATTGAATTATTCACTGCCAATGGTATATTTCATCAGAAATCATGTGTTCATACGCCGCAACAGAACGGTCGGGTAGAACGGAAGCATAGGCATATTCTAAATGTGTCTCGTGCTCTTTTGTTTCAAGCAAACTTGCCAATCAAATTCTGGGGAGAGAGTGTGATGACAGCAGCTCATATTATTAATAGAACTCCCACAAAGCTTCTCAATGGCAAAACTCCTTATGAGCTTTTGCATGGATCTGTTGCTGATTACAGTCACTTAAGGATATTTGGCTGCCTATGTTATGCGGTGACACAACCAAAACCTACAAACAAATTTAGTCCACGGTCTAGGCGGTGTATGTTTGTTGGTTATCCTCATAGGCAGAAAGGTTGGAAAGTGTATGATCTTAATACTAAGGAATTCTTTGTGTCACGAGATGTCAGTTTCCACGAAGATGAGTTTCCTTTTGTTGCTATAAGTGTGCCTACACCTAGCCCATCATTACCTACATTTATACCAATAGATTCTAATGATTCTGCCAATCCAGTATCTTAATCAACTTCAAATGATTGTGAGGCAGAAGTGCAGTTGGAAGATAGGGGGAGTGTCCATCAGTCTGAAAGGGAGCCGAATGAAGATTCTACATCAAATGCTGATCAAGTGCAAAGGAGTGAGGATCCAGCTCCTGCTCTCGTACAAAGGAATGAAGATTCAGCTCACGAACTTGTGCAAAGAAGTGCAGAATCAGCTCAAAACGATTCTCTTCGTCCAGCACGCACACGAAGGCCTCCGTCCTATTTGAGTAACTACAAATGTAATCTGATTGAGGCACATACATACACTCCCAGTCTCACCTCTTCTAGCTCCACCTCAGGTATACGGTATCCAATTGCCAACTATGTGAATACTAACAATTTTTCTTCAAAACATCGAGTTTTTGTTGCTGCTATTGATGCAGGTAGTGAACCTAGGTCATTTAAAGAAGCAATGACCAATGATGTTTGGCGTAAAGCTATGGCTCAGGAGATACATGCACTAGAAGAAAATAATACGTGGACTATCACTGATTTACCTGCAGGCAAACATGTCCTTCCATGTAAATGGGTATATAAAATTAAATATCATTCCAAAGGTAGCATCGAGCGCTACAATGCAAGGTTGGTAATTGCAGGTAATCATCAAGTTCCAGGAGAAGATTTCCATGAAACTTACGCTCCTGTAGCGAAAATGGTGAGTGTTAGAACTCTACTCTCGGTTGCAGCTGCAAAAGGTTGGTACTTGCACCAAATGGATGTTCATAATGCGTTTCTTAATGGAGAACTGGACGAAGAAGTGTATATGCGCATACCGGCAGGCTTTAATCAAGGACAAGGAAGAAAAGTGTGTCGTTTGCAAAGGTCGTTATATGGCTTACGACAATCTCCCAGGAATTGGTTTGCAAAGTTGAGTTCCTCACTTATTAAATACGGTTTTGTTCAATCCGAAGCAGATCACACTTTGTTCACTTTGAAGCGTGGTTCTACCTTCTTGACCATACTAGTCTATGTTGATGATTTGGTGTTGGCAGGCAATGATTCCCAAGCATGTCAAGAGGTTAAGATTTATCTTAACAAGTGTTTTAAAATTAAAGATTTGGGTCACTTGAAATATTTTTTGGGCATCGAGGTTGCCCGTAGCAATGAGGGTATCTTCTTGTGCCAACGAAAATATGCATTAGATATCCTCAAAGAAACAGGTTTGTTGGATTGTAAACCGGTTCAGTTTCCAATTGAACAGAATCATCGCTTAGCTCTGGCAGATGAACCTGACTATGATGATCCAGGTCGCTATAGAAGAATTGTCGGCAAGCTAGTGTACCTTACGATCACTCGTCCTGATTTGAGTTATGTAGTGCACACTCTTTCACAGTTCATGCAAGCTCCAAAGGAAGCACATTATGAGGCTGCCATTCGGGTACTAAGATACATCAAAATGAATCCTGGCCAAGGTATACTCCTTTCTTCCAAAAGTGATCTCAAAATTCATGCTTTCTGTGATTCAGATTGGGCCAGCTGCCCTTTAACTCGCCGGTCAGTTTCTGGGTTCTTCATTATGCTTGGAACCTCACCTGTTTCTTGGAAAACAAAGAAGCAACTCACTGTCTCACGCTCCTCAGCAGAGGCTGAGTACCGCTCCATGGCTGCCGCGACAGCAGAATTGATATGGTTGAAGTCTTTTCTTGCTTCACTTGATATTATCCATGATGATCCTATGGAATTATGTTGTGATAATCAAGCCGCTATACATATCGCGGCAAATCCTGTGTTCCATGAGCGAACTAAACACATTGAAATTGATTGCCATTTTGTCCGGGAAAGGTTGGTTTCTAAGACGATTTGAACTACTTTTGTTCGTTCTCATTTGCAACTCGCAGACATTTTCACCAAAGCACTTGGTCGTGTTCCATTTCTTGCCGTTCTTTCCAAGTTAGGCATTTCATGTCTTCATGCTCCAACTTGAGGGGGAGTGTTGGAATAGAAGATTCTATATGTTGTTATGATTTGCTGTGATATATTGTAACCTGTAGTTTGTTAGGATATGTATAACTGAGTCCTATTGTAATTAGGTGTAGTTACTTATCTTTAGGAAGTTGCTTTACTATTTGGTAACAGACTGTTTGGTAACAGCCTATTCTATTTAAGATACATTGATGTACAGTTTTAAATCAATGGAAATACTATCAATTGATACCATTTATCATATTCTCAATCAGATGTTAGCTTGCTGGTGTAGATGTTGTTCAAAGGGTAATTGAATTCTCGATAACTTTTTTTTTTTTAGTGTTAGGTACTTTGTGAGTATAAGGACGCGACCATACGAGATTAAGTGGGCCCATGCCAACCAAATTAGATCAGGAACAGTGACCAAAGTGCCACTATTCACCAACTCTTTTACCTAAATGACACGCGAACAGTCTTATATCCCAATCTGCCACGGGGACAAGTTCGCTACCCGGTGTAGCGAACTCGGTTTGCTGACATGTCACATTTCTATTGGATAACAAGTACCAAATTAAAAAAAAAAAGTTTGAAGGTCGCTACATAAACCAAGTTCGCTACCCCGTGTAGCGAACTTGAGGTCCACTAGAAACGTGACACGTCAGCAAACCGAGTTCGCTACACCGGGTAGCGAACTCGCCTCCGTGGCAGATTGGAAAATAAGACTGTTCGTGTGGCATTTAAGTAAAAAAGTTGATAAACAGTGGCATTTTGATCACTGTTCCATCAGATCAATGATGCACATGTATTTAGGTATGAGAAATAATTATCTCATGTTGTAGCAGAGACAAAATAATGGAGTCTACTATTTTTTTCTTTTTTCCTTTTTTTGAAAAAGTAATAAACTCCACAATTTTATTTTTTTATTTTTTTTGATAACATTAAGGGGCGAAGCCCCAGCACAATTTTATTTCTATTGCATAAAATAATTATCTCATGCAACATGAGATTAATATATCCTCTTACATATATATATATATATATATATATATATATATATTCAGTAATCTATCTTCTATTGTGAGTTTCTGACTACGTATCTTTCCATATTTCCCATCATTATTGTTAACTAACTGTGGAGGTCTCTGACATAATTAAGGGTATGCAAATCTCTCAACCTACTGAAGCGTGAACGGTATATAATAATTTTTTTAAATTAATCTCTAAAAATTAGTATCTTCCTGTATTAATTTTTACTTTTTTTTTATCAAGTTAACCCATCAAAAATAAAAAATAATTGTCAACCGTATTCTTTTACATTATCATTTTATTTTGGCACAGAAACGAATGTGAATGTATACATTCCTATGAAAATAATTTCATAATATTTTTAAAAAAATAATAATTGATAAAATAGTAATACTTAGATATTTAATTTAAGAATTTATTTATTTTATAAGAACACACCTAAAAAATTACGTTATTAGCAGAAAAAGTTTCATAATTTAAATATAGGATAAGATATTGTGACAACCAAATAATGTTACTATCAATGTTACTACTACATCTTAACCGTTGATTTTCGCCAATCAACGGTTATCATTTTTCAAATTAAACTCATTAATTAATTATTAATTCGCAATAAATGATAACCATTGATTGGCGGAAATCAACGGTTAAGATGTAGTAGTAACATTGGTAGTAACATTATTTGGTTGTCACAATATCTTATCCCTTTAAATATTACATTAACTTTCCATGCATGTTTAAGGTGAGAAATATCACTCATAAGCAAGTATAATGTGTTTAGTGAAAAGTTAATTTTTTTTATCATTTTCAAAATAAAGAATTAACGTCGTTTTCAAACTTGGAGCGGCAAAACATCTCCCTTTAAGGGGGCGTTTTGTACGTGTCATTTTGTAGGATTCTCGAAAAATTGAATTTTTCTAAATTTTTAATTTTTGAATATTATCGTAAATTGAACATAAAAATCATATTTTTAAAAATCGAGATTTTCGGACAAAAAAAAATTTCTACTTTACCAAACGTCTCCTAAACTCCCACAAAAAGACAAAAGACAAATCGCAAAAGATCTCAAAACAAGCTTTAAGGATAAATAACCTTTTAGAAATTTAGAGGGCAACAGCTTCTTCAAGCATGTTATTTTCGCTTTTGGTACACCTATATTTTTAGGAACTAATCATAGGTATTCAATTCAACGAATGAAGGGATGCTTTTTACCCATATAATCATGAAGGCTTGTTTTTACCTTGCGCTGCAACCATGAAGCTGAATCAAACATGCATTTTTTCTTCCTATATTAAAGCTCTATAAATAATTTGGGCTCATTTTTTAATAATAGAACCGATATATAATTCAGTCAATAATAAGATATAAAAAATAAGGAAGAATCCGTTTACAATTTTTTTTTTACAAATTACACTAAATATGATCAGTTATTCACTTTTGATTGAAGTATAATCGATCATACTTAATGTAATTTGTAAGAGTTTATAAATAATTTTTTTTTGTAAATATAACATTTTTCATAAAAATATATATATATATATAATGCTAACATTGTATGCAATGCCGGCTAAATGGGCTTTGCAAGCTGGCTAACAGCCCACAACAAAAGACAACATGACTTGGGAATTTTGTAACTCATCAAAATATGGGCCTATTCAATTCGGTCCAAGTGTATAATAATAATAATAAAAATATATCATATTTTAGGGCTTAAAAGCAAATTTTGATAAAATGTTGATTTTATTGGCATTATTTAAGCTCATCAACGAGTGAAATCAAGGTAATTTACCATGTTAGTTAAAATTTCGATTTAAATCTGTGATTTTACGATTTTATGATTTTTTTTTATCAAAACGATTTCATCAAATCTTCCAACGCTTTTACGATTTTTTTTTACGTTAGGATTTTACGTTTTTTGATCCTCCTTTCGATTTTAGGTAAAATCCCGATTTTAACTACCATATAATTTACCACACGAAGCACACACATGTACTAGTGAAAATGATGATTAAAATATTGATTTATAAATATGTAACAATATTTCACCTCAAATATCTTATAGTATTTTTGGTACAAGAAGAAGAAAACAGAAAAAAATTAAGCTCTAGCGAAACGAACACCCATTGAGTCTGCCAGCAGTGATCGCAGATTTGCAGAGAAGTTGAAACATAATATTTCACCTCGCGTCTGTTAATAGCAAGATAAAAACAAAAACCATAAAATCTTAAAATCCATTTTGTTTTATTTTAACTTCCTTTTTCTTTTGGTCCGAACTCTAAATTTTCTTTGATATGAAATTTAATGAGAACAACGATTTAGAAAAACCTCAATCGTGATCAAAAGACGAAAAAACAAAGATGAAAAATTCCGTTTGAATGTCAACAATTCAACAGAATTATCTATAATTTTTGAAGCAAACAAATTAGAGATGAACGTTAACCTAGCAAATAACAATTTCATTGGTACCGTTGCTATTCGATGTTTTTGAACTGGGAGTTCTACTAGCTCAGACGCAAAAGCCTCATGGAACTTACATAAACATAAATCATAAATGAATGGATAAAAAAAATGGAATGTGGATGAAGTCATGGATGAGAAAATTTCATCTATTGGATCAAAAGTTATGAGGTTTTTGTATGTTCAGGTATACAAACAGATTTTTTAAAAAATTGCATTGAACAATAAAATGAAAAGAATCATATAATTGATTCACACACGATTTAGGTTTTTTTTTTTCCTTCTCTCTCTTCCAATTAATGCAGTTAGTTTCCATTAAAAAGCATTCTTTAGGTTTTAATGACAAAACTGATATGGACCTCACATATCCAAGATAGAGGCTCAATCCAATAAAAGTCCAAAAGGTCAAAGAAACCCTAGACTTAACCATGAAGGAACTTCATCCGCGTCTAGAACATGGACATCTCGTCTGCTTGGCTAGCAAGCCAATAGTAACTTAGCGAATAAGACTACATCATGTAAAGAACCTTGGGATATACCACTTCAAAAGTTAGCTTAAAAGGGTGGAAGTACCCAAGGCCTTATAAACTCCACATTAGTTGCACATACAACCAATGTGGGACTATAAATCTCAACACGTCCTCTCACGCGAGAGTCCATTGGGCTAGAAGCGTGGATATTGCACAAACGCAATTTTTAGTTTACCTTTTTGTGCTTTTATTTTAATTCCACTTTAAAATGAGGGTGTGAGGATCGAAACTTGTAACCTTATAATCACTCAAGGTTCTTTACACATCATAGCGAGATTAGCTGCTTAGACAACTTGATCTCCACATGAACCCAATGAATGGATGACAGCACCAGCTTGCTGCCATAGCTACTGAAACTAGGCTTCATGCTCAAGGAATAGCATATGAGAGGTCACCCCTCTCTACCAATGAAAATGAGCACCGCCCTATGAAAGGCGGTATGCAGCAAGGCATACACGCACTATAAATATAGAGGCATTCAGCCAAGGTATGATATCTCTCTTTGAATATTTAAATCATATTGAATATTAAACTGACTTGAGCGTCAGAGTGCCTTGCAGGTACCCTAAGTCTCCTCCAAACTGCCCAGATACACAAAGTGCTGACCAACCATCTCGTCAAACTTTCCAACATCTCGACAATACACTGCTCAACCTTCATTCTCTTTATCAACTTCCTCTATTCTCAATTGTGAGTGGTCAGGCCCAGCCCACTATTTGTTGGATTGATTGTTAGGTGTCAAACACACTATGTTATTAGGGCCAAAAGTATGATAAATAAATTGTAAATAGTCAAATGCATAGTGTATATTATCAAATGAAAAAGACTTGGAGTTTTCGTGATTAGATATGATTCTGACTTAAAAATAAATTGGTTTTAGGTTTAAAATGCTAAATCAGAGCAATGATGGATTGAAGAAGCCAAAGGAAGACAAAATCTCAAACCAAAACTCAAGAAAAAGGAATATTTCTCATATTACAGCTAGCTTGCTCGGTAGACTTCGCTTCAAGTCTAGCGAGCAAGCCCTAAATACATATTGATTGCAGCCTTCTCTTCGCTAGCTTGCTCGCTTCATCGAGCAAGGCTAGTGAGCAATCGTATATCCTCGCTAGTTTGCTCGCTTCAGCGAGCAAACACATCGAGCACGTCATTTATGAAAGCCCATGAATCTTCTGTTATAAAAGACACAAGTTAGGTTTTCTATTCACTTTTGCACGACTTGGGACGATTTTGGAGGCAGAAGAGTAGTACTCTTGGAGGAGAAGGAGGACGAACAAGCAAGACTTCGAAGTGGATACCGCTTAATCAAGTTTTCTCTATGAGTTCTCATCTGTTTTCTTGTTATGTTATTGTTTCTTTCAACATGCTAGGCTAGTTTTCTTTTGCAGTTATAGTTAGATGGAACAATGGATTGCTAATGATATTAACTCTCTTTCTCGTAATCTGATATTCAGTTTTATGTTATGCAATTAATATGTTTTTAATTCCTAGTTAGTTTATGATCTGGACAATCCTGAATGAACATTAGAATCTTGCATGACAATAGGGATGTTGATATAGGATTCCGATTGGTTAATTACTAGGTTTTGCTTGATCTAGGGATAGATTTGTGAAATTTATGGCTTTTAATTCTTGTTCTTAATGCTTGTCCTAGGAGAGATCACTAAGGGATTGAGATTTTGAATAGGGTAAAGGGTTGAAAGACCAAGTGTTTGGGTTTTAATTAATTTTGAAAGAATTGTCAATAATATGAATTGAATGTTAGTTATAGGAAATGGTAGATTTATTATGAAGACGTTGGAGAAATGAACAACCTAGCTACGCTTTGCATGTTTGATTTCAAACTGTTCTTTATTTTGCGTTCTTGATCTTGATATTAGTTAGGATGTTTTAATTTTAGTTTTTATAATTAAATCATATTCACAAAAACCCCTAAGGTCAATCCAACTTTGATAGCGTAGTGAACTTAGTGATTGATAGATCAATTCTCGTGGGAATGATATCTTACTTACCTTTTTATTACTTGTACGACTAATATACTTGTCGTGATCGCAACACTGATAAAAAACTAAATTGCATAACAATATTGTACTCTCTCTCTCTCTAACAAATTACAAAACTCCAAGCAAATGGGCATATATTTATAATCTAAAAAATTTAAGTACAAGCATGAGTAGTGTATTCTAAAAGAATATTTATAAGGAACTAACTCCTAAGTGTAATATGTTAATAAATTCGACTTCCGTTCATCAATTTTATTTTTCTCAAACTAAATATAATAATCACATTTATTTATCTAAACAAATTAGGAGAGCCCAAAATTTATTGGTGGTAGTATAAAATCTGTTTTTTTGGCTATGATAGTACCAGTGAAAACACAAAATTGCATGCAATCACATAAAATCAAAATGCAATATGCAAGGATAAAAATTACAAGAAATTAAACCTGAGTCCAGTATTTAATATTTTGTCGTTAAGGAAATTTTGTCCCCTTAACCGTGCCTAAGGTTCATGGACAAATGTCTTCCAAGGTAGAACGAGTTATCTTTGTTTCGACGGTGGCACAATTAGAAGAAACAACATCGGTGGACACAAGGAACATTGATCAATCACACAGAATGAATGCAAAAGATATCAAAACACTTTTTTTTACAAAGTTTCGGTACAAGAGAGAAATCAGAAAAATTCCCCTTTATTCTGATCCCCTTCCTTATTTATAAATCATGACTGGTCGCGATGAATGGTACCTATTGGCGGTGAAGAGTCATGCATGTTTGGCAGTAAAAATTCATGTTTGTTCACCCATGAAAAGTCATGTCTGTTCGACAATAAAAAGGCATATCTCTTCACGCCCAACTTCTTATTCATAACATTTGAATTCTATAAGAATTCCAACACAAAATGCCACAAAAAGAAGCTATATAATAAACTTAAGAATAAATTATAATGATAAGATTATGTAACACCAGTGGATAGTGCCAAAAAAAATTTAAATATATAAAGTGAGAACCGTGAACAATTTTTTTTTCACACACATATTCCTATTGAGCGATAATGCATCCTTCCTTTTCTTTGGCTTAGTGGGTATATAGATAGTGTTGGTGGCAATGCTTTAAAATTTGAAAGTTTCAATCACAATTCTAGTTCCTAATATTTTCTATTTACTAAAATCACAACTCATGTCTCCTACTATATAGCTTCGGTTAAAAAAAAAATACAGATATATAAAAAAATAAACTGAACGATAATACTTTAAAATTTGAAAGTTTCAAACACAAGCATTAAAAAATAAAAAAATGGCCGACTCGCTTAATAGAAAAAAGGTTTCAAACACAGTTGGCAGAATATGAGAATACCAACACAAAATGCCTTACAAACAAAAGGATTAAAAAAATAAAATATTCTTTTCATTCAAAAAAAATTCCATTGTTATGGTCACTTTAACAGAGATACAAAGACACTAAATATCTCCCAAAAACTCCAACGAGAGCCAGAGGAATGAAGGTTGTTTTGTGCAGGGAGATGGTAGACGATCCATCATCCAGACATAGTCACCTTTGTCAGTGGCAGACTCGCAATCGTCCATCGCGTGCAAGAAGTTGATGACGATGAGGAGTATCCCTCGTAAGAATGTTGTTTTGTCCAAGTAGGTGAGGAGGAGATAACAGTTTAGGGACTTTCAGACTTAGGTTTTTTATTTTTTGGGTCATAACTGTTTTTGGGAGATGGGTATTTTCTGGTTATGAGTCATTGGGTTTGAAATTTGGGTATTTTGAGATTTTTAAACCAGAGCGCTGGAACTGTGGAATCTTAGGCAAGGAAGCACGGACACTTGTAAAAATAGGAAGAGTCTTGTCCGACACGCTCCAACACGGCGACACGCTCCGACACGGTGTCGGACACGCGGTCAACTTTTTCCGACATGTTGACCATTTCGACACGCGAATTTGACCGTGTCCGACACCGTCAAATGGCATTTTTGTAATTTTTTTAAATTTTTTTTTTTAAATTTTTTTAATTAAAATATATTAATAAAGCTTGCACCTGATCATATCAATTTTATTTTTTTTGTCCTTTTTCCCCTTAAGTAGATAAGAGATCATCTCAGCATCATTGTTGTCAATTCATATCACACTCTTGTTGTTTCTCCTTGTCTCTGATCTCTCTCTAATATGATTTGATCTCTCCATCTGATATTATATCTTTCTCTCATCCCAGTTCTTATTTTTTTTATTAAAGCTTCCATCTTTATAACGTTTTGATGGGTATTATTAATTTAGTTTCATTTTTTTGTTAAATTATTAAATATTAAATCAAATATACACTATATAAATTAAAAATATTATTTAATATCAAAACGTGTCCCAACGTGTTGAAATTTATAATTTTTTAGGATTGACGTGTCGGAGTGTCGTATCACGTGTCGCGTGTCGTATCGGTGCTACATAGATCATAAGTAAGTCGATCCTACCAGATTCTACTAGAAAATGATTTTTCTTGCGATCTGAATAGCTATGACACCAATAACATTGCTCGCCACTGACAGTGCCAACAAGTTTGACCTGACTGTTTAGAATGACGGCAAGCAGGTCACGCTTATAAGCCAGTGCCATTATGCCAAGACCCAACTTGCCTACGCCTATGGTGGTACATGAATCCATGGTAGTGAGTGAAAACCAGCTGGTGCCAAGGCCCGAGCTTGTCTGAACATGGCTTTGCCACTCTATAACACCAAGTACGTTTCAATCCACAACCTTAAAACATATAGAGTAAATATCTTTTTTGATCCTCAACAAATTTTACGATGCCCGATTTAGTCCCTAGCAAATAAAAAGGTCCATCGTGGTCCATAAGAAATTCAAAATGGATCCATTTAGTTGAAATCGTGGTCCCTCACAAATTCAAAAAAGACTCATATTAGTCCCTAAGAGGACTAAAATGGATCCATTTTGAATTTCTTAGGGACCACGATGAGCTTTTTTATTTGCTAGGCACTAAAATGGGCATCGTGAAATTTGTTGAGGACCAAAAGGATATTTACTCAAACATATATTCATCGTATCTATTTATTTATATTTTGATTTGGGTCGAGACTTATTTTATTAACATATCTACTTAAAACTCATATATCAATTTTTAACAATTTTTTCCTAAGTGTGAGTTCATACACAAGGCACGAGGGTACTCCTTCTCAAGGGAAGTAATGAATGAGTCAATGATTTTATATCTCTGTGACTCCGTCAACCATAACCACGAATCTATTACACCATTTCTTAGCATGAAGGGAGCCTATAACGTTGACGAAATATGCTTTAATGAGAGAAACGGTAAAATGGACTAATGCCACTTCTCAACTAAAAAACTTCAGATAATAAATGTACAAATATTTCTATTTATAAAGTCCTTATGTTGTCTGTTCGTTTCCGATGTGAAGACTACTTTATCCAAATATCCATTTTAAAATTACAATTGAATTCAAATACGGTTTTGGCTCGAAACGTTAGGGCGGGTTAGTGTTAGTGCATTGGATGATTGGATCTTGGGTACGTAGGACCTAGTTGCTTGGATTCATAATGAGTAAAACCAAGATCACTGTTCATGAAATGTAAGGCTTTTCTCTCCTAACATGCGTATGTATATGCCTTTTGACACATGATAACACTTGAGTTTTGCTCCATCAAAGATATTGTGATTAAGGAGGAAGAACAGAAAGGGTGATTATGTTCCTAACATGTGTTCATTGCGTGCTTTCATTTTCAGAGATTTTAAAGAGGATTTATTATAATATTAAGATGCGGCTTATTGACCATTTAAAAGCAATTTTTTTTAAATATTAAAATAATTCAAAACTGACAAAATTTATCAAAATAAAGTGCTTAGACACGCATTTAGGGAATGTGTTGAGCATGGAATAGGTGCATGTTTGCGTTTTAGGAAAATCAATTTCTATTAAGTGGCGTAAGTTAAGTTAGTTATGATTAATTTTTTACGGTTCAAACGTGACTAATTTTTTTTGCGCAACCAGTCAAATTAACTGTGATTAACTTATCTTGTGCCACTTAATATGGTTGGTCTCATGCACCACTTGAACTTGCATCCCCTATGCTCGTCTAAACACATTGTTTTGTAAATTTTTCCAAATCTGAATTATTTTGACTTTTTTTTTCAAAAATTGCATTATTATGGTCAAGGGGCGTTTGGTACAGGAGAAAAAAAAAATTTTACTGAGAAAATAATTTTGCCGGAATGTGATTGGAAATATTTTATTCCGGATAAGTTACAAAAATGTGTTTGGTTGATCAAAATTTATCCCAGGAATATTTGATTAAGTTTAATGAATTGATGTTTGGTTGACTGTGAAATAGTAGTAGGAATGTAGGTTATTTTACAAACATAACCCCACTTTTACTTTTTTTTCAAAATTAGTAGACAAAAAGTAGGGCAAATTTGGTCAATATTATTTTAGTTGCTTTTTACTTTTCCATGCAAAAAATTATCCCACCTAAACTTTGGGTTTTCTAACAACATAAACGTACAACAATTTACACATAGCAACAAAAATCAGGCAAGTTTTTTACCCGAAAAAGATTTGCATTTATTGCAACCAAACATAACATTTTAATCTGAGTAACAAACACCCCCCGAGGGCCTGTTTGTTACTTGGATTCTTCATAAAATCTTGGAAAAATGGGATAGGGAACAATATTTTTACACGTTTGGTAGAGGAAAAGTGAAAATATTTCTTGGAACATTTTTTTCCCAACATTTTCTTTTACACTATCGATTCTCATTTCAAAATACCATTTTATATATCGTATTTTTTTCCCCAACCGGTGGGAAATTAGTCAATTTTGATGGGTCAAAATTACCCCTCATCTCTCTTCCTCTCTTTGCTCTCTGCGTCAATGGAAGAAGAAGCAACTGAAAAAAAATTTGTTTTGTTTTGTTGGTTTCAAATCAACACTGTCCATTTTACACTGTTTTTTGTTAAGAGTACAAACACTGAAGATGGGATAATCTTTGTCCTTCTCTGAATAGTATTACAAAAAAAGGGAGGGAAACCTCCGGTGGTTGCTGCCAAGAAGAAGCAGGTAGGTAACATAGCTTAGGTTCATTCTCACTTAAGGTTTGATATAGTGTTAGTTTTTTGTGTTATTTTTTTTTTTAATGTTGGAATGATGAAGATTCGTGATTTTTTTTGTTTTCTCAAGAGGAGGTGATGAACCCGTTGTTTGAGAAGCATCCATAGCAGTTCAGGATCGAAGGGGCTTCTCCATTGTTTATCAATCTTGTACAAAGTTCAAGATAAATGGTTGAATCAAAAACTGAAGCTGAGTTATTTTTGTAAAATAATCTCACATTCTCACTAATATTTCACAATTAACCAAATACAGACTCAGTAAACTTAACCAAATAATTTCAGGGAAAATTTTGGGCTACCAAACAACTTTTAATAACATTCCTGTAAAAATTAATTTCCCATTGTTTTCTCAGAAAATTTTTTTCCCAGTAAAAAAAATATCTCTTGTACCAAATGCCCCCTAAGATATTTTCAACGTATTCTAAATGAATAGTCTGAATTGAGCATTGTAATATATAATCATGTATGGGGTTAATGTTTCTCTTTTAAATATGAGATAATTTTATCTTCTACACATACATATATAAGTGGATGGAATCTTTCAAGGAGAAAAGAAAAAAAGTGTGATTCATGTTGGAAATCGACAATCACACAAAGCGAAAACGAAAAGAGAAAGAGAGAGAATAGACACAGTGATTTACCTTGGTTCACCCAATTTAGGCTACGTTCAGCTTGTCTATATTATATTCACTTCATCGCCATTCGTTACAAGTCACTCGGTTTACAAGGAAAATATAAATAAGATTAGAAAATCCTAACAACAGCTATTCATGAGCCCAAATCCAAATTACTAAGAAAATTACAATAAATCAGAGGCCTATAATAATACCTAGCCTCTACGGACTTGGGGGCGCTGTCCCCCAGACCTCCGTTCGTTCACCTGAGAGCGGGACTCCAGTTGCTTTTCTGCTGACCCCAACAACTAGAGTCCTCGTCAGCATGCGAAGTATGAGTCATACCTAACAGTTCACACACTTTTGTATATGTATAAAAAATAAAATTATCTCGTGAGAAAAAATTAAACCATCATGTATAAACAATTTTAGGTTTATTAAAATATGTATTGTATCCTACATTATTAGGAACGTATATCAGTGAAATTGATCATGATATGGATACTAAAAAGCATGAGTACCGGAATATTCGCTGCCATGTTTTGCTTGGAACTATCAAGTTCTACTATTTTGGCACCTATCATTATCTTCCTCTAAGAGGCTTGTTTGAGAATGGCACGCAAGCATCTTAAATCCTCTAAAGTCTAAACAACTTACTTCATTTACTGAAATCCCTTATCCACCCAAATAAATAAACCCAACTCAATAAATATACCCAACTCAAGAGGCAACTGGCAGTCTGGCACTTCACGAGAATCACCTAATCCTTTATTATGAGTATGACCCGTGGAGCATGATATGCTTGTCATTGTTGCCTTTTTAATTAGCCACTCCCTAATGAAGTTAATGCCCCTTTTGTTTCCTTTCTATAGCATGAACCTTTAACTTTCTTTGCAGTGAACATTTGTAAACAATTTCAAATTAACTTAAATTTATTAAATCTTCACTTAAAACTGGATTTGAAGTGAAATAATTTATATTAAAATATTTATAAGCGAGAAGTGAAATTTAGTATAACGAATATTGTTTGAATAATATTATCAAAATCACTTTGAAATGAGTTTTATCTAAATAATATAAATTTTATATTATTTTGTCAAAAAATTATTAAACATGTGAAAGGTCAAAATACCAAAAAGTTGTTAGAGGAAAGATAATAGAAAGATCTAAACAATAAATTTGTACTTTCACCCAATTTTCAGTTTAAGATACTAATTATGGATACAAGCCGCAAATGAAAAATTCCCAAACATTTATTTTTGTGTGTCAGAAACCAGTACTTTGGTGGTGGCTAAACTAGCGTTTGAGTTGAAGAAAAAACCCTAAAGCATCCACTTTTATTCATCTACTAAAAATTTATATTTTCTTTTTCCCTAATTATGGGTTCATAGTACATTAGGACTTGGAGCGAATACTTGTTCTTCCACCTGTTTGCGCTGAAGTAGTAACACGTACATAGATTTGTTGATAAGTGACAAAGCTTCAAAGATAATGTTTATCTCAATAATATTAGAAATAAAATAAAAACTTAGGATAAATGCAACTATTTAGTATTTATTATAATTTTATACACCAAATGTAATAAAAAGGGTATTCGCAATAAATCATCTAAAAGAAAAGAAGTTAGAGGGGAAGACTCAACCACTTAACAAAAAGTAGATCACGATAACGCGGCTTTTCATTTTGATCTTTTGTGGTCCAACAGAGAAACACGAATAGTATTCATGAAATAGGATATTATTTGTTGAATAATGAAAGCGATGCTTTCTTTTATGGATATATTGGAAAGCTTTACAAATCAACAGATTGAAAACGATGGAAAATGAGGACTGGGTTTCAAGAAAGTAAGAATTATAATTGAGGGTTTTAGTTGGTATAATCTATACGTTTTACTCTTTTTTTTTTTTTTTTTTTATCTGTGTGTTTTACAAAATTGATTTTGTACATTAATGATTAGAGCAGTTGAGAATCATATTTCTTGAGCAGAACCAATTCTAAAGAAAAATATGTTTGCAAAAGGAGTTTTATGTTTGAATAGTTTGATTAAAAGTAATAAGTCCTGTTATTTATATAGTATTAAACAAGAAAGTGAGAAACCTTTTCCCAAGAGATGTTAAAGAAGAATTAAAGTTCGAATTCTAAAACCAAACAATGGTAGATTAGTTGGCGTATAGGAGCTGAGCAGGTGGAATGAACTGAAAATATGTATTTGATTCTCTCCAATATCATCCCATAAAAAATACATGTGGTTTATCTAAAATAAAAAAATTGAATTCTAAATAAAAATATTGTTAAGGGGTTTTCTTGTTAATAACCGGTTGTAATGAAAAAAATAACATTTTTTTGGTAAAGCAAAAAAAATAAAATGCGATATGACTATATTAATTTATAGCGGTATAAAAATAAAAAATCTTACATTCTTAATTATTTATAGGAAAAAATATTTGTCTGATTAAATGATATAATTTTGTGTCATTTTATATCCTAACAGTGGATTTTCATTAATCAACGATCATAATTTATTGAGTCAAACTTATTAATTAATTAGTAATTAGCAATAAACTATAATCTTGATTGATGAAAATTAACAGTTAGGATCTAAAATGATACCAAGTTATATTCTTTAAAAGCACACATATTTTTCCCTTACTTATATGTTTGCATTTAAAGATTTATGTATCTAATAAATTATAATTATTTGATAAATAATTAAAATTAAAAATGTAATTTATATTCAGTGGTGGAGCCACTTGGTAATCAGCTAATGTGTGATTTTAAAAAATAATACATATTTTCTTTAAAAATTATGATACAATTTTGACACTAGTTGAATTTTTAAAAGTGATACAACCTTGACACTAGCTAAGTTTTACCTGGCTAGATTTTTTGGCAGTGGCTGGATTTATTTATTGGGTCCGCCACTAGCCACTACTTATTGATGTAATATGACTCAGTGCCAACAAAATAAGCTTGTAAGTAGAGGTGTTTATTAACCGATCCAAACCGATTAAAATATGGTGACAAAACTGAAAAAACTAATAATTGAAAAACGAAAATAAAAAAAAATTGAAAATTTTTATTGGATTAGATCAGTTTTCGGTTTGATTGGTGAAAATCGATTTAATATATTACCTTACCCTCTACCTAGTTGGGCTTATTCTCAATCATAGCCCAAAAATCATATGGCAAAATTCTAAACCCAAGACCTATTAACTCATCCATCAACTTCTAAACGTAAATGAAAGATCTATCTATGGGTCGAAAGAATTCAGTTTAATGTTTTAAGTTTACTTTTGTTATGTTATGGAATTTCTGTCTAGGGTATTTATTCAATTTGCGATCAAGTATTTTTTATTTTTAATGATTTTGGAGGACTTAGTACTTCTGTATTACCAAAATTTTCTGCTACTACCGATACAAAGGATTCATGATAAATAATACTCTCTCATTTTGGTAAAAACAATTCTCACAAGTTTTGTTTTTATGCTTTTCAAAAAATCGAAAACTGATCCAATCCAAACCGAATAAAATTGGATTGGATTCGATCGAATTTGAAAAAAATTCAAACCGAATAGATAATTAAATGATCAAACCGAAAGAATTGGATCAGATAACTCCTTGTAAGTGCGCAAACTAATGTGTCCTTCAAATAATTGAATAAAAAGAAAAGAAAAGTCAAAAGCATATCTGTCCCTTTCTTTTCCTTTTTGAATGGCAAAAAATTATGCCTTTCTAGTCTATCATTCATGTAACATTTAGGAAAACTGAAAAACACAATTCATTTATTCAAAACTAATTAAGCTCATGATGCGTAAAATACGTACACACACAATACCAACTCTACAAAATCCCTTCAATATTAAATGTATGTAAAGTTTTGTGGCCAATGTTTACAATGCACCTATATATATATATATTTAAAAAAAATACTTTCATAGAGCATGTATATTTGACACTGTTTCTAACGCCACATGTATACTGTCTAAAATAATATCTATAACTAAGATTAAAAAGGATAGGCTTCCCAAACACATTCAACAAAAGCAATAATTTCTTGCTTTGCCTCAACTTTGATTCATGTTTCATAGAACATACAAAAAAAAAAAGTAGATGCTCCTTAACTGTTAAAATACATATATCGAGCAACAAGTTATATACTTTATTTAACAGTGAAGGAGCATCTACTTTTTTTTGTATATATCTCAGCAAACAATTCAATGACACTATATATGAGTATACTAAAACTACATTTCAAAATTTTCTAAGTTCTACACAGTGTAACTGTCATGTTACTTTCACATGACAAATGAGACTCACCTTTTTTTTTTTCTTTTTGAGTGGGACTCACATCAAATGTATTAGAGTAACATGACACTAAAAGTGTCCTACAACATAACATATATAAAACCCTTATGTGAAATATAAAAAAAGTAATATTAATCTCATGCTGTGTCAGACAAAAAATATCTTATGTTACTGAGATAAAAAAAAATAAGCGGGGTCTGCTTAGTTAAAAAAAATTGTTACATTTTTCGATGAGTCTTACCATATCTTAGCCTTAAGATACTGACTCTCCTATGAAAAAAGGAGAGTCATAAAACCCTTAAAAAAAATTGGTAATGAAGAGTTAAATTTATTAATGAGATTTTCTTTTATAATATTTTATAAAGATAGATTTGCTCGCCGGCAGCTGCATCTCAACCCATCCTCACCTACCCACCCCTTTTGTAATAGCATAAAAAAAAAAAAAAAAAAGGAACGTTGAGGAAGTGCCAAATGTTCAAGAGGATTAGAAAGTGGATTTTGGGGTTTTCAAAATTATTGTAGACAAAAGGAACAAATGAATTAGAAAAATAATGCTTAGCATGAAACAAGGGTATGTGTCTCCATCCATTGATGTTCAAATTAGATTCCCCGGTTGCCTTTCCATGTTTTGCAGTGAATGCAACAAAAAGGAAGGATGTAATTATATTTAATTTAATTCAGATGCGATATTAACTTAATAAATTATTTAAGGATATTATCATTCATTAATTTTAACAGTTTTTTAAGATAATAGAAAGAGATAAAATATGATTAAAATTACATACTATTATTTGAATATTTAAGGATAAAAAAGTAGATGATAATAAGGATTTTCATTTTATCTTCCGGGGTACAAGGGTGTTAAAACGGGTCGATGTAACATGAATACATCAATACGAATATGTCACGAATTTTTATTCGTATTAAAATCTTCAACATGAATACGGTACAAATTTTTTGTGCATTGACAAAACACGATGTTGAGATATATAGTCCCACATTAGTTGTATGTGTAACTAATGTGGAGCTTATAAGACGTTGGACACTCCCACCCCTTGAGCTAGCTTTTGGGGTGGTGTATCCAAGGTTTTTTACATGGTATCAGAGTCTCGCCGCCTCTCACTTTCTCTTGTGGCGTTTCTTAGCATAGGTAGGTTGGGTCTGTTGCATTGTTTACTCTTCAAGGCTCTTGTGTGAGGGGACGTATTGAAATATATAGTCCCACATTGGTTGTATGGTAGCTTTTGGGGTGGTGTATCCCAAATTTCTTTACACACGACACAAATAATAGACAAATTAGAGGTTAAAACAGTAATTAACAACAAAAAATTAAAAAAAGGGTCAAAATTAAAAAAATTAAAATAAAAAAATAAAGTAAAAAAATACAAAATGACAAGAATTTGACACACAACACGACATGAATTTTTTACAAATTATTTTTTTTAACACGAACATGACACGATTTGATTTTTTTTTCAAGTCAACGCAAAAATAAATTTTGGTATCATGTTATGGATTCACATGCGTGTTATAACCTGCTTTGATACCCGTGTACAAAGTGAAACCCAAATTGCATTCACGAATTCTTAGATATTTATTTGTTAATAAATGAAGCATTTCCTTTTAGGTATTAATCGTTTCCTATAGAAAAGCTTGACAAATCAACTTATTGATATTGATGGAAAATAAGAGCTTGTACCAAGAAAACAATAATTATAATCACTGTTTTGAAAAATAGAGTAATAATCAAACAGGTGAAAAAATAGTTTATAATTTAATGATTCAATCATAATTAAACCGTGATCAAACTCGAATATATATTTAATCATTAAATATATTATAAACATGTATTGATCTTATTGATTTTCAATAATAGTTGTAGACTTGTCACTGACATTGAATAATTCGTGTCTCTTTATAACATTGACTTTACAAATTATAAAATAATGACATATGTCCTATTTCTTCTTCTTTTTTTAATAAAAAAAGCAAACCTTCGAAACGACGTCTTAAGAATAAACTGATTTTGAATTGATTCTTCATTTTTTTTTGTAACATTGTCTCTACCAATTAAAAAACGACATTGTGTCTTCTATTTTTATTTTTTCTTGAAAAAAACCCTTCAAAATAACGTCTAAAAAATAAATCAGTGCAAACAGATTTTAAACTAGTTGTCTGTAGTCTGTACGTCTAGATTTTAGACAGCATAATATGTTTGTCTAACTTGTGTTTTTTTCTCACTTTCTTTTTAATATATGTGTTTTTAGATGTTGTAAAACGGGTAGTTTGTTTCTGCTGCCCCTTAAAATGATGAGTAAATGCCTCTCGTTGTTGGCTTTAGTCCCTGTCAAATAAAAAAGTTATTTGTGATATCTGAAAAATTTAAAGTTAACTCATTTTAATCCTTTTGAAAGATTAATATAAGTCTTTTTTGAATTTGTGAGGGACCACGATTTCAATTAAATGGATCCATTTTGAATTTTTTCGGGATCACAAATAACTTTTTTATATGCTAGGAACTAAAACAGGTATCGTAAAACTTGCTGATAACCAAAAAAGATATTTACTCTAAAATGATTCAACTTATTTCTATTTGAGAGAATCTTTAGAAAAATAAAAAAATTTCCGTCGAGCTAAAATAAGGAACAAAAAAAAAGAAGAAGGGTGAGAAAAGATAAAAAAGACCGATTTATTATTTGTACACCCCACAGCTTCGGCAGATCGCTTAGCCCCGTTCGTCCGCTGCTGCCAACAAGCCAAAATATTTTTTTAAAAAAAAATTATATTCCTCATAATTATAAAAAACATTAAATGAAGATAAAAAAAAAATTAAAAAATGCCATTAATTAACTTTTTTAAAATTAAAAACATAAAAAATTAATTCAACAGGGCGAGTTAAACTCATTTCGATCCATCTCTGGATGGGACGGGTTCAAATGAGTTGGCAAATTAAAAATTTCAAGTTATTTCCAATTTGTAGCTGATTAAATAAGTTGGACCTCCATACCAAAAAAAATAAAATAAATTAAGTTGGACCTATTTTACATCTCTGCGTGTTTTGCGAAGTTGCTTTGGGACATCGAGGCTAACGTGGTTGAGAATATCTTGAGCATTAGATTCATGTTTGAATAGTTTGAATAAAAATAATAAGTACAGTCATCTTTATATAGTATTATATAGATAATATCCTTTTGCTAATTAACAAGGGTTGGACACGCTCCTAATTTATCATGATAATATTTAAGGAATTAATTTTACAACAAAATTTATGGGAATATTTGAATTATAGAAAAAAGACAAAATGACATTTTAAGTATGCAACTAATGTGTCGTTGTGTCCATCAAATATTGAAAAGAAGAAAAATGAAATAAAAAATACTTGTAATTTTTTTTGTAAGGTTGCAACATGGAACTACGGGTGAAAGTGAATTCAGCTGGGTTGGGTCAAGCTTTGCCTCAAAAAGTTCAAACCTACGTTAAAAAATTTCAATTTGGTTTGACTCAAGCCTTGTACGAGTCTAATTGTTAGCCTAGTTTGACCCGTTTATAAAAAAACAAATGTCCTGGCCTAGCCCGTTAGCCTGTTAATTTTTAACTTTCTAGCAGAACTATGAATCAACTTTACAAAATACATAAATTCTGTTGCTAAACCAAAAATCATAATTCAACGTCCAAACAGAATCATGAATCACAACAAAACTCATACAATCTGCTTTTAAGTCACTTTCAAAAGCAAAATCCTCAAACTAAATAACATATATTTCATTATATCAAACAAACAAATCCATACTATGTAAATTAAAATAACTACATGAATCCAACAAACACATCATAATGTTTGTAGTAAGTATAACCTCTCCTTAAAACCTTTTACTATATTCATATACACAATCTAACATGTCGAGATGTTGGTTCCTCCTACGTAAGAAATAAAGTCAGATTTTTATTAAAATAGTATCGTAAGTAAATTGCTCCCGGTTGCAATCATTTGATAACCAGAGTTATTCCAAGGGGCGCTTCTGGTTCTGTCGGTGCTTGAAACAATTTTGTCTTCTCCCCGTGAAGTAAATCATCACACCTACGGTCCAACCAATTAGGAGAGAATCAACATATTCCTTTTCAGGAGCTAGTTGAATATAATTAAGTTATAAATAATTGCAATTGATTAAATTTATATATTTTGTTTTTTCTAGAAGACATACTTATTCTATTTTATTTTATTTAAAATAAATAGTACAATATAGCCGGCCTGTAGGCTTATAGGCCAGACCTTGTGAAAATGGGCCTACGACATTTTTATTACACAAGCTTTTTCAATGTCCAAGCCCGGCCTATTTTACGAAATATACTAGGTCAAGTCTGGCCTGACGTAGGCCGAGCCGTAGGACTCTGTAGGCCGGCCTGGCCCAGTTTAACCCCTACATGGAACATTTAGAATAAAATACTAAGGGGGTGTATTGGATTAGGATCTCAAAAGATTTTAATAGAATATTTTTGGACAAAAAAATCCATTAGTATTCAATTAGGATTTTAAAGGATTAAAAAAAGTCACGTGGTATTCGATTAGGATTTTAAAAGAATATTGTAGAGTCTTTCCAAATCCATTGGTATTCAATAAGGATTTTAAACAAAAAAAAACAATTTTGTGATATTTAAAAAGCTGACGATTTCAATGAATTTTCTATTGGTGCGGATTTCGTGAGACTTTTTAGTGAGAAATATAAATAGGATGTCTCTCTTACAATCTCACCATCACCCGTAAGATTTCTCTATTGCAATATCTTCTTCTTCCTTTGGCCGGTCGACCCGCTCGAAATTGGGTTCCGCCACAAGAGTTTCGTCAAAGGCTCAAAAACAATAATTTTTTGAGCGATTTACATAACAAAACAACCAACAAACAACAATCCAACAAAGTATTTAATTTAATTCATCTAAAAAACAATAGATTTTGGAGCAATTTTTGAAAGTGTAAAAAATAAATTTTCGCTATTGGTCATGATTTTTCTTGGTACAGAAACATGTGATTTTTGTATTAACAATAGGGAAAGAATATTGTAACAACCAATTAGTGTTACTACCAGTCAATTTCACTGTTAGATCGATTATATTGATCCAACAGTTATATTTATTTCCTCCTTTGTATGGTCATGATTTCTCATATTTAATACTGTAATTTATTTTCACTTTTGTATGGTCATGACTTCCCATATTTAATGCTTTCACATTAAATATAGGGAATTATGATCATACAAAGGTGGAAATAAATATAACCGTTGGATCAATATAATCGATCTAATCATCTAACGGTGAAATTGATTGGTAGTAATATTGATAGTAACACTAATTGGTTGTTACAATATCTTGCCCCTTAAAAATAACATAAAGCATGAAAACAACAGGGAACAGAAACCCCCAAACTAATTTTCATTTCACACTAATGAAACAATATCGTTTTGAAGAAAGATTGAAACTTTCATAATATGAACCCTATGTTTCATAACAATACATTCTTGAATGAATCTTCTTCGCTATAGGAAACGATTTTAAACAACTTTTGTGTCAATAGATCACTAAAACTTGTTTTTCAAAACCTTTAAAGAAATTTAAGGTTTCAATGTGTCGACTGAATATAATTTGAGAAATTTTCTAAACTTTCATGTAATAAAATTCAAAAATTCAGATTCAAAATTTTCTTGGAATACTCAATGAAAACATGCATATGATATATGGTTAGAAAACTTTCATCACATAGAACAAAAATTCCAAGGTTTACAAGATAATTGCAAAAAATTTCAAATGAAAATTTATCATGAATATTACTAATTGAGAAAATTATATTATGTTTTACTTTTTTTATTAATATCATTGCATTTCTTTGTTAACTTATTTTTATTGACTCTTGTAATTATATATGTTTGTTAAAAATTTATACGATTTTTTAAAATCTTATAAATTCATATTGTCTTTTCAAATGTTATAAAATCTATTAAAATTCTATAAAATCCAATCTTATGAAATTTCGATCGAAAAAAAAATCTTTTGAGAAAGTCCATTCAATTCTGAATAATTTTTTTTAAAAAATTTATTTCAAAAAAACTTTTAAAATCTTAATTCAATACACCGCGTAAATCATTCATTTATTCAAAACTAAGTTCGCATATAAAACACATACGCACACGGTATGCAAGTCCCAAGACATTACAGGTTTGGACACGCACTATAGTAACTTTTGGAGCGTAGACATTTTATTTAATATTATAAATGTAAAGTTGTATAGCCTATCTTAATGTTATAAATATTTACAAATATACCTTTATACATATTTTTTTTTGGTAACCTACCTTTATACATATTAATTATGGAGAGTGTTATACTTACCACTACCTAATTTTAACGCACTTACCATCAATTTAATCCCACTTAAATTAGAATTAAATCTAATGGTGATTAATTATCACTTATAAACATAATTTTTTTCTCTCACATCCCCTCTGTGTCTCTCTCTAAGTTTTCATCCCCCTCTTTATCTCTCTTTATTTTATTTTTTGGGTAAACAAATGGAGCAGTGCCCCAAACACAACAAAGCAAAAATAAAACAGCAAGAAGAAATAAACTAATTAGGTGTAGTGTCCAGGTCTGAGCAATAGACACTTTTAGATCAGTAATACAAAAAATTATATTTTTTAATAAGATTAACGAATGACTTAACAAATTTTTTATTGTTAACAAACCTAAGCCATTGCAGTATACTCTTAATCTTCTTAGGTTCCATGGACATTCTCGATTTAGATATTATGTTGCCTAAGTATACGAATCATTTCTCCTTCAAATTGTTGGAAGCCTTTACCACAAATGCTTTAGAGTTTTTTTTTTATATACTCATTCAGTATCTTTCCTTGCCTAAAAGTGATGAGGTTCTCATATATGTTTTTCTGATATTGATCTCTAAATTGTTGAATCAAAACTGCCATTGAACCTTCCAAATCTAGAGAGAGAAAGAGGCACACAAAGAGGGAATGGAAACCTACAGAGAGAGAAGGGATGTGAGAGAAAAAATTAAGATTATAAGAAGTAACTAATCACGTTAGATTTAATTCTAATTAATGGTGATTAGATTGGTTATAAGGGTAGTAAGTGTAACTACTCGTAAAAAAATTTTTGTCCGGAAATTTTGATTTTCAAAAATATGACTTTTATATTCAGTTTACGATAATATTAAAAAATTAAAAATTTAAAAAAATTCAGTTTCTCGGAAATTCTACACAATGACGCATACCAAACGCCCAATAACCCTCCCTATAAAAATATATAAAATCTTTAATTTTTTCTTTCTTTCTCTTCGCATCATATTACCCTAAATAGACCCAACACATTTTTTGTATTATCTCCTACATGAACCTCTGAACAATAACATCGTTTGCCGTCTCGTTTATCTCTCAATCCAATGAACGGCTCAAACATAAGCAATTGAACAAAAATACATGACACATAAAGGATCTGGGTCAAAGTATGTATCCACTATCACTGGTATCTATAAATTTTACATTCAAAATACATCGATCGCATCAAGTTGGTTTCCCAACAAATGGTTGGAGATCCTATCACTGGAATAAGCTTTCAAGGTTTTAGACTATATCATCTAGTAAGAGAAGAAGAAAAGAAGAAAAAGGAAAATTGTGCAAGAAAAACTGTTTCCCCAAAAGACCACCTAGTCCTCCATCAAGACTTTGGTACATAACATTTTATCACAGGCACATTCTGTGATCTCCACAGAGTTTTAACTATCTTTAGCAAGAAACACCATATCATTATAAGTATCAATGCAGGGAAACGACCCACAAGAAGCCCAACAAGGGTAATTACAAGTAGAATTGCGTAACTTGAATGCCCAACAACAACACTACCTATTCTCTTCTCCTCCTTTGCCACTTTGGAACAAGTGATTCCACAATCAACCCCATCATCATCTCTTATACACTCAAGTTCAGTTTTAAGCAACAAAGATGACTTATTTCTATTCTCTTCCAATTCTTCTCCAACATCATCTTGTACCTTATCTTCTTCCACAACACTTGAAACTTCACTACCTGACTCAGCTTCCCTCAGTTTAATTCCTTTCTCTTTTTTCTCTTTCTTAGAGGCACGAAACTTCTTAGGCACAAGTTTCTTCACCATCTTGGACTTAAACCTACCACTACGGCTAACTTTAGTTTTGCATTCAGAAACTTCACATAGGCATGGAGCCACAATTTTTCCCTTTGAAGAATCATCATCATCATCATCCACCAATTGTGGACAACCCCATGTGATGTCACCAATGAGAGAAATCGAATCCAATTCACAAGAAACCCCAACCTCACTCTTTGATTCCACAACTTCAATTTCATCAATCGATAAAGAACAAGAGCTCAATTCAGCTCTTGTTGTTTCATGTTCACACTCTTTCTTCACCTTCAACTGAAGAAGAAGCTTCTGAAACCAAACACAAGAAGAGACCCTTTGGGATAAAGATTCCACCGGCACCGTCACGCTTGCATTGGAACAAGGCCCAAGACACGAAACGACACGTTTACCTGCGTATTCAAGAAACAGAAGCGCAAACGCCGACACGGTGATCCCAACCGTGAGCCTCTCCACGGTCGCGACCAAAACCGCCACCACCAACATCTTCACAACAACACCGACAACCATATTCGATCCCGATCCACAACCGCAGCATTCTCCGACCCGACCCGAAACCGCACCCGCAACCCCCTCGCCGTTTTCTCCGATCGACAGACTCAGCCTCGGAGCCTCCGCGCGGGGAACGGTCGGAGTCGGTGGTTCCGGTAGCGGCGTGGGAGTGATTTCCGGCGAAGGTGGAGGCGGCGGCGGATCAGGTATTTCGGGTCGAACCGGTTTCTTGGACTTGGATTTCTTGAACCGGCTGCGGTTCTTGACGAAGAGATCGATGAGGGAGGTGGGGAAGCCGGTCTCGACGACGAGGGAACCGCCGCGTTTTGGAGATTGGAAATCGGCGACGATCTGGGATATTCGGGTGACCCTGTTTTTGTTTTTCTTCCACGGAAACGGCATGGTCGTTTTGGTGTGGAAGAAAGGGAGGGGGTGAAATTTTATGGAAGATTGGGTATATTAGGAATAGGAATAGGAATATGAAGGGATCATGGTTTATAGAAGGAAGGAAGAAAGGTGGGGAAATTGCAAGAGTGAGACAAGGAAGCAATTTCCACGGAGAGAGAAAGAGAAAGAGAAAGAAAGGGAATGCGTGTTCATAAGGAAGGTGGTTGAAGAAGGTTGAATGTTTCAGACATACAATGGGACCTGTTTGGTGAATAACAGGATTTGCCCTTTTCTGTTATATATATTCACCCAGTTAAAACGGGTAATTTCAGAAAGAAAATTGAAGAGTTTCGTTTTATTTATTTTGTTTTAATAAAAAGAAAAAAAAATGTAACTTCATTATTGACACCACTCACTGTTATTGATTTTTAATTATTTAACTAATATTAAAATTATGTAATGGTATTTAATATTCACAATTTTATTTAATAAATAAAAATAATAAAATTATACTTTTTAATTAAAAATTGATACATAATTTATAATATATGATTTAGCACATTGATATATATTTATTGTAAAAATTGATACATAATTTATAATATATGATTTAGCACATTGATATACATTTATTATAAAAATTGATACATATATTTTTAACGAAAAAATATAAATTTCAATTGATAAGTATTTTATAAATTTATAAAATGATATAATTACTTTAATGAACAAAGTATATATATAATAAATTATTTTATTATTTAACAAAATATTAAACTAAATAATAATAACAATAGAATACATACCGACAACTTATGAGGAGAAAAAAAAAATTAATATTGTAACTATCTACTCTCCATATATATACTTGTAAGTAGTTAAATTAACACAACTTACAACTTTAAGGTGACAAATTATTTTTCCTTAAAATAAAGTTCTTCAACTTTTTATTAAATAAGTAAACACTATGACTAAAATATCCATACTTTAATTTAATTTTTAAATAATTTCTGTAGTTTTTTTATAAAATCTAAATGCAGTGCTTACTAATTAAGCTCCACGTGTAATATATATTAGGGTTGGTTTTTTCTAATGTTACGTTAGAAAATTTTGTTTAATTCACCGAAACAATATTATTTTAGGATAAAATGTATGGTATGTTTGTAATTTTATTTTATTTTAGAATTATTTCTAATCTTTCAACCCAAAAATGATGTTTTTTCGTTAAACATTAGACAAATCGTAGTTATCAGTATTTTACGATACATGATACGATTCATACGATACGATACGATTCACAAGTCCAGCGATACATATCATGCGAGTATTAGAAAGAGATTTATATCAAACAATACGATAATGTATCTTATGATACGATACAATACGTGTATCATACGATACAAAAATTAAATCAAAATATACAATTTTTAATATAAAAATAAATAAATAATTGATTTGTGATTTAAATTAAAAATATTAATCTAAAAGAATCCATTTTGGAAGAGAATAATGCATTAGTTATGTCACTGATATATGCTTATAGTGATAGTAATGGTAATACTAATCTTAAGGATTGATGAATAGGAGAATAATTGGTTTTCACTTTAATTACTTATGTATTTTGCTTATTGGATCCTTTTTGAAATTTGGATTTATATTATACAATATATTTTTATATTATTTTCAATGGGGTAAGATATTGTAACAATCAATTAGTGTTACTAGCAATCAATTTCACCGTTAGATCGATTATGTTGATCCAATGGTTATATTTATTTTCAGCTTTGTATGATTTTGATTTCCCATATTTGATGTGAAAGCATTAAATATGAAAAATCATAACCATACAAAGGTAGAAATAAATATAAAGTATTAAATATGAGGAATCATAACCATACAAAGATAGAAATAAATAACCGTTGGATCAACATAATCGATCTAACGGTGAAATTGATTGGTAGTAACATTGGTAGTAACACTAATTGGTTCTTACAATATCCTTTCCCATTTTTTATTATATTTCTATATCTTACGATTCGATACGATTCACGATACTAAAAATTGGAAAATGATACACGATATGTATTGCGATCCAACAATCTTGAAACAAAGTTTTCTAAAGTAACATTAAATGCTTTATTCCCTATATATTAATGATAAATAAACATAACATTTCGGTTTTACACATATTATAGAAAAGATCACAATCATACATGACATGATATGGTTATGCGAGAAAATCATAATTCTACAAAGGTGAATTAATGATTATGATTTTGTAGTTATCTGTTTTAATATTTCTCTCTCTTCCTTTATTATTATTGATCCACTTTTGTATAATTATGATTCTTCGCGTGATTATGTTATATTTTTTTTTTTTTTTTTGATAACAATATGTTATATTTTTTAACATGAGAGAGTCTACGTCCGAAGTATTTTAGTTAGAGGAGAAAAGAATTATGAGATCATCAATTGTATTTAAATATACACACATGATTATGATCCGGTTGAAATAAGACATTAAATAATTTCTTTTAGTTTTTATCCATCTCTTTTGCTTTTAATTTTTAAAGTTAATAATTTCAATTAAAAGTTTATATTTTTTTCATGAATTTGAAAATAAAAAGTTTATGGTTTTTTCTATGTAAAATTTGATCCATTGACGGTTCTTTTACCTAAATCAAAAATCATGTTCGCTTTTACTTATAACTGTTGTTTTTAGTTGCAGGGAATTCAAATTAATTTAAACTACGCGTTATAACATTCCTTTTATAAATTGTAAGAAAACCGACATCGTCAAGGAGCTTATTTGTGAATATGTGTTTTATTTTATATCTGAAAATCTTAAATTATAAGAACATCTCGTTTAAATTTAATTTAAAGAAATTATTGTAAATATTTTTTCTTTTCTTTGAATGCTCGTCAAATTACATTAGGCGGACAGCCGACCGAGACTAAAACAAATGATACAATGTGAAATTAATTATGATGCGTGACCCACTTTGGAAAACGACATTATTTTTCAAATGACAAAATGACTTTTATAAATGCAAATTTTATTTGTAACGCAGTGGTTTCAAACCCACTAAAAACACATTGCTGATATGATAAAGCCAATACGCGATTAAAATTTAATCCATTCACTAAAGGTGTAGGGACTACAAAATACAGTGTTCTAGTATTGTGATGTGCCTATGCAACTTCACAATTTATTTTTGCAATTATTTAGCAGCCTGATATTGACTTGCTTGTTGTTTTATGAGCCACCTAATTCAATAACCCAACGCATTCGTTTTGTTTTTATCTTTATAATCCGAACTCCATCACTATCCTCCCTTCTAATTGGTTGCCAGCAAGAAAATTGAGATTACATTTGTTAACTTAGCAAAACAAGTAGAAAAGAAAAGATGGAAGATAAACTATACAACAAATGTAGCAAAATAAAATTTGTATCTTCATTTTTTAAGCTGCTTGTAGATATCACTTGATTGTGATTTACAGAATAATTCTTGCCACTACACAATGAACACTAGGTGTTGCCTTAATAATTGGAGCAAAATAGATAATTGTTTAATGGGACCCATTTCCCTATTGATCAAATTACATATAATGGACATATGTGCATGCTTTAGAAGAAAGAACATAAAAAGCCTGACTTTTGGGGTCTAAAAAGTGGGATAAGACCTAAAGAGAAAAGTTAAGCCTCAAGCTTGAAAAAATCTCTTGTGATTGTGGCTTGGTGTGTGAGTGAGTGACAGTGGGGTTGGTGGTATCCCAGGCACGCAGAGAGTGTTCCTTTGAACAACGGAATCATTTTAAGGCAAAAACAAAACCGAATAATTTAGTATGCTTTCTGGGACCTTATAATTCAAGCGTTACCGAGCACAACAGGTAGTGTAAATGCCAAGTCAGAATGATTGGGGAACATTTGAATGAGAAGCACGTTGAATCATATGGGGTTTGACTAAACTTGGTATCGTGCTCAGATAAAGTGATACCTTGTCTACTCCTTTCATCTCCTAGCTTATGTTTTGATTGATATTAATCTTAACTCCATTTCGAATTTGTCATAGGTTCAAACTTTAAATCAGTGGTTTATTTGTTTATTTTAAGTTCATGGTGTATTAGTTTTTCCTTTACTAATGATAGATAACAATGATTTCATACGAATAAAGATATTAAAAGCTAGTTAAAATTTGATAACTAGATACTAAAAAAAAGCAAATGGGACTGATAAATCTCAATTTAGACATGTATCTTGGTTTCTATTCTGATATTAATTAAGCCTTGGAGCGGTAAGTAAGTTTTTTTTTAGTTGGAAGGTTATGGGTTCGAGTTTGGAAAATAAATTTTTTTGTAAAAAATGCAAGAACAAAGATAAGGGCTATAGTCCAATGTTAGGATAAAGACTTGTCTAGTTTCCTCAATTACAACCTTGGTCCAATATGCTCAATGAGAACTATAGACCAATGTCCTTGATACGGATTTAGGTCTAATGTCCTCCATAAGGACTCTAGTCCACTGTCCTTGATAAGGACTCTGGTTCAGTGTCCTCCATAAGGACTTTGGTCTAGTGTTAGCATAAGAACTCTAGTCAAGAATACTCCATAAGGACTCTGGTGCAGTGTCTTCGCTAAAGACTTTGACCCAATGTCAAGATAAGGACTTTGGTCCAGTTTCTTCTACAAGGACTCTGGTCTTGTCCTCTATAAGGACTTTGGTCTAGTGTTACGATAAGAACTTTGGTCAATAATCCTCTATAAGGACTATGGCACAGTGTCTTCGATAAAGACTTTGGTCTAATGTCAAGATAAGGACTATGGTCTAGTTTCCTCTATAAGGACTCTAGTGTCAAGATAAGGACTTTGGTCTTGTGTCCTCCATAATGACTTTTGTCCAATGTCCTTGATAAAGATTTTGGCCTAGTGTCCTCGATAAGGACTCTGGTATATTATCCTCTATGAAGACTCTAGTATAGTTTACTCGATAAGGAATTTAGTTTAATGTCCTCAATAAGGACTCTTGTCCAATGTCCTCAATAAGGACTCTAATTGAGTGTCATCTATAAGGGCTCAAATCTAGTTTCCTCAACAAGGACTCTGGTCCAGTGTCAAGATAAGAACTTTGGTCAAGTGTCCTTGATAAGAACTCCATGCTAGTTTCAGGATAGGGGCTTTGATCTAGTGTCAATCCAGTGTCCTTCATAAGGACTTTGGTCTAGTGCCCTCGATAAAGACCCTGGTCCAGTGTTTGCAAACTAGGAAAATCAAAGTCCTAAATAAAAGTGGTTGTGACAAATAGCTCTTGAATTAAACACCTAAATGATCAGTCTCACAATCTCGACTTTCTGAAAGTGAGGATAGCTATAAAGGCGCATGATAGGCTTAGAGATCTTATCTAAGACTGAATCACAAAAAAGAATGAATGAAAATGAAAGTTTGTTCAAGTGTTTACAAGTCCGAGTCTCTCTCCTAAGTCCGCGTGATTTTATATACAGTGGTCCCCTCCATCTTTTAGCTAACTAACCATCTCTCTACACGTCAGCCTTATAACCACATAATCATTTTACAGTTACATAACTACTTAAACAAAACTAACAATTTCACTCCCCTTTCTTTACTTATTGTAACACTGATAGGTTCTTGGAAATCCTTAAAATGTGGGATGAGTGAGGACATTCTTGAGAGGTGGATCCACATTTCCTTTTGAACCCAAAGTAGGTCTTTTCAAATCATCGAAAATCGGGATTGTTGGATAGGAAATAAATTTCCTTGCATTACTTCACTTGGAACCAGACACAAAGATTGTGTTTTGGTTTTTTTTGTTTTTAAAACTGTTTTGTAAAATAGTTATGGAAATAAGTATCTTTTATATTTTTTGTTTGTTTTGAAAGTTAAAAACAAAAAACAGAAAACAAAAATAATCCATACATGTTATCTAAATTTGATTCTAAAAACAAAAAAATAATTATAACTTTTAATTTTTTTTATTTTATAAAATAAGCCTTATCAAGAGAATTTTTTGTTTTGTTTTTTTCGAAAACCAAAAAACTATTTTTAAAAATAGTTATCAAACATAGCCAAAGTTTCTTGAAACACCAAGAATAGGGGCTATGGGATGGGAAGGAGATTTCTTTGCATCGCTTTCCTTTGAACCTAGTGAAGAGTTTCTTGGAGCTACAAGAATAGAGACAAAACTCTCTGTTGAGAAAAATGCAGAATTTCTTCGAGTAGAAAAAAATAGAGCTTTGATTTTCGGAGAACAACACTGAATGTATTTCTTGCATTTGAGATAACAAAATCGCTAACTAAGCTTGGTTCTTGTCCAAGCGAGCTTCAAGGCTTTGGATCTGTGCCTAAGTTTGAGCATGATTCTCCATGATTCTTTGCTGCATGTACAGCTGGAAAGAACGCAATTCCTTTGCCAAATCCTGGATCGCATGATGCAGTAATGAAATCACCAACAATAGGCTTAGCGATCCTGTCTAAGAGTGAATCACAAAAAAGAATGAATGAAAATGAAAATTTATTCAAAGTATTTACAAGTCTGAGTCTCTCCCTTAAGTCTGCATGATTTTATACACAGGGGTAACTAGTCAGCTCAACGGTCTATTATAAATTTATATATTCTAAAAAAGTACATAACTATAATATTAATTTTTTTCTCTTCATGTTATCTGAAAATTTTATGAAAAAAAGAGAGGAAAAAATAATTTTAATATTATAATTCAGTATAATAATTATATTAAAAGTTCAGTGCGTATTATTTTTATTTTTTTTTATCTTTTACACTAACCATCTGTCAGCCTTATAACCACGTAATCATTTTACAACTGCATAACTACTAACAACTTCTCTTTACTCTCTTAACTTATAGTAACAGCGCAACTGACTAGGTCTAGGAGCAATGCTAGCAAAAGCAATGAAAATAGAAATAAATAAAGTTAGCGGATTGTGAATTTGATGATTTGGTTATGTAGGACAAAGTACTCTTCTTATCAATGTGGGCACTCTATACACAAAACTTACATGCAAGGGTCCTACCAATTCAACAAAATTCAAAATGGCCTGATAGGCAAGTCCCCAGTCCAATTACTAGCTGATAGTCTTTCAAGTAATTGGACTTAATTGTAACCCTTGTGGGCCTGTAGTTTACAGCAGGGAGAGTATTGGGCTTTGGGTCCAATTCCACTATTTTCGTACTAGACAAATAATTTAAATTTTTTTTTTTTTTGGGTACATATGGAGGCGAGAGGCCCAGAAACAAATAAATACTAAACTCCTGCAGAATGAACACACAACATAAAGTTGTTATCATCATGAAGAATACGCACCAAATCTGAGAGTGGGTCTTGGAAGAGATCAAACTTTTCTTTCACCAGAACAGCATAGCCAAGTTAAGCAGTGAGTACTCCTATTATTGTCGCATTTCTTTTAAAGAAGCATTTTAGTCTTTGTTTACCTCCTAGGTAGTTATTGAGAAAGAAGGGTAAGTAAATTAAACATTACAGGGACACAAGTAAGTTTGGATTTCGGGATCAACCAATTCTAAAAATTAAAAAAAGGTTTTACTTTACGTTAAACATGGTAATTTACACTTATTCCTAAAGTTTTTGTTTAGAACTCTGGTGTAGGTTTACTGATTTGAATTAAACTGTATATTTTTTTTAGTGAGTATCAAACTGCATATCTTAATGTTGTTGGTTTTAACTGTAGGTTATCCGTTATTTTCGTTATGCAATATTAATCTTTTCGACACTGCAGTTCTTTGGGGCATATTTAAACTGAGAAAAAGACCCTTAGGTGGTGTTTGGTTGAAGGGTATTTGACATTATCCCATGCAAATGAAGTGAGCATTCTGGAAATGATGCGTTTGGGACACTGGGAAATGGGTGAACACCCAGGCAACTCAGATGCATAGCTATTTCATTTTGGAGGAGTTTTGCTAGACTTCTGCACTGTTCAAAAAGCTTTGTGGTAGGTGGTTTTTTTAGGATTGCCTGCTAAATCACATGGGTCCATTAAAATTCAGACAAATATACCCTCTGATATTATCTTCATTACCTGCAAGGAAAAGAAGAATTTGCATCGGGGTCTCTTAGCTTGAAATGAGTGAGAAAATGAACATTTACTGCCTCTTTTGCAGGATCCACGGATGAAATATACACAAGAAGAAGCCTCCCTATTGACAAGAAAATTATCAACATCAACACCTTCAGGTCGATGAGCATCCTCTTGGTATTGAGCTCTTATATGTTTCATGCAATAAAGAAAATTCCGTCCATTTTTCAAAGAATGGAAAAACTTTTACTGTAACATATGGTACCGCAACACATATTTTTGTTTCTCTTGATGGTTCATCTCCAGCAGATCGGTCAATAAGTCCATTTGGCTGACTTCTGGACAGGCATGTGTGTTTGAATTCATAAGGATCATAATAAGGTAGTAGGCCATGAAAAGAGCTCAAAAACTTTGGCCGGTAACGATGTACTGAATTTAGCACATCATTATGGGAAGGAAGCAAAATTGTATAAAACCAAGGGTATTTATGTCATACCACATTATTTTTCCATCTATATTTTACCAAAAGCCAAACATAGACTTCACAAAAGTTACTTAATTTTCCCGGTAAAATTTTTTCATACCAAACAATTTTTTTTACATTTTCCTACTAAACTCACTTTCCAACCATTTCCCTAGTAATCTCAGTTCCCTATTATTCATAAAAAAATCCATCAACCAAACACCACCTTAGGTCCCGTCTAGGAATCTGTTCGGTGCTGTTCTATGGCAGCATTTAAACGTCTAGCATGAAATTTATAAGAAATTGTGAACCACGAAGAAAGGAAAAAAAAATAAAAAATAAAAAAGAAAGCAAAGATAAATTGGTATAGGATCTGCTTTTGGCTTTGGCTATTTATGAAGTTGAAGACGAAGTCAAAGAGGACGAGCCTCTGTAACCATCAGAAAGATACACATGGGAAATCCCACCGAACACATAAGTGGATACAATTACTAGCAGCAGTTTTGGTTGGGCCTGACCCGACAATCCGGCCCACGTAATTTAAATATTTTGAAAATAAATTATCATATGTTATTTAACATAATTATGTTATTTGAGAAGATTTGATTATTAATAATTAAATTAATAGTGATAATTTTGTAAATTTTTATCTTTATATTATTTTTATCTTTTCCATTATTACCGTTGATCCATCCTATTATAATTTGTTCACATGACACGATCATATTAATTAACACGTAAGGATTCACTCTCTTTAGTTCAAGTGCTTTTACGTTTTTGCTAATAGCTTTTGAATTTAGTACTTAAATTTTAATCAAATAGCTTTTGCTCATATTTTATGTTTTATTAAATTCAAGTACCATTAAGTTTGATGATTTATTAAATAAAATAAATTCAGATTATATAAATAAAAAAATATATTAACCTCTATTCAACCTGAAATAAAAGGGAAGAGTGCTAATGTGGGATTGGGAGAGCGAGAATGAAGCGGTTCCAGAACAATATCATCTAACACATCGCAACTCAACATCAGATCATTTAAAAATAAAAATTAAACAGAAAAAAGAAAGAAAAAGAATTCAATTACCTTCCAAAACTGCCCTCAAGACCAACGCATAATTACACGAAGAAGACCAGCCTTCAAATTCTCCCCACCATCAACTCACTCACCTTTTCAACAATATCCCTCCCTTTTTCTCAATTCTCATTTCATCACAAACAAAACAAAACAAAACAAAACCCTATTTTCCTTCACATTCTCGTTGTTTCTCATCGTTTCCGGGAAAATGAGAGAAATCCTTCACATCCAGGGTGGCCAGTGCGGCAACCAGATCGGTGCCAAATTCTGGGAGGTGATCTGCGACGAGCACGGGATCGACCACACAGGGAAGTACAGTGGAGATTCAGAACTCCAGCTTGAACGCATCAATGTGTATTACAACGAGGCCAGCGGCGGAAGGTACGTTCCACGCGCCGTCCTCATGGATCTGGAGCCCGGCACGATGGACTCCGTCAGATCCGGTCCCTTCGGCCAGATCTTCCGCCCTGACAACTTCGTCTTCGGCCAGTCCGGCGCCGGAAACAACTGGGCCAAAGGCCATTACACCGAAGGCGCCGAACTCATCGATTCCGTCCTCGACGTTGTTAGGAAGGAGGCCGAGAATTGTGATTGCTTGCAAGGTAATCTCATTTCCTTCTCCATTTTTAGGTTTTCGATTTTTTTTTTATGCTCGAATTGATTTTTCAATTTCATTCGCAATGCTAGAATCGTAATTTTGGTTGTTTTGTTAATATTACAGGATTTCAAGTGTGCCATTCCTTGGGGGGTGGGACTGGTTCGGGGATGGGAACACTTCTCATCTCGAAGATTCGGGAAGAGTATCCAGATCGTATGATGTTGACGTTTTCTGTGTTTCCTTCCCCTAAGGTATCTGACACTGTTGTGGAACCATACAATGCCACACTTTCTGTGCACCAGCTTGTTGAAAATGCTGATGAATGCATGGTCTTGGACAATGAGGCTCTTTATGATATTTGCTTCCGCACTTTGAAGCTTGCTACACCAACTTGTAAGTTTCTGAATTTTAATATATTTAGTGCAGCTTATTATTGTTACTATTGATGATTTTTGTTGCCGTTGTTATTATTACTAAGAAGAGCTTTTGCATTGCCACACAAGGTAAGGCTCCCTATTAAAATTATGTTGTCTTCTTTTTTTTGCTGTTTTTTTTTTTATTATGACTATCTGTGACTATTCTATTGTAGTCGTTTGCCACTTTTGTTTTTGTTGCTGTTGATATGAATTTGTGTTAGTGTTGTTGCAATATGACATGGAGATTTTTATTCCTGTAATCAGCCTCTTACCTCTTGCAATGCCCTACTATATATTCACAGTGGATCTAAGTGAGTGCTTTATACTAGGTTGCCTTTTTTTTTTTTTTTTTGCTGTTGTTTTTATCATGATTATCTGTGGCTATTCTGGGGTAGTCGTCTACGGAAATAGTTAATATTAAGTAATGATTGAGATAATGATCTGGTTTTTCTTTCAATTTTCAATTTGAAAATTAGGATTAAAAATCATTATATTGGTGGGACAGTGGGAGGATTCAGGTGGGTTTAGGTCTTGTATCTTACTCAGAACTGGTGTTTATTGCTGTTGAACTTCTCCCATCAATTTGGTTTGCAGTCGCTTTCTTTAAATGGATTTTAATTTACTTTATTCTCGGTTTAGTTGGAAGTTCAATTTTTGAATTTCTTTTCTTCTTTTTATTGCAGTTGGTGACCTTAACCACCTCATTTCTGCCACCATGAGTGGAGTTACTTGTTGTCTACGTTTCCCTGGACAGCTGAACTCTGATCTTCGTAAGCTGGCTGTCAATCTTATCCCATTCCCGCGGCTCCATTTCTTTATGGTTGGGTTTGCACCCTTAACATCAAGAGGATCCCAGCAGTACCGTGCATTGACCGTGCCTGAATTGACTCAGCAGATGTGGGATGCCAAGAATATGATGTGTGCTGCAGATCCACGTCATGGTCGTTATTTGACTGCTTCAGCTATGTTCCGCGGTAAGATGAGCACGAAGGAGGTAGATGAGCAGATGATCAATGTGCAAAACAAGAACTCTTCATACTTTGTTGAGTGGATACCTAATAATGTCAAGTCCAGCGTGTGTGATATCCCACCTAAGGGTCTTAAGATGGCATCCACTTTCATTGGTAATTCAACTTCAATCCAGGAGATGTTCAGGAGGGTTAGTGAGCAGTTCACAGCTATGTTCAGGCGCAAGGCTTTCTTGCACTGGTACACTGGTGAGGGAATGGACGAAATGGAATTCACTGAGGCTGAGAGTAACATGAATGATCTGGTTGCCGAGTACCAGCAATACCAGGATGCTACTGCTGACGAGGAAGAGTATGAGGAGGAAGAAGAGGAGCTTGCTGCTTAAGGGCATCTCAGCGATTTGTCAAAATTGTTTAAAAAAAAATCAATATGTTTGGATTTCAGCAAGTGGTATAATTTTAAATTGTGGAGCAGTCAAATTAGATTGACTCGTTAATGTGTATGCTTATGTATTGATTGATTGTTGTCAGTGTATAAACTGGGTTTTGTTGACAATTCTTCTGTTCTTGAGATAAGTCTTGGATGATTGTAATGGTTAAATAATTATATACATCGAAGTCAGAAGATCTCTTTTTTCTTTACCTTTTTGCCTTCTATCTTTCTACATGTTGAATATACTTAATTGCCTTTTAATTAAACCAGATAATATTTTTGCTCCCCCTCCCCCCTTTTTTCTTTGAATTCGCATGTTGTTACCTTTGAAACCGAAGCTAGTCTACTTGATCTCGCCTTGAAGTTCAACTATTATTGTTATTGTTTTGGTTGATGTCTAACACGATAAATATCATCCATGTTTTGAAATGGGGACCAACTTCACTTTGATCTTTGTTTTAAGATACTAGTAATTTTTTTATGGCTTTAACGTTTCTATATTAAATATAGATAAGTTATCTACATTCGTTCTCAAAATGACGTCGTTTTGGGTTAAAAAAAATTATAATAAAAAAAATTATTATAATTTTGAAATAAATTATAATTATAAAAATATCTTGATTTCTGCATCAAAACGACGTCATTTTGAGCTCAATATAGATAAACATTACGAATAAACATTTGCATGTGTAGATAAAACTCAAAATGGGTTTTACCAAAAAGAAAAAAGAAAAGAAAAAAGAAAAACTCAGATTTGGTTAGTTATTATTTATCAAGTTGAGAGAGTTTTGATGGCCGAAAACGAGATGTTCCAATACTGTCTTCCCAACAGACATTTAAGTACTCCCATAGTATAAGCCCAATTCATTGAAGCTATTTTCCGTTGTCTCGGAAGTAGGTTTGAGAATTTGGTGGGCTTTTGTGTTTTGGTTCTGTCGTGGTTATAGGAAATCTCGGAAACTCCAGCTATATAAGAAATTGTTTTGTCAAAATAAAAGTTGAAAGCTATCGAAATTAAATCTAAAATTCATGAAAATATAACTAAACACGTGTTAGGCCTCGTTTAGATAGAATTTCGAAAAAAATTTAAGCATTTTTTTTTTTTAAAAACATAAAGTAATTTTGTATTTAGATGCTATATATACCTAAAAAATACTTTTAATAATAAAAAAAAACTCTTTTGTGTATAAAATTACTGAGTAGTGGCGACAACATGGGCATCGTTGGTTCAAGTTGAGATCGAGGCAATTTTTTTTTTTGATCGAGGCAAATTTAAATTTTGAGAAAAATATTTATCTTTTAACTTTTATTTTTTTTTGGAAGCCAAATATTTTAATTTAAAAAAAAACAGGATTTTAATTTTTTTTAGCTTTTTGGTTTTTTTTCTTAATCTAACATCCTAAAACCTGGTTAGAGTGAGAAATTCCTTTATTTTGATTTTATTGAAATGAAGCAGGAGAAAAATTTTTGTTAATAAACCCGGACCGGCCCAACCGGGTCGACGATCCGGTGAATCAGTCATATAACCGGTTTGAGTGAAGTAGCGAATTGGCCATGCATTAGATCCGATGGGACTCGGCCAGTTTTGGTGAAAACTAGTGAGCCGGTGTTTATTTTTTTTAAAAAAAATTCCAAAATAATAATAATAATAATCGTAATTGACACATTTGATTGATCTGTTGCTTATTGACTTACATATGTTATGTACCTATAATACTAATATTATCTTAGTTATGCATTATGGATAGAATTTTGATTTGATTTATAGTTAGAGATGTCATTTACTGAACCTGAAACACCAATATCACAAGCATTATATGTTTGTTTGATCCTTTATTGGACAATAATGTATAATTGATTATTATTTATATTAAAATATTTAAAATTTATTATTTTTTCAGCTATTCGAGTATGTACTTATAATTTTTTTAATATAAATTATAGATTTTACGTATACTCATCGAGTTATACGATGAATCAATAACCCAGTAATTCAGTATCTCGAGCAGATGAATGACTCGGTTGATTTTAATAAGATTGAAAAGGCCTCTTATGCAAGTTTAAGTAGCTATTTTAATAATCCCACCCGGATAAAAAACTTATATATAATTACACATTTAATAAAGTAGAAACAACCGGGAAATTAAGCGGCTTGGGGACAAAGAAATTGTTGGAGTTGCCGTTTTTATTCAAATAAACTCATGCAGTTGAGCCCAGCAAGCTCTTGTAAAATCACGAAAAATATTAAACGTTATGAATTTGCTTTCGTATAAAGTCTGGGGAAAGGAGAAAAAGTAAAAGGGTTTTGATGCGTAGTTTGTTTATTATCATTTGTTTTTTCTAATTATGAATGGTTATTACACATTCGTGATAACTTAAGCTTTTGTACTAACTTTGTTTAAAAATCATACATCTAGTTCACCCAAAAAAGAATAAAAAAAAAAACCATACATCTATGTTCTGTAATGTATCCCCTTGAATGTGTATAATCGCTCCAATCCAAAATACATACCGTTGTCATCCATGCCGAGTCCAAACCACCTTTATTTTATAATTCACTCACATTATTTTTTTCTAATGTTCTTGACAAATGGAAGAATTGACTGTCTCAGCTAAATTAATCAATTAAGAATGACTAGCCAAATGGCGGCAACTCTGTTGGCCGATTCCAATCTATACACGCCAGGCATGCATGAGAGCAAAACCCATTACTTATGTTATACATACCACTTCAAAAGATGACCGTTTCATTTCTTAATAATTAGGGCGGCATGCATGTAGATTGGTTTTTTATAAATAGGCCTTAATGCAATGCCATATTCATCCACCAATACTTCAAAACTCACTGGGCTCTTACATACAATTCATATCACAAACTCTTCTAGTGCTTTTGTGTTCTTGTCAAATGGCTAATCTCTCATTGTTAGTGGCAGTTTTAGCTCTTTCACTTTCAGCTGTCTTAGCAGCTGATCCTAGTGCTCTCCTAGATTTCTGTGTGGCAGACCCAAAAGGCCAAGGTATAGTAGAAACATGCATGCACGTACAAGACAGTTATTTGTGCATTTTATTCTAAAATCTAAATTTTGAGTGCAAGTCTTGAAGCAATGGTAAGTAGGGGGTACAAAATAACCAAAAAACTGAACCGAACCATAAACTGCCCTTAAAATAACCGGTTTTTTAAAAACTAGTTAATGAACCGAATCGGTTTTTAAAGAACCAGTTCATGAACCGAACCGGTTTTTAGAACCAGTTTAAGAATCAAACCATTTTGAACTGAACCGAACCGTTTTCAAACCCAATCAAATTGATTTTTATAATTTTATTTTTTTAATTTTTAATTTTTTTCTTTTCAAAATAGGGTCGACCCGAACTGGTTCCGAACCGTTTCCAACTGAACCGAACCACTTCCGAACCGAACTGGTTTTGAACCAAACCAAACCAAACCATTTAAACTAATTCGGTTCAGTTCGACCCATGCACATCCCTAATGGTAATGTTATTTTTTACAATCGAAAGGTCACGAGTTCGTCGAGTCGGGTAAATAGCCTTTTTAAACAAATGTAAGGATAATGTTGCATACAATCTACCCTCATCCCTATCCTGATAAGTCGGGGAGTCTTGTGCACCGGAGTTTGCCCTTTATTACCAAAGAAGCATATTGAAGTGGATATTTTTTTTATATAAATGCGACTATTGATTGACTTGAAATTCATAAAAGTTTGGTCATGAACTAAACTGATAGTTCTGTTTAGTTACTTTAATTGAATTGTGTGCTCTTTTCAAAGGTTATATACGAACTACAAGATTCTAACACTTTTTTTCCTTGATTAATTATGGCAGTGTTAGTGAATGGTTTGGTATGCAAGGATCCTAAACTTGTTGAAGCAAATGACTTCTTCTTTAGTGGAATAGACATAGTTGGCAACACTTCAAACACTGTTGGGACTAAAGTGACACCAGTTTTTGCAACTCAGCTACCAGGATTGAACACTCTTGGCGTCGCCATTGCTCGCATTGACTTTGCACCATGGGGCGTTAACCCTCCTCACGCGCACCCTCGTGGCTCTGAAATCTTGACTGTTCTTGATGGCACCTTAGAAGTTGGATTCATCACTTCCAACCCAGAAAACCGTCACATTAGGAAAGTTCTACAAAAGGGTGATGTGTTTGTGTTTCCCATAGGACTCATCCACTATCAAAGAAATGTAGGTTATGGTAATGCTGTTGCTCTTGTAGCTTTTGGCAGCCAGAACCCTGGAGTTATCACCATTGCTAATGCTGTGTTCGGGTCTACTCCTGAAATATCTAGTGATGTTCTCGTGAAGGCTTTTCAATTGGATAGCAATACCGTGAATTATCTGCAGTCCAAATTCTAGACAAGAATCATGAGATAGTATTTGGTTAATTACTGGCTTTTGATTATGCTTTTTGCTGTGTCTGTACGTTGTACTATGTTGTTTTCATACCCTTTCCATTACTGTGCTTCAGTATTTGTTCGTCTTTTGTATTTCCTTTGTTGTTAAGATCTATGATCTATCATTTGATTAATTTACAATTTGGTGCTATAAGAGGTTCTTTTTGTGTTAATGGATACGTGCTAACAATTTGTATTTCCAAATTGTTGTAGTAGTAAAAGAGTTATATTTTGCGTATTAATATCTCTAAATTATTTTTACACGGTAAAAAATCAATTCAATCCAAAAGTAAGCTTAAGCTGTTAAGTGAAGTCTCTATAATAATTTTATATATCTCTAACACGCTCTCTTACAAGAGAGTCCCTTGGACTTAAAAGGTGGATGATGTATCAGACACACTGTGCTAAGAAATTTCACAAAAAAATGGGGGGCGAGAATCGAATCCGGGACACCGAGGGTCTCATATTATGTAAAAAATCAATTCAACCCAAAAACTTAAACAGTTAAATGAAGCCTTTTTAATAATTTTATATATATCTAACATATATTTTTACAGAAAGTTGGAATGTGTAAGTTTCTCGTATTTTATTATTTGTAATTATTCCAATTTATTTATTTTCATATAATTCAGCATACTTTTGTACAGAAATGTATGTAAAATATGATCCATGTCTCAACTTAAAGAGGTTTCTATCCCAGATGATTAGGTAATAATTAAAATTAACAATGTAAATATAATTTCATGTTATTTCACTTAATATAATCGTTGATACATAGTTTGAGGCCATTACACAATCATCCAAGTTAATTATTTGATGATTTGGTAAATTATTATCAGAAATTAAAAAAAGAAAAAAGAAACTCTGATTGAATGATCACAACCACATGATGCACTGATCTGTTCCTTGTCAAACAAGGAATCTATCTCCTGCAGACAACTCCTTGTCCATCGATTCCACTTGCGCAGCTCAAGCTTGGAAGATCCAAACCCTCATCCATCGCAACTTCATTGTTAGATCCATTGTTACCAACAAATCGAGCAACAGAACAATCTGGGTTGAACAAGCTTGTAGTTTCAAACTCTTTTCCACCTCCCATTATAGGCATTTTTGCTCCAATATTCACTCCGCTCACATAGTTAGGTTTATATGTTTGACCCAACACACCACTCACTTCATTGCTCAAAGAGAAGAACTTGAACCCCAAATCAAGGTGAGCAAAACAATCCTCATTGGTAATGCCATATTTGTGAATCCTTGAGTCTTCTTCAGTTATGGGGACAACATTAGCTGTTATCCTTAATCTCCCTTCAACTTCAACAATGACACTGTTTGTGGTAGTAGCCCTAACAATGGAGACACCAGGGACATTGGAGGATTTCCACGTGGCACCTTCTGATTCATCGAGAGTAATGGATTCACCGTCAAAGGTGAGGGCAAGACGGTCTATGGATTCTTCCCATATGGCTGTTTTTTCTGCCCCAACGAAGACTTGGTGATTGTCAAATAGAATAGCAATGGATTGGACCCATGTGAAGTCCCTCTTCATGTTCTCGTTTCTTCTACCAATGAAGTGGGCATTTATGTGAAGGTTGGGGTCAGATACAAGGCAAAAGTTGCTCTCTTTCTTGCCATGGAAATAAAAAGTGATTCCATCACCACCAATGAAACGAGGGTCTTGGCAAACAGCTCCTGGTCTGTCACAACCTGCGAGTCATATAGGTACATTCAATATAAAATCGGTTAATTAAGTGCATCTATATATATATGGAAGGATCTTTCTACTTCCGTCTAAAATTACTTCTCATTTCAGCTGTTGATTTTCGTATTTCTAATAATTATAATTTATTAAGTTATATCCACTAATTACTAATCTCAAATAAAAAATTACAACAGTCACATGTACTAAAATCATCAGTACTTAGATGAGATGGAGAATAAGACTTTTTAATCTTATATTAATTTTATATTGGAGAGAAATGATCCTTCTTCTATATATATATTAATTAGTTAGGAATGTTTGATATAAGAGTTTAATATAGAGAATGGTATATTAGGAAAAGACTTACTGCAAACTGGTTTGCAAGTGTGGCAATCAACCTCACACCCACCAGGGCAGGCGTTGGGACAAACATGTTTTGTATTGTAACACTTTGGGTAGTTCTTGTTCCTGCATTTAGCTGTCTTTGGTGAGGAAGATTGACCTGTGCTGCCAGAAGGTGTTGATGGTGAGGGAGAAGATGGCGGATTTGCAGGTGTAGGTGATGACGGAGGAGTAGAAGGTGTTGGTGGTGGATTCTCAGATGGTGAAGGAGTAGGTGGTGAGTTCTCTGGTGTTGAAGGGGTAGGTAGTGATGGTGAAGGAGTAGAAGGAGATGGAGGTGGATTCTCAGGTGTAGAAGGGATTGAAGGTGATGGCGAAGGAATTGAAGGAGGAGGAGGTGGATTCTCAGGTGTAGAAGGGATAGGAGGTGATGGTGAAGGAATTGAAGGAGGAGGAGGTGAATTTTGTTCAGGTGTAGAAGGGATAGGAGATGGTGATGGTGAAGGAGTAGAAGGAGGAGGAGGTGATGGTGAAGGAGTAGAATGAGGAGGAGGAGAATTCTCAGAAGGAGAAGGTGGTGGATTCTGATCAGGTGTAGAAGGAGTAGGTGGGGGATTCTCAGGTGTAGAAGGTATAGGAGGAAATTCTGGTGTTGGATTCTCAGGTGTAGAAGGGGTTGGAGGGAAATCTGGTGTTGGGTTTCCACCTCCAACACAAATAGGTTTACAAGATACACATTCCACTGTACATTCATCAGGGCAAAACTTGGGGCATACATGCACCAAATTATAGCAATGTTTGTACTTCTTTATTTGGCAACTTGCTTGACTAGGATTTTTGGCTATTCCAGGAGGAGTAGCCACTACACGTGCCACTAGAACCAGCAGGATTGGTACCAAAACTTTAACCATTATTTGAGCCATTAAAGGTAAACCAAATTCAAGTAGCTGTTAGTTCTTCGTTTGAGTGAGAATATCATGCATAGAGCATTGCCTTTTATAGGCATGAAGATAATCTTTGAAGACTTGATGAAGAACTATGCACATGGCTAGGATTCCGGATCTTTTGTATTGTGTCTTCTTTTCTTCTCATTAACAATACCTTTTCACATGGTTACTTAAGAAATTAAATTAGTTGAAGTCACTTTTGATTCTATATAATAAAGCTTTAGGTTTGCTTCTATCACTTCTGAAGTGAACGTGGTATTTGTCTCTTAAATATGAAGTAAAGGGATGTATTATTGTTTAGGGAAATCTTATATTTATAAATTTTTTATTTCTAAATTCTTAAAAACTACACTAGGTATTTCAGGGAATATATTCCTAAGTAAGTGTACTCTTCAGAATACGTATGCAGTTTATAAACAAAAATTTTGTAAATATAACCCTCTCTATTATTTGTAACAAAAAAGGGTAGTTTATTCTGCCTACTCTCATTTTGCCTATCTTTGTCTACCCCTTTCATTATTGGTCGATTACAATATAATCCCACAGTCCATATTTGCAAAATAAAATAAACTTTTTTTTCCCTTTTTTTTTTTCTCCTCACTTCCTCCCACACCTTTTCTCTCTCCTCCCCTTTCTCACTTCCTCTACACCATCCCTATTTTTTTTTTCCTTCATCGCTGGTGATTGTTATACTAAACAATTTTGCGGAATAAATCATCAAATGTAAAATGCCTCTTCACAAGCATTATGGGATTTATTTCGCAAAATTGTTTCGTATAACAATAACCGGTGATGAAGGAAAAAATAAAATAGGGATGGTGCAGAGGAAGTGAGAAAGGGAAGGAGAGAGAAAATGTGTGGGAGGAAGTGAGGAAAAAAAAAAGGGGAAAAAAAGTTTATTTTATTTCGCAAATATAAACCGTTGGATTAGATTGTAATCGAACAGTAATAAAATGGATAGGCAAAGGTAGACAAAATGAGAGTATGCAGAATAACCTATCCCCAAAAAAAAGAGAGAGAGGAGAATGCATTGTTTTTAGTTTTGTATCTTTCGGTTTGCCACTTATTTGTAGAGACAGGAAAATTAAGGTGGTGGCGGTAATGTGAATGAAGTCCTAAGCATTAAAAGGGTAAAAAAAAAAAATATTTGCATATCAAATTTTTTATATTATTTTTATATTTTACTTGGGTAGGTTATTTTACCTACTATTTTTTTCTGCTGTCTACTTTTACCTACCACTCTCCAATACCGTTAGATTAAAATCTTAACTAATATTTATCTTTATCTCTCTTCTTGAAATTCTGATTCAACAGTGTTGGAGGGTGGTAGACAAAAGTAAGCAGAAAAAATGATAAGTAGAATAACCTATCCCATTTTACTTGCGTGAAAAAAATAAAAATAAAAAGTGTGTTGGATCGGAATATATATTTTTATTATTTTATTATCTAAAACAAGTGATAATGTAAATTTATTCTCCAAAAAAAGAAGAAGAGAATAATGTAAATTTTTTACCATTCCTGTCGAATGGGATACGGAGAAAACATTATGTTGAGTAAAATTAACTTGTGTGCATCTTTTTCTTGTTTACGTCAGTTTCGTGTATTTTCTTGTAGTCAGTTTCGTGTATTTTAGATTATGCTGGCTTCCACACAAGTATAGATATAATTTCTTATACAATTAAATAATTAGAGGAGGCTACACCCTTTTTTTTGTCTCATCGATCTAATTATCTCTTAATTTTGTATAACTTTAATTGTGCCCTTCATTAATTTATCTTTTCAATAAGTCAAATAGATTTAAAAAAAAGAAGATAATTCAAACCTTCTACTGACTACACTTAATTATTTATATATTTTCAAATTCAATTATTTAATTTATCTTAATAATTGATTTCTTTATTCATATAAAAAATGCATAATACTAATAAAACATAGTTTATATGGGTTCATTTTTTCTGCCGTCAATGTAGATAAATTATCTACATTGAGCCAAAAATGACGTCATTTTGGGACGGAAATCAAGGTATTTTTGTAATTATAATTTATTTCAGAGTTATAATAGTCTTTCTCATTATAATTTTTTAATTTTTCAACCCAAAACAATATCTTTTTGGGAGTGAATATAAATAACTTATCTATCTTCGTCGTAGAAACATTAAGGGCTTATATATTCCCCTTTTTCATTTACTTTCCTTTTGCCTGACTATTTTTTTTATTTTTTGGAAATAGCCGATTATTTTTTGTTAACTATTCAAACAATTGATAAAGGTAATATGTGATTCATAATCAAATTTATTCATTAACTTTTTTTTTGGAGTTACCCAACCCTAATTATCTCTTTGAGACGAGTTGGCTCCCTCCGGTATCCCCACGAGCTTCGACTCTTTGAGCCGGCTATGGGACTAATCCGGAGTGCGGGGGAACAGTGATGGCTAAAGGTTCAGCCCCCTCCCCAAGAATGTATTCAGCGGGAATCGAACACATATCCAACCCCACTAACTCAGCGCCAAATTACCAACTGAGCTGCACCTATTGGGTATTTATTCATTAACTTTGTTATGACAGTTGACAGGTCCAAATTTTGTCACTTTTTTTTTTATTTTCTTATTATTTTGCAATTAGGCTGTAATAATTTTGTTTATAAATTTCCTGATCTGGGAAAAGTAGAGTAATTTAAATGTGTTTAATAAAATAATCTGACTGAGTATAATAAAAAATATAATAACTTTGTACCTATTCGATCTATGATATGTATTTCTATTATAATTTTTTTTAGTTTCAGGCGTTATTTGTTAAAGAAACATTGCTTTTACATGAGAAATCAACATGTCCTACATCAAAATAGAATACTATGCTTACTTTGCAATGAACGCAAGTCATGGTATAAATTAAGAAAATTTACTAATTTTGGAATAAAGTCATCTTTTTAATTTTTATGAAAAAAAGAAATTTTAATTTATGCAGCACACTCGTGATGACCAAATTTTTGTTCGATTTAAATGAGATTTTTTTTTTAGTTTTCACCCATATAGGATCTCTGGTCTTTGCTGTTAAGGTATTAACTTTTGTAATTTTTATTTATTTGAGTTTTAGTTTTTGTAATTTTTACTTATTAAAATATCGGTCTTGAGAAACCAAAATTCTTTGAGGGAAACTATAGAAAAGGGATGAGTTATAGGGAAATGTTCATGAATTTTCATGTGGTTTACTTTTTCATCACTTATATCCTCATTTTTTTTTTTATCTATTATTCCCCTATGATTTTTCCATCTAAATCCAATTTTAACACTATTAATAATTGAACTAACTTATCAATTTTATCTCTATTTTATTTGTATAAAAAGTTCACTACTAGAAAAGTTTATTTTTTCGACGGAAAAATTCTGCCCAAAATGATAAAAATTCCGTCGAAAATGAAGTTTTCGATGGAATTCAGACCGTCGAATTTCTCTTCGTGGCTAACAACTTTTTCGACGGAATTAGAGATTCCGTCGAAATTTTTTGACGAAATTTATTTTCGTCAAAAAATTTCGACGAAAAATCAATGGTATTCCGTCGAAAATTGTTGTGATGCTTTTCAACAGAAAATGAATTCCGTGGAAATTTTTCGACGGAAAATCAATGAATTTCCCTTGAAAAGTGATATATAGATTTTTGATAGAAAACAAATTCTGTCGAAAATTTTCAACGAAAAATCAATAGAATTCCGTCGAAAATTATTGTAATGGTTTTCGACGCAAAATGGATTCCGTCCAAAGTTTTCGACGGAAAATCAATGAATTTCTGTCGAAAATTTTTTGAATTTTTTTTTGAATTTTAGAATTTTTTTTTAATTTTTGAATTTTTTTTAATTTATCTCTAAAAAATTAATACCAATTTTACGTGCCACACATGATAAAAAAATATAATCAAAGTAAACAACATATCAATATCAAATCTCCTCAATCAATACATTAAATGCACAAAAGTCCATATCATATATTATGCTAAGTATTAAAAATGGCTTCCACAACTATCGAGCGGTGTACAATAAATATATATTGTACTCCAACCTAAGAGTGATAAGTTTTGCAGACTTAGGATAAAAAATCTCTTCTTCATACACATGAATAATGATTTTAAGTGGATGAACTTGAAATATTCCTCCCTATCAAGGCTCTCTTGACTTGAACCCTCCTAGGTCCTTTTCTCTGTCTCTAAACATCTTCTTTATTAAGAGCATCATCTTCCAATTTGGAACTGGCCACGGTGGGGGAAGTGCCTGATTAATAAAAGATCATGTTTTAAATTAAATTTTTTAAGAAAGAGATAAACACAATAACAAGTTTCAGTATAGCAAAGGAGAAAACATGAACGTGCAGCCAATCACAAAGTTGAATAGTCCTCTATGTAGCAAACGGCAGAAAGAAATTAAGCATGTTTAGTAATTATTAGTATGAACCAACCTACGAATGATTATATTGATTTAGCAGCTCTTAATCAGAATTTACTTTTATCAAATTACCACAAACAAAAAAAGTATTTTCTTTTATCAAGACAATCCTCGTTTGGAATAATAGGATAAGGCTATAAACAATAACCAACAGGGATTCAAAAATATGCAAAATCACAATGAGTATATCATTTCTAAAAATGCAATATCACAATAAGTATGCATCTAGCCATCTAATGATGGGGTCATTTCTATACTCAATTCCGATAATAGTATTCTTCCTTGTTTGAATAGTGTGTACACAGTTGGAGAGGAAACAATTCATTTATCAAAGACTACAAACATGCAACTAAAATTGAAATGCCCAGCAAAACAAAAGGCAAAGAGGGATAGCAACTATGGATAATCATTGTTTGGACGCACACGAGCAGGAAATAGAAGCGTCAGGTATTAAAAATCTTCGTTTGATCTTAAAAAAGACCACACTCTAAATGGATTTATTGAAAATTTGGTTTTTGATAGAGGCAAGTGCCATTATTTGAGTCATGGATCATAGTCTACACTCCAGAGAAGTGTAAATCATTCCATATGTTTCAAATTTTGCAATACCAATTCTTTAATATTTTTGTGATACTGTGAACAAGATACTGCTAGTTAACTTCTAAAAATAGATAAATTAACAAGAATTGGTTAGTGTACCAATAGGGTGTTTTTAATAAAAGGAAAACAAAAATATTGAAAACAAAAAAGAATTCCAATTTCATGTTCCGTCGAAAACCTTCACAAAAACAATTTCTTTTATTCATCCGTTTTCGACGGAATTCATTTTCCGTCGAATATCTTCGACAGAATCCATTTTCCGTCGAAAGTTTTTGACAGAATCTTTTTTTCGTCAAAAAATTCAACGATAGACGAATTCAGTTGAAAATTTCGTCAGTAATTTCCACGGAATTTTTTTCGTCGAAAAATTCTGTCGAAAATAATGACTTTTCTAGTAGTGGTTGCTAATTAATCTAATATAAAAATTTTGGTTACTAAAAATAAAATTATTTCTTTTGTTAATGTAAAAATCAAAAAATTTCTTTTCAAAATAGTTCTTCCGATTATTTTATCTTTGACGTTTGCCACAAAAGTTATCCAATAATTCTATGTATGTCATGGACTAAGACACTGGCAGACCAAAAAATGTATAGGGTTTAAGCTTTTAATTATAGGGGTTGGTTGGGTTAAGCCCATATTAGTTAAAATCCCGATTTATATCTGTGATTTTATGATTTTACGATTTTTTTTAATCAAAACGATTTCATCAAAATTCCAAACACTTTTACGATTTTACGATTTTTTTTACGTTAGGATTTTACGTTTTACGATTTTTTATCCTCCTTCTGATTTTAGGTGAGATTCCGATTTTAACTACTATGAAGATCCCGATTTTAACTACTATGGTTGGGCTTATGTTTACTTTTTTCTTTTCAATCTTCTTAAATCTTTTTTTTTTTACTTTACCTAAATCACCCATCCCTTTGAAATTTTTTTTTCTAAAATGTTTGTGTCTGCATGTGCAGACACATGCAACACCGTAAGTCCGCCGCTGGACTAAGAGGTGTTTATAGAATAGAGATTTACTTGATCACTTAACGAAAGTGTATCAGAAGCAAAAATATTTAAAAAATTAAGAAAAAAAAGTATGTTAATTAAAAGAAGTTCAATTTAAAATTTTAAAAAATTAATGTGCTGCCAAAACCTTTTTTTTTTAAATAAGTCTCCATAAATTGATCAAGGGTGTAAATCCATCTAATATCAATTATAGCCATTAGATCAAAAAAGATCAATGGTGTCACATGCTTACAAATCAGAGTCGTTGATTTTTTTTATCTAATGGCTCTCAAATGAGGTGTCAAAGAATTCTACCTCAATTATAATAGAACAAACACATTTAACTATTTCAATTTATAACTCACTATTTTTTAGTTACTGAATTAAAAATTAGACTTTCGATTTAATATGTTTTACTTTCTATTCCAAGCAGTCAACCATTTTGGTCAAGGTTTGAACCCTGATCAAAGCAACCCTTGGGCACTTAACTTGCCAACTAAGCTACTCATGTGGGTTAAAAACCCCACTTTTTAAGTTCATCAAAATGTGCTTATAAACATTTCTCAATGCAAAAAACATCAGTAAAATATAAAATAAAAATAGATAACACATTATGAATGGCAAGCTTCAGATGAAGAAACAAATGACACCACAAGGATCAATGTCATATTCATCATTCATAAATAGGGAATAAAAATGGATCCAAGAGTAACATAGTAATTAAAATAAAATGTCTAGCAAATTTATTATCTAAAGGAAACAATCCAATCTCTTGTTCTCAAGCAAGAGATAATAAGAAAATAGCATAACCAAAATATTATCCAAACTATTGCAATTCAAAGGGAAATAATCCAAATCTCTTGTCCTTGAGCAAGAGATAATAGGAAAACAGCACAACCAAAAGATATGATGATTACTTTACTCCAAAGTGTTGCAATTGAAAGCTTCCTTTATTTTCTGAACTGTGGAGGTTAAGAGAGCGTTGACATTTGCCACATTTTCCATATTAAATAGAAGGCTTCCACCTGGACCACAAATCAGTACTTGAAAAGCCATTGTCAGCAATGAGCCTCCTGATCCATCAACATTTCCATTGTTAAATATTGCATTTGGTTTGCCATCTGGAGAGATAACAAAACCTGATGGAAGAATTGGGAATACTGAACAGTCTCTTTCATCCTTTATGATCCTATTCATTTGTGCTACATCAATTGGAGCATACACAAAATATGATCCCATTGGATTTGTAAAACTTTCTTGAAGAAGCAACATGTTGTTCTCATTAGGAATGAATGGCTGGTCCACATTAAAAAAATTAATTGAACTTAATTAATCAAGTTTACTTGAAGAAACAATACTAAAATGAGTTCAAAGTACATATAAATTTGATAAATTTACCCGAATAATTGATACACAGTTGCCAGGATAAATTCCACTTGTGATTTGTGCAACCTTATTCATTGGTTTTCCATTGGAAAGAATGTCCCACTGAAGAAAATAGCAAGAGAATATTAATGATTATGTAATGCAAGGTTATATGATTTAATTCGCGTCTGTTAGATACATAACAGAGTCACTAATATATAACTGAATAAAGTAAATTACACAAAAGTAATACATGATGTGGGATTTTGTCCCTTAAAGTAAATTATCCTATATACGACACTTTGTAGTTGGGCCTGCAGGGAGAGCTTGTGGCGGGGGAGACCTTCTACCATGGACCAAGTGATCAGCAACATTAAGAGGGCTTTGAACACCACAATGAAGCCTAAAAATCTTAAGATAATAGGTTCATGGGTACTTCTACTTATATGATGCTCATTTAGTCCTTTTTCAACCAATGTGGGACTACCTTCAACCATTCACACTTGGATTCTTCAACATCTCTAATAGTTAAAATTTAAGTAACAAATAAAAGTCATTACGATAAAACAAAAGAGTGTTTAGATAGCTTTGTGAACCTGAGCTCTTTTTCTATCATCTGTGAGGAAATCAAAAACTTTGTGATGATGGAGAGGAAGCCAGAGGGATGTAGCAGCAGCAACAGCCAAACCATTTGGTTGGCCTAATTCTGTGAGTTTGTGAACAGCAACCCTAACTCCAGTATTATTCTCCACAGTTAAATGTGGAAAGTCAAGCTTGCCTGACATGTTCAAGCTTTCACAAAAGTGCTTAACCATTCGGTGAGAAAGCTTCATAACACTCTTCCTCCCTTCAAGTGAATTGATCACTGAACAATGAAAACATATAATATAAACTTAGCCATATATAAGCACATAACGAATTATAAGACAAATAAATGAATTAAGCATCGGGGTATATAGAATAAAGATGAGAGTGTAACCTCCTCCAGATTCATAATTATGCATGTTTTCAGCATAAAAGAAAGCAAATCTCTCGCCCATCCTTTGAAGTTCCATAATCCATCTGTGTGCTCCATATGCAATATTGGTACCAACAATATCTCTGTATAGTCGGTGTGTGTGGATCCTATCATCCACTTCTACATGCTCAACCCAAGTGACCTATCATAAAGCATATAATTAAAAATATCTATTTGTTGAATGAAGTGAAGTGAGATTAAAGTGAGTTAGTCTCACGATGAAAGAGATTAGAGAAAGAAGTGTGATTTGTAAGATTGGATAAACCAAAAATAATTAGCCTTATGCCTAAATGACCATTATAGTTAGTTAAAATGATAAATTATTTGGAAATCTAACTATTTTAATTTTCATATATATAGAGAAGTGTAAATTTGTTATAACTTTTTAATGACCATGCTTTATCGTCTTTCTCTATAAAGGTCCAATATTTTTTGGAGTTATTTCCCCTTAATTAGATGCATTATTGGACTATGAAAGGTTAATGATTTTTCAAGTTTCGATGTATTGGAAAAATAAAAAGCTTCATGGAAAAATGAAAGGTTGCATTGAAATCCTTCTTATTAAATGAAGAAAAACCTGGAGCATGGAAGAGTACCCTCCAAGTCATATATAAATAGGAAAGGAAGAGAACGCCGGAAGCACCTAGCAAGAGAGATCCTTCTCTCTCTCTCTCTCTATATATATATATATATATATGGAAAAAATGTTTATCCTTTTAAATGACACAACTTATATCCTTTCACTCTCACAAAGAGGTGGGACCCACACCTTTATTTTTTTTGTCAACTCTCTCTCTTCCTTTATCTATCTCTTTCTCTCTCTTAAAATGACACAACTTTACATCCTTTAAAATGACACACACTTTGCCCTATATATATATGGGAGAGGTTATAATTACTACCTTTTATTGTTACTACTTGTTACTACTAAATTATAACCGTTGATTTCCATCAATCTAACAGTTATAATGTATTGGGTCATACTTATTAATTAATTATTAATTTCTAATATATTATAACCGTTAGATTGACAGAAATCAACAGTTACGATTTAGTAGTAACAATAAGAGGTAGTAACTATAACCTTTCCCTATATATATATATATATATATATATATATATATATATGTATATGTGTATAGAGAGAGATATAGAGATAGAGAGAGAAGTAGTTCTTCTTAGAAAGAAAGAGAATATTTGTAATTCATCCTTTTGTTAGGTTAAGAATTCAGAGTAATCCGTAAGTTTTATACCAGATAAAAATACACTTTATAATCCTATTTTCATAGTAGACGTTTTTCTTGGACTTAGTCTTGTAATTTTTACTCCTTACATTGAGAGAGTTTTTCACGTTAAAAGTTGTGTCTTTATATCTTTTTTTCTCTATTTTCTTATTTGTTTATGTATATTTTATACATGTACTTTTCTCCAACAATAGTATCAGAGCCAATAATTTATTAGCTTGTGTGAACTAAGTATTTGAATATAGTGGTTGGTGTTCAGGTTTGTAAGCCTTCAAAATCCATGTTGTCGAGGCAACTTGATGAGTTTAGCCAAGCTTTGATACGACCCCATGACGAAGGATCACCTTTACTGCTCGGATTTGTATGAGCTGATCCTCAGTGAGGAAAATCCAAAAGGAGAGAGCAATAAAGAATATGAACTCTTGAATCACAAATTGGTTGCAATGATTCATAAATACATCAACAAAAGCTTGTTTGAGCATATGTCAACAGACACCAACGCTTATATACTATAGACGAAGCTAGAATATATGATCCAAAAGAAAACACCTCGTAATAAAGCTTGTATAGTGCGATAGTTGGTGAAGTTGGAGTATAAGGATGGATAAAGCATGATTAAACATTAAACACCTTCAGGGACTCATGAATCAATTGACAAAGATTGAGATAAAAATTTATAACAAGTCACATGCCATTCTACTCCTTAGTTTTCTACCCAATAGTTGGGACACAATAATCGTTACTCTAAGTAAATTAGCCTTGGAAAGGAATCTCATAATGGATTCCTTAATAGATAGCCTATTGAATGAAGACTTCCGGAGAAAAAAATGAGGGATGATAGGCCAACGATGTAGAAAATTATGGGAAGTCTGAGAACTGAGGTAGGAGCAAAAGTCTCAAGGTTAGTCAATATTAGCATATGAGATTGCTTGTTTTTACTATTGGAAGCTAGGTCATGAGAGATCTGAGTGTTGAACTCTTAAAAGAGATGAGAAAAATAACAATGTCAAGTCTGACCAAATAGATCCAAAGAAGAAGGAGAAAAGCACAATGACAATTGAAACAACTCCAGAAGATGATATCTTCCTAATTGGGGGAAATATTACCTTAGCATTGCCTATGATGACTATTCGTGGATAGATGACTTCCTAATTAGTATATCCTTTCAAGTTACTCCTCATGAAGATTTCTTTTCATCCTACCGAGGCGGTGACATCATCATATTCAAGATAAAAAACTAAGTTACTTGCAAAATCGTTGAGACTGATGAAGTCACTTTAATACTTGGGTTTCAAATTGGTACTTAAAGAGAAAAGACATGTTCACAACATGCGACTCAACCTCATCTTAACTAGGAAACTTAATGATGTCGGATTAGTAAATCATCACAAAATAGGTATATAGAAACTCGTCAAAAGGAGTATGGTCATTGCTTGAGGTAAGAAAAAAGGTACCTTGTACGTCATGCAAGCAAGAATCTACAAAGGAGAGGTCAACGTTGCCCAAGCTTGATCAAGCATGGGTTATGGTATAAAAGGCTCGGTCACGTGAGCTAAAAGGGTTACAAATTCTTGCCAAGAAATTAACATGAAAGATCAAGTGCTAGAGTTATGTTCTCACTGGTGCATTGAGTATCATTCTAGATACTAAATCAACCTAGAAGGATAATGTATATTCTTGACTTGATCCATATTGATGTTTGTTCCATGATAGAAAAATCTCTTAGTAGTGCATACTATTTCATCACCTTTATTAATAATCATTCTAGAAAAGTGTAGGTGTCTCTCCTAAGCATGAAATAGAAAGCTAAAGAATGTGTGAGGCAATGACGGTGGTGAGTACCATGGTCTATTCACAACATATTGGAAGTCACAAGGTATCAAAATAGAAAAGACGGCACCATAACTAAATGATGTAGCTGAAAGGATGAACCAAATCATTGAAGAGAAAGTGCTTATGAATGTTATAATATACCAAATTACCCAAGTCATTTTAGGGAGAGGTTGTGAAGACCGTAGTTGACTTAATCAACCTGTCATCTTCAAGCTCTCTGGATGGATAAATTCCTGATCAAGTTTGAACATGAAAGAAGGTGTCATACAATCACTTAAAAGTGTTTGGTTGTCGAGCGTTTGTTCACATTCATAAGGATGAACTATCTAATCTTGATGCAGAAAAACAAGAAGTGTATCTACCTTGGTTCACCAAGAGATGAGTTCAGTTATCACTTACGGGATCCTATTAAAATGAAGATTGTGAAGAGTTAAGATGATGTGTTGTTCGAAGATCAAACTCTTGATGACATTAAGAAGCCCAAGGTAAGGTTCATTACCCAATCCAATCATGTATTACCCCCCAGGGAATGTGATGATTTAGGGCGAGAGTCATCATAAGACAACAATGAAGAAGTCAGAGATGGGAATACTGAACCACCGACAAAGGAGCTTGTTGAGACGATAAAGATAGAACCAATCCAAGGAGAGCCTAACGAGATAGAGCCTCGAGCTCAACCAGATTTGCAAAAATATACTAGAACCAAGCATTTCTCCATTAGATATCTTGTTGATGAATTTATAATTATTATAGAATACGGGGACCTTCAAAGTTATGAAGAAGCTGTGATTGGAAATGAATTTTTTTTTTTTTGGATAAAAGCCTTGTAGGTGGAAATGCAGTCATTGCATACAAATCACACTTATGATCTGGTCGAGCTGCCAAATGGAAGGCGCGCATTGAAAAATAAATGGGTGTATACACCCAAAATTGACGAAAGCACTTCAAGGCCAAGGTACAAGGCTTGACTTGTTGTCAAAGGATACAACAAAAAGAAGGGCATTGATTTTGAAGATATTTTCTCTCTGGTGGTGAATATGTCATCAATCTAAGTTTTCCTTAGTAAAGTTCCCAACACAGAGGATTACATGTTGATAAAGTTTCCACCGATTTCAACGGTCTGACATGATGACGAAGGTTGTTTCGATGAAGAATGTTGCAAAGGAGTCGATGTGGTAATCCCTTCTAATTAAGTTTGAAAATGGGAAGATTTGTTGAAGTTATTTATCCTTAATTAGATGCATCGTGGGACTATGAAAGGTTAATGACTTTTCAAGTCTCTATATATGGGAAAAAGAAAAGACTTCATATAAAAATGAAAGGTTGCATTGAAATCTTCCTTATTAAATGGAGAAGAATCTAGAACATGAAAGAGAGCCCTCCTAACCATCTATAAATAGGGGAGAAAGAGAAGGCTTGAAGCACCAAGCAAGAGAAATCCTCCTAGAAAGAGTGAGAGAGATCCTTTTAGAAAGAGAGAATATTTATAATCCATCCTTCTGGAATATCATTTTTATAGTGGCTGCTTTTCTTAGACTTGGTCCATGGTTTTTACTTCTTAGATTGAACGGAGTTTTCCACCTTAAAGATTTTGTATCTTTACACATGTTCAACCCAAGTAAGCTAACATAAAGCATATAATTAACAATATCTTTTTGTTGAGTTAGTCTATAAAAAATATGGAATATGAATACTTGAACCTAGTCTATGAAAATAACCAGACCAAATAAATGGACCTGCCCCAACTTCACTTAATTACTGTTGGAAAACATGATTATGTGATGTGAAGTGAACAGGTCTCATGGTGAGAAAGATTAGAAAAAGAAGTGTGATTTATAAAATTGGATAAGCCAAAAATAATTAGCCCAGACCAATATAGTTAATTAAAATGAAAAATCATTTGGAAATCTAATTATTTCAATTTTCGTATAAATAAAAAAAGTGTGAATTTGTTTTCTATATAACATTTTTTTATACAAGTGAGAATTGAACACATAACTTAATACAATCTATCTAAAACTCTCACGACTAGATCAAACCTAATCACTTTGTTTTCTATATAACTTAGCACTGACCATGCTTTCTAGCATACATGGTCTTTCTCTATAACATGTCCAGCATTTGAATCACATAGAGTAAAGATTTATTCATGTACTCTATTTAACAAATATGTAATTACTAACCATGGAACACCCATTAGGCATTTCCTCAATCATGCATCCCGAGGGGTGTCTCCAAGAGCGAGAAAGCGGGGTGTCCTGTCGAAATAAATCAAAAGACACATCCACTATCACCCAAATACCAACTCCAATTTGTTGACAATACCGAAGGAAGTGAAATTCGCGAGATCGCACTAAAGGTGACAGGATGTGTATTTCTTCATGCATCTGCAATAAAAGTCTTGTTAAAATTATAACAAATAAGTTTTTTTTTTTTTTTTTTGAGTTACCCAACCCTAATTACCTCTTTGAGGCGAGTTGGTTTCTTCCGGTATCCTCACAAGCTTCGACTCTTTGAGTCGGCTATGGGACTAATCCGGAGTGCGGGGGTCAGTGATGGCTAAAGGTTCAGCCCCCTCTCCAAGAATGCATTCAGCGGGAATAGAACACATGTCCAACCCCACTAACTCAGCGCCAAGGAACCAACTGAGCTACACCCATTGGGTTTATAACAAATAAGCTTACGTAAAGAAATGTTAATTTGCATTAAAATATATATATACCAATTGCAATGCTCCACTTTGATTTCCCAACATTCCACTTTCAAATACTTTGATTGTGTCTGCTTTTGTAACTATTGTTGGGAAAAGGTTAACAAATTTTTCCTGTAAAAATGAGTTATGTCATACTCCTATGATTATAAGTACATACCTATATCTTCAATACAAAGGTAATCAATGTTGCAATATTTAACAAACAAAAAAGGAGTTTTTTAAGTGCTAACCGAATCTAGAATCATATCAACTAGTTGCGTCCCTCTAATGCTCACAATTCCTGAATCTTTTGATGATTCAACAAACACGTTGGCACCTCTGAAGTGATGATTAGTCCTAGGGAATAATCTTTCATATGTTTCATGATGAAGAGTGCATTTTCCATCAAGAGTTGAAGACCTAACCCATAAGGGCTCGTTGATACGGAGAAGCTTAACTAACTCATCCATAGCAGCAGTTGCAACTTCTAACATGAGCGCTTTTTCTATGTCTGCACATTCCATTGTTGAGTTGGGCAATAATATATCATCATCCATAATTGGTGCACCATGGTTTTGATCATGAGATGAACTTCCATATTCAACCGGTTGGTTTAGCAAACATCCAAGATCTGGATCAGTTGAAGATCCCGTGAAAGGAAAATGAGCCTCTTGCAACTCAGGTTGTGGCTCCTCTTTGTACCTTCCAATAAGGTTACACAGCTTCTCATGCTGAAAACCAATTCATAAATAAATAGCAATTGAAATTAATCATCTTATAGGTTTTTTGTCAAAAAATATTAATCAAATATATTATTCATATAAAATTTGAAGAGAATCAATATCAAATGAGTTCACTAGCCTCATCTTTTAGCTGAGCATTTTCAAGCCTCAATTTTTGCATAACAAGTTCATGCTCTTCATGATCATGAATATGTGGACCCCCACAAGAATTGCAATGTATATTCTTCATTGCCTCTTTGAGTATGAGGTTTTCGCTATGGAGTCTCTCATTCTCAGACCGGAGAGAAGTGTTATCTGCTCGCTCGATTTGATTCTTAAGGTAATATACATATATACGTAAAATGATTAGTGCTAAGTATATATCAATGCATGTAAATAATTTATGTTTCAATGAAGTATTAGACTAAAGAAAATGGCTCACCTTCATTTGTGTCCTCTTATTTTGAAACCAAAACTTTATTTGTTTCGGCTCAAGCCCAATCTCTGTGGCTAGTTGACGTCGTTGGCCTTCGTCTGGATGTGGGCACTCCTTGATGAATCTTTTTAAAAAAAATAAAAATCCCAATTAATTGAGAGGGTATTGAGAGATGAGTTAAATATTTCACTAATGCAAAAAATAAAATAAATACATAATCACAAAGGACACAAGATACACGATATTGTCATGACCAAATCTACTGTGTAATGAGACTTTTATGACACATACGGGAGCCCATACTCAAATATCACACTATTAATGGTGTACTGGCGAGAGCACATAGATGTGTCTCATAGAAGACGAAGTATGTTGACATAAGAGTGTTTATAGTAGTATTGATAAAGACCAAAGTCCTAGCGAAACTTCCCATGGTGCTCGGCAGATATATTGCGAAAGGGGGAATGTGTGTATGGCTAAGGTGGCTCTACAAATGTGCAGAGTAACAACATAAATGGAGAAGCAGAGATCCCCCTCTCAATGTGAGATGAGGGTATTTAGAGAGAAAATCCCTGCCCAAGATTGAGAGAGAAGTTCTTTTCGCTGTTTACTAGCCTTATCTTGTCAAGGTGACAAGACGTATGTCCAACTATCTCTGCACAGGGGTAGCAGGTGCATGAGGAGAAGGGGACTCCTTGTGTTGATCGAGCATCTATGACTCCTCAAGGAGTGTCTTCTAAAAGATTCTAGATATAAGTTTAATAGCATAGAGCCCAACTGCAGGGTCTAAAGTGGGTATCCAGAACAAATGGGCTAACTAAGCTGTCATGTTTTTGGTCTTTTTAGTTATATATTTCTTTCTCATCCAATTCTACTTAATGTAAGATAGTTATCACATACACTTCAATTCTAGCATAGACAAATTAGTGTGCATGGTGTGTGTGTGTGTTTTTGGTCTTTTTAGTTATATAGTACTTTCTCATCCAATTCTACTAATGTAAGACAGTTATCACGTACACTTCAATTCTAACATAGACAAATTAGTGTGCATGGTGTCGTGTGCGTGTGTGTACGGGTGCGTGCATGCACGTGCTTGTGTGTGTGTCTATATATATATATATATATATATATTATATATATATATATATATATATATATATATATAGAGAGAGAGAAAATAATATTACATTAGTGTAAGTTACATTCTTAATTTTAGCCATTGATGTTAGTTATATCTAATGACTCTAATTTATTAAATATATAACTATTTAGATACAAATGAATTTATTGATGTTAGTTATATCTAATGACTCTAATTTATTAAATATATAACTATTTAGATACAAATGAATTTATGACTAAGGTTGAGTGTAAGACTTCATATCCGTACATCAAAGTAAAGTTGTAAGTATCATAAAATATGTAAGTACTACAAATTCTTAAGTACGTAAGTATCATAGACTCGAGATCAAATACATGGCCTAGTAATTTGATCCGCTAAATCATCTTATAACTTGCCTCATGGCCATGCTTAACGGGCTTACATTTGCAAATTTTGTGCACATGTTCTCCTTACCCACAATATTGCAACAATGTACAAACCTACACAAAGCAAGATTTCACCAACATGCTATCTACATAGTCATGCCCTACGCTTTAGTGTAAAGGCTACACGCTCCACAATAGTGTCCTCTAGCTCACTACAAATACAAGGTCTTCACCTTCATTAACATACATTCCTCTATGCATACTCCACCTGACTCAAACACTGACTTGATTATTGGAGTTCTTGCAATTGCACACCACCCCTTGTTTGCTGGAATCATGATAATTGCTTGCCTCAAGGGCCCACCAACAATGAATGGAAATAGTCCTAAACAACTTGTTGTTCAAATAAACCTCCCACTGATGCACCATAGGAAATTCAGAAGGACCCCAATAGTTACTCTGACCAATCATCAACAACCAAGAGTTCTCTGAAGCTTAACTAGATGTCATATCTTGCTTCGTAAAAGGACATGAGAGCCTCAGGCCATCCTTGGGCCTCACTAAACCATATGGCTGAATACATTTGGTCAGAAGAATATATATCAAAATAATAAATAAATAGGCCAATTTTTTTTTAAGGTGATGTCTTAATGTACCTAGCTATATAGTCTTTTTAAAAGTCTACGCTTGATATATTTGCTATTAAGTTAGGCTAAAATAAGCCGAAAGTAGACTAGGCTAATGTAGTCTACCTGACTATATAGGCTTTTTTTAAATAAAAAAAAAAAATCTAAGCTTAACACGCTAGATTTAAATAGATTGAAAAATTTTAGGTTGTAGTTGGTTAAGAGGCCACATGACCTATTCCCACTCCTATGAGTTTTAGAGATCGGGTGATCGTAGGTTGAGTTTGGAGGAAAATAAAATCCCAACCAAGCATACAAGAACTTGTTAGCTTGAAATATATCATATAAATGATATATAATGCTCAATGTAATAATTTTGAATTAGGAACTAGGTATTGACAAAACAACTAAATCATGTCTCATCAAAACAAAATCATGTTATACATGAGTCACAAAGAGATTGCATTTAGCTTATTTTTCGGAAGAATAAAAACAGAGCAACGATGTAGCCAAATAATGTGCATATAAAGTGAACAAGTGCCTATGTGAACCCTTTGTTTCAAAAGAATGAAAACAAAACTATGAAATAGCCAAGTAGGATGCATAGAGTAACTTTATGTCTTTGTGAAGCCCCCACTTCAACATAAGGAAAATAGGATAACAAAATAATTAAATACGGTGCATTCAATAGCGTTCTTTTAGTTCCTTTTCTTTTTTTCAATTTCTTTTATGAGAATTGATGAAAGAAAAACATAAAAGAAAAAATAAATCAGCATATCTCTGAATCATGTAATCCGTATCGGTGAAACAAAATCACATTGATTCATGCTTTGTCGCATGATTCAAAGTCATTTTTTAACCATCACATGATGCTAATTGCTGATTTGGAAAATCATATCGAATCATGCGATTTGAATCACAAATCGAACTATTCAAACAACAATGCATGCCACCATTTATTACAGATCACAAAGCTCATATCTTACCTGAGTCGTTTGATACTCGCACACAAGCTTGATACTAGGGTCTATCAACCAACACTCACACACAAGATCAATGTGTTTGGTTAGTGGTTGCTAATGACTATAGGTTTTGGTTTTCTTGGGAATTTGACAAACACTCACGGTTATCTAAATGACTATACACTATTGAATAGAATGAATAAATAATAGTATCTCGGGTCAAATCAAGTTCAATGAGTTTCATGCTGCTTGACCTGAGACTCGACCCGATAATTATTACAAGTTTCCTTTAATTTTACTAAACTAGAATTGAATATGCTAACCAAACCATTTTATTTTATGCAGTGCATATCTATTCGAACCCATACTCTAATTAGAAAATATGAAAATATATTAATATATATTTGATATGCTTATATTTTTAAATATGTTTAAATAGTGTACGTGTTAAAAAAATTTCATTTCGAGAGATTATTATTTATTGATAAGTGTCAAAAGCCCCATAAATGTTTATGTTTGGCATATGACTAACATGTAGTTTGACACTTCATAAGAAAATGGAATGACGGTACACATAAATGATTGATAGAATTTAAGATTGTCCTCTTTTCTTATTCCAATTAATTTTTTCTTTTGGCTATATAATAATTCTAAATCATTTACCATTCATTTCTCGATCCTGAATAAATTTCAAAGAGTTGACTGAAAGAATCACGATTAATAAAATACATCGAATTAAAATATGATTTTTTTTATAAAAAAAATAGAGAATTTCCATTCCATTTTTAAAATTAAATACATGTGCGTTAAAGTTTTATCAAGATACATTTATTTTCACGGTCATTCAATATTAAAGGATTGGGACGTTTGAGAAAAAAACAAACACTCACACTGTATTCAAGGCATAAAAACAAAAAAGCAAAATCTTTGTAATCAATAAAAAAGGGAGGGGTTTAAGCCTTAATCCTGGACCCGTCTCGAATCGGATTAGTTCGAAACAATGTACCGATTGGAATATTTCTTAAAAAAAATAAAAAGAAGCCATTCATAAAAAGAAGAACCAAAGCAGGAAATCAAGCCACTCATGATCATACAATCAAACGTACCAATATATTTCTTTAGAACAATTAAACCAAATATAAGTAAAGGGAAAAACCATGTCATCAAAGAGATCTAGCCAAACGAAGAAAAACTAAAGAGAAATTATTCATCATCAATCCAGAGAGATGCATTGAGCTTGATTAAAAACATAGAAGTTTTTGTTTTTCAAAAAAAAAAAAAAAACATAAAAGTTTTATAAAATAGCTAGCTAGCACTTTCTCCAAAGAGGATTGTTTTCAGTCTCGGTTTTTACTACGCGGCGGGATTAATATATGGTTAATCCTTTCATATCCTTCATCCAAAAAGTGAGATCAATGCTACCTCAAAACCAAGCAAATCAGTATATTAATTAAATATTAAAAGAAAAAGATTATCAACAAAAAAGGGTCATCTTACTTTTCAAGTTTGGCTGTTTGAGCGGAATTAAGGCGTTGATAGGAGGGTCTTTTTCCCTTGGGTGGGTTGTGAGTGCTTTCATCACCAGACCCATCAGCACCTCCCATTGAAGAATCCATTTTTCAACCTTGGTAAGTAAATACGCTTGCAAATACTAGAGGTTTTTCTTCTTTGTCTGAGATTTGTGAATTTCTAATGCGTTTACATATATATATATATATATATATATACGACTTAGTATCCACAAAAGGCAACATGTGGTTTTTTTTTTTTTGTTACAATAACATGTTTTATATCTATCAATTTTATATTGATTTCATTTGTATTTAAGGATTCATGTTATTAATAAATTAGAGCCATTAATATATATGTAAGTTAAATTAATGATTAATAATGAGTACTGTAACATTTACACTAATATAAATTTATATTTATATGTACAGAGAGAGAAAGCAAAGCAATAATGTGGTTACTTCGATAGGAAGTTTCCTTTGATTCTTAAGAGTAAACCAAAAAAATTATTAATCTTTTTCATGTAAGCAGATATGGCATTTCCAGGCAACCTCTACAAATAACTATAAGGAAGGAAAAATTATGGAAAGTGTTTTTTCTTTTTTTGGTACAATATATCAAATATGGGAAAACGTTATTTGGAAATTTGATAAATGCAATGGAAGGTTTTTAAAGGCTTCCATTTGACATACCAAAAAAGCACCTTCCATTTGTATCTAGATTAGAAAACAAATATAAAAAAATGAGAATGGTCATGTTTATGGAGAAAGAAAGGATTGCACAAAAATTCAAGTAAAAAATAATTTGATCAATATTTTTCATATTTGTAAGAAATAAATATGTGAGAGAATAATATAAATTATTAAAAGGCCCTCACCCAGCACCTTAATATTTTAGGTTGAAATGATTTTTTACATAATATCAGAGTTTCAGTGACTACAAGGTCACGGGTTCGATCCTCACCAATTCTAGCCCAAAGGGCTCTTCCATGAAGGAGAGTGTTAGACTTTGTTTGGGAGTTTGGAAGGGAGGGAAGGAAGGGAATCCAAGGGGGAGGGAAGGGATTGAAGGAAATGAAATTGAAGGGTATTCTTTTCCCTTGTTTGGGGGTTAAAAAAATGGTAAGGGAAAAAATGGAGAGTTAATGATATATTTGTACCATTTTACCCTTTTTAAAAATTAATATATTTATTATATTTTATAAATTAAATTAAATTAAATTTAAAATTTCTAACAAAATTATTTATGTACTTTTCGCAATACTAAAAAAGATCATATTTTCGATGAAATTTCTACGTTGCAAACGACGAAAATTTTGTTACAAAATTATTTTTTTGTCGAAATACTTTTCGTCGAAAAGCGATGGAATTTTTTCTCCGATTAATATTTTTACAAAAATAAATTTTTTATCAAAATTTTCGACGAAATTTAGTTTCCGTGAAAAGTTTTGACAAAAATGATTTCCTCCATCAAATGTTTTAAACGAAAAAAGAATTCCATCAAAAATTTTGATGGAATATTTTCCGTTCAAAACTTCAATGGAAATGTGTTCTATCGAAAATTCGACGGAAATTGTTGTCAAAATTTTTGAGGAAAATGTTTCATTCAAAACTTTCGACGAAATTTAGATTCTGCAAAGAATTTTGACAAAATATTTTTTCCTTCAAAATTTGTTATCGAAATATTTTTTGTCAAATTTTTTACGGAAATATTTTTTGTTTAAATTTTTTGACAGAAATGTGTTCCGTTCACAATTTTGATGGAAGTTTTTTTTTTTATCAAAAAACTTAATGGAAATATTTTACGTCGAAAATTTTCGATTGAAATGTGTTTCGTTAAAAATTTAGACGGAAATTTTTTTTCTCAAAAAGTTTAACGAAAATGTTTCTGTCAAAAAATTTCAATGGAAATGTGTTTAACTGAAAAAAAAAAATTGGAACTATTTTTCGTCAAAAATTTCAATGAATATGTTTTTTGTGAAATATTTTGACGAATTTTAGATTCCGTAAAGTATTTTTACAAAAAAAAATTCTATCAAATTTTTTTACATAAATGTTTTTAGTCACAAATTTTGAGGGAAATATTTTTTGTCGAAATTTTTTGAAGGAAATGTTTTCTTTAAAAAAATTTAGGTAATTGTTTTACGTTGAAACTTTTTGATGGAAATGTGTTTCGTCAAAATTTTAGACAGAAATATTTTCGTTGAAAGTTTCGATGGAATTTAAATTCTGTCAATAATTTTGACTGAATTTTTTTTCGTAAAAAATTTATGTCTGTGATTATGGGAAAATCTGGTTTCGTCTTTAGTTTTGATGGAAATTTTTTGACGTATATGATTTTCATCAAAAAATTTATCACTATTTTTGACGAAATATTTTTCGTCAATAAATTCTGTCGATTTTGAGACTTTTCTAGTAATGTCACATTTAAAAATGATTCACATTTATGTGGTTTTCACATTTTAATGCTAAGAGTAGATAAATAACTTTTAATATTTTCTCCCCTCAAACCCCCCAAATTGGGTGAACTTTAATTTTAAGAAGGAGAGTTTTGAAAGGTTTAGTAAAAATCCCTAATTTCTTCCCCTCATTTTCTTAAACTCACAAACAAGGGGAGAACATACTAAAATCCTCTTTTTTCTTTCTTTCCCTCCTAAAACCAACTCTCAAACAAAGCTTTAAAGAATAATATAAACTTTTGAAAAAGTCATCACCCAACATCTTAACATTTTGTATTGAAATGACTCTTTATAAAATATGAGAAACATTGATCCGAAAACAAGAATCACAAAAAGATAAACATGACCTTTCAAAAATCGAAGCGCGTGGCTTTGAACAAATACAAGTCTTAATTAAGTTGGAGTTTGTGCATACACATGGAATGGATGAAGAAAACAGAGGAAGAAAAATGCCAAAATATATTACCCAACATAAGGTAAATGACTTTGGAAAGGAAATTTTGAACTCATTATTGTTAAGCTTATCTCAATCTACTCTTTTTAATTATGTACTACGAGTAATATATAGTTATAATGCTAAAGTTATTAACTTTTTTTCCACGTGAGTAGACAAGTTCTACAAAGTGACTGAAAAGAGGGAAAAAATAACTTTAACATTACACGTCAGCAAATAAGTTATGCAAATCGTCTGAAGAGAAAGAAAAAGAGAGAAATTTTAACATTATAACTATGTACTACTCGTAGTATATAGTTATAAGGGATGGCTTTAGATAAGTTTATCTCAAATTGCTTGAGAAAAGTTTATCTCATATATATATGTATAAGGAAAATGGCTTGTCATGTGATTGGATATAAGGTTTTATTCAGCCACATATTTTTTAACTATGTACTACGGGTAGTACATAGTTATAATATTAAATTTGTTGGCTGACGTAGAAAGAGAAAAAAATAACTTTAATATTATAACCGAAATCAGCCACTAAAGAACTGAAACCTCTCGATCCTTTTTCAGCCATTAAAGGGGGAATAAGGGAAAAGGAGCAATCAAGGAACAGATCAGCTGTATTGATGAAGAGATCCATGTTGCAGGTGCATGATCAGCCTGCGAAAAACCCAATCATTGTTAATGTCTGTGATCTTTTGGAATTGCAGAGGGGCGACGAAGCCTAATCTTGGGAGAACTCTTAAAAGTATAGTGGTGAAACATAAGGTGTGTATGGTGGGTCTTATGGAGACTAGGACCGACAGGAGTAAGTGTAAAAAACTTCTGAAGAAAATCAATTTTGATAAAATGATTATAGAAGAAGCGAATGGTTTCTCTGGTGGTATTTGGGTTTTTTGGGATTCTGTGCGAGCTGAGGTTCAGGCTATTCAACAAACAAATCAGTACATTCACATGAAGGTGACTTTGGTTGATAGTTTGAGTTTTCTTTGTACGGCTGTCTATGGTAGTCCTCATGAAGGTAATCGACACCTAATGTGGGAGGACCTTATTCAGCTTAGTTCGTTAATTCATGAGCCATGGATAATGGCTGGGGATTTCAATGACATTAAGGCTAGTAGTGAAAAAAATGGCGGTTCAAGTCCTGACATTGCAAAGTGCCAGAGATTTCTTTCTTTCCTTGACCGTTGTCAAGTGGAGGATGTGGATTGTGTTGGTTCTAAGTATACGTGGCAAGGCCCAAAATGGAATCATTTGGAGCGGGTATTCAAGAAGCTGGATAGAGTTTGTGCAAATGTGAGTTGGAGAATTACTTTTGAAGAGGCTGAAGTGAGAACTTTGCCTAGGATTTTATCTGATCATAACCCTTTGTTGATAACTATGAAGAAACAACAACAAGATTGGAGTAATAGGCCATTTCATTTTCTGGCAACTTGGATGAACCATCCTGGTTTTGAGGGGCTTATCGAGGAAAGGTGGAATTCCCGTGTTGCAATATGTGACATGTTAGCTAATCTCATCCCTCATTTACAAAAGTGGAATAAAGATGTGTTTGGGGATATCATTAAAAAAAGAATATGTTATCACAGCAAATTGCGAGTATTCAAGCACAAAGAGAAAGAGCTGATAACCCTAGGCTCCAAGATCTGGAGGAGCGGGTTCAGAAAAATCTTAATATGACTTTGGAGCAGGAGGAGCTTATGTGGTATCAAAAATCAAGGCATCAGTGGATTGTCGATGGCGATAAAAATACAAAATTTTACCATCTCAAAACTGTTATTCGTCGGTGCAGTAATAAGATTTCTAGACTTCGAAATAGTTCAGAGTAGTGGATTGAAGATTTAGCGGAATTAAAGACCCATGTTTGCAATTTTTATAAAGATCTTTTTTCGAAGGAGGTGGTTGATCGTCGTTGGCTTTCATCCGAGAGTATGTGGCCGAGGCTCACGCAAGCGGATCTGCAGGCGCTGATTATTCCTCCAAATGATTATGAGATTTGGCAAAACATGTTTGATATGGGTGCATTCAAAGCTCTTGGTAATGATGGTTATCCTGCTATCTTTTTTCAAAGGCAATGGGGTAAAGTTAAAACTCAGGTTTGTGAAGCGATTAAATTCATGTGGGCTCATCCTGAAGCAATTCGTGATATCAACTCAGTTTTATTAGTATTAATTCTAAAATCTAAGAAGCCTGAGTACATTGCGCAATTCCGTCCGATTTCTCTTTGCCCAGTGATCTACAAGCTGTTAACCAAAATGATTGTTTCTCGGTTAAAGCATGTGTTGGATAAAATTATTTCTCCTGTCTAGGTTAGTTTTGTGCCAAATAGGCAGATTCAGGATAACATTACAATTGCGCAAGAGCTTATTCATGCTATGAACAAAATGAAAGGCAGAAAAGCGTACATGGCAATCAAAATTGATTTGGTTAAAGCCTATGACAGAGTTAGTTGGTCTTTTATGTGTCGGACTCTGGAGGAGATTTGGTTCCCAGAGGGGCTGATTAATATCATCATGCAGTGTCTGTCATCTTCTAGGATCAATGTTTTATGGAACGGTGGCAAGACTGCGGAGTTTGAAACTTCTAGAGGCTTGCGTCAAGGTGACCCACTATCTCCTTATCTTTTGTTATGGCTTTAGAGAAAATTTCTCACATTATTTTCACGGCCAATAGAGGAGGTTTGTGGAAGCCAATTAAGGCAGGGAGAGGTGGTCCAAAGATATCGCATCTTGCTTTTGCAGATGACTTGTTGATGTTTATGGAGGCAAAGGAAGATCAAATTCTCACCTTGTTAAAGTGTTTGAGTCTGTTTGAGGAGATGTCTGGCCAAAAATTGAGTGTTGATAAAACTTGTATTTTTTTCTCAAAGAATACTCCTGCTGAAACAGTGGATAAAATTGTTCAAATCAGTGGTTTTAAGCGGGTTAGGAATATGGGGAGATATCTTGGAGCTATAATGCAGCATGGCCGAGTTTCGAAGAATTTATATGCTAGTTTAGTGGATAAAGTGCAAGAAAGAATGAGTAACTGGCAGAAACAGTGTCTATTTCAGGCAGGGCGTATATCTTTATCTCAATATGTGTTGTCTGCAATTCCTTATTTTCATATGCAAAGTTGCAAGCTCCCTAAAGCAGTTTGCAATCAAATTGAGAGAATCCAGAGGGATTTTATTTGGGGTGACCATGATAATCACCGAAAACATCATTTATTAGTTGGAATGTAATTACTGCTCAGAAGGGTGAGACTGGTTTGGGAATCAAACGTCTTGATCTTATGAATGATGCGTTTTTGGCTAAAAAAATATGGAGAATGTACTCGCAGCCTCATCTCTTATGGGTGCAGGTGCTTCTTGCTAAATATAAGAGGGGTAGCCGAAATCAGGCCATGTTTGAAGCTAGGAATGGCGATTCTAGTCTGTGGAAAAATATGTGTAGGTTGTGGCACATTATGGAAGGAAACTTGTTGTGGGAGTTGGGTAATGGAAAAGAGATTCGGTTTTGGTGTGATAAGTGGCTGCCGATGGATCGCACGCTAAGGGAGCTAGTTATTGATGAGGGTAGCGTGAGAAATGATAATCTGAGAGTGGCTGAGGCAGTTACGCAAGCGGGGGATTGGGATATGGAGTGGATCCGGTCAATGCTTCCAAGTAATGTCTCTAATATGATTTATAGTTTTCTGGCTCCTCATGATGAAGACAGACCTGATAGGCTTATTTGGAGTTTCAATAATAGTCATCTAATCACGGTCAAAGAGATTTATAATCGTCTGTATGGTCATGCAATCGTGGATGCTGAAGCTAGGGAGATGTGGAAGTGCCTCTGGTCTTGGAACGGTCCTCAAAAGGTGAAAATCTTTGGATGGAAACTGTTGCACCATCGGCTGTTAACAAAAAGTAGGATTGCTAGTTGGAATGAGGGAGATAGCAGATGTCCATACTGTGGGGCCAATGACGAAACGATTTTGCATGCTTTAAGAGATTGTAACTGTGCTAATCGGATTTGGGACCAGTTTCTTCCTTCGCAGTTACCAGAGGATTTTTTCAACCAGGATCTTTATCATTGGCTGTATTGTAACGTGGTGACCATCCCTAGCGGTGTGCAAGAAAAATAGAGAACAGCGCTTCTGGTAACCTGTTGGAAAATTTGGTTTTGGAGAAATATGCAAATTCATGATCAAAGTTCGCCTTCCTTGGAAATCAAGATCGAGATTATTTCCAAGTTGGTGAATGATATTGAGGTTAGTTATAGTAGGACTGGTAGTCACATCAAGAATATTGCTTATAGTCGATTGAATATTTGCTGGCAGTTTCCTAGTGATGACTTTGTTAAAATAAACACGGATGGAGCATCGCGTGGTAATCCAGGATTGGCTGCTTGCAGAGGGTTGATAAGGAATTCTCAAGGTAACTGGTTAACTGATTTCTCTTTTAGATTGGGGTTTTGCTCAGCTTATAAAGCAGAACTTTGGGGTATTCTTCATGGCCTTGAAGTGGCTTGGAATGCTGGCTACAGAAGGGTCATTCTTGAAAGTGATTCGCGTTCGGCAATCACTGGGCTCACCAAGCAGGGTGCAGCAGTTCGTGAGGAGCGGTTGCTTTCTCGTATACGAATGTGGATTGGTAAGGACTGGGATGTGAGGATTCAACATAATTATAGGGAAGGGAATATGTGTGCTGATTGGTTGACAAACTTTTTGTTCAACTCAGCAGAGCAGGTGGGTCAGATTTTCTTTGAAGAACCTCCTGAGGTAATTTTGCTGTTGTTTTTGGCGGACCTAGCATCTGTTGGGAGAGAGCGTCTAGTTACTCTTCCTTGTTAGGTTGTTTTTTTTTGTTTTTTTGTTGTTGTTGTTGTTTGCTGGGGTTTAATCCCCTCATGTCTATAAAAAAAAACATGATATTACTACATTATTCCTAATGGCTTCACCTTTTTGTTTTTGGCTTCTAACACAAGTATGACTAGTTATGACCACGATATTAATTAAAAAATGAGAGAAAATACCTTTTCAATTAATTAGGATTTCGACATTGATTAAGGCCAAAGACCCAAAATAAAGTCAAAATCGTCACAAAACTTGAATTGGCCAACTTTTTCATCTCTCCTTAATTTTATTTAAGGTTAGTGTATCCACCAAAAAAATAAGGTTGAATGTTGATTTTATTATTATTTTTAAAATTAAAAGATAACACGACATACACAACTCAATTAATTAAGTCAAAGAGGTGGCAATTTGGGTTGAATCCGACGGATCAATTCGTCAACCCACCAAATCAGGACGGATTGGGTTATACTTTTCAACCAACCTCAACCCGCCCCGCTTAGTTGCAGGTCAAAACGGGTTGGCGGTGGGTCGGGGCGGGTTGACCCGCGAGTTTTTTATTTTTTATTTTTTATTTTTACTAATAGGTAGTCTTTTATTTGTCACTAAACTTTTGTAATATGAAAAAAAAATTATCTTGGAACTTCCCTAGAAAAATAAAGAAGAAAAACTTTATTTATTACAAGGTCATCCATATATTGAGGAAAAAATAAATTCCTAAAAATTATTTGATTGAATATTAGTATACATTTAGATTTGAGATTGAAAAAAAAAACTAAAGGGATTGTGAAATGAAAATAAGAAATATTATAAAATTAATAAAATATATTTTATTTTAATTTTAAATTATTTTTTATTTTTTAGACGGGTTGACCCGCCAACCCACCGCAAAACTTGGTGGTTGGAAATTTTAACCCATATTAAAATACAGGGCGGGGCGGGCCAACCCAATTTTGGCGGGTTGGCGGCGGATCGGGACGGCCCCTCTAATCAAAACGATGTCTTTTTAAAAAAAAAAACTAAAATGATATCATTTTAACAACTTATACATCGCGTAAAACATCTGTGTGCATATAACATTTTAGTTTACAATACTCATATAATTTTTGAGATGAATTTTATTCAAACAAAATCATTTTAGCCTAATTGACCGAATAAAATAAATTATATTATCTTTTAACATTACAAATCATTTTTTAAAATTAACACTTTTGAACTAATAAAATGGAAAGTCGAAAAAATAATATTTTTCAATTATAAATACTAAATTGAAAAAAAAACATTTTCAGGAACCCAACTATAATTTTAATCAAAAATTGAAAATGAAAATAAGATCAAACAATGGAAAAAGTGTTTATCATTTTAAATGACACAACTTATATCATTTCACTCTTACAAAGAGGTGGAACCGGTACCTTTATTTTTTTTTTGTCAACTCTCTCTCCTCCTTTATCTATCTTTTTCTCTCTCTTAAAATGACACAATTTTACATCCTTTAAAATGACACACACTTAACCCCAAGGGTAGCTCAGTTGGCAGCTGAGCTTCCAAGGGATTGCTTGGTGCAGGGATCAAACCCTGCCTCAAGCAGTTTCTTGGAAAAAAAATTGGGGGCCAGAGGATAAGCCAAAAAATCTTCGGTTGGGGGATTAGTCTCGTCCTTTCTCCGGTTGCGAAGCTTAGTGCACCCACTGTTATAATGAGGGGCTAGCCCAAACGGGCCATACCCTGAGGGCATGGTGCCCATAGAAGGTTGAATGAGGATACCTCCTGGCAATGTACCAAAAAAAAAAAAAATGACACACACTTTACCCTCAAACAATTTATTTCAAAAGTCGTTCTTATTATATTAACCTTTTTAAAGGCAATAATTTGTATTAAAAATTATTCATATTACCATTTTCTTATCAAAATTTGCAACTTTATGGAACTTGCATTGAAGCAAAAATCTATTATTGATCTCTTCTTTTTTAATTTTTTTTTTTATCTAATCTGGTCTAGTCCGTTTCAAACACCAATTGAGGGTCTGTTTGGTGTGATGTATAAAGCTTGATAGTATAAGCTTATACTATAGTTATGACATTTTCAGTTATTTGGTGTGACCATCGTATAGTATAAGCTTATACATCAGAATCCCTTAATACATCAAAATGATGTATAACTTAATCAGGGCTAAGGATGTGGGATTAGGCCTGACAAGGGATTGATGTATTAATATTACTTATAAGTACAATTCTCAAGAACCAATATATCATTTCAATATTAATATATTAAAATAATTTTTTTTAATATATTAATTTTTAAAACATTGGAGGATATTATCTTATACAATACCATACCAAAAGCTGGATAGTATTAAAATTTAATCAGGTCTTATACTATAAGGTCTTATACTATCAGACTTTATCCTATACTATACATCAAACATGCTATGACTTATATTGGGAGAGATTCTCCCAGTAACATTTTTAATGGCAGTTCTCCCAACCTAATGCATAGGCTAAGCCCTTTCAAAGGAGCGTGAGGTGCAATTGGAAGGGAGATTGTGGATGAACCCTTAAATTAGCCTAAAATGAGCTAATAAATTAAGTGACTGTTTGGATCCTCTATTTTTTAAGCTAGAAGTTATTTATAAGCATAAGCTAAGCCAATAGGTTTTGAGAAAAACTCTTTTTATAATGTAGAAAAAAGTTAAAAGCCAGAAACTTTTTCTATGAGCTTTTTTTAAGTTCTTATCAACTTTTCTTGAATGAATGTTTTTTTTAAATAAAGAGCTATATAGAGATATGGAAAAGGAGAATTTTCTTGAAATATGTGCTTTTATGTAACTTTTAAATGAAAAAAATTATGTAATCACCAAACTATTTTTAACTTTTTTTAAAGTTTTTTTTTTAACTTTAGCTTATAAATAGCTTCTAGCTTTAAAAAAGAGGATCCAAACAGCTCTAAGAGCCCGTTTGGATGGACTTTTTTTTCAGAAGCTGCTTTCTTTTTAAAAAAAAGCACTTCTCGAAAAAAGTCTGTTAGAATGTCTGCTTTTAAAAAAAGCAGAAGTCATAAAAAAAGCCAAAAACCTACTTTTTTTTCTAAAGTTAAAAATTTTAGCTTTTAAAAAAAGCAGAAGTCAAAAGTCAAATATTTTTTTCAAAAAATAAATATTTTTTTAAAAATCTAAATAGCTGTAACTTTTATAAAAAGTACTTTTAAAATAAGGAAGTGATAAAGAAAGACTTTCTTCAAAAGTCAATACAAACGACCTCTAAGTCTAATGGCTGGTCCATAACAATATCTTTACTAAAAAAATAGAAATTTTGTTTTTAATCTAAAAGAATCAACACGTGAATCAAAGATAGACACATTGTAATCATATAATCCCGTAAAGCAAAAAATATCGAGAGGCAGATTTTTTCCCTTATTTATCTGAGGAATTTTTTTTTTCCATTTCTACATTTTAAAAATTTGTCTGTTACTAATTACCAAAATACGTCTCTTTCTTTTTTTAAAAACTTATTAAATCAAGAAAAAAAATCATTGTTGATTTTAAAATTTTCATTGGTTATGAGTTGCCAAAATTCATCTCTAACTTATAATTTTATATTTAAATCATTGATTGAAAGTGCCATCTTGGATTCTATTTGTTTGATCCAAGCAAATCGTGATTAATGTGGGATCTGAAGACTAATATTGTCCTGAAGACTAACATTGTCCATGTAATTAAGAGATAGCAAATCACTAGGCACAACAAAAGAGGCTTGAAGTAAGGCTGTGCATGGTGATCCAAAATGATTTTTTTCCTTGAACCGAACAAACTGATTTTGTTGGGCTTCCTCCTTCTGTGCTAAGCCCAAGCCCATAGAGAGGTTTCCTAAAAACCCTAAACCCTAGATCTCACCTCCTCTATATATTCATTAGTTGTGGGTGGAGGCTAGGACAAAAGAGAAAAAATTATTTGAGAGATTTGTGAGCAAAGCTTTGAGCTCTATATTTGAGAGATCTCTAGAGAGAGTTTGAGTGATACATCTCTAGAGAAGTTTGATTATCGCCATTGTTGGAGAGGTTGTGTTAACCATCACTTTGGTGAATTTTGATTCTTTGTATCCATTATTTTCATAGTGAACGTTTGAACTAGACTAGGTCCCGTGGGTTTTTACTTCTTCATTGGAGAAGGTTTTCTCACGTTAAAATCTGTTTGTGTTCTCTTTCTCTCTCTCTCTCTCTCTCTCTCTCTCTCTCTCTCTCTCTCTCCTTTTGTGTTTTTTGTTTTTTTCGCTGCGCTGCCCGACCGGTGAAGTTCAGGCCGAGGTAATATTGCCGAGATCCGAGATCTAGGATCTTGTTGATTGACTTCCGCGAAAATGCTTCTGAGTCGAGTTGAGGGAACTGAGTTCCCAACAGTGGTATCAGAGCCCGAGTTCGATGGGATCTGAGGGAGATGAGATGGATACCATTGGCATAACCCATGATGGAGATATGTTCAAGCTGATCACAGACAATTTCACGTATTGGAAACTGATGATGGAAGATCATCTCTACTGCAAAGATTTACATGAGCCCATTATCCTTGATGAAAGACCAGCAGGCAAAACCGATAAGGAATGGGAGATCCTGAGTCATAAGGCGGTAGCTACGATCAGAAAATATATTGACAAAAGCCTCTTTGAGCACGTGTCCGAATTCACGAACGCGTACGAGTTGTTGACGAAGCTGGAGTCCATGATCTAGAAGAAGACTCCTAGGAACAAAGCACACCTGGTTCGTTGACTTGTGAAGCTGGAATATAAGGACGGCATGAGCATGATTGAACACCTCAACACCTACAAAGGTATTGTGAATCAGCTGTCAAAAGCTGAGATGAAAATTGATGATGAGATGCAGGCTTTGCTGTTGTTGAGCTCGCTGGCAGAAAGCTGGGATACTCTGCTAGTGACTTTGAGTAATTCGGCTCCAGAAGGAAAATTGAAGATGGATGTCGTGACAGATAGTCTCCTCAATGAAGAAGTTAGGAGAAGAGAACAAGGTTTTTCGAGCATATCTGAGGCCAACGTTGCTGAGAAAGAGAAAAATCCGACTCCCGGGGTAGAAGCAAGAGTCGGGGTCGAGATCGCGACAGACGAGGAAAGTCCAGAGGCCAGTCAAAGCCGAAATATGAGTTGAAGTGCTACTATTGTGGGAAGACAGGGCATAAGAAGCCAGACTGCTGGACTCTGCAGAATGATGAGAAGAACGACTCTGTGAAGTCAGATCAGATTATTCCCAAGAAGAGGGAAGACAAGAGCACCATTGCGGTGGCTGCTAACTCAGATGCCGAGATATTCCTCCTTGGTGAGGATAATTATTTGAATGTTGCATATGATGACTGCACCTGGATTATTGACTCTGGAGCCTCCTTCCACGTTACTCCACATAAAGGTTTCTTCTCTTCTTACCGAGGTGGTGATTTTGGAGTCGTGAAGATGGGAAATCAAGTGACTAGCAAGATTGTTGGTGTCGATGATGTGACCTTGACCACAGATGTTGGGTGCCAACTTGTGTTGAAAGATGTAAGGCGTGTTCCTGACATGCGATTGAACCTAATCTCGGTAGTGAAGCTTGATGATGTCGGGTTAGTGAACTACTTCGATAGTGTTAGATGGAAGCTGGCCAAGGAAAACTTGGTTGTTGCCTGAGGTAAGAAGGAAGGCTCCTTGTACGTGATGCAAGGAAAGATTAATGGCGGAGAAGCCAATTCTGTCCAAGATGGACCTAGCTTGGAGCTATGGCACAAGCACCTCGGCCATATGAGTGTGAAAGGGCTCCAAATCTTGAATAAGAAAGGATTACTGACTGGGTTGAAAGACCAAGCATTGGAGAGTTGCATGCACTGCCTAGATGGAAAGCAGCATCAGGTTTCTTTCCTGAAACAGGATCAACCAGAAGACATAGGTATATTCTTGACCTGGTTCCTACTGATGTTTGCTCCATGTCGGGGAGATCCCTTGGAGGAGCTCAGTATTTTTTTTCATTCATTAATGACCACTCCCACAAAGTGTGGATTTATTTGTTGAAGTCTAAAAACCAGGTACTCCAATCCTTTAAAGAGTTTCATGCTATGGTTGAAAAGGAGATTGGCAAAAAATTGAAGGTGGTCTGATCTGACAATTGTGGTGAGTATTACGGCCCATTTGATGCATACTGCAGAGCACCCAGAATCCGACTTGAGAAGACGCCCCTTAAAACTCCACAGTTGAATGGACTTGCTGAGAGGATGAACAGGACTATTGAAGAGAAGGTTCGAAGTATGCTATCCAATTCTGGATTACCGAAATCATTCTAGGGAGAAGTCGACAAAACTGCTGTTGACTTAATCAACCTCTCACCATCACAACCACTTGAAGGAGAAAACCCAGAAGAAGTCTGGACAGGTCGTAAAGCGGCCTATGATCAATTGAAAGTATTTGGATGTCAAGCTTTCGTGCATATCCTTAAAGATGAAAGGGCAAAACTCGGTGCGAAGACTAAAGAATGCATCTATCTTGGTTTGCCGAGATGTGAGTACGGGTTTCGACTTTGGGATCCAATCAATAAGAAGATAGTGAGAAGCCGAGATGTGATCTTTCATGAAGATGAGACTATTTATAACATCTCAAAGCTCAAAGTCCGGGTTACTGTTAGACGTGAAGAATCCATCCTTCCTGTGCAAGCTGAAGCAGGGGGAGAAAATCAAGAAAATGAAGAAAATGATGACCAGCAACAAGCTGATGATGACCAAGACATTGAGGTCTGAGTTAATGATGAGATCCGGGATTAGAATGATGAATCGGGTTCTCAAGCTGGAGAACAGCCGAGATATCCAACTCGAGAAAGAAGACCCTCTACAAGATACCTATCTGATGAATACACCATTGTAGCTAAAGACGGTGAGCCTCGGAGTTATAACAAGGCTGTGACGAGCTCAGAGAAAGATGAATGGAAAAAGATAATGCAAGACGAGATGAAGTCTCTGCACGAGAATCAGACTTATGAGCTGACCGAGTTTCCTGAAGGAAGACGAGCTCTGACAAATAAATGGGTCTACAAGATTAAGAATGAAGAGAACGGGCAGAAGCCGAAATACAAAGTCCGGTTTGTAGTGAAAGGCTGCAATCAGAATAAAGGAGTAGACTTTGAGGAGATCTTTTCTCCTGTGGTGAAAATAACCTCGATCCGAACCGTGTTACCTATGGCGGCTTCGATGGACCTCAAGATAGAACAAATGGACGTGAAGACAACATTTCTTCACAGTGATTTAGAAGAAGAGATATATATGGAGCAACCTGAGGGTTTTCGAGCTCCAGACCAAGAAGACCTAGTATGTCGGTTGAAGAAGAGCCTCTATGGCTTGAAGCGAGCACCTCGGCAGTGGTATAAAAAGTTTGAAGCATTCATGTCAGATCACAAGTTTGAGAAGACAGAGGCCTACCACTGCGTATTTGTGAAGAGGTATGAGGCCGAAGATTTTTTGATTTTGTTGTTATATGTTGACGACATGCTTATTGTAGGGAAAGACAAATCGAGGATAGCCTCCCTGAAGAAGGCATTGAGCTCATCCTTCGCAATGAAGGACCTCGGCCCTGCAAAGCAGATTCTAAGAATCAAGATTATCTGAGATACACAAAAGAAGCTACTGTGGCTAAGTCAAGAGAAGTATATTGAGAAGATTCTGAAGAGATTCAGCATGGACAAAGCCAAAACAGTGAGCACCCCCTAGTCGAACACATAAAGTTGAACAAGAAGCAATATCCGAGATCTGATGAAGACAAAGACGAGATGTTGAAGATCTCGTACCAATCCGCTGTCGGAAGCTTGATGTATGCAATGGTTTGCACTAGACTCGACTTGGCATATTGATGCTCACTGGCAAGTATACCGATCGCACAAGTAATACAGTGATAAGAAAAGTATCATCTCCACAGGGATTGGGCTCGAATATCAAATAATCGTGCGCTTTTAGAATGGAAGGATTCAAAAAGGTTGTGACAAATATTGTCGGTTTGAGTAAAAATGAGAACTTTAAAAGAAAAAACTTATTTTTGGCTTTTTGTTTATGAGAAAAAAACAGAGATTGATTTTTGTAAATATGAGAAAACATTGTAGCTAGAGTACACTCACCGAATGATTCACACTTCTTACTTTGGATTGATTTACAATACTTATTTATATAATTACTCAGATAAATTATTATCTAAAAATATTTAATAGTTAACCCTCAATTCCTTGTAAGGTTAACCCTTTAACCCCAATTGGAACCCCAATTCCTTGCAATGTTCCTCATGGCATTAAGCAATGAACTCAATAATTTAAGCATCTGCAATTAAACATACATCTATTCCTAGCATGCATATAAATTGTTATCCTACTCCCTTTCAAGGTCAAATCCCCAATATTCCTATCTAGAGTTCTAACCCTCAAATTATCATCAACTATTAGATTGATCAGTTCTAATAAAGAAAATATAAAATACGCACAGGGTAGAAATAAAGATAATTTATATAAACGAGTAAATGTAAACCAATCTGTAAGAACCCGCACCGTTAATTAAGAAATTTAATTAATAAATTATGAGAAAATAGGAAATGATTCCATAATTGACCCTAATAATTATTATGAGGCTTTAATAATTATAGTAAGTGAGTAAGAATGCTGAAAGTCATTTTTCGGAAGAAAGGTGCAGACACCGGTTCTGCTAGTCGGTATAAATGCGTACCGAAAAAGTATCCCGGAAAATTATAATAAGTGCATGATAATTACTAGAATAATATGTAGGACTTGTAAAATGAGTTTCAAGTTAAAATAATAAGAAGTGGTGCCAGAAACTGGTACTGGCTATGAAAAACGCGTACCAGAAAGGTGCTCGGAAAATTATAAGAAAAATATGATAATTCTTGTAAAATTGTGTAGTTTAAGAATCCTGAGTTTGGGATTAAAATGCTAAGCGTAGCAATTAAAATTAATACAATGTGTTTGAGGTTTAAGTGGGCTATAAATACCCTTGTGATGGCACAAAACCCTAGGAAACATATTCTCTACGTGAGTGTGGGGGCTGGTCAGCTGCTGGTTCCACTGTTCCATTGCTTCACCATCATTTTGTGAGCCTTGTGACCTATTTTCTTCATTTTCTCTTCACTTTGTACCTTGGGTGAGTGGGAAAGATCATTGTGAGAAAGGAGCACTTTCCCTGAGTGTGGTGGCTGTGTGGAGGTTGTTTGGGGTCTAAGTTGCCTTGTGTGAGTGTGTGAGCTTCTTACTTGGGTTGTTGGAGCTCCAAGGAGCAATCTTTGTGAAGAAAGAACCTTGCTTGTGTTGTCATTTTCGTGTACCTTGAAGGTAAGACCTGTAGAGGCAGTGTGGTGAGCTCCAAGAGCCATTGTTGCTCTATTTTGAGCTTTGGTAAGTTGTACCAACCTTGATCTTGTGTTTTGATGAGTAAAAAAGGTGTCTTGGTATGTTTAATGAGTTAAACAAGTAACCAATTGTCATATGAACATAAATGAACCTTAAGATGCATGTCTAAGCTTCTGGAAGTGCTAAAAATGGAACCTTGGAGGGATATCTTCGCGAAATGCAGAAACTGCATTCTGTCGCGAAATATCCGGATATTTGACGTGGAATATTCGGATATTGATATCCGGATATGGATATCCGGATATAGATATCCGGATATTGCCAGAGTGATATCCGGATATTGGATATCCAGATATTGCCTGTGAGATATCCGGATATTGGATATCCGGATATGTCCCCGAGGAATATCCGGATATTCTGGGTTTGCGAGGAACAGTAGCGTACTGTTCATCCAGAACTGATCTATGGGTTTGTGGACCCTAGTTTGAGGAAGTTGAACTTCTGTAATTAATTAATGTGAGTCGGAATCATTTGATTAAGGGCTTATGGCTTGGTGAGAAGCCTTAAGACGTAAAATGTAATGGAAATGCGTTGTCTTAATATTGTATGCTTGCGGTGCATGTTATTGATATATTGTTGGTCCATAATAGATTGAGAATCTGCTGTGTTTGGACTTTGAGCTGTGGACTCTTGGCTTTGGGTGTTAGCTTGCAAGGTAAGCTTTCGTGTCCTCGGTTTAGCCATGTTGTGGTTCCACCATGTCCCATGGGGGTATGGTTATATGCATGCTGTGTTACATGCTTTGATATATATGAATTGTTGTTGAGCTTTATGTGTTAATGGCTTTTAATATGTATGTGTTGTTCCATCTTGACGGTAAGCCTGAGTATGTGGCGTCATACAATACGGTGATCCGGGATGGATACAAGCGGCGTCTTGTACTTATTATGGGGTTGTAGACGTACATCCTGCATTTCTCTGGCTAGTAGATTAGTATTGACACACATGACATGATTATTTGCTGCATTACACTGATTTAGAACTGATGATGATAAACTGCTTTCGAACTTATATTGCACATGTAAGTGAGCTTGGGGTGGAGGATCCTTGAGGACCCATTGCCTTACTGAGATTTCTTGTTTAGAGATCTCACCCCACGTTTGGGGAATGCTTATTTCAGGTTCAGGTAGTATGGTGACTGATGCCTCTGGCGGCAGGAGGCCAGAGCTTAGTTGATGATTTTACTGCTTATTTGCTAGCATGGCTGGGCTGGATGCTGTTTATGTTTTCCGCATGATTATTATTATGTTGTTGATGTTGAGACTTATGTTGGGCTTTGTTGCCTTATTTGGGTGAGCATGAGAGTTGTCCATGTCACTATGTTGTTAGTACTTTTGAGTTGAGTTGTATAAACTGATAGTTGGTGCGGTCTATGTGTTGTAGTTCTGTGACTAGAGACATACTTTATGTTGTTTTAATTAATGAGGTATTGCAGTTAGTTGTTTTATTGCAATTGCATACAGGCGATGTTTTATTAATTGGTTAATAAGCAAGTTGGTAATGATAATGACTTCATAATTGAAAAGAAAAAGATATTCTGCATTTTTAATTAAGCGCAACTTAATACGATAGTATGATAACATTACCGGATATATACGGGGTGTTACACAATCCGTCATAACAAGGGTTCACATAAGGTTTGTGACCCTAACTACAATAAAAAGAACTAGCCAACCATTATCATGGCTAAATATTCAATATTCATAAACCTGGTAAATTAAAAGAAGAAGAATAAGAAAAAATAGATCCCTCTCTGAGCACCGTAGTCGTTTCTCTTCAATAGAATAGGATTCCATCCTTAATTTTGTCATGAGGATCCTATTTATAAGCCTCGCTTCTTTCTTCCAAAATTGACCTTCAGAAAACACGGTGTATCTTTCCCGCAAACCGGCGCCGGTGTGGCGCAAGTTGGCGCCGCGCCTCTGTCCATTTGTAAAATTCGGACCTGTTTTCTCGTAAAGCGCCACTAGGCACCGTGCCACTAGGCACCGTGCCACTGCCTATTCGTGCAATTATTCAAGGAACCGGCGCCACTTGCAAAGCTCCGCTGCGAAATTCGTAAACTGGCGGGGGTCCGAGTCAGTGTGGCGCCAGTTCGCGCCATAGTGCTGGAATTTGTAGTGTGCCACACCCGTGTGGAGTCGTGTCAATAGGCTTTTTATAATTTTATAATTTTCACTTCTTTTACCTGTATAAACACAACCAATAGGTGAGAAATATCATTGACATAGAAAGAATCAATATAATAAGCAAATATGTATTTAAATTGCTCTTTTATGGCTCAGTTCTTATCAAATTAAACTTAGAAAACCACATCTGCCAGAGGTACATCAAATCATTCCCAGATTTAAACGTTGATGTCCCCAACAATGTACAAGACTCAATCCATGACATATTCAATTAATCCGACATAACAATCCATAGACACTCTCAGACACAATATACCATACATGACTGACCCAATATTATAAACTCCCAACAATGTCATCAGCTTCTTAAAGATATAAGTCTACATTGATTATCCCTCTCACAGATAAATAATGTCCACTCAACACTCAGTGTTTAAGGGTATCATGAGCACTCAATCAATCACAGCTATAACACTACCATAGGCTTGATCATATTCTCAAAAATTCTTAAAAATGAAGAATCAAACACTTGCAGCAATTGATCAAAAGGACTTCACAGGTTGTAACTTGGTCGGGTTAAAGGGTAGGAATATATGGACAGTAGCTCAAACAACAATGAGATTGAAAACTGATATTATTTCACTTTAACACATTCAACTCAATTGTTTTGCTCCACTAACATTCCCACATAATTTCGAGAATTAATTCCTTTCAGCCACCTTTCATTTACATTCACCCTTTTTCTTTTTCTTTTTTTTTCTTTTTTTTTTTCCTTTTTCTCCCTTTGTTTTAAAGGCACATATGAAATTTACATCCCCCAATTACTTGACCTTTGTGGAGCTTACCTCAATTTCTTTGTTTTATTTTCAACACATCAGTGATTCAATCTCAATCAAGGTAAGTCAAATGGATATAGGCTAAGCATCAATCAGTCACATGTCATTTATCAACAAATTAAGTTCAGGCTCAAGGGGCTAGCAATGGAAAAATACATTCAGGTGGGCTATTTTGGCCATAAGCTAATCAAGAACAAAATGCTTTTATCACTTCAACCAATGCATGCATAACAGAGAAAAAATCAAGTTCTAAATTGTTACAACAGTGAGGTCTCTCAACAAGAAAATTCAGTGTTTAAGCTCAAACCTCACAGCTACGGTATCAATATAGTCTTAAGAAAATTGACCTCAGACATTATTAGAATTTCACAACATCAGTTCAGACAAACGAGCAATCATGTAATCTAATTATACCTATGCAATGTCATGCCAGAATGTCATACAATATACTTCTAAGAATTCAGTCAAGCACATTAACTAGATAAGCACATTTAAACATGATAATTGCTTGAAAAACAGATCAATATTTTATATATATATATAGAGAGAGAGAGAGAGAGCCACACAAAATAACTAACAAAAAAAAATTTAAAAGAGTTTAGAATATCTCCCCTGATAGATGAACTGCAGTTCCAGAGTGTTTGCCTAAAGCCTACCATTCCCAGATTTAAAGAATTGTTGTCCCCAACAATAGTCAAACTATAAGATGGATGAAAAACCTGCACAATGGAACAAACAGCGGCATATAGGATAAACCATAATGCGCTCAAGAAAACATCAGAATGTTTGGAAATAAACCAACACAAAGAAGCTAAATAACCCTAACATCAACCTAAGATCATAATAAAACAGCAAAAGTACTAAACATAAAAATAAACTAATATACAATACATCTCCGTCAGCAAGGAGACATCAATCATCCATGACATCCCCCTCAGCAGCATGTGATGACTCAGCAAATGAAGGATCTGGTAGTTCTGGATGCATCAGTGCATGAGACCACCATTCCCAGATTTGATTCCAACCGTGAATCCATGTGAAGAACTCTTTGAAGTATTGTTTCCTCTGAGAGATAGAGTCTCTGTGTCTTTTCTCACAGATTCTCCTTTTAGCGGCCTTCAACTTCCGATGATCCGCACACATCCTCCAACCATTATCAAGAGTTTCACCACTTCCTTTCTCATTACCTTCTTCATTGTAGGATGATGCCTCCCTTGAGGTTTTCTCACATTTTTGTCATCATCCTTATTAAGAATTTTATGGGTACGGGAAGAGTGATCTTTATCTTTCAAATCAGAAATAAACCACCTATGGCAGTCCCATGTTCCTTCAATACTTTAATCACTGCCTCCTTATTACCCAAGAAGGTATATTGCCGAGTTTAGGAAGCTCCTTCAACTCTATTTTTGGGGCACCATCTTCTTTTTCAGAATCATTCTTTCCTTCAAGAACTTCTAACGCTACATTCTTTCCTTCCTTAACAGGAACACTCTCATGCACCTCAAGTTCTTCATCAATCTCTTGACTAGAAGATTTTTCTTCTTTCCCCAGTTGCTCTAAAACATCAAGTTTAAAACAATCGCCTTTGTCAGAAGATTGTTTCATAGAGTCAAAGACATTGATGGTAATTGTCTCATAATTCATCCTTAACTCAAGCTTTCCATTTTCAACATCAATCATGGCCCGAGCAGTGGCCAAGAAAGGTCTACCCAGCAAAAGAGGCATCTCAGTTCCCCTTTCCATGTCTAACACTACAAAATCTGCCAGAAAGATGAACTTGTCCACTTTCACAAGAACATCTTCAATTATACCACTAGGTTTCCTTAAAGATTTGTCAGCGAGTTGCAAGGAAACCTTAGTAGGTTTAAGCTCAGATACCCCCAACGATTTATACACGGACAAGGGCATCAGATTTATGCTTGCCCCAAGATCACGCAAGGCTTTGCCGACATCAGTATTACCGATAGCAATTGGAATGTTGAAGCTCCCTGGATCATGATGCTTAGGCGGGAACTTCTTTGTAATAATAGCACTACACTCCTCAGTGAGTGTCACTGTTTGGCCTTCCTAAAACTTGTGTTTTCTTGACAAAAGGTCCTTCATAAACTTGGAATATTTGGGTGTATTAGCCAAGGCTTCAGCAAATGGAATATTAATGTGAAGCTTTCTGAATAAATCCAGGAACCTTTCATAATGTTGCTTCTGGGCATCTTTCTTGAATCTTTCCGGATAAGGTTCCATGGCTCTCATGTACTCAGGTTTCAACTGGCTTCACCACTTCAGCAGATTTCTTAATTTCTTTTTCAGATTTTCCTGCAGGATCCAGCTTCTCTTCAACCTCCGGAGATGGCAGTACTTTACCACTTCTGGTTGTGATGACCATACAATCTTCCCTCAGATTAGTAACTGTGTTACTAGGGATGGTACCTGGAGTTCTATCAGCAATTTGCTTAGCCAGTTGGCCAATCTGATTCTCTAAATTTCTGATAGATTCATTTGTATTTTTGGTATTGGCCCTAGTCTCCTCCATGAAAGCACTATAATGTTGAGCCATTTTTCCAACCAACATCTCCAAATCAGAAGGTTCCTTGGTTTGGATTGGTGGAGGCTGCAAGTAGTTGTTTGAATTGAAACAAGACCTGTGCCTTGAATCTTCCGTTGATAATTACTACCTCCAGCAGCAAAATTTTGACCTCTTTGAACATTTTGCTGCTGAGGTCTCTGATCATACCAAATGCCATTCACTTGCAGTTGTTGAGGTGAATCCGAAGCCAGCAAAGAAAAACATTCATTAGATTCATAGTTTCCCTGGCAATATTCACATACAGCAGCAACAATTTGAGCCTGAACACCAGCAAGCTGCATCTTGTCAAGCCTTGAGGTCAAGTTTTCTATCTGCTGAGATAATAATTTGTTTTCAGCCAGCACCACATCATTACCTTCCAGATGAAGGATACCTTTCTTAGGCTTGGATGACAAGCCTTCATTCTCATTCGCAGCCATCCTTTTGATCAACTCAAGAGTCTCATTTTCTCTTAGGGATTTGATCGTGCCACCTGCTGCACCATTCAACACCATCCTCACCTCAGGTTTTCAACCATTGAAGAAGATTCTAACCTGATCACCAGCAGTCAAGTTATAATGAGGATACCTCTTCATTAAATCCTTGAACCGGCTCCATGCTGCACACATTGATTCACCCTCATATTGAGTAAAATTGGTGATATCATTCACCATCTGGTTGTACCTCTCCATCGAGAAGAACTTAGCAAAGAACTTCTGAGACAAATCATCCCATGTAGAAATGCTTGCTGCAGGCTGCCTTTCCAACCAACTAAGAGCCTTTCCCTTAAGAGAAAAAGGGAACAACCTCAACTGGATTGCATCATTCGACACCTGAGGGTGTTTGGTTGAGTCACAGATCCTCAAGAATATGTCAATAAATCGGTGAGGATCTTCACTCTCCTCTCCTCCAAACTGAGCTCTCTCCACCAATTGAATATTGGAAGACTTGAGCTCCCAATTGTTGTTGGCAACATTAGGCTGAACAATACTCGCATTGGGCCTGTTGAACGATGGAATTAGGATAGTATCCATGAGTGGATTATCTTCTTTATTGTTCCCTACCATTGTGTGTGTTTCTTCAGACAGAATTCCTAACTCGTTGAATGCAAGCTTCTTCCGAGCAAGTTTTCTGTATCTCTTTTCAGTCTTTGTAATCTCCAAATCAAGTGGAAATTCTGGCTTTTTACCTCGCATACAACTCAGAAAAGAGATTAGTAGCACTGTTCAAATATCACAAAGAAATCAAAAATAAAAATAAAATCCAATCTTAAAGATCAAAATTAATAGATATAAGAAACGCCAATCCCCGGCAACGGCGCCAAAAACTTGATGCTCACCGGCAAGTATACCGATCGCACAAGTAATACAGTGATAAGAAAAGTATCGTCTACACAGGGATTAGGCTCGAATATCAAATAATCGTGTGCTTTTAGAATGGAAGGATTCAAAAAGGTTGTGACAAATATTGTCGGTTTGAGTAAAAATGAGAACTTTAAAAGAAAAGACTTATTTTTGGCTTTTTGTTTATGAGAAAAAAAACAGAGATTGATTTTTGTAAATATGAGAAAACATTGTAGCTAGAGTACACTCACTGAATGATTCCCACTTCTTACTTTGGATTGATTTACAATACTTATTTATATAATTACTCAGATAAATTATTATCTAAAAATATTTAATAGTTAACCCTCAATTCCTTGCAAGGTTAACCCTTTAACCCCAATTCCTTGCAATGTTCCTCATGGCCTTAAGCAATGAACTCAATAATTTAAGCATCTGCAATTAAATATACATCTATTCCTAGCATGCATATAAATTGTTATCCTACCCCCTTTCAAGGTCAAATCCTCAATATTCCTATCTAGAGTTCTAACCCTCAAATTATCATCAACTATTAGATTGATCAGTTCTAATAAAGAAAATATAAAATACGCACAGGGTAGAAATAAAGATAATTTATATAAACGAGTAAATGTAAACCAATCCGTCGTAACAAGGGTTCACATAAGGTTTGTGACCTTAACTACAATAAAAAGACCTAGCCAACCATTATCATGGCTAAATATTCAATATTCATAAACTTGGTAATTAAAAGAAGAAGAAGATGATGAAATAGAACCCTCTCTGAGCACCGCTGTCGTCTCTCTTCAATAGAATAGGATTCCATCCCTAATTCTGTCATGATGATCCTATTTATAAGCCTCGCTTCTTTCTTCCAAAATTGCTCTTCAGAAAATACGGTGTATCTTTCCCGCAACCCGGCGCCAGTTGGCGCCGGTGTAGCGCAAGTTGGCGTCGCGCCTCTGTCCATTTGTAAAAGTTGGGCCTGCTTTCTCGTAAACCAGCGCCACTAGGCGCCGTGCCACTGCCTATTCGTGAAATTCTTCAAGGAACCGGCGCCAGTTGGTGCCACTTGCAAAGCTCTGCTGCGAAATTCGTAAACTGGCGCGGGTCCGCGTCAGTGTGGCGCCAGTTCGCACCATAGTGCTTGAATTTGTAGTGTGCTACACCCGTGTGGAGTCGTGTCAATAGGCTTTTTATAATTTTGTAATTTTTACTTTTTTACCTGTATAAACACAACCAATAGGTGAGAAATATCATTGACATAGAAAGAATCAATATAATAAGTAAATATGTATTTAAATTTCTCTTTTATGACTCAGTTTTTATCAAATTAAACTTAGAAAACCACATCTTCCAGAGGCACATCACATATGCTGTTGAAATGGTAATTCGGTATCTGTCTAACCCCGGCAAAGAGCACTGAGAAGGAGTGAAGTGGATCTTTAAGTATCTCCGAGGTACGACGAACTTATGTCTCCGATTTGGAGAAGACAAAGTCGAGTTGCTAGGCTACTGAGATTCTGATTTAGGGGGAGATTCCGACTCGAGGAAGTCGACAACAGGATACATGATGAGATTTGCCGGAGGAGCTATCTCTTGGCAATCAAGACTTCAGAAATATGTTGCACTATCGACAACTGAGGCTGAGTACATTGCCGCTACTGAGACAAGCAAAGAGATGTTGTGGATGAAGAAGTTCCTCATGGAACTCGGCCATGATCAAGACAAGTATGAGATGGGTTGTGACAATCAAAGCACAATCCACCTTGCGTAGAATTCGACCTATCACTTCCGCACTAAGCACATTGATATGAGGTATCACTGGATCCAGGATGTGGTGGAAGGTGGAGAGCTCGAACTCGTCAAAGTGTACACTAACCAAAATTAGTCTGACATGATGACGAAGCCAGTAACAGCAAGAAAATTTGAAGACTACTGTGAAATAGCTGGGTTGATGCTGAAGTCGACGCATTGAAGTCGGCGGGGGAAATTTGTTGGGCTTCCTCCTTCAATGCTAAGCCCAAGCCCATAGAGGGGTTTGCTAAAAACCCTAAACCCTAGATCTCACCTCCTCTATATATTCATTACCAAGAAGATGTCGTTGTGGATCTCCATGTTCACATTGCCGATGATGACATACATTGGAATCTTGTTGACACTATGACTGAATTGTAGACAATCCTGATACATTTGGTAGATAAGGATGAAACTGAGGAAAATGAACAAGAAATATTGTCTTCGCCCGAGCCAAAACTTGACGATTATGAAACTGATGAGGAGAATATATAATATAATCATAGTGTTTTGGCTGATGTTATAGCGCAAGACATATGGGTTTCCAATAGGGAGTTTGTTGTTTTCTTTCATGTAGCATGAACTAGTTGTTGATATTGTTGTAGGTTTTGATGTGATGCATGAAGTTAATGTATTTAACTTTGTTTTGATATATTAGTCTTTTTGACGTAATTATTGAATACCTTTTTTTTCTCATTATCCTATATTTTATTGACTCACTCACAATGTTTCTTTATGTTATGACATCTCATATTGCTTCTAAATACATTAATGTGATTTATTTCAAATTAGATGACATCTCTTGACCCGATACGTGGACAGTCGGGATTGAGGGGACGTTCCTCTGATGGATCCAGGGGTCGTGGTTCTGCAAATTGTTTTGGTATATTGTATGTCCAAGGCAAAAGACAAGACAGTCCATCATCATCTTCACAAGAGGTGACATCGTCGCCTATTGGACAACCGGTACCTTCGATAGGATTTTATACCCCAGAGACTAGGGTAGCTTCTCATCAAGAAGCTAATGAGGTTTGTAATCTTACTAAGTATAAATCATTTCATTATGTAATTTTATTTGCAATTCATTGTTTGGGTTATATTTTGTGCAATTTACCAAATATTTTAACTACGTGTTTAGCAGTTACCCCCCCAGCAAGATAACATAGCTTCTCCTGAAGAAGCCAATCAGGTTTGTCATCTTACTAAGTATAAATGGCCTCACTTGATATGTTATCTAATTTTATTTGTTTGCAATTCATTGTTTGGGTTATATATTGTGCAATTTACCAAACAATTTAACTACTTGTTTAGCATGAGGACTTAGATTCAACATCAGGTCCAGTACCTGAAGGATTTATTCCAGATTGGGGGAAGAAGGATCCTGCAGATGGCCAAATCTGGGTTCATCCGACTCTGGATGGAGGGACGTAAGTCTTCTTCTTACTGACATATTGTATATATTATTGATAAGTTAAAACTATTACGGTATGTTTTATGTTCATAATTGAATAATGATATAATTACTTATGTATCACAATGAATTTTAGGTTTGATTCCAACCATGTCATTCGACATATAACTGAAATCATAACTCGCAATTATGATGGTGCATGGCCAACTTATAGGAGTGTGCCCCCCGCAGTTAAAAAACATTGGTATAAGGAATTCATGGTAAATTGACCCAAACTTGCATTACAATATCTACTCTTTATAATTTAATTTATACACTTTTGACATGTTTCATATTTAGGATACTAAAATTTTATCCACTTTTAACATTTGAAATATAATTGCTTGCCTGATGATAAAAGAAGATATGAAAAAGCATTTAGGACAAAGGCAATTGATCTCATTAAGAATCGCATGCATTACCTAAGACAAAGAATAAGGGATGCATCGTGGATTCCAGAAGAGCAACTCAAACAGTTGCAAGAATATTAGAATAACAACGAAGCTTGGAAAAGAAAGACTAAAATCAATAAGAAAAATAGGTCTGCATACACTGGACCATCACGTGCTGGAGGATCAATAGCATATGTCGAACATAAAAGGCGGATTGTAAGTACATTTGTGTCATCTTATTCTATGTTTACTATTATTAATTATTGTTTTAATTCTTAGAGTAAACTAACACAAATATTGATTTTTGTACTGTTTGATACAGCAAGCGACTGGGGAGACACCACCAGTGAGGAAAATTGGGAGTTATACAAACATACTCACCAATTCATCCAAGAACCCCAAAATTGGATAAATGATAAGGCACTGCGAATAGTTGTGAGTACAATTGAAATTTTCCAAATATATATGCTTTTGAATTTCATTATTATTTTTACTTACATTAATATATGACATTGTGTTGTCATATATTAATGAGATTGCCTCAATAAATAAAAACTAGTTGTTATGAACCCCAAAAAATTGAGTTGGAGTGAAATTTGGAATTATATGTTGTTAGTTTGCAGATGGTCTTATTACCTTTATGTAAATAAATTCGAAGTTACACAAGGAATTAAGAAATAAATATAAAAAGGAACAAACAAAATAAACAAGTGAAATAAAATTTAGAAACGAAATATTGCAATGAAATAAAAACATGACAAATTAATTAAATAAAAAATCATATGAATAAAATTGAACGAAAAAGAATTAAGAAAGGAAGTTTTTTTCTTTACATAGTTTATATTTTCTTTATTAAATCATAGGAATACATTTACTTTGCGTAGTGGATTTGCTTTATTAAATTCATTTTGTTGAGAATCATAAACTTCCTAACCACAATCACCCACTAGTACTTTTTATTTGGTCAATGTCATAATAATGACTCTGATAATGTCATTATCCTACGAAGTTCTTTTCTATGGCACCATATGTTCGAGGAATTTGTTTGGAGACAATTTTTCACATATATTAAAAATTGGATATATTGATATAAAACTCTCAGGGGTGTTTGTTTCAAGAGTTTTGGTTTGTTTCCCATCAAAGTGATTCCTACATAATAAGTTGTCCACGTTTGGTTCGCTAATCTTATTAAATTTACAAATCAGTATCAGTTGCCCAGCTTTTGAATTTGCATGTTAAAAAGCAAAAAACCACTGTTCCAGAAAGCAAGTTTGAAGGTGGTATTTGTGTGAAAAATCAGAGAAGTTAATAAAGTGATTTATAAAGTGACACAATTACCCATTACAATTGGTCCTACATGGTTATTTTTAAAAGGATAATTTTGTAATTTGATTAAGTTTTCCCATCAATATTTTATCTTCAACCAAACACACATTCAATAATTTCTCTCAATTTTCCTAGTAAATTTTTTATCCAACCAAACAACTTTTTTTACATTTTCCTATCAAACTTATTTTTCAACCATTTCCCTATCAATTACATTTTCCTAGTATTCAAAAAATTTCTCCTCAACCAAACGCCCCTCAGGATCAACTGTTACGAGTTCTTTCGCAATTTGACTTGTAAATAAATTTGAATAGTGTTGCCTACTCATGCTTTAGTGGTTATTACTTAATGACCTGTCAAGAAGCATAGCCTTCTTTCTTCTTTCTAGTGTTTGGTTCGGGAGAAATTTTTTTTTACTAGAGAAATGTAATTGATAGGGAAATGGTTGGAAAGTGAGTTCGGTAGGAAAATGTAAAAAAAGTTGTTTGGTTGACCCAAATATTACCAGGGAAATTTATTTAAATATGCAAAATCTATGTTCGGGAGAAACTTTGCACCTGTTTTTCACTTCCCCAGTTATCTCAAAAAAAAACATCTCAAGTGGTATTCTGTAACAGTGAATTTCATCCAAAAATCAACACAAAAGTCATTTTCCCATCTATCCTATTTGCCTGGTATTTTTTGAAAAAACCTGAACCAAACGTGGTATTTTCCAATATCCACTTACACTTTCTCATCAATCCCAAAATAAACCTTCAACCAAATACTACCTAAAGATAATGTTTACTTTATCTTATTTAATTATTTCATGGAATTTAATGAAAGTAAATGACTAAGTAAAATATGAACACCCATTTGTTTTTAGTACTTTTCTATTCACCTTTCCATTCATTTGTTGTGGTCAGAAAGTTATAGTAAAAAAAAATTATAAAGCTCCAAAGACACTTCATTTCATGGGACAGTGGTCAAAGTGTTATTATTGGCAAAAAAAAAACTAAAATAGTACGCAAACAGTAAATTTTGCCAAAATATTAAGTGGCATATTTTGCTACACTGTGTAGCGAAATACGTGTGCAAATATTTCGTTACACGGTGTAGCGAAATATGCCACGTCAGAACCAAAAATGCCACGTGTCAGACAAGGAGAATTTCGCTACACAGTGTAGCGAAATTCTCTCTATCTGACACGTGACATTTTTGGTTCTGTACATTTTGACGCGGCATATTCGCTACACCGTGTAGCGAATTATTTGCACACATATTTTGCTACACAGTGTAGCGAAATATGCCACGTGATATTTTGACAAAATTTAATGTTAGCGTGACATTTTGGTGTTTTTTTTTTCAACAATGACACTTTAGTCACTGTTCCTCATTTCATGCTAGTAGTCTAACATGCAAACTGCCACGTACCCAACAAACTCATTCCACAGACACTTGATTTTCGATAGTCACAAACACTTTCATACGATAACATACAATATATTTAAAATTAAGAAATGACAAAAATGAAAAGTACAAATGATCTATGTAGAATATTGAAGGAACATAATAGCGTCTAACCAATTTTTTAGTATATGTTTTAATAACAAAAATTAATCTATAACGATAATTCCGATGAAGAACCAATAAAAAAATTAACATGAACAAAAGAATACAATTGTTTGTTTTTTATATATTTTGTTTGGGATTGAAATTGCATGTAAAAAGTTTGTTTTTTATGTACTGTGTTTGGGATTGATGATAACAAATTACTTTTATCTATTTTTTTTTTGGAAATATTCCAATCGGTTCATCGCTTCGCAACTAATCCGATTCGGGGCGGGTCCAGGATTAAGGCTTTAAACCCCTTCCAAAGGTGGTACTGGGAGGATTCGAACACATGCTCTCTCCCCACCTGCTCAGCTCCCATACACCAACTGAGCTACCACCATTTGGTAATTACTTTTATCTATTACGCATACTTTGTAGGACACCTACACAAGGCTGAGGGAGAAAAGGCAGATTCAGGCCACATCAAATAAGGAAGGTAGCGGTCCAGCTTCAGATATTGACCTATTTGTGGAGGCGGTCGGAGGGCAAGACAAGAAAGGAAGGATTTATGGTTTAGGATTTGAAGTGGATACTTATAAAAAAATCACATCTATTCAACACAGCACCATTTGGAGTCTCACAGTAAAAAACTCATAGGATACACGAGGTGGTTACACAACTAACTAACGAGAGTACATCTATTAAGGTTCAACTTGCACAATCTGAGAGCCGACTTGCACGCTCTCAGACCACAATAGAAGTAATACAAAAGAAAATGCGAGAGATGCATGATATGATGCGCAGGATCCCACAAACACTATTGTATAGTCCTAGCTACTTAGAATCTCAATATCAGGTGGATAGCAACGAGGCACTAGCACTAACCCAAGACCCTAACAATAAAAATGAACAACTTGGTGAAGATCATGGGGAGGATTGATGTCTTTTTTTTATACAAATGTCACTTTTTCACACGTTGTGCCTTTAAGATTATTATTTATTTGTATATGTGATATTGACTTGTATGGATTTAGCACTATTCATTATTTATGATGTTTTGATGTTAGTTTGGATGTGTATTGTACTTTTCATTATGTATCGTATTTTTGGGTAGTTAATGTTACTTTGGATATGTATTATCTCTATGAAATTATCATATATTCATATTTTTCATTATATAAAGTGTTTTTGGTCATTGATGATAGTTTGGATGTATATTAAAATCCATGTTTATCAGGAACACTAGTCTGTATTTGTTGAATTAAAATCCATATGAAATTAATGTTTTTTAATAAATTAAAAATATTATTTTTGACGAGATTCTATATATATTTTGTTGCAAAATTGTTAAGAATTTTCAACGGAATTTCATTCCGTTGAAATTTTTGACGAAATTATAGATAAATTCTGTTGCAAATTGTAACGGAACTTTTCGACAAAATTATTTTCTGTTGAAATTATCGACGAAATTATAGATAAATTCCATTGCAAACTGGAACGAAATTTTTGACAAAGATATTTTTTCGTTGCAAACTGTGACGAATCTTTTCAACGGAAATTAATTCCGTCCAAATTTTTGACGGAATTGTTGCTAAATTCCGTTGCCAATTGAGACAGAATTTTTAGACTGAAATATTTTCTGTTGAAATTTTCAATAAAATTTATTATTTTAATATTATGTCATGACTTTATTTATTGATGAAAAAGTAAGGTTTTTGATGGAAAAAATTTCGTCAAATTTTTGAACGAAAAATTTTTGTCAAAAATATGTATATTTCTAGTAGTAACAGCAACAAAAAATGCTAAAAACAACACAAATTTTTAATCAAAATGCATAGTTTTCAATATAAATAAAACATGAAAAGTATTATTTAAGTTGTTGTTACAAATTTTCAAGTTGTCAATATAAATAAAAAAATAAAACTGACCAAATATTTATGTTCAATAACCTATATCATAATCCTCTGTCTACCCATCCTCATCATCATCCTTTTCTTTAGGTGTTGGCTGTGAAGGTGCAGGCCCCTATTCCCAATGGTTGATATTATAACCCAGCCCGAATCCATTAGTCCAATAGCAACAGCCAGGTTACCAAAGGAATAACAAGGAAGAATTGGGCCGAAGAGGTTATGATTTGGGTTTCCTCGAATCCATTCGTCCAATAGAAACAGCCCGAACAATTGCTTTTTCTTCTTTTTTCAAGAAAACCCATGAACTAACCCTAACCAGGTTTGGGTTGAGTTGGGTTGAATTTTCTGATTCTTTTTTTTTTTGAGTCAATCCTAACTCAGTTAATTTTTTTCGAGTTACACACGGATTGGACTGAGTCGAGCTGGGTCCAACCCTACTCCTTGCCCATCAATAATTATTAATTTAAATGATAAAAAAATTGTTTTTCTTAATTTTGATTTGATAATATTAACCCCTTATCAGGCCTAATTTCACTCCCTTAAGCCTGATTAAGTTATACAACATTTTGATGTATTAAGGAGTTATGTTCTATAAGCTGTATATATGATGGTCATACCAAACAACTGAAAATGTCATAACGTATAATATAAGCTTATACTATTAAGCCTTATACATCACATCAAACAAGTCCTAACACCACAACACTTCTTTGGACAAATTTCGTTTTTTATATTGAGAGCCGTTGGATCAGTTTTTTTTTTTTAATTTTGTTTATAGGTTAAAAGTTACTTTAAAATAAAAATAAAAATAATAAAATTGCTAGATAAGTTTATAATTTTTTTAGCTTAAAAGCTTGTTTAAATTTGAAAGAATACGTTCAAGAATTCTTCTTGATGGAAAATAGATAGTTGATTTCTAGGAACAATTTCAACGCATAACAAGGGTTTCTAGCCTTTCGATATCCACTAATCGTAACATTCCAAACAATCAAATTCCTATCAGGCATTACCTCAAACAAATGCATGTGCAAACATCTAAGTTATATATCAATTGTCACATATCCATCAACAATTGAACACCATGAACAAAAATCTCGAGTCAACATGTTGCCAAGGAGCACCCTAGCAATTTGAATATCCCTATACAACAAGCATACACATGAATCAAAGAGTTTTGCACCAATATCCCTAAACCCAAAATCCAAATATATATGAAATAAGATCCACTAAATAGCAAGCTTCTCTTGATCAAGCATAGCATTCCTATAATTGGCATCACAACTCACAAGGACAAAGACTAAAAATTAAACAAAAGATACACAGAAATTAAACAAAAGATAAAGCATATATTATATATTGTCCAATATCATTCTGCATAATGGCAGATAATAAAGTTTTAATAACTGCCAACAAGTCAACAACTATAATGATAGCAAAAACTTTGAGTCATATTGTCTTAATTAAAAACCAAGATATAAAACCAACATCATATTGTACTAAAAGATTACTCCTCAATCGGAGTCTTTGATCAAAGCATCCTTAATGTTTTGAACTGTTGAGGTTATGATTGCATTAACACCAGCCACAGATTCCATGTTCACTACAGCTGGGTTAGGCATCAGAATTTGGAAAGCCACAGTCACCAGTGAACCTCTTGGTGATCCTTTACCACTATTTCCACTGCTACTAGATGCTCGAGCATTTATAATAGATGGAGCATCTTCAGAGATGACAATGCCTGATGGGAGAATTGACACCATTGATGAATCTCCACCATTCACAGCTAAATTTATGTCTGGTACCTTAACTGGAGCATATATAACATATGCTCCCAATGGATCTATAAAACATTCTTGAAGAAGAAACACATTGTTCGCATTTGGGTTCAATGACTGTTCCACATGAATGGTTAAAATGATCAGTTTAATCATGTTTATACCAAAAGCAATTACTCATATACCACTCATAATAAATTTGACAATTTTTCATAGATCACAATACTACATGCAGCATATATATATATATATGACATTCGGATTGCAATAATCATTGTTTCCATTTAAAAAACCTTAAGAGAATGCAATAAATGACCCTATATATATGTAACAAAGGGGTTATTAAAATATTCTTTTAGAAAGAAATATGATAAGTACGTACCCGAATAATTGCTACATAGTTGTTCGGATGAGTTCCGTTTGAGATGTGTGAAATCTCATGCATTGAATACCCAGAACAAAGATTATCCCACTGAAAGAAAATAACAAATGAGTGGTTGATTCTATAATGCACATCAAGTTAAAATTTATACACAAGGAGGAGATATTAAGGGCAAGATCATTTTACACAAATATAAATTATTAAACTTTCAATCTTGATCATTGATCTTATTTATATTTAACTGTTCTAATTTATTAGATATATGAATCGTTAGATACAAGCAGATCAATGGCGCTAAGAATGAGTATAAGAACATTCACACCTGTGTAAGTTAATCAAGGCGCAATATATTACAATAAACTAAGGAGTGTTTAGTATGTGAACCTTGATACGTTCTCTAGCATCTTTGAAGAAATCAAAAAGAATCTGTGAAGGGAATGGAAGCCAAAATGAGCTAGCAGCAGTAACAACAAGCATGCCATTTGGCAGGCCATTTGGGTCAGTGTTTTTGCGAACAGCGATCCTAACCCCACTATTACTCTCCTCAGTTAAATGTTGCGGGAAGTCCATCTTGCTTGACATGTTTAAAATTTCACAAAAATTCTTAACCATTCTATGAGCAAGTTTTATCACACTCCTCCTTCCTTCAGGTATAGTGACCACTGAAAAATGAGAATATATATGACCATAGAATTAGCTATATATAAACACACATATAATAGATAAAGAAGATAAAGTAAATGAATGAGCAGCAACATGGTTTGAAGTAAAGAAGATAAAGAGTAACCACCTCCGGAATCATAACTAGGTACGTATTCAGCAGCGGCGCTTGTTAATCTTTCACACATTCTTTGAAGCTCCATAAGCCATCTTTCTGCTCCATACGCAATACTTTTATTAACAAGGTCTCTATACAGCCGATGCGTTTGGAACTTTTCATCCAGTTCAACATGTTCAACCCATGTAACCTAGAAAAAAACATAATAATTTTATAACAAAAGGTTATTTTATTAGTTAGCATTATAATAGCATCAAAATTAAGAGAAGCATGTAAGGATCAGTATAAAGCCACGAGAAACAAATGAGGCTCAAACACATCATTACAAATTAATGGTGGAGACTATATATTATGAGAATAAGGGAAATAGTTCCTCTCATATTTTGACTTAAACATCCAAACAAGGACATCCTAGAGAAATATAATATAAAACTATTAAAAATTCATCACTTATTAACTTGAACGGTTGGATGAGATAATAACTTATCAGAGTCAAGGTAAACACAGGATTACTCTGTACTTTTCCTTCCTCTCCCTTCTCTTTCCTCCCTTTCCCTTCTATCAAGCTTATATTTTTCCCATTCTTGAAAAACCTAATTGTAAGTATAAAAATTTTCCTTTTGCTTTTTGATGTTGTTAGTGACAAAGTTGCTCATGTATCTTTCTCAAGAACTATAGACTAAAAGGGGCATGTTAAAAATGTAGAACAAAAGCAGCAACACCAAAATTTTCTGAAGAAACTTACAATATTTTGTTCATGCATTATTTGACATGTGCACTTTGCTTTAAAATGTTATATAAGAATTATATAGATACACACAATGATTGTATTGAAGATCGAACTAATAATTATCTTAAACAAATTACCTAGTTCACTTCTACTGGCTTAGAATTATCTATTTTCAGACCATGTGTTTGATCATAAATTATAATATTAGCACACTATATGTTTATGACTAATTTTAACTACGTACTAACCTGGGTTGAGCCATCAGCTATTTTGTGAATCATGCAACCCGAGGGAAACCTCCAAGAGCGAGAAAGAGGGTTGAAAGGGTCGTCTTCCTCTTTCAAGTAATCAAACGATACATCAACTATCACCCATATACCAGCTTCAACCTGGTGACAATAGCGAAGGAAGTAGAATTCCCGAGATGGCACTATAGGTGAAAGAACATGCATCTCCTCATACATCTGAAGAAAAAGTCTTGACTTAGTTAATTATGTTACCAAAACAAAAACAAAAAAATATTATAACAAAGAAACTTATTACATATATAGAGCAAGGTTTTCATATGAAAATATACCAATTGCAAAGCTCCACTTCGATTCTCTGACATCCCGCTTTCAAATACTTTGATTGTGTGAGCTTTTGAAATAATTGTAGGGAAAAGATTTATCCATTTTTCCTGAAAGATTAAAACCACACACCCTTATAAGTACACATATATATATCTTTCATTAATAAAAGCAATGAGTAGGAAATTAAATAATAAAGTTTATAAATGCTAACCGAATCTAAGAACATGTCAATTAATTGCATAGGCTTAATTCTCACTATTCGTGAATCTTTGGAAGATTCAACACGAGCAGTGGAAGTTTTGAAGTGACTACCCAAAGGAAAGACCATTTCATAGGTTTCAGGATGAAGCATATATCTCCGATCAGTTGAAGACTTGACCCATATAGGCTCATTAGTGTCCAAAAGCTTAAGTAACTCTTCCTTAGCAGATATTGCAATCTCAAACATTAGTGCTTTTTCCAATTCTTCCCTTTCGTTCGTTTCATGTGGCAACATGTCTTCATCTGAAAATGAAAGACTTGTTGAACCAACACCTAGATTCAGAAAACTACCATCAACACTTAATTTTGGAGTACTTCCTAGTGATAAATCATATGAAGATCCTGCGGAAGGAGGAGCTAGCTGCAACTCTGGATGTGAAATCGGTTTTTGTATGAACCTTGCAAGAAATATAGACACCTTCTCATGCTGAAAAGAAATTCATAAATAAATATGAATCATATTGTAGCCTTTTATCAAAGAGAAAAAAATAATAATATATAATAATAATAGGCTGTGGTTATATTTACTTCTATTTTAGACTTGCCATTTTTATTACATATTTGGTTGTCGTTAATGGTTAATTTTTTCTCTTGTTTAACATTTGATTTCGAATTAATAAAATTTAAAATGATAGTAAGTATAACATTTGTCATAATGACAATAATAATAATCAAATAAAGAGGTTTGTATTTATCATTTAACATAACACAACAAAGTTTTCTACACACACAACATTTTGTGAGGTCCACACTTTTTTAAACAAAAAAAAAAAAAAACTACGGCACGCAAAACGAATCTCTATAACATTACACAATCACTTTTCCTACAACATAACTCTTATAAAACCCTCAAAAACCCTCAAATAAATGGTTTGTGTTAAAAGAGAATGAATAAAACTAGTTAACTAGCCTGTTCTTTTAGACGAGCATTTTGAAGCTGAAGATGTTTGATGGCGTGCTCATCTCCACAAGGTGGACCACCGCAAGATGGGCAAATTATTTTCTTCAAAGCCTCCCTCAATGCAAGGTTCTCGTTATTGATCCTTTCATTCTCAGCACGAAGAGCATTGTTATCTGCTCGCTCATTTAGAGTCTTAAGACCATAACATACATGTTAAATAATCAGTGTAATTACTTAGCAAGCCATGTAAAAGAATTTGTGTCAAACTAGAGAATTAAATATATCACCTTTCTCTGGGTTCTCTTATTCTGAAACCAAAACTTTACTTGTTTTGGGTCAAGCCCAAGCTCTTTGGCTATTTGACGCCTTTGGTAATCGTCAGGATGTGGGATTTTTTTGAATATTCTTTATTTCGAAAATAAAGATCCCAATTAGGTGAGAGGGAATTGCAAGATGAGTTGAATAACAAATACATGAAGAAGAAGAAAATGACACATATAAGCTATATATGAAACATATACAATTGTCTATGGACAATAGACACAAGTCAAGATATGATATAAACATGATGCAATCAGCAAAATGGCACACATAAATGTGAAAGTATAGAGAAATCAACAAGTACATGGAACTATATCTAAAAATGTATTTCATTTTCCTAATTTAACACTTATCGAATGTATCTTTTAATTTATACGAAATAATAAATTAATTTTAAGATTGTGACTGATTTGTATATGCAGCGCAGAAGCTGGTATGTTGCATATATAAGGGGTCATCCCTAGTGCATAAGGGATCTAGTTGATTAGAAAAAATTTAAGCTCTCTTAGAGGCAGTGGCCTATGTCAAATCCGATAAAACATTGACAACATAATACTGCTAAAAAAAGTTTTTTTTAAAAAGGCAAAATTATTGCTAATTAAGTGGGATTTTTTTAAAACAAAAAAAAAGTAATTGTTATTCGATATTAAAGGGTTGGACATCCCTTGTTTAGAAAAAAAGGGAGGGAGGGGGGTGTTAGGACATTAGAAATTGTTGACAACATATTATATTCAAGAAAAAATAAAAAATAAAAATAAAAATTTAATTAATAAATAAACATAAAGAAGCGACTCATATATATATATATATATATATATATATATATATATATATATATATATATATCCAAAAACTATGTTGTTTTGATTAATTAAAGGTGTTTCTGTAATTTTAGGTGAATTAATGAACGCTGTTTTCTTAATTTTATTTATTTATTTATCATATACATTTTACTGAAATACCCTTCAATTAACTCACCTAAAATTACAGAAACACCCTTCATTAATCAAAACGACGTAGTTTTTGGATAGCTGTAGATAACCTTATCTAAACTGACTGTATAAATGTTTTTTTCATATATATATATATATATATATATATATATATATATATAAAAGAAGTGTGGATCGAGAAGTGCAGCCCAAAACTTATAAAAATGTAGAAAATTAACCATTGATGATCTTTAAATTCAAAGATCGATTGAACAGAAGCTGATCAACAAAAATACTTCCTTAATTAAAACCATTAAACAAAGCAAAATCCATGTCTTGAAAGAGAACAAGCCACACAAAGAAAACTAATAGTAATAATTCACCCTAAATGCACAGAAATACATTAATTGAACTTGATCAAAATCCGAAAAAGATTTTATGATATAGCTTGAACTTTGTGTGTGTAGAATTCTCCAAAGAGTATCGATTGGCAATCTTGGTATCTGCTCCGTATGGATTGACACAAGATTAGCCCTTTCATATCATAGCTTCACCCAAAAAACAAGATCAATGCTCCCTCAAAACTATCAAACGGAAATTTTGATAAAACAAAAAAATAAAAGAGATTGTTCACAAGCAAATGTCATCTTACTCTTCAAGCTTAGCTGTTTGTTCTGAAGTATGACGATGGGAGGATCTTTTTCCTTTGTATAAGCTCTGATTATCTTGTTCATCACCAGACCCACTACCCATTCCCAATGACAAATCCATTTTTCAATCTACCTGCTGCAAGAACTAGAGCTTTTTTTTTTTTGTTCTTCCTTTACCCTTTTTCTGTGCGGGAGGTTTGTGAATTCTTAGGGCGGTTATATATGCTACTTAGCATTCACATGCCAAAGCAAGCAGAACCCGAAAAAAGTGAAAGTAATAATGACATTACTTCCTTGCATTGATTTTTCCTTATATTCCTCTGTGTGATGGAGAAGGAAACATTTAATTTATTTTCTCACATAATTAAGAGCAATGCCCTCCAACAAAGTAACAACTAAGTCAATAAGGTAAAAAATAATTATGGAAATTGAATATTTAGTGCGAAAAAAAAAATTGTTTTCATTTAAGAGTTTCTTTGCAAAAAGTCCAATGTAACGGATAGTTTACACCAAGCCTTCCATTTATGGCCAAGACTAATAGATGGACGCTTGTAGTGCATGCATGGAAAACGGAGAGGACTAGCAAAATATCAAACTAAAAAACAAAACCATTGAAACAGGTTCGGTTTCTGGTTTGTGGTTTTCAAAAAAATGCACGATGTAGAGTGGAGTTCATATAATGGGAAGAAAAAGAAAAATTCGAACTTACTTTCATCGCCAGATAGCCTTTTTGTGTTATTGGCTGGACAAAAGTATGTTTAATTTATGCCTATGCGTGTGCGCATTTATGTGTGCCTTAAATGCATGATTATAAAAACAGTTTTAATTTAAAAATTTGATAAATATTTCTTTATGTCATATATATATATATATGATAAAATCATTTTTGTCGCCGCTTTACGTACAGTAATGACAGATATATGATTATGATTTCTCATATTTAATGCTTTCATCATTTGTATAGTTATGATTTCCCATATTTAATGCTTTTAAGTATATATATGGCAAGTATTTGATTACTGCACGTACAGCAGCTGCAGAAATGTAAACCCATATATATATAATTATATATATATATATGTTGGTTTTTTCTAAGTTACTTTACATAATTTTGTCTAATGTTCACCGAAACAACGTTGTTTTGGGACGAAATCATGGTGTATTTATAATTTTAATTTATTTCAGGGATATATTAATTTTTATCATTCTAATTTTTTAATTTTTCAACTACAAAACAATGTCGTTTCAGTGAATATTAGACAAAATTGTCTAAAGTAATATTAAATGCTTTTTTCCCTATATATATAATCAAAAATAGATTATGAATTTATAAAAGTAATTATATTACTCCCTTCTTAAATAATTAAAAGTATGCAATAGATAATATTAAATGTTTCTTAACTAATAAGCTTTAATCAACACTCGTTATATTTTAATTAATGCATATAAAGAGTATACTATGACATTGATTACAAAAGAAAAAATAAAAGTAATAAATAAAAAAAAGGTTTAATGTTTCTCCTACCAAAAGAGATAAAGTTATCTATTGCATTGTCTATCCAAAAAAAAAAAAAAAAGTTATCTATTGCATTTTACCAAAAAAAAAAAGGTTATATATTGCAACCCCTAAATTACATTTTTTTTAGGGTTAGGGAAATTAATAAAAGTGTTTTGGTAAAATTCATATAATAAAAAACAAATAAAGGTACTGAAATATTCTTCATTAATTTCCTAATACTAAAACAACGTAGTTTTGAGGTTGCAGGAGATAATTTATCTCTTGACAAGAGAAACAATAAACCCATCAAATAAAATCTTTAACATATTAGGAATTTAAAAAATTTATTACTCTCTTCTTAAATAGCTAAAAGTATATTTGTAATAGATAATATTAAATGTTTCTTAACTAATAAATTCTTACACTCCTAAGCATAAATGACCGGTCTAAAACATTTATATCATGCCAATAATTACTAATATATCTATATTCATTAACAAAATACTGTTGATAATTACTTTTTTAAAATCTTGTTAAATTTTACAGGGAATAAAGGAATAGTGAAATTAGAAAATAAAATCAAAATATCAGGGTAAGTATTGTTATGAAAAAAAATCATTTAAGTAATAATAGAGAAATGAAAATAATAAATTTAAAATTATTTTTCTTTAAAACAGTAGTAAATGCAGGCTATACTTACATTGGAAATTACGAAAAAGGTAATAAATAAAAGGAAAAAAATTAATTCTATAATTTCAACAAGTGATCAAAACATATTTATAAATCGAATAATTAGAAGAAAAAAAATGATGACAGAAAAACTCCCAAAATCCGAGAATTGCAATATCACTGATCATAATATAGATATCAATACGGGTTGGCCTATCCCGACCAGCCAAAAATGGAACAGAGCAGGTTGATCTGTCGTTGAATATGGGTTAAAAAATGAACTCATTTTGTTTTATAGTAGGTTAACCCACCAACCCGTTAACTTTTTCTAATCCTAATCTTACATGTATACTAATATTTAGTTCAACATTCTTTAGGAACTCATTTGTCTCCATATATAGATAACATTTGTCATAAATAAAATTTTTATTCTTCATTTTTTCTAGAGAGTGCTACGATAAAAAAAAATTGAATATAACAGGAGTTTAGTAACAAATAAAATACTACTTAATTGTAAAATAATAATAATAATAATTAATACCTATTATTTTAAATATTATCTAACCTATTTTTTAATTTAATGGAAAAAAGAAGTTGTGTCATGTAACATAAAACTTCTATTTCCTAATTATCATATATCCAAAATTTTCAAAAAGGAAAACTATTTTTGTAGATAATTTGTTTGTCACGGACACAATAAAAAAGGAGTGGCCTCCGTCAATTTTTTCTCTCTTATGTCTTTTTTTTTAATAAAACTCTCTTATGTCTTTATAGTCTTCCTTTCTCTCTTTTTTTTTTTTTGGATACATAGATAAGAGCTTAAGGGAGAAATCAATAAGAACCTTGAGATTTACCACCTCAAAAGCTAGCTTATTTTTGTGTCTGTGGCAGACAAATTATTTCTGTAATAACTGCAGAAATAATTTCCCTTTTTCAAAAGCACTTCTTTTTAGACGAAATTTTTGTTATCAAATATAAATATTTGGTTCAAGATCTTTTTACACCGGTTTAAGTTACACTCTTAACCTTGATATCGTAGATACTATTTATACATAATGGTTTTGATTTATTAAATATTTCAACATTTAGATCACTTGGATGCAAGCAAATAAATGACCAAAATTTGGTGTAAAATTTATTATTCTTACAATAGTGTAAGAATATCCTGCTCCTTAATATATTTAAGGGAAAATTATATTGAACCATTATGGTTGACAAAAGGGGTCGGAGGGTCGGGTTCGTGTGGGTCAAGTCTGACCCGCGAGTTAAATTGTCCAATCCGTACAGGGTTACAGGTTACGGGTGACATGGGTTGACCTAACAAAATTAAAAATTTCATTTTTCTAAAAAAAATAAAAATAAAAGGAAAAATTTGAATTAAATAAGAGGGTTGACCCGATCGTGACCCACACTTGAGTACATGAATAACACCAAAATTTATTTATTTTTTTAATTTTTTGACAAAACGCGGGCTAATCCACAACACGACATTAATTCATATCATTTATCTAAACTTGCATAAGATTCATTTTATCACATGGATCGATACGACCTGTATTTTGATATATCGTTTTGTGGGTCAACCAATGCGTTATGACACATTTTACCACCCCTATGAACCACACTTTAGGTCATTTTTTGAAAATCATCCTACAATTTCAATTCAAATAATTAATCCCCTTTCACTATCAACTCATAACAATTAAACATATTTAATAAATTTAAGACCAAAAATATTGGGTTGATCGCTTACCACTAGTCCAAAATTTATAATTGTTAGTCATTGTGCAACTCTTTATACTTACATCTACCAGCCTAAGCAATATGATTCGATCTAACTCCAACCCACTTCGAGATGTTGGACTCACCAATAAAAATATCCTTATGCTCATCCCAACACCAACCATCGTTGCTCTAACTATCTTTCGTCATCACCAATTTTTGTCTTTGTTGTTGACCATTACTCATCACCTCTAATTATCAGCCATCGTCTGCTGAATCATTATTTCATTCATTTCTTATTGTCTTACTTCCTTCATCACTTTCTTTTTGCCCAACCACAACATCCAAATATCCACTACATTATGTTATAGTTTCTATTTCCATCCAAATTTGTTCCTTAATCTTTGTTATTATCTATCTGTTTTCATTTCTTATCCCTCCATTTGTTCTTATTTTGATTTTAGGGTCCTAATCCAATACCTAAACCATTGAAAGAAAAAGGCATGGTATAATTTTCACTGTTGCAACGTGAATGGGGGAAGAGGTAAAGATGAGTGACTAACTACTATGATGATCAGGTCATGGAGTGGAAGATGGGTCTCCCAATTGTTGGACAAGTGGCCTCAAACTCAAGAGAGAGGTGAATTGATTTTTAAAAATATTTTCACAAAATGTCTCACTTTCTTTCTTGAAAAAGATTTTCTTGAGTTAATATGATTTTTACATAAGCAAAGCTTAAGGAATAGAAATCAGTACAAGCAAGTACTATGTTAAGTGTAAAGTTAAATAAGCTCAAGTATTCAAATAATGCTTATGTAAAGAGGCAAAGAGTTAGAGAGATTGCAAACACGATATAGCCTGGTTCAGTCACCACCATCATGACCTACGTCCAGATTGAAGCCGCTCGTTCAACTTTTCACTAATTATCAAGCTTCAAGGGTGCTTGACAAACCACTACAACCTTCAAGAATTTTGGTTCTTGAAACCTTTACACTGCTTCCACTCACTTTCTTAGGCTATGAGCAACATTTTCACTAGGGTCTCACTACCCTCAACTCAAATAAACAGAATGAGAGTGTTTAGAAATGGATTTGTACTCTTGAAGTACAGATTATACAAGTTGAAGCTTATGGGTATTGATCAATGACACAAGAATGAAGCTCAAAGGAGTTTTATGATCAATATAAGTAAGAACAAGTAATGAATGAGTTTGATTCAATGAGAATGATCAATAATGATTGCAAAATCAATGGAACAGTAAATCTTGGCTTGCTGATTTGTAATAAATGAGTTTATATAGGTGTTGGCACGAAACTAGTCGTTTATAACCGTTAGACTGCTTACTTCCCAGTAAGTATTCGAATACTTTTCGTGAAGTATTCGAATACTCCATCAGGTATTCGAATACTTTTCTTAAGGTATTCGAATACTTTGTTCACAACACAAGTATTCGAATACAGTCAAGAAAGTATTCAAATACTTTCTTGACAGAGCATCAATGGTGCAGTTTTTCGAGTTGTAAAGCATTGTTTCTTGCCTCTAATTACTTTTAATGTAATTCCTTGACTTGTCGAAAATGTTTTGAGGTTACGAAATATGTCAAGGGTCTTTTTCATAAATCTTAAAGCTTTCAAGAAATTGATGTCATGGATAATGCATGCATAGAGTTAAATATTCTTTGAGCTCATTTATGCATCATTAATCAATTACCTTTACATTTTAGATCTAATCTCTCAAGGATATATTACAATATTGATCTTTGATCTTGATCATGTGTGTTGAATGATTTGCTCTTGTTGTCTTGTTGAATTGCTTCCTTGGACTTTTGATTGTTGCAAGTTGTATTATCTTTGACGTCGCTTCTAAGCTTGTTTGTTATCATCAAAACTCTTGTATAAATGAACTCTTCATTTTAAGTGCATTGGTTTTACACCAATGTCACGATTTCACTCCTCTTTCTTAGTCGTTGATCCCGTTGGAGCTCATTTCCACCTTTATCATTTTGCCGGAGCACTTCTACACACTTCAAATTTAAGTGACTACCTCACATAAGCATCCACAAGTAGGGGTGCTAAACGAACCAGGAGCATTTGGCTTGGCTCGTAAAGGCCTGAGTTTACATGTCTAAAATTGGTTATTGAAACCAGGCTTGAACTTGTATAAAAGCTTGTTTAATAAAAAGACTTCAGCCTCCAATTCAAAAGCTCAGCCTTGGAACCTCTTAGGCTGACCTAGTATATTAACTTTTATTTTTATTTTATATTTTTTATAATATTCACAATAGACTTCTTTCTCCTCAATCCATTTCATCCTATTTTATTGGTTAAATAGAATTTTTGAATGGTTTTGTTCTACATTATACTATTTGGATATACATTGAATTTATGAATCTTTGTGGAATTATTAGTGTTGTGGATCGTATATTTTATTTGGATAAATTTTGGTTGTCTTGTTTTTTTAAAATAGGCTAATAGGCTAAATCAGGTTTTTATTTTTTGTAAATAAGTCAGGTCAGAGGCCAAAAATTATATTCATAACAGGTAACAGGTTCGGTAAGACTAGTACATTTAAACACAAACCTAACCTTTTAAGACCAAAGCCCGGCTCGGCTCCGCTCGTTAACACCCCTATCCACAAGGCCTTCTCCTCTAACAACAACTTCAAGTTAGGTGGTTTTATAAAATTTAGCCTATTTTTAAATCACTTCTCATTTCAATTCTTAAACCTACAACATAAAGTTTATCATGACTAGACCCAAAAGCTATTAGAAAAATTAAAATCAGAGATTGTTCTGGGTTTAACCCTAGCTCCAGGTTTAACTCATTATCCGACTTCGGCCTCTTTTCAACTTATGCCCTCTTCCCGATTTAGGACTCTCTTTGAGCCCAATCGTTGATCCCATGATATTACTCTTCTCCATAACTACCATGATCACCACTAAAGGAACTGCTTCATATCCATGATCCTCCTCCTTAACCGCCCATGAAAACCATTATATATACACTGATAGTACCAAAGGAAAGGAGATTAGTTTATTTCTTTCATCCATTCATACAGAGCATATACACTCGCTTAGGTTTATCTCATCAGAGCATATCCATCATGAACATATCTCAAATACTTAACCTACTGTTGATGTTCACTTCTGAACAGAGATGGATAGACATTTTCCATCTCTAACAAGTCATTCTTTTCGCCTCTAACAAATTTAAAGATAAAATCAAAGAATAAATAACATCTATTTGTAACAGTGGCATCTAAGTTTTTATTCGTTTCTAAATACTCATTCTGCATCCAAAAATATCTTTTATCCCTAAACTTTAATTCTGAACCGGTATGCAATTACTTAATAGGAAAAATGTTTGTCCTTTTAAATGACATAACTTATGTCATTTCGCTCTCACAAAGAGGTGGGACCCATACCTTTTACTTTTTTTTTGTCCACTCTATCTCCCACATGATCTATCTCTTTCTCTCACTTAAAATGACATAATTTTACATCCTTTAAAATGACACACATTTTTCCCTTACTTAATTTATTCGGCTACTTGGCTATATTTACTTTTCAATTTTGGATTAATATTCGATTACTTAATTTTTCTATATATTAACCTTAATGATTTCTACCACGTTCGAAGGAAAGCGCCGAGCAATGATGACCGTTTTGCCTTCCTGAATGGTGTTTCTTCCACTAATTAAACACGATTCAAAAATAAAAGTGTGAATTTGAAGACACTTTAGAAAAATGGTGTTACCGTTGGCAATACAGGTTTAGAGAGAGAACTTGAGTTTAATTTTCATTAAATACATTTTTGGGGTGAGAAGCTTTAAATGTGACTAAATCCCAATTCAAAATTAATTTCATAATCAACTTAAAAATTAAAACTTGTGCAGATATTTAGTGATGGACTTTTTCGACCAACAAAAGTCCATTTCAAATATTGACATATAAAATTAGAAGGATTTTCACATAAAGGGCTTACAAATTACAATGACGTTATTGTTGGGAACTCGGTTCCCTCAAGTCGACTAAACAGCTTTTTGCGGAAGTCAGTCAATGAGATCCTAGATCTCAGCAATTTCCTCAGCCTGAACTTCACCAGGTCGGGCAGCGCAGCGAAAAATCAAAAACGTAAACAGGAGAGAGAAGAAGAATACAAGCAGATTTTAACGTGGAAAAACCTTCTCCAATGAAGAAGTAAAAATCCACGGGACCTAGTCCAAATCAAACGTCCACTATGAAAATAATGTTTCACTCAAACTCTTTCTAAATATCTCTCAAACACAAAGCTTAAAGCTTTGCTCTCAAATCTCTCAAGTATCACTCAAGAGTCTCAAATATTTTTTTTCATCTTAACTTAGTCTCCACCCACAACTAATGAATATATATAGAGGAGGTGAAATAGGTTTAGAGTTTTTAGAAAACCCCTCAATGGGCTTGGGCTTAGCATTAAAGGAGAAAGCCAACAGTTATTCACATATTATTTCGTTAATGGAATTTCCGTAGATAAATTATGGCAAACCTATGCACTGTTTTGATATAATTTGTTCCCACGATGAAAATATTCCAAAAATGTTTTTAAGAAAATAACCTATTTTTTCTAAAATTAATCGAAACCGAACATATGGTAATCGAAAATAGCTTCCTATCTTCAAAGGTTATCGGGCCCTTAAAAGGCTCCCTTTTCCAGGCCCACTGGTGGTATGGTCTAATCGAGATTCCTTTCTTTCCTTTGACGCATGGGCCTCAAATATAATCATCTCATAGCCCAAGTAATATAAAAGCCCAAATGAGCATCTTTCTCCACAGTGCGATCTTTTGCGAGAAATAACGAAGTAGTTAGCTGAAGTGGAACCTCTAGATCTCTCTCTCTCTCTCTCTCTCTCTCTGCGATGGAGTTTCGCGTTTCCATCATTTGGAGCCTGCTCGTCATCTTCTCTCTCTTCTCTTCTCAATCTAGGGTTTGTTTCTCTCTCTCTCTCTCTCTCCTCTCTTCAATTGCGTCAGCCCGTGCGCAATTGATGGCGGTTTCGATCTGACATTTATTTGTTTGATTCGGTTGTGTGTGTTTTTGCAGGGTGAGGCTTCTGGTTCCGTCTTCTTCGTTGATAGCTCCAGTCATCAATTCATTCGCGCTAGATCATCCAACGATGAGGTTGAGGTTCTTCTTTTTGTCTCGTTCCTGCATCATATGCTCTCTTCCAATTCAACTCGCTGATCGATGCGAATTTCAGTCCTTTATTTGAATTCGCATTTATCAAACGGACTTTGTTTGTGACAATATGTTGAGGTTCAAAAAATGAAAACTAAAATTCGTTTTTGAAATATTATGAATAAATCATGAAACGCAAGCCTTCTGCCTAGAAGTTAGTGTTCAAAATGTTAAGGGAAGTGACAGTTGACGAATGAATTAGAACTTTTAATCATACTTGTGAATAGCCCCGCTTTAGCGCCCTGTAGCGGAGTTGCGTTGCGGTGTAGCGGCCGGCCGCCACAGACCGTGCCGCGACGCTCAGGCGAAGTGTAGTGGATGTAGCAGCAGCTATTGCGGCTGAATTGAGGTGCTATTGTGCTGCTACAATAGTTTCTGCAAAAGTTTTCTGTCATAGAAAGAAGAGATTTACAACTTAGATACAAGTGAAAGTGAAGATGAAGATTTAGATGTTCATGATTGTAATTATGATTAGTTCCTTATGTTCTTTGATTTTGACATTTCACTTAAGTGGCAGTTTGAATTTTGAATAATTTTGCCACTTTATTTTGTCGTGTTACGTTATTTGTGACTTTAATTCCTTCAATTTGCTTATGATTTGAATTTTAATGATTAAAATCATTTATGTTCGTTTGAGATCCTTCAAATTTGTTTTTTATGTCACGTTTTCATATTTTAAGTTTTATATTTGTGGAGTACAATTTAGTGTATCACTTAGGTACACTTTGCACAGTAGCATTGTAGCGCTATCCGCTATAGCGTTATAGCAGTTTCGAGGGTCAGCCGCTACGCGCTGCTATCCGAGATTAATAAGTGTACTTTTAATAGATGTGAGAACTGAATTGCAACATTTCGACCTGAGTTCCGGTGTTATGGTATTAGTTTATTACATATAAATTTATTCTTGCCAGTGAAACAAATCCGTCTTCACAATTATTCCAAAAAAAAAAGATCTAGAAGTAAAAGTGATTTCCTGGTAAAGGCATCTTCACTTGAACTTCATTGGATTATGAAAATGTTGCCCATGCTCATGGTTTGTAATAACTGAGGTTAGGAGGCAATTGAGCAGTCAGAGTTCTGGAGTTTCATTGCTAATTTCTGGTTGCAGGGGAAAAAAAATTGGATTTTGCATTGGTAGTATTAGAGGTATTAAAGGGGTTTAATGGACTGCTTCCTTAGGCCAAGGTAACTTGGTTGTAGGTCTGTGAAACTGACAAAAGAAGAGATGGAAAATTGGTGTATTCTGGGCTTTAAACCGAAGCATTGATTAGTAACTTCCAAACTGTAAATTCAGAGGCTAGAAAGGATGTGCTAGCAATTTGGAGAATAGAAACAAGCAAATATGTTGATACAAATCTGGAAAACAAGAAAGGACAAGTAAAGGAACAGCCCGATGAATGGAGAAAACATTTTGCACAAAACCCTTCATTTTATCAAAATCCTTGTGAACTCAAATGTGCTTAGTGCTCAAATGAGAAATCTATACTACACTAGAAAGGGGATTGTTTGCCCCCAGCTTGGTATCCATTTTACATTTTTACTTTTCCTAGAAGCCAATTCTTTTTTTTTTTTCTTTTTTGGTGTAGCTAAAACGCGAGGAGAAAATTTTATATAAATTAATCATAAGGGGTACCTGCTAACATTGACTACTACTTTTAAAGAACTTTTCTTTAAATTATTTCTTTATATATTGCAGTTTAAAGTTTCTTTACAACCTTCTTTTAAATCCAATAAAAGCAAAAATTCTCATGACTTAAACTGGATTTTCTCTTCACACTGGCATCACAGATGCCTTTTCTTGTATAAATAGTGTCAGATTCTAAATCTCCTAGCTCAATAGATAAGGACTATGAATAAGGAGCCTGTTAAGAAATTATGACTATGAATACCCATCTTGAAACATTACCACTCAGACCGGTTAGTTAAATGGATTAACTTTTCTAGGGGCATGCTTTGTTTGGTAAAAAATGGGGAAGAAAAGAAAATGGTGAGACGGGAGAATGAAAACACAGGCAATGAAAATGATGAAGTAGGAGATAATTTTTTTCTTCTCTTGTTTCTGTTTTGTAAAACTACTTATTCAATGGTTACTAGAATTTTTAAATGATACGTGAGACTGGCAATTTTTTAATTGAAATTACTGTAGGCTTATATTATAATTTTCTCTTCACCTTTGTTCATCTTGGGAGTGATTGATTTTATTGGAGCTAAGGTTAAATGTTCTCACCATTTTCATTCTTTCTATGTTCCCCTTAGTTTCACTAATGAGATCACTGCACTCTGTTGTAATAGTAAAAATCAATAATAATGATCTCACTGGATGGTAATATGGTATTATAATATTTCACTTTGCAGCATCCTTCAATGTTGCTTCCGGAAGTTGGTGCTGCTGTGTCAATCTTGCTTGGTTTTGCACCTCCTTTGACCCTTTCAGCTGCCAGCTCATCCAAGGTCCTTGAAATCATTACTGACATTCAGTCTTCACTACCTTATTTTTGCATCATACTTTAGTTATAGGTTTGATTGTTGATAATGTTATGTCTTTCTGCAGTTGAATGAGATTCTGATTCCTAATCCATTCAATAGGCCTCGTGCTGTGTTTTTGCTGGAAGTGAATGGAATCAATGGTCTCTTGCCTTGCTTTTTTAAGTATAATAATTGATATTTATAATATCTTTTCTTTTTCATAAACAATAATAATAATGTATTATGAATGCAGGTCTTGAAAAAATTGTCCAAGATAATGCAATGTTTGGCAATTCATTTTGGAGTCCGAACTTTATTGGTTCAGATAAAGTTGACATTCAACTTCCAGGTGAGACTTTGTACAGTTCATGTGTTTAGAAAAGAAAGAGAATATAATGAAAATGGTTATAGGCACTACCAATATGATTTTGTCATAATTTTTTGTGAGAGGCTTTTCTTTTTTCATTGTTTCTTTAATTCATGCAGATGAAAGTGATGTTTCCGTGGTTTCTTTGGATGAGCAATTGGAAGACTGCACCGACAAAGAAATTAGTGATTTTGTCAGTTTTGATTTGTGTTATACATGTCTATGAGCTATCTCCATATTATTTTATTATTGTGTTATATGTAAAAATGACTTTGTCTTTGTTTTCTTAGTCGTCTTTGATAGGTGGATCATATGCTACTGATGCCCTTGAGCCATTAAATGGAGTGCTTACCATTCCATTGGCAAATGGTGCCACGCTGAATCTCCATATGTCAAAGGTATAAGGAAGATTTTAGGGTATATTTTTCTACTTATTTGTGAATTAAGACTGATTGGGAGGTCTATGTATTTGTGTTTGCAGAAGGAAGAAAGGAAGTTCATTGTAGGTCTTTTGTCTCTCACTCGCAATGTCAAAAGGGCAATTCAAATGCATGACAATTTATCACAGAGCACACAAAGTCCAGCTGAGTTGCTAACAGGATATTTCGATGGCATTAAGGTGTGCAACTTTCTTCCTCCGTCATTTTCTTTTTCTTTTCTTATGACAGAGTCTCCCACGTAGTGAATCTTTAATCTGTAATTTCAGTACCCTGACAAAAGGAGCATTGATTCCCTTATTTCTTTTATTTCTTTTGTTACACGTATGTTTAAAGAAAACAAAAGTAATATTGCATACTAGAGATAATAGACATTACTCATGTTATATAGTTTGTAATACAACCAATAATATAGAACAAAGTTTTGTTGTAGTTCAGGACATATTTTTTTTCACGTTTACCTGCAATGTGTTGTTGTACATGGATTGTAGTTGGCTTATTGACTATTAATGTGCAGGCTCTGCAAGAGCAATATGAAAATGAAAGCATTGCTCAGCATGGAGTTGAATTGCTACTTGCAACTTTGACAAAGATATTTGGTTCACTGCAAGAAGCATATAAAGGTCTATTTTTGTCAGGCTTAAATAATTGCTGTATGGTTTTAAATTAAAGCACTACAACAGTGGTACTGATTTGCTTTAGTATGAAAAACATAGTCAAATGTCTGTAGCAAACGCTCAGCTGATCTTTTGTTTCTTCAGATGTCAATTTTATTGGTCTGAAGAGTTCATTTGCTTTCATTTAACATCTAAATGGTCAATGACTGAGCAGGTCAAATTGTTGGAATCATCTACTGTCATACAAACATTCCTCAAGAGTCGGGCAAGAAGTTTGATGTGATCTTTACTCCCCACCATACTGCTCGATGGTTGGAAGAAACAAAAGAATTGAATGCAACAGGTCCAGAAGTGGTGCTGGTTAGGAGAACCCTTGCTTGGATAACAGGAATAATTTTGCTCATTTCAACTCTTATGGGGGTAAGTGGGTGAAATAATCATTCTAGGAATATAAATTAAATAAAAATGAAAATTTTAAAAGAAACACCTTTTTTGTGTGGTTAGAAATATTTGTCATTGAGATCTAGCTAAATGTTGGAAGACAATTCTGGGAAGAGTTTTTTTCATCAATTTCTGCTTTCTTACTTTAACTGTTCCTTTTTTCCCTTAATATTTGATTGGAGCAGGGGAGTAGCCTTTCTTAGCAACTATTTGAGAACTTACTCAGGACTAAACTTCTAGTGTTAGTTTCTTGTTGTGTTTGAATGATTCTTTTGTTTGGACAATGGATGCAAGTATCAAAATTATTAGTTAGTTTTTTAGTATAAACCTTTTCTTTTTTGTTAAATCCTATGGATATGTCACTCGGTCAGGGTGCCAGTGACTGGGTCCTAGACGTGGAGGCCCACCCAAAGGGATCAAATGATTAACGCCAAGGATTGTGTTTTTCTTTTTCTTTTCTTTTTTCTTTTTCTTTTTAATTCTTAAAAGAGGGTACTCAATTAGCCCTTGGTGTCAGGGGGATCTCTTTGAAAGGGATGACGAATAGGGACTATCTGTTGGATAGTCTAATTACGTATATAGTTCCTATAGAATCCGTCATTAATGATGCAATGGTGGATAGTTAATGTTGAGATTTGATCATGACCACAAATATTTACTAATTTGTATGTTTGCTGGCAGATATATTACCTCTTGAACATGCCACTCACGAGGGACACACTTCTCTATTCGAATGTCAAGCTTGATTAGGGGCATGGAATCATACCAAGACAAATCTTTCGAACCAACCAAGGAGGACCGGTCTGCCTTGAACCTTGTGATTAGGGGTTTTTTATAGGTGCCTCTAATCAATGTGCATGATTACATTATTGTTGTTGAAGAATTAGTTTCTGGTGTTTAATGGATCGGTGTAGCCAATTATATTCATAATATCTGGTAATGGAAACTAGTTGGGTCAGGATTCGCGTCTACAAAATGGGGGATTATTGGACCGACGTTGTTTAAATGGGTAGCATGGATACTTTACCCCGTGTTTGATCAGGGCTTGGATAGTTGTATGATTATTGCAGCCGTTTACAATAATGTGTACCCCGCGGTTAACACTTTGATTGAAATTATTTTTAGTTATAATATTGTAATTTTATATACAATAATAATTTCAGAGCCGTTGCATCCTGTGCCTTCCTGTTTGTAAATTGTCTGCTCACCATTTTTTGACATTGTCCTCCTGTTCTCCATGTGAATGGTTTTTGACTTCTATGCTCTATCTCGAATCTAATCAATGGTTCGTTTTTAGTAGTTAATGGGATGGAATTAAGAATAAACTCAACAATTTACTTTTTGATTATTAACATGTTATTGCGTTGGTTTTATAAATGTTTTTGTTATCAAATTAGTTTTTTTAATATTGGTCTCATGTCACATGACATTAATGTATTTTATTTTTCGCCTAAAATTATTTTATATTATAAATTTTTTCATAATATTATATTTAACCTTAATTAATGGATGGAAATAAAAATTAATTTTATCTACGTAAGCTATATTTTTAAAATAATTATGATTCATATTTATTTGATTGTTTTGATTCAACTTAATTAATATTAAAATAGCAAATTAATTGGCAATAATATAGCAATTGTGGGTGTGAATTTTTTTAGTCTAATTAATGAATCTTTTATGAGTTATTAATATTAACATTTTTTCTTTTCTTTTGTTAATAAATAATTTAATGATACACTAAATTAGCAAATGTTATCCCAATAGATGAATTTTAATATTATGTTTTATGGTTTTTTTTTTTTTTGTAGTCAATGCAGATAAATTATCTAGATTTTTTGTAATTATAATTTATTTCAAAGTTATAATAGTCTTTATTATTATAATTTTTTAACCTTTCAACTCAAAATGACATCGTTTTGAAGATGAAAGATTAAAAAATTATAATAATAAATACTGTTATAAATTATAGCCCTATAATAAATTAAAATTACAAAATATCTTGATTTTCGTCTCAAAATAACATCGTTTTTATCTGTCATAAAGACAATCAAGAGTGAACCTCTTTATATATATATATATATATATATATATATATATATATATATAGGGATAGGATCAACTTACACCGGTGTAAGAATAATAAATCATACACTAAATCTTAACCGTTGATTTCCGAACATCTAATGGTTGAGATTTGTTGAGAATTAAAAATTAATTAATTAATGAGACCTAATAAATCTTAACCGTTAGATATAGAAAATTAAAGATTAAGATTTGTTGTAAGACTTATTATTCTTATACCTATGTAAGATGATCTTGTCCCATATATATATATATATATATATATATATATAGAGGCAGGATCCTTTGACACCGGTGTCAAAGGAAAAGTTTGACACCTCATCTGAGAGCTGTTAGATTAAAAAAAAATCAATGGTGTCACATGCTTACAAATCAGAATCGTTGATTTTTTTTAATCTAACGGCTCTCAGGTGAGGTGTCAAACTTTTTTTTGACACCGGTGTCAAAGGATCCTGACTCATATATATATATTTATATATGAAGTAGGATCATTTGACACCAGTGTCAAATTTAAAATTTGACACCTTATCTGAGAGCCATTAGATCAAAAAAGATCAGAGATGAGGCTCTCAGATGAGGTGTCAAATTTTAAATTTGACACTGCTGTCAAATGATCCTGCCTATATATATATATATATATATATATATATATATATATATATATATATAGTAAATCCCATTATATTTTTTTTCTCAACCAAATATCTTTTTTCACTCTGTGGCATAGAGCCATAGACAATATTCTCTAATGTTTTCCCTATGATTTATATCGCTTTTAGATAATTTTTATCTTTAAAATTCACAGTTAAATTGCAAGTAATTATCATATAAATTATATTATAAAATATATATTAATCTAAAATTATTAAATATTTTATTAATATATTTCAATTTTGATATAATACAATTTTGATATAATATAATTTTAAGATACATAAAAATAAACATTTTTAATTAGATTTTTATGGTTGTTTAATTATTAATAGGTTATATTTTTATTAAAATAAAATAAAAATAACCAAAATATTCAAATAAATATGAAAAAAATATTTATCTTTTAAAAAAATATAAAATTATCTCAATTTAAATGATAGAAAGATAAAAAAATAATATATTTTTATTTAAAATTTAAATTAAAGAAATTACTCATTTTTTACCAACATCAAACCCCAATAAACATAGGCACGAAACCAAAACCAATGAGTACAAGTAAACGTTCATGTTTGGCATCCAATAAACAGAACCCAGAATGTACATAACATTTGGAAGATGAGTGGAACACTGAGCAACTCTTCTTCCATGGAGAACTAGTGTCGTGTTGTGTAGTATAGTGTAGTACAAGTAAATTAAGTGTATATATCATAGAATAGAACTACTCAACATTCATTCTCCCATTCATCTCATGAATGATGAAGCCCAGTCACTTCCATCTCCATCTCCGCCGCCACTTCGGCACCAAATACACCGCCAAGATCACCTCCACCTCCCCCACCGGACTCTCCCTCTCCGCCGAGGTTACACCACCACCTCCACTCCCCTTCGACGTCAGAGGCTACCCTCTCCCCCGCCGCGACCTCATCTGCAAAGCCACCCAAATCCTCCTCCGCCACCACCACAACAACAACAACCACAAACCCTCGCCGTCGTTTGACGACCCTTTCTCCGACCTCTCAGATTACCTCCAATCTCTCTCCCTCACACTCACACCTCTCGAAGCCTCAGAAATCCTCAAAGCCCTCAAAAACCCTTCCCTCGCTCTCAGATTCTTCCACTTTTGCCCCTCCCTTTCCCCCAATTTCCGACACGAGTCCTTCACCTATAACCGCCTCCTCCTCATACTCTCCAAGTCAACTTCCCCTCTTCGGTTCGACCAGGCTCGCTCCCTCCTCGACGACATGGACCGGCGCGGCGTTCGTGGATCAATCTCCACCGTTAATATCCTAATCGGGTTCTTCGGTGAAGATTTGGAGATGTGTGTTGGGTTGGTGAAGAAATGGGAGTTGAGGCTCAATGCTTACACCTACAAGTGCTTGCTTCAGGCATATTTGAGATCACATGATTCAACTAAGGCTTTTCAGGTCTACTTGGAGATGCAAAGACGTGGTTATAAGTTGGACATTTTTGGTTACAATATGCTCTTGGATGCTTTGGCCAAGGATGATAAGGTTTGCATTGCATTTTTTTTCCCCAATGATTTGGAATTGGATTTTGCAGCACCCTTTTGGATAGTGTGTAGCACAATTGGTTGGGTCATTTTGATGAACAACTAATTGAGTTGTAAATTGTTTTTGAAAAGTTCGTTTTACTTCTATTGATCATGTTTATCAGTTATCGTATATATCCAAATATTTTGGCAGGTGGATGAAGCTTGTAAAGTTTTTGAGGACATGAAGCGGAGGCATTGCGAGCCTGATGTGTTCACTTACACCATTATGATCAGAATGATGGGAAAATCTGGCAAAACTGATGAGTCGCTGGCACTTTTTCAGGTAATGTTAGCTAAGGGCTGCACTCCTAATTTGATTGCTTATAATACTATGATTGAGGCACTTGCAAAGGGCCGGATGGTTGACAAGGCCGTCCTGCTCTTCTCAAAAATGGTGGAGAATGATTGTCAGCCTAATGAATTTACGTACTGTGTGCTTTTGAATGTTCTGGTTGCTGAAGGGAAACTTAATAAGCTTGACAATATTGTGGAGTTATCAAAGAAATATATGAATAAACAGATATATGCTTATTTTGTAAGGACTTTAAGCAAATTAGGTCATGCTTCTGAAGCGCATAGGCTATTTTGCAACATGTGGAACTTTCATGACAAGGGTGATAGGGATGCTTACATGTCCATGTTGGAGAGTCTATGCAGTGCTGGTAAATTGACAGAAGCTATAGACCTTCTGAATAAAATTCATGAAAAGGGTATAACCACTGATACTATCATGTATAATACAGTATTCACAGCTCTTGGCAGGTTGAAACAGATATCACATATTCATGATCTTTATGAAAAGATGAAACAAGATGGACCTCCACCAGACATATTTACGTACAATATTCTGATCTCCAGCTTTGGCAGGGCTGGAAGAGTTGACAGTGCTGTTAAAATTTTTGAAGAACTAGAGAATAGCAATTGTCAGCCTGATGTTGTTTCCTATAACTGTTTGATCAATTGCCTTGGGAAGAATGGGGATGTTGATGAAGCTCACATGAGGTTTAAAGAGATGCAAGAGAAAGGATTAAATCCTGATGTTGTAACTTATAGTACACTTATTGAGTGCTTTGGCAAGACAGATAAAGTTGAGATGGCTTGTAGGTTGTTTGATGAAATGCTTGCTGAAGAATGCTCTCCTAACTTAGTCACATATAATATTTTACTTGATTGTCTTGAAAGGTGTGGAAGAACAGCCGAGGCAGTGGACCTTTATGCAAAACTTAAGCAGCAAGGATTGACACCAGATTCAATTACATACACAGTGCTTGAACGATTGCAAAGTGGTGAACGCGGGAAGTTGAGATTTCGCAGGCAGAACCCAATTACAGGATGGGTTGTTAGCCCTTTAAGATGACAGAGGAAACAGAATAATTATTGCACGTCCATATCAGCCAGAAAATTTTTGTAATTGGCTTTTTCAGGGTTCTTCTGATGCTGTCTAATATATAGCTGTGTAGCTGAGGTGAAGATCTATTTGATTATGGCCATGTGATGAACTTGGTTGCAACCAGATATGATGATTCAAGTGCGGGGGCTATAACATGGTCCAGAAATGGTAAAAATAACATGTTGGTAGGGTAACAAACTCAAGTTTTCCTGCATTGGGACTTGGGAGTTCTGTGAAGAAGGGCATCGTTTCTTTCTGTTATGAATCTCTTTTCTTACAGATTTTGATAATTTAATTCCCAAAAGGGTCTGTTGCAAGCCCATACAAGATTCATCATCTTAGTCATGGGTTTCCCATTTTCTGACCTAGCAAAGATAAACGAATTTGTGTGGAAAAGACGAACCAGTAATTTCTCTTTATATAGAATTCTCCATTCTTATATGAATAGTTACAGGGAAAATCTAGTAGGGGGAAAAATGACTAATTTTTCTTTGGTTTTTATATTGGAAACTTCTAGATTTCTAGACGTATACACCAACCGAGTGATATATTTAATTCAAATGTTAATAGCTGGCGTCCTTCAAGCATAGGTTTTTGTTTTTTGTTTTTTGTTTTTTTCATAGTTTGAGGATTGTTTTGTATAATGTAAAGCACAGGAACTGAGATGAAATATTCCCCCATTTTACACATCCTCTATTTTACTTTTTGCTAGTTATCTATTGTGAATAGTTTTGTTATAAGCCAAAGGAATTATTTTCTTTCAAAAAGATTCCAAACAAATAACAAATCCAAAATACTTGGCTAATTATTCAAATCAATTAAAACCCCTTCATTCGGAAGTACACGACCAGTTCATTTCAACCCATCATCAATATAGAGGATTGCATTGTACAATTTAAATAGAAGGTTCACCAATCTATGCCCAATTCTCTTTGAAGAAAGATTTTGTCAATGTATAGAAGTAGAGGTGCTGATGCCGAAACATAAGTCTGCATTAGGACCCTTGCTGCAGACTCTGGAGCACAAGACATCAAAGAAAAAGAAAAAAAAACATCATAACATGATATTAATAAACCTGTGACATGTATATGCTAACTTGGTAACGAGGATGATATAATTGTAATTTTATTTTTTATTTTTTTGGGTAAAACAAAAATAAAGTATTTAACATGCCTGAACCTCAGAAAACAAATTTTTTTTACTTTCAAACACTTCAACCAACTCTAGTTAATTACAAGTTGCAAGCACTTTCTCGTTATACTTACCATCTTCATTGAGTTTCTTATACAACTGCTGCTTAGTAGGGAGGTAATGTAACCTAGCAGAAACGGCCTTCCTGAGAGCCCAACCGTGATATGAATTGAATATTTGTGTGTAAGCCTTGGAAACTGCATCTCTAATGGAATTTCCCCTGCCAAAACATACATATGAACTGAATATACTATCACTGCTAACATTATGGTTCTAGTGCATAAGAAACATTTACTAATTATAGAAAACAATTCTTTGTTAATTTAAATATGTATTCATATCTGTAACCCACTTTAGCACACAGATTTCGGACAGAAGGAAACCACTTGTGTACTTTCATATTATCTTTTTAAAATAATATAAAATTAACAAATTGAGTACTAAAAGTCACAAACACGTACTAAAAGTATTTAATTTTAAATGTAAACAAAAAAAAAGTATGTAGTTTTATAAGTTAAGAAAAGAAAAAGTGAGGAGAATGTGTGAGAGTACTCATGAGTATGTGTGAAAAACTTATTTTATTTTCCCAGTATATGCAATGGTGACAGGTCACACTAGTGAGGGAAAAAGGAATATATGAGGTCAACATACTCAGTGAGTAGAATTTGCTCAAAGAGCAGCCTTAGAAAGTCAAGTCCACGTTTTATTTTCAAAAGATTTCTCGAATGGCTCCCTTGTTTTCTCACAGAATTAGTTTGTACATCCTTATCAACCATAGATTGTAAGGTCCGGAACGACTTTGATGCCTCTGCTATATCATTAACCTGTCATCATAACAAAACAAAGTAATTAAACTGAATCATTATATCAAAATGTGACATATATACATGAAGCACCCAGGTAACGAATGGGGATCCCAAACAGGAGAGAACTCCAATAACGGACTAACTAAGAAACTTAAACATAATAAGTGAGCCCGTATTACATATCTTAATTTAAAATCTTAAGATGTTAAATTTATAAATGCTTTTGAAAAATAATACATCACCAAATAATATTCGGTCCAGTCAAATTATTATCATATAGTCAGAACAAGTGACTGCCAATTATGAGTTAAGTAAAACAAATAATAATTGGGTTCGACACCAAATTTTAATTTGTTTACTTATATGTGCATCATAGGGTTATATATATAAGAAAAATATTTCTCAAGCAGCTTGAGATATATTTATCTCCGTCCACTCAAAAACTATGTCGTTTTGTTTATTTATTTTCTTATATTGATTGATACACCTTTTCTCCCTCTTCTTTTATCATCATTGATCAATCTTTGTACGGTTATGATTTAGTAGCAAGAGATAGAGTTAAGCAACTTGAGAAATGATAAGCCATAAATATATATATATATATATAGGGATAAACATTTCTACAGCCAATTTAGATAAGGTTATTTACAGCTACCCAAAAACTATGTCGTTTTGATTAATGAAGGGTGTTTCTATAGTTTTAGATGAATTAATGAAGAGTGTTTCCGTAAAATGTATATGATAAAAAAAATAAACAAAATTTCGTAAAACAGGTGGATGATGCATCAGGTCCAGCATAGTACACACACATATATATATTTGGATTCCATAACCCTAATTACTCATTTAGAGCGATTAGAGCGTGTAAAGAACTAATTCAACACAAAAGCTTAAACTATGGGGTGTGGACCTCTTTAACGGTGTATATTATACTCTAACACATCCCCTCATAAGAGAGCTCATTGGCTTGAAAGTTGGATGATGCATAGGTCCAGCATAGATACCATGTAAAGAACCAATTCAATCCAAAAGTTTAAACTATTATACTAGAGCTAGTCAGGTTTCTCAAATATCTCTATAATGTGAGTAGGGAAAGTAGCTATAAGACTAATGCTGAATCAAACAACGTGACAATTATCCCGCTTCAACACTAAAAATTAGGATTTAAACCCCTTTTCATTCACATTTAAATGTAGGGTATTGTCTATATCCACACACACACACAAAATTAGGGTATTGTTATTATTAGTTAGTGTAGTACGTACCTTAGTAACGTAATCCATCTCTATGAACTTGAAGTGGAAACCGATGCAACCAAAAAGAGGAGCCACGAAAAAGCATGCACGTGAGAAAGCAGCAACCTCGACGACTGAGCTCTCGGAACTGACAACGTTTGCAAGTTCTTCGAATGCATCAGCGATTTTTCGAAGAGGCTTTTCATCCACAGCAGTGGAAGTTCTGCTTCTTCTTCTCTTCACAGTGACATCCTCGTCATGTACCAATTGCAGTTGTTGATCTTTTCTGCATAAAGGTGCAGAAAAGCACATGAGAAGTACACGTGTAAGTTTCCTCTGACGTTGTTCACCTGCAGCCTCTGCCAATGCCATAGAAGAATATTGATCGATCCTCTACTCTACTCTTTTCTTAATTTGCTGCATATGTGTAAGTGGTGGATGAAGGACACAACATAGTTGAGCACGCGTACTTGTAGTGCCTAGAAAACACGCTAACTTGGACTGAGTGCAATTGTTGTTGGACTAATAATAGTGATATGTGTCATAATATGAACGAGTCATAGCAAGAAATGACTCGGAAGGACCCATTTCCCATTTGAAAAGACATTGGAACAACTACTAGAAGCCCCTTGGCTTACATAAGGAGGTCAAGTTTAAACTTAACACCACGAGGGAAAAAAAATTTAAAAAATTGTATTGATCTATAGTGGTGTTTGTGTGCCACTTAATTGGACTCAAGATTTAACATACTCAAATAATAGTGGGTTATTGGTGAGAGTTGCAACTCCTAGGAAAGATGGAAAGAGCTATATCCGAAGCCTACCTAATCAAGACCCATTATAAAACAAAAAGTGAATAATATATAACTTTAACAAAACTTTATACCGGTATGAATTTTTTTAATCATAAATTCCTTAATAATAACTGTCGATTTTTAAATTTAAACTCTTAAGTCATGTTATTATTGCAAGTAGAAAAATTAACTAGGTGATTTAACCATATTAACAAAAAAATAAGTAAATTACTAAATGATGGTAACTCAGTTGGCGTCAAGGAACTAAACAAGTGGAAGGAAGAGTATGTATTTGACTTTCCCCAATATCATATTTGGGAGGAATTTAAAGCCTTCATCTCGAGACCCGCCCCAAATCAGACTAGTCGCGGAACGATTAACCGATTGGAATATTTTAAAAATAAATAAATAAATAAATAAGTGGACTTGAACTCGGAAGTGAGTGGCATTAATCACATACATTAAATAATATTCCATCAACTTTCTAATTGATTGAAACCTAAGGTTTTTTTTTAAATAAATATGAACACGTTATATCTTAGTCTTGATGATTGAATTCTCGCAAGTTGAAATTACAATGCCGCAAAAAGTGGTCCGAATTGGTGGGCAATGGTTTTCACTTTTTAATTGATGGAGCCAGTCATACGGGGACCAGTTAGTGAAAGAAGCTACACTAATGTATTTAATAATTCAAGTCTAGGGCAAAATATAAAATATTTAACATGAATCTTAAGCAATTTAATTGTCAAAAAGAGCAAGGTTGGCTCATACTTTTCTTTATAACAATAAAGTGATCAAGTTAAAATCTGTCCAAAACCATCGTGTTGTACAAGAAGGTGGCTATAAAAAAGGGGTTTCGATTTTCTCATGCGATAAGAAAAAAAATTCTCATGTTGTAGACACATCTTATGTGGGACCCACATTTATTAAAAAAATAAAAAACAAAAGAAAATATTGCACGAAAATCAAAAAGTTATTAGTAGAAGAAAACAACTCTCCTACGACATGAAAAAATGTTTTCCCATAAAAAAGAGTTAGAACAAACTATATTGATATATATGAAGACTTGGAATTATGAGCGATGTTAAAGCCAGATGGAATGCATTCAAGGTTCCCACAGGCCCAAAAGCATCCAATAGCAATATCCTTTTCCATTTAATAAACTTTAGTAAATCACTTAATATTCGCCTCTTTAAGCAATAAAAGCATTAGTAACTGTTATTTGTTATTCTAGAATATAAATCCCATTATTGTTACATAAACTTGAAATGGCAACTGCTTAGCTACTAATGCCACCTAAATCTAGGTAATCTCATCAAGCAAAATGGCTCTAGACTTGGCATGAATTAAGAACTAGCAAATTGCAAGAGATAAAGAGAACAATGGATAGGTGCATCATCTCATCTTGGAACCTGCCTGGCTTCTATGTCCTGAAGTCTTAAGGTAACAGCTCGCTTATGGGCTTCAAGACCTTCAACTTCAGCCATGGTTGCTACATATGGCCCAAGTCTTCTTAGACCTTCCTCTGTGAGAGACTGCACAGTTATGTACTTCAGGAAGGAGTCCAATGACACACCACCATACATTCTTGCATATCCATAAGTAGGAAGGACATGGTTTGTCCCACTTGCATAATCACCAACACTCTCAGGTGTCCATGGTCCTAAAAACACAGAACCTGTAGAGGCAATTGACAAGTATTTAAATCTAGGATTCTTGAATTGCAATCAAGGATACAAAATGAGGTTCTCTAACAGTAATTGCATCCTCTAAGATTGCAGACAAAAGTATCTGTGACTAGACACAAAAGTATTTTTATTTTTATTTTTATTTTTTAAAAAAGGGAGCAACAATAGAAAAATTCATAGACTTGTACCTGCATTCTCAATAAAACTCTCCCACTTCTCTGCATCCTTCACATTGATAATTAGATGCTCAGGTGCATATAAATTTGAGAAAGTGATAGCCTGGAAGATGCAAAAATAACTTTTACTTCTGAAACTCCAACAAGAATATTGATGGATTGAGAACAAGGATTAGGACTCAAGTATAAACCATTAATTGATTAAAATATATATAAAAATAAATGAATAATTTAAGGCCAAATTTCATATTCTTCCAAAGAAAGTTATGAATCCTGACATATCAAGAGATTAGACCAACATTCATGCAACGTAAATATTAGAGAATAGTTATTTATATAAGTGCTTGATAGGTTATTTTGTATAACTGGGTTGGACCTATCTTTCTTTTACCGATCTTTATTTTTCAGTATAAATATAGACACGAGGAAACTAACAAAATGAGTTAGTCGTTCCTATTCATACTCTTCTTTTGATTTTCTCTAACAATAAACTTATAAAAGCACCTTGGACACAAGTACAATCTATGTTATGTGTAACCCTATTTGCTGTGCATGTATAAATACAGACACAGAAGCCTAACAGTCTGTTTTAGTGATTCCAAAGAAATTGTTTTTCCCTTTCTCTACCTTACACTTCTTACCTAGTCGCTCTGCTGTTAGTGGGTACACACAGAAACTTGGACAACAGGACTGACCTCAAGCATATCACGTGCATATACAATAAAACTGTGGCTCAGTGCTTTAGAGGCAAACTGGCCTCTTGGAAGACTATGGCACTGCTTGCTGAGTTCTTCCTGTATCTCATTCTGATCTACACCATCTCCAGCAATCACAAGAACAACTTGACTATCAGGGCCATGCTCAGCCTGAAAAATTGTAAATTAGGTGCATAGATATCAGCAACTTACAAGAAAACCAAACAGAATAGGAATCAACTTGGAAGTGTATAGGCAGAACAAAAAGGGAGAAGATTTATCAACCCCAAGTCATAATTTGGTGGTATGATGGTGAAGCTGTGTCCATTTGAAACTTTGAGCATTATATTAAACTTTTTTTATATTGGGTACTGTTCATAATTCTGTTCTAGTCAGCATGGCAGGCAGATTTTTGTAGGTTTTATGCCTTAGTTGAAGAAAGGTGTTCCAGTTAGTGGCTCAAGTATATTTGTGCATGCGATGTCAACTTAAGAGAAATCTGAACATATCAGATTCTAAACCAACAAATGAAATGCTTCTGTTCCCCATCTCCTTGCTTTATATTTTTCGTTGCTTTCTAGATATTACTGATTAATATTCAATTAGTAATTATCTCCTATATGGCGCGCATATTACGAATTCATCCTATATTTAATTTTGGAGAACTAACATTATAATGTAGAAACTAGAACTATAAGCTTTTAGAGTAATGCATAAATTACACTAGAACACAGGTTTCCTTTCTAAGAGGATGTAAAAGAAAGATAACCAATTTTCATTATGAATGTGAAGAACTAGTGAATAATGTTTGTAACGCAAATAGGTGCATTTTAAAACTCATTAAACCTGGGAAAGCAAATCAGCAGCTACATGAGAAGGAATTGCATGCTTGTCTGCAATGACCAAAACTTCGGATGGACCAGCTGGCATGTCAATTGAAACCATGGCTTCACTGTTCTGCAGAAATTTAGAAAAGTGAAGAAAAGCAGAAGATTTACAATTCAAAGTATGAAATGCAATAGTGGATACACAAATTCAGATATATTAATGTAAAATAAACATGCTTACTTGAAGTATCATTTTTGCAGCAGTGACATATTGGTTACCGGGACCAAAAATCTTCTCAACCTGTGAAAGTTTCATCACAAATTCACAATTAAAAATGATGGATAAAATACATAAACTATAAAGCATAATATATTTTCCTGTTAGTACAGAAAAGGTTAATTCCTAAGTACTATTCTGTCACCAGATTACATAATCTATTTAATATCTAATTTACAGCTTCAATACGAGAAAATTTGGATGTAACATCTTGGTCACCATGTATTCACTAGGAAGTGAGATTTGTGTTATCATTAACCAGACACTAAACTTATCAATAGGGGCTGAGAAGTTCAAGTACCTATGATGGATGCATGAGTTTCACAATATCTATTCATGAATTTGCAATGCTATTAGAATAGAATATAGTGATATACAAAAGTAAATAAATAAATAAATAAGAAAGAAGTAAAGCTCAATCCAACTACTAATAGAGAAGCCAACAAGAGAGGTGAGTTAAACGAGAAGTTAGCCACCTTGGGACAAGTTTCTGTTCCCCAAGCCATAGCAGATATGGCCTACAATGGAGAAAACTACACATTAACCATAGTTTAATTTATACAATAATGATACAAATATATTAAATACAGCTAAATATATGGAAACTAGATTCATAATACAGAACCAGATAAGGGTTATATTATCATGCTTCAAACCTGTGCTCCTCCTGCTTTGAGAATGTGAGTCACCCCAGCCTTCTTTGCACAATACAATACCTCCTGCAGGAAAACATTGATCAGAACAAGAAGAACATCAAAATTATAATTTTCATACAATATAGACAAATACCTTGCATGTAGTGCCATCCTGAGCTGGAGGAGTCGCAAGAACTATAGTTTTACATCCTGCAATTTGTGCAGGCTGTTATACAGAATAATTAACCGTCAGCTAATACTGGAAAGATAAATATCAATATACACAATGAAAACTAGAGAACATTGAACAACAGAGCTACTGAAAATCTGTTCAACTTACAACTGAAAGCATCAAAGCTGTTGAAGGTAATACAGCAGTTCCCCCTGGAACATAAAGACCCACGGAATTAATACTTCTTGCAACTCTCTTGCATTGGACTCCCTGAGAATTTCAGAAAACTCAAGACTCAAATATATAATATATTGGGTAACACTAAGAACCAAGAATGAACAAAACATAGAGGCATGATATTGGAATGACATGACATACACACACAAAAAGATGAAAATTCAAAAGACAGAAGACTATCAAGGACGGGACAGAAGACTAATCAAGGATGGGGAAGCATATGATACAACTGGAAAACATAATATATCCATTTGACCTTTCTAGTATTATTTAACTATTCCTAAATAATGCTGCAAGCACCAACTTTGTAACAAGTAGTTTTGCAAAAGCCTACCATAACACATATCTCCTGCACTTAGCTATACTAATACTATCTTAACATTAAATATACTTTAAATTTTTACTTAATAATGCACAAGAATATATTTAAGATAAAAGTGGATTCATCCCAAAATTAAGCTACTGTTTTGTCCATCCAACCTAGGCTAGAAGCAAGAATCAACATTGACATACTTTCATGTTCTCAACACTTTTCTCTGGTGACTTCTGAACAGCATGAAATGCAAAAATATTGCTGTAGGCAACATCAAAAGCTTCCTTAATAGGTGGATCAAGCTGCAAAAAGCAAAAACAAGAATACAATAGTGTCCTCCAAACCAGGATCACGTGTTCACTAAAATAGAAAAGGAATCATAATAAGGGCACAACTCCAACAAATGCAAAAAAAAAAATTTAACAGTAAGGAATGCATATCCAAATAAACATACCACAGGGTCTGGGATCTCCGAAACAAGTTCAACAATCTTATCCAGTTCAACTTTGTCAAACCTTGAAGTATATCTACACAACACAAAGTTGAAGTTACATAGGCCAAGAAGATATGAAAATGCACACAAATTAATCTAATAAGAGCAGAGAGTAAAGAATTAAGAAGCACCAACTCTTTAACAGCAGCATCCCCTCTTTTCTGAACATCATCAACAATGGGGTTGACCTGAAAAGCAAGGATTTTTAGAGTTAAAAAAAAAAACCCATTTGGAAAAAGAAAGAGTTATGGAATACCCATAACCTACCACACTGAAAATTGAAGAGAAATCTATGCGAGGACGTGTCTTGAGGCTCTGAACCTCAGCGTGACTAAGCTGAGACAAGTTATAGGACTTAATGGAGCAGCTTATACGGTAACTGGTTGAGGGTGTAACAACAAAGAGGGGTCTCTTATATTGTGGCTGAAGCAAACAACGGTTCCAGTTAGAACCAGTGAGCGTAGACTCCATCCTCATCCAAACACCCTTCAACCTCTGGTTCGGTTTGACCCTTCTCTTGGCTCGGTTTTGTCACAGGTTCAAGGTGAAGTTGAAAATTTATTTTTCGTTTAGGCCTTTGGACAAATTGAAATGGATGAAACATGGGAGAATGATATGAAGGATATTTGTTATTAATGGAGTATATTGAAATTTAATGGAATCTATTTTATTTCACTCCGATCATACTTTTATTTATTTTTTCCTTTAATTTTGGATGAAATGTGATAAAAAAAAGTTATTATCTTATTCACTTCTTAAATAATGAAACAGAAAATTTGCTCTATTTTATTATAAATTTGTTAATAATGATATAATATACAAGTAATGATGAACTAATTGTAGTTTTTTTTTTTTTTGGAAAAAGTGTTTGTCATTTTAAATGACAGAAAGTTATGTCATTTTAAGAGAGTTACAGACACAGAAATTTGAATTTTAAATTAAAAAAACCACTCACTTTCTCTCTCCCATGATTTCCGTTTTTCTGTGTCTATCTTTCTCCTAAAATGACATAACTTATGTCATTTAAAATGACAAATACCAAACCCTTTTTTTTATATATTTTTCTCTTTTCATAGTATGACATTATCATACTCATAAGTAACATGAGAGATCAATTCAGATGAAAAAAAAAAGAAAAGTTTTGTTATATAACATTATCAATTCCTCTGGAAAAAGAGGAGAGTTATTATATAAGAGAGAATGAAAAAAATTGTCTTGAAAGAGGTACTCAATATTGGTCTCACAGTGTTCAAATCAAATTAGTAACAAATTGAAAAAAAAAAGACTCCAACCAAGTGAATAAAAGCATGCTTCCAAATTTAATTATCTAGATTTGTTGAATTTGTGTTCATTTTAAATAATTTATGCTAAGTTACGAATCAGGCTAATTAAATAATTGATGAATCAAAGTGTTGAATATCTGGTCATTATCGAATCGGACTAATCTAAGTAATCTAACTTAAAGGTGTGAAAGCCCGTGGGCCATTTCACCAAGTAAGAGTTCTTAAAAGTAAGGAAATATTATTATATTCTGAATTCACCAAGTATCACTTTTTCTGTTGGGTTTTTCCTCCTTCAGTGCATAAGACCCAATGTTGAAACTTGGGGCTCAAGTTTGTCAAGGAACTTGGGGCTCAAGAAACCCTAAATATTCTTCCTACCTATATAAGCATTAGTTGTGGGATGGAGGTAAAGTTGACTTGTGAGAAAATTTCATAGCACCTCTAGGGAGATGCTTGAGTGTTAAACCTCCTTAGGAAAGTTTGAGTGAATATCACTGTTGTAGGTGAAGTTTGAGTGTATCACCATTATTGGTAAAACTTGATTCTTATAACCCATTATTTTCGTAGTGAAAGTTTGATTTTGGACTAGTATCCCGCGGGTTTTTACTTCTTCACATTGGATAAGGGTTTCCGATGTTAAAATCTACTTGTGTTCATTTCTCTCTCTCTCTCTTTCTCTCTCTTTCTTTCTCCCCTTCAAAATTTTCTATTTCTACTGCGCATAGGCTGACCTAGTAAGTTCAGGCTGATCTCTCTAATTGAGCTAAGTTCCGAGCTCGACGTTTGACTTCCAGAAAGGCTGCTTAGCCGAGATTGAGGACCGAGTTAGTTCCAACAATGGTATTAGAGCCCTGGTTTGACGGGTTCTAAGGGAGACAAGATAGAGACCAGTGGTGTTTCACGTGATGGTGACATATTCTAGCTGACTGGGGACAACTTCACTTACTGAAGATCGATGATGGAAGACCATCTGTACTGCAAAGACCTATATGAGCTCATTGTCCTTGATGAGAAGCCTGAAGGCAAAACTGATAAGGTGTGGAAGATCCTGAGTCGGAAGACGGTAGCCACAATCAGGAAATATATTGACAAAATTCTCTTTGAACATGTGTCCGAGTTCACGAATACGTACGAGTTATGGACAAAGCTAGAGTCCATGTTTCAGAAAAAGACTCACTGGAATAAAGCACACCTGGTTCGCCGACTTGTGAAGCTGGAATACAAGGATGACATGAGCATGATCGAACACCTCAACACCTACAAAGGCATTTTGAATCAGCCATCTAAAGTCGAGATGAAAATTGATGATGAGATGTAGGCTTTGCTGTTGTTGAGCTCGCTGCCAGAAAGTTGGGATACTTTGGTGGTGACATTAAGCAACTCGGCTCCTGATGAAAAATTGAAGATGGTCGCCGTGATTGACAGCCTCCTGAATGAGGAGAAGAGAACAAGGTGTAACCAGCACATCTGAGGCAAACGTGACCGAGAATAGAGGAAGGTCCGACGCCGGGGATCGTAGCAAGAGTCGGGGTCGTGAAAAGTCCAGAGGCCAGTCTAGGCCGAAATATGAATTTAAGTGCTTCTATTATGGGAAGCCTGGTCACAAGAAGCCAGAATGCAAAACTCTGCAGAAAGAAGAGAAGAACGACAACGTGAAGCCAAATCAAATCATTCTGAAGAAGAAAGAAGACAAGAGCACCATTGCGATGGCTGCCAACTCAGATGCGAGATATTCCTTCTTGGTGAGGAAATATTTTTGAATGTTGCATATAATTACTGCACCTAGATTGTTGAATCCAGTGCCTCCTTCCATGTTACTCCACACAAAGGTTTTTTCTCCTCATATAATTTTGGAGTCGTAAAAATGGAAAATCAGGTGAACAGCAAGATTATTGGTGTCGGTGATGTGACCCTGACCACAGATGCCAGGTGCCAATTTGTGTTGAAAGATGTAAGACATGTTCCTAACATGCGACTGAACCTAATCTCAGTAAGCAAGATTGATGATGTCAGGTTAGTAAACTATTTCGAAAGTGGTAGATGGAAATTGGCCAAGGTAAATTTGGTGGTTGCCCGAGATAAGAAGGAATGCTCATTGTACGTGATGCAAGGAAAGATAAATTGTGGAGAAACCAACTATGCCCGAGATCGACCTAGCTTAGAGTTGTGGCACAAACGTTTTGACCACATGAGCGTGAAAGGGCTCTAAATTATGAACAAGAAAGTATTACTGACTGGGTTGAAAAGGCAAGTCCTGGAGAGCTGCACGCATTGACTAGTTAAAAAGCAGCACCGAGTTTCTTTTATGAGACCGGATCAACCCAAACGACGCAGGTACATTCTTGACCTCGTCCATACTGACGTATGTTCTATGTCGGAAAGATCCCTTGAAGGAGCTTAGTATTTTGTTTCTTTTATTGATGATCATTCCCACAAAGTGTGGGTATATTTGTTGAAATTTAAAGACCAGGACTATTAAAGAGGTTCAGTGAACGAGTAGCTTTGAATAAGCAACATTAGTCCTAAGTTAGAACCCACTTTAAATAAGATAATTAATAACTTAGTCCAATGTGGTTTAAAGCCCAAATAAAGTTAAAGCCCAACCTACTTAAGAATATAACTAAGTTAAAGGATTCAAGCCCAAAGCAATGCAAGCCCATTTTATAAGAAATGGCCCAATTAGCATCTAGACCAAGATCCAAGCCCACACCACCTAGCCTTGACCCAATTACAAAGGGTCCAACACTTATTAACCTAATGGGCCAAGACACTCACCAAGCCCAACCCAATTCAAAGGAACAACCCTAGATGAGGTGTCATCACATGATTGGAGGAATTTGAATGAGCTCCACCTCCCTTGGAATAGCAAACTCGGCCATGACAAGAAGAAAAGGGAGTGGTGTTGCTTTCCACACTCCCTAGGCGCCACTTAAGGAAAGAATGGACAAGCCTTAACCAAGATTTCCTTCCTCCAAAAGCAACTCTACTTTCCATACCCACCTTGGATGACGCAAAATGATGGAGAAAGGAAGACACACTCCAAGCCTTAACCATGCATGTGATTTCCTTCCTCCAAAAGCAACTCTACTTTCCATACCCACCTTGGATGACGCAAAATGATGGAGAAAGGAAGATTGCTTCTTCCACACTCCAAGCCTTAACCATGCATGTGATGATCTTCTCCAAAAAGCAACTCACCTTTTCTCCTTACACACCTTGGAGGGCGCACTCATGACAAGGAAAAGGGAAACTTTCTTCTCCCACACTCCAAGCCATGCATGACACATCAAAGACTCATGAACCCAATACTTTCCTTATTCATGATTAAAAAGTAGATCCACTTTTCCCCTCCCCCTAGGCGAAATTGTCATCATGAAAGGAGTCAAGAGCATGACTTGTCTTACACACTCTATATTGAGTGTTGCACACTCAAAGCTACCTTATTCAACCTCCCTGCATTGGGAAGAACACCATGACACCTTAAGCTCCCACCCTCCCTCTTTATGCGAACCCCTCATCACTTGGTGCATGACATGGAGCTTGCTTGTTTTACACACCACACATTGAGTACCCTACACAACCATGACACACGCTAACCAATGATCTTATTGGTGAATCAAAGTTGAACCTTGCTTTCTCTACCCTAGGCGTGAGATGCAAGAAGGAAACACTCAAAATCCCTTCCTCCCCTAGATCCACGTGAAAGACTTCATGAAAAGGAGATGGAGTATAGAACACTCAAGCATGACTACCTCTCCTCCCCATGCGCACACCTCCCCAAAGGACCAAGGAGAATAAGTGACTTATATGACACCTTGAGTGTCCTACACTCTACACACTCTCATTACCCCCCCCCCATGCTTATGACAACCTTGAACAATGTGAGGAGACTTGCTTACCCCACACTCAACCAAGACCTAGCCTATCCTATCCTAGGCATGATGATTAGGGAGACTTGAATAAAAAGGTGTACAAACAAAGATCTCTCCCCTTCCTAGCCGTACACTACCTAAAGAACCAAAGCAAGGACACACTCCCTCACTTCTAGCGTCGGCCACCCACTCATAAACAAGAAACAAGTGAACCAACACCTCTCCTCTCCTCTTAGACTTACGTAAAGAGAGATTAAGAAGTGGTTGGAAGCAACTCTCAATCCTAGAAGACTACTTGAAGATCAAGTTGGAGTTATATTTTAGACATCATCTTTGAGGTAAGATTTCATGAGCCCTTCATCCCTTCAAGTGAGTAGAATAAACTCTAACTAGTTTATATGACTAGATCTTGGACTAATAAAGCCATGCATGCATCTTTCATCTTTAAAATCACCTCTTAAGTATATCATCTCTAAATGGCCGAACCTCAATGGTATGCATGCACCCTCTAAATATTCACAATATTTACTAAGCAACCTAACCCTAAATGACCGAATCTATATGTACCCGACTAGATATTGAATATGTTCTTTAAGGTAATATGAAAAGTGTTGAAGTAGATGTTTTAAACAACATGTAGGAAAACATTACTTGAAGAATCACCACCTAAATGGCATTAACCCTAAATGGCCGAACTTGATGAGTATTAGACCCATGAACATGTTGTCAAAATTATCCCTAGGCATGCACCCTCTAAATGGCCGAACCCTAATAAGCCTAAAAGGGAAATATGTGAAGGTTTTCTTAATACCATGATGTGTGGCCGAAATGTATGCCATAGAATATGACTTATGCATGAAAACAATTAGTAAAAATTATCTCCTAGGCATTTTCATCTTTAGAGAGCCGAACCTATGACATGAAGAATATTAAAGTTTAGATCTTTTAATTTTAGAACCATGTACTAAGGTTGAATATGTGGCTAGGACAAACCAAAGCTTGAAAAGAGATCCAAGATACTAGGACCTTCATTTGGCCGAATCCATCACCTACGGGAAGAATTTACAAAGCGAAAAAGTGTAAGTGATTTATGGTTGTTGAAGCGGCTACCCTATGGTTGCCACCCCTTTATGTTAAAGTGAGGTTTGACTGCAATATGTTATATGATGCATTACATGATATGTTTGGTTGTTTGGAACTAATGTTTATTCATGCAAGTTTTGTAAGATGGCATGTGCACTAATACCACAGAGGCAACCTGACGAGGACCCTGGGTATTCGTCCATAAGACCATGGAGAGTAATTGCCATGGCAGGATTGGTATGATGATATGAAAACATGATTATTTTCCAAACTATGTTTCCAATGTTTTGCCATTCTATTATTGTACATGTTATTATGTGACTATTGCAGGAGTAAACATCATGGTTTGGAGGTTGCTCCAACTGTGAGTCCTTACTGAGACCCCCAATCTCACCCCTCTTTGGGGAAACCCACTTTCAGGAAAAAAAATGACTAAATGGGTATGGCAGGGAAAGAGGCTGGTACGAGTTGAAGAGGAACCTGCACAACCACGTGCAGTTGAAGATGACTCCAAACTAATGGAGATATTTAGGAACTTACTAGCTGAAGGAAAGCTCTTGGAGGCAGACTATCTTATATCTGCTCTAGCTGGGCCCATGTGGCTTGAAGAGGCACCTTCCTAAGGGTGTATCTAAGTTCTAATTTGGGATGACTGTAATAGACTATGCCACTTAGACTATTTTGAACATCTTATATGCCTTTGAAGTACGATATTTTGGGATGTTTATGTTTTATGGACTTATGAATTTAGTAGGAAAGATTAAGTAACATAAGTCACTATCCGCATAAGACACTTAAGTAACTACCTACTGGGTAGTAGTCAACACTAAAATTATGATCATGTAAGTGAGCTCCTAAAGTAGCACATAAGTGTAAGTAGGGTAACCAAATAGAGATTAACGTGTAAGTAGACTGTAGACAAAGCAAGAGAGAAACTCGTGACTAGAGGAATAGATAAGTTAGGAAAAAGAACGAAATAAATTCCTATTAGTAAATTTTAAGTTAACCACGCTTAAGTACATTGATCCCGCGCATTGAATGTCAAGCAATGTTACACCTTTGATGAGGATATTAAGGGTGTTACATTTTGGCTTCCGAGCTTTTATGCATATCCCTAAAGATGAAAGGGCGAAACTCGATGCGAAGACTAAAGAATGCATTTAAGTCGGTTGGCCGAGATGTGAGTTCGAATTTAGACTTTGGGATCCAATCAATAAGAAGGTAGTGAGAAGCCAATGTGTGGTATTTCATGAGAATGAGACTATTCAAGACATCTAGAAGCCCAAAGTCTGGGTTACTGTCCAACGTGAAGAACTCATCCCTCCTGTCCGAGCTCAAGCAAGGGAAGAAAATCAAGAGAATGAAAAAAATGGCGAGATTGACCAAGGTACTAAAAATCGAGGTCCTGAGGACTGAGATGCTGAGGATCAGGATGATGATATACAAGATGAGAATGAATAAAAGAATTTTTAGCTTGATGAACAGCCCAGACACTCTACTCGAGTGAAACGACCTTCTACAAGGTACCCACCTGATGAATACACCGTTGTTGCTGAAGATGGTGAACCCCAGAGTTATGATGAGCCTGTAAAACGATCCCAGATAAGGAAGAATAGGAAAAGGCAATGTAAGTCGAGATCAAGTCTTTGCACGAGAATCAGACTTATGAGCTGATCGAGCTGCCTGAAGAAAGACGAGCTCTGAAAAACAAGTGAGTTTACAAAATCAAGAATGAAGAGAATGACCAGAAGTCGAGATACAAAACCCGGATTGTGGTGAAAAGCTGCAACCAGAAAAAAGGAGTTGATTTTGAAGAAATATTCTCTCATGTGGTGAAAATGACTTCGGTCCAAACCGTGTTAGCCATGGTGGCTTAGACGGACCTTGAAGTGGAACAGATGGATGTGAATATAACATTTATTCCCGGTGACCTTGAAGAAGAAATATATATGGAGCAACTAGAAGGATTCCGAGCTCCAGGGCAAGAGGACTTGGTATGTCGGTTGAAGAAGTGCATATACGACTTGAAGCAAGCACCTCGGCATTGGTACAATAAATTTGAATCTTTCATGACTGATCACAAATTTGTGAAGACAGAGTCCAACCACTATGTATTTGTGAAAAGGTATGAGGCCGAAGATTTTTTGATTTTGCTCTTATATGTTAACGACATGTTGATTATAGGGCAAGATAATATGAGGATAGCCGCCTTAAAGAAGGCGTTAAGTTAATCTTTCGCGATGAAGGACCTCGGCCCTGCAAAGCAAATACTCGGAATAAAGATTATCCGGGACCGACCTAAAAGACTATTGTGGCTGAGTTAAGAAAAATACATTGAGAATATCCTGAAGATATTTAGCATGGACAAATCCAAGACAATGAGCACCCCCTTAGCCGGACAAATAAAGCTGAACCAAAAGCAATTTCTGAGATCTGATGAAGACAAAGACGAGATATTGTAGATCTCATACCAATCTACTGTCGCAAGCTAGCTTGATGTATGCAATGGTTTGTACGAGACTCAACTTGGCGTATGCTGTTAGAATGGTAAGTCGGTATCTGTCAAACCCCGACAAAGAACACTAGGAAGTAGTGAAGTAGATTTTCAAGTATATCAGAAGAACAACAAAGTTGTGCCTCTGATTTAGAGAAGGTAAGGCCGAGTTGCAAGGCTATATGGATGCTGATTTAGGGAGAGATGTCGACTCGAGAAAGTCGACAACGGGATATTTGATGACATTTGCAGGAGGAGCTATCTCCTGACAATCAAAATTGCAGAAGTGTGTGGCACTTTCGACGACTAAGGCCGAGTACATAGCCACAACTGAGGCAAGCAAATAAATGTTATGGATAAAGAAGTTCCTCACTAAACTCGACCATTATCAAGACAAGTACAAGATGAGATGTGACAATCAAAGCGCAATCCATCTTGCGAAGAATTCGACCTATCATTCTCGCACTAAGCACATTGATGTGAGGTATCACTGGATCCGAGATGTGGTGGAAGATGGAGAGATCAAACTCGTCAAAGTGCACACTGACCTGAATTGGTCCGACATGATCACGAATCCGGTACTAGCAAGGTAATTTGAATATTGCTGTGAAGGTGTCGGGTTACTGCTGATGCTGACGCATTGAAGTCGAAAGGGGGAGATTTGTTGGGTTTTTCCTCCTTCAAGGCACAAGGCCCAATGTGGAAACTTGGGGCTCAAGTTTGTCAAGGAACTTGAGGCTCAAGTAACCCTAAACCTTCTTCCTCCCTATATAAGCATTTGTTGTGGAATGGATGTAAGGTTGGCTTGTGAGAAAATTTGAGAGCACCTCTAGGGAGATGTTTGAGTGTTAGACCTCCTTAGGGAAGTTTGAGTAAATACCACCATTGTAGATGAAGTTTGAGTAAATACCACCATTGTAGGTGAAGTTTGAGTGTACCAACATTATTGGTGAAGCTTGATTCTTGTAACCCATTATTTTCATAGTGGAAGTTTGATTATGGACTAGTGTCTCGTGGATTTTTACTTCTTCACATTGGAGAAGATTTTTTCACATTAAAATTAGCTTGTGTTCATTTTTCTCTTTCTTTCCTTCGCAATTTTCTATTTCTGCTGCCCATAGGCCCACCTAGTAAGTTCTGGTCGACCTCTCTGATTGAGCCGAGCTCCAAGCTCGACGTTTGACTGTCGCAAAGGCTTTTTAGCTGAGATTGAGGGACCAAGTTAGTTCCAACATTTTTCATCTAAGATATTAGGGGAATAATTACAATTGAACACATCATTAATGTGATGGTTGTAGAATAAATCACAGGTTATGAAAAACAAAGTCACATATTATGAACCATGTAAAAGGTAATCCATAATATTTTACAACACTCCCCCTTGGATGCATTCTACAATTCAACACATCATTAGTGTGATGGTTATAGAATACGTCAAAGGTCATGAAAAACAAAGAGTCACATGTTATGAATCATCTAAAATGTAATCCATAATATTTTACAACACTCCCTTTGGATGTATTCTATAATTCAACACACCATTAGTGTGATGATTATAGAATACATGAAAGGTCATAAAAACAAAAGGTCACATTTTATGAACCATGTGAAAGGTCAACCATAATATTTTGTAACAAAATTGAATTTTTCAGAAGTAATATGTTTGAACAGAGAATTTCAATTACGCATTAATAAAAATGAAATTTTCTATTAACATCTAAGCATGTTTATATATACAAATTTGAATTGAAACATATTGTATACAATGCACCTTAGTAATTTTGTGGACAATAATAGCTAAAGAGTTTTTTGTAACAGTAGTAGTTGAAGAAAATCAATGGTTTTATTTTCAAATATATAGCATATTAAGAGCAGTTATTCAATGCTGGTATTAATATCATTTTTCAATTGTTACTTTTAGTTTTCGGTTTTCTACTAGTGTTGTTGTATTCAGTTAGGACTCCCATCGAGAAAATCTTTATTTGATGACATCCTTTAATAATGAATTTAGTAAATGTAGTAACTAAATTTTCACTTATATTAAAATTTTGTTAACATTTTCACTTGTATATTTATGTACAAATATTATTTTATTAAAAAAATAAATTATAAAACATTTATAATTTGTATAAAATATGTTAGAAAATGTTAAATATTTATTTGTTAAAATAATTTTAATGAATTGAATATGATAAAAAAATTATGAAATTATAATTTTGGATAGCCCGTGGGTTGGCCCTAACCCATAGAACTTTTAACCCGTGCGGACCTTTATTATTGACATTTATGTGGGCCTGCAAACTTACACAGTCTAGGACCTAATGGGACAGGCTGACCCATTTTGATAGTTCTAGTCGGATTAATCGAGTAACCGATCAACCCATGCGAGTCGTATAAGGCTTATTATTCTTACACCGGTATAAGTTGATCCTGTCATATATATATATATATATATATATATATATATATATATATATATATATATATATATATATAAGGGCAACATCTTCTTACACCAGTGTAAGAATAATAAATCTTACACTTAATCCTAACTGTTAATTTTTGTAAATCTAATGGTTGTAATTTATCAGGAATTAATAATTAATTAATGAAAATAACTCAATCAATTACAATCATTTGATTGACGAAAATCAACAACTAAAATTGAGTGTAAGACTTATTATTCTTACACCGATGTAAGTTGATCCAAGTGTGTGTGTGAGAGACAGGATCTTTTGCCACCGGTGTCAAATAAAAAGTTTGACACTGGTGTCAAGTGAGGTGTCAAACAAAATATTTGACACCAGTTCAAACGATCCTACTCATTATTGAGTTTTTCTCTTTCACTAAAGTCCAAAGTGTGTAAGAAGAGCTCAAAAAACCTAGAGTCCATTCAGCTTAGGGCAAGGGTTTCTTGAACTCGTATAAATTCTATGTTTATAGTCATCAGCCTTCTGGTCTTCACTTTGTGGTTGCAGAGGTTGAGGTAAGGTCATCTCTGTGATAGTGAGAAAGTGTCCACACACCAGTCTTATCCCCCTTGAGAAATAGTCCGGAAGATCTACCACTAGCCAGCCTTAAGGAGATTGTTCGTGCAGAGGAGAGCAGTTCGTGAAGAGGAATCAAACACGAGGAGATACTGCATAGATCTGAGCGACAAGAGGTAAATTAAAACAATGATGATACGTCACATCCCAAACTGCAACGGTCTAAATGCTTCCACAGATCCAATTGTGCCTACAATTGGTATCAAAGCCAGGTTGCATGTTTGGATGTGGATCTAGTTTTTTATTTACGATTATTCATGTAATTAGTTTTGCTTAATGAAATATGGAACTTAGGGTTCTATGTTTATTGGTATGTGTTTTGCATGTGTATCCTTATAATTCTTTTTCAATAAAATTCGATGCTTTATTTGCTTTTTGGCTTTAATACATGATAGAGATTTCATTGTATTTTCTTGGGTTGTAATAAGGAGGCTAATCCCATATGATTTTGGTTTCCTCCTTGATTTTTTACTTCAATTTTTGTACATTTTTCATTGTATTACAAACTTGAAATGAAAAGAAGATCCAAGAGAAGCCGAAAACAGGGAGATGCAAATCTGTTTGGACGTGTTTGTGACTTTCCAGTGGCCGATCCAAGAAACCAACCACATAAGGTGAAAGAAGATAGAAAACCACGCAAGGAGATTGTTCGTGTAGAGGAGAGCAGTTCGTGAAGACGAATCAAACACGAGGAGATACTGCATAGATCTGCGTGAAAAGAGGTAAATTAAAACGATGATGATCCGTCGCATCCCAAACCGCAACAGTCTAAAGCTTCTGTAGATCCAATTGCACCTGCACTCATATATATATATATATATATTTATTTATTTATTTATAGGGATATAATATTGTAACAACCTAGTAGTGTTACTACCAATCAATTTCACTGTTAGATCGATTACGTTGATCCAACGGTTATATTTATTTCCATCTTTGTATGATTATGATTCCCCATATTTAATACTTTATATTTATTTCTACCTTTGTATGGTTATGATTTCCCATATTTAATTCTTTCACTTTAAATATGGGGAATCATAACCATACAAAGATGAAAATAAATATAACCGTTAGATCAACATAATCGATCTAACGGTGAAATTGATTAGTAGTAACATTGGTAGTAACACTACTTGGTTGTTACAATATCCTATCCCATATATATATATATATATGAAAAAATATTTCTATAGCCACTTTATATAAGGTTATCCACATCTACCCTTTATAACTATTAACTACCGGTAGTATATTGTTATAACATTAAAGTTACTTTTTTCTCTCTCCACATCAGCAGACAGGTTTTGAAAAGTGACTGAGGAGAAAAAAAAAAACTTTATTATTATAACTATGTACTACCGGTAGTACATAGTCATAAAGGGTAGCTATAGATAACCTTATCTAAAGTAGCTGTAGAAATATTTACCCATATATATATATATATGAGGTAGGATCCTTTGACACCGATGTCAAATTTGAAGTTTGACACCTAATCTGAGAGCCGTTAGATCAAAAAAGATCAATGACTCTTATTTGTAAGCATGTGACACCGTTGATCTTTTTTGATCTTACGGCTCTCAGAACGAGGTGTCAAACTTCAAATTTGACACCGGTGTCAAAGGATCCTACCTCTATATATATATATATAGGAAAAAGATCAGTTTAAGAATAATAAATCTTATACTCAATCTTAATCATTGATTTTCGTCCATTAATTAATTGGATTATTCCGTTGATTAATCATTAATCATATATATATATATATATATATATATATATATATGATAACCGTAGCTGTAGTGGTTCAAATTAGGACAAGCGGTTATCATATATATATATATATATATATATATATATATATATATATATATATATATATATATATATATATATATATATATATATATATATGATAATCTGTAGTGGTTCAAATTAGGACAAGCATATCTTAATACGAACTAACAAAAGCATTTTGTACTGAAACTATTCAAATTGAAGCACAATCTGTGAGTGTACCAGAAATCCACACTCTTCCAGTTTCAATACAACTGACAAAACTATTATACACTGTAGGATAGCATCAACATGGATATACAAAGGTTGTTTTGTTTGCTGAGTACAAATGAAAGAATAAGCTAAACTAATTCAACAAAATGCCTTCAATGGCTGTTCTAAACCAATCTCATGTGTTAAGCCAATATGTCTTAACAATGTGATTCTTCTCAATTCATAAGGAACACTTGTTTACAGCCAGAGACAAATAAATCTTAAGCAAAGATCATGGGGTTTCAGGTTGAAGAGTAATATCCTGAAAAACCTGCAACCTGTTTCTCCTTGTCAGTTTATTCTCCCCAGACAATGAATCCCTTTCCTTTGTCAGCATTCTGTGGCTTCCCAAGTTTGAAGCCTTCTTTGGTGATTTTGATGATGTGGAAATGAAATATGTTGGTTCTGGAGTCAGTTCCGGATTAAAACACAATGAACGCCTTACTGTTGGATTCCTTGACCAAATGGCATTCCCAGATGCATTATATCCATCTTTAAGGTTCAATGATTCAAGCTTTTTGCTTAAACATTCGGTCTGGCTCTGTGGGGAAGGACTTTGATAGATTATGTTTGAGTCTTCATTTTCATCATTGAACACTTGCGCACCATCCTGAGCATCAAAATTTATATATTCGCTAAAGAAGTTATGTTCTTCATCATCTTCTTCTTCTACTATGTCTGCCCAACTCTTCTTCTCAAGTGGTTTTCTGTTTCCTGAGGCAAATCCATGCAGATTGATTGAACTTTCAGAGCTCTTGTTATTGCCAAAAGATTTGTCAACAGCAGAATTTGATGCAGACATTTCAGAACCCTGATTTTGGTCTGTGTCCATAGAAGTTGCAAATTCATTGGCACCATTGTCATCAGCAGAAGATTTATCCTTCTCTTCTGTATTCAAAGTGTGTAGTGAATCAGAACCCATTACTCTTGTATCTTCATGCTTTACTATTGCAGGATCTTTCAATGTCCTACCCCTCCACTTTCCATTGGCAGGTGAAGAGAAACCATTTTCTGTTGATTTTGGCAGCATCATGTCATAGTTATGATTATGAGGACTCCCAAATGAAGGTCTAGGATCTGAATTGACATCTCCCCAAGTTTCCCTTTGATATCCATTATTGAAGCCCCATGAACATCTTTTTGGTTTTGTGTAAGGAACCTTAAGATCTCTTTTTTCAGGATCAGGAGATTGGTACAATCTCCTCCTGGCATGAGATACTTCCACCTCAGATGTCACAGAACGATTTTGTGGAGAGCACTGTGACATACTTCTCTCTGAAAATGTTGTCTTCTTATTCTCAAGGGAGTTGTGGCCTAAGGATTCTCTGAATTGTTTGTCCCAATTTCTAGAGACATTGCTTTCCTTTGAGTTCATACTAGTGTGTGACATGAGAGATCTTTGAGTTTCCTTAAACTTGTCAAATTTCTCTTTGATTGAATCTACTGATGATGATGATGACTCTATCTCAGACAGCACCTGAGAAGCACGTTCATAAGATTTAGCAAAAGAGTCATCCATCTTTCTATTTTTTGACGCGGTTTGTACTGCATGAAGAAGAAATTTTGCTTCTGTAATCCTGTTCATCTGCATCAAACAGATTGCCAAATTGCACTGCTTGTTCCGATCAACTTCAAAAGACAGTGCTTTTCTGGAGAAACAAATATGGAGTTATTACTTGTCTCTTGAAAGAAAAAATAAAATATGAAATCCATTTTGATTCCATCTTAAAAGCTCACCGATAATGTTCTTCAGCAGTTTTATAGTCATCTTTTTGCAAGTAAGCCCAGGCCAAGTTCCCCAATATCCTACATTGATAGAGAGAGAGATTTCAAGTCAAGTAAGGGTACAAAGAGGCCTATAAACTAGATGTAAAATGACAAAAGAGCATGGATGAGAAATAATATACCTTGATATCTCTTGCTCAGCAGTTATTTGAATCTTCTTCCCCTGAGATCTTGCTTGTTTTGTCGTCCTTCCCTCAAAAGCCACACCATCTTCAATTTGCTTCAACTTGTGATGAAGCATGGCAATCTCTTCATCAACCCTTCCTGATCTCTGTACCAACATTCATAAGCTGTTAAAATACATTATTCTAAAATCATTCAGCAATCAACTCAGCTGTACACTAAGATTTGTAAGAAAAGTCCTCCAATACAAATGGGAAGATAACACCATATCCATGTGAATCCTCTTTTCATCTTATTTGTTGAAGTACCTCACCTAATGTATTTTTCTGAACTAGGTTTTCTAGATGCATAAATAGCTTTATCCTAGTTAATGAAGCACAAAAAAAATCTTCAGATTAGGAGGTGGAGGCCTGTATCCTCCAAATTTCATCTTAAGTACAAGTTCATTATGTCCCTCAATTATTCACTAATATAGTCCATTCCAAGGCTACACAAAAGACAAATAGATATGATTCTTGAAAAATCAGCAACAGATAAAAGAGAATGCTGCTTTACCTTGTACAGTTCAACCAAGATGTTATCCAGAGATTCCTGAGAATCAGAAGGACAGAGATGACGGAAAGATTTGATAGCTTCAATTGCCTCATCAGAACGATTCAGTTGCTTCATAACTAAGGCCATGTCCTTCAAGGCACTTTCAACACGATCCCCAGCATTGATAGCAGCCCAGAACATGGAAATTGCTTTACCTGGATCCTTATCCACCAACTGTAATTCAAGGATTCAGATTCACAATTATTACACAAAACCCATGAAAGAAAGCAAACTTATAACATCACTTTAACAATGCACAATTCAAGTTCTTCTTCTCTTCCCACCATATCCCATTGATAAACACCATTGAGTTTCATACTCCAACCCCTCAAATTCCACCATATTCATAACAAAAAACCATCAAAGAAACGAAAAAATATTGAAGAAATAAAAAATTTCTTTCCCAGAAAAGAAAATTTAAGGCCAAGAAATCAAGGAAATCAAGCAAGAACAGAAGAAGAAATTTCCAAACTCAACACAGAAACAAAAAAAAAAAAAAAAAAAAAAAAAAAAAAAAAAAAAAAAAAAAAAAAAAAAAACCCATTTAAAAAGAAAATGAAGGGAATGAAAAATATGTTACCTGAACCTGCTTGGCCTTGACATAGGGTGAGTCCCCAGCAGGAACCTTATGAATTACGTGAAAAAGATCACCTTTACTCACAGAGGCTGGTGATCTCTTTCTCTCTGAAAGTGGCATAGTGGGAGAACGTGAAGGCCTCGACTTCCATGACGACGGAGAAGGTGGCTGCGGCGTCATGAAGCACCTAGCCGGAAATTTTCTTTCAAAATGCATTGTGAGAATAAATTCTCAACCAAAAATTTTCCGGGAAAAAGTTGAGGCCAGATAACAGGTTGCAAATTTTCAACTGAAGAGAAACCCCACTTCTTCTTCCTTTGATGATATCTAACAGCAGAACTGCTTGAATGGTTTGAAAGGAAAAGATAGAAAGAAAGCGAACTTAAGAGAGGAAAGAAAAACACCAGCAATGAGTGCTGCAACGATAGAAAGTGAAAGAAAAGATGAGAAAGAAAATTTGGAAAAGAAACTAGCCGTTTTATAATTACTAGCCGTTGCAGTTATTGGGCCACTTCTTTCACGTATGGTTTTGCACCTGAGATACCTTTTTGGTTTGGGCTTTGAATTTGGGCCCAAACTTCCCTCATATATATATATTTTTTTATTCTGACAAATTCTATTTATCTAGAATTTAATATTTCTACAATAAACGTAGATAATTTATCTACATTCGTTCTCAAAATGACATTGTTTTGAATTGGAAGATTAAAAAATTATAATGAAAAAGACTATTATAATTCTAAAATAAATTATAATTATAAAAATACCTTAATTTCCACCTTAAAACAATGTTGTTTTAAACTCAATGTAAATAAATTATCTACATTGACCATAGAAAAAAGCGAACCCTTACATTTACATCCTCTCTATCTATAAATTCAATCTCATAAACGGTAACACCACATTAGCTATGTTAGCCTTTTTTTTTTATTGTATGTCAGCTTAAAGGAAATAGAATAGAACGAAGGAAATCAACTTGTTTTAATGTTTATAACTTTAGTTCAAGAAAAATAAAATTATAAGGGTGGTAAAATTGTTCTTATCAAAATTTTAATACAATTGCAATCAAGACTCAATTTAATAATTTCATCATACGTTAATTCACATGTTTGGTGATAAGGAAATTAATTATTTTAATCAATATTGATATAAAAACTATGATACACCAATTAATTATTGCATGTGTGATACCAAGGATAGCCACCAAACGATCGAAGCATGGTATTACTGGATTATTACTAGATTTATAAGCTATTAAATTTGATATCACGCCGTTAAATGGCTACATGTCTCTTGATTATATAAATTTATAATAGAATTTTTCTTCAGGATGAATAAATAAAAAAAGTTTTTTTTTTCTTCCTGTATAGATCAATATAATTTTTTTAGAGTTTGCTAATAAGTTTCTATTTCTAATATCTATTATTTTTCCTAATTACAACTATTATTAGAATACATTTATTCATTGATACAGTACTGTACGAATACACAGTTTTCATCGTATGATTATAATTAGTCATATCTTTTTTTTCACCGCAACTATACTTTAATTTTACTATATATTTCAAAATGTAAAATGATACATTTCATAAAAATAATTCTTGCTTAGACACAATCAACATAAATTATATATGAAAATGCGTGCAAAACATATATATATATTTTGGATACAAATGAAAATTCAACATATAATTAACGTCACTTCTGCAGAAGTAATTTTCATTCAGTGAGCACTATCCAATAATTTATGTGAACGATTCTATCATCTTGTATTTATTTCTCTCTTTATTGATATTAAATAAGTAAAATCTCATTTATTAAAGAATAGATAAACACGAAATTTTAACATGACAGCCATAATTTATAGCCCCTATTAAATTCAAGTCCACTCTCTCTCTCTCTCTCTCTCTCTCTCTCGTTTCAAACAATATATAATCTTGGCCTGTGTTACAATATAAGAAAACGTGTTCTTTGTTCAGCATTCAACGCTCCTATGGATATTTATATGAGCTAATATGCTTCAGAATTTTATAGATACCAAATTTTCATCACTGAATCAAATTTATAGATACAATATTCATAATAAAATAACTAAAAATTATATAATTAGCGTTGTGAATACTTATTCAACCCAATTCTAACTCTCTTTTTGGTTTTCTCCTTATGATTGAATTTAATTATTTAATTAATTTTTTGGCTGAGTGGACCGTACCCTACACACTGAGCGTCACGTGTCAAACATTGCCATTATCTAAGAAACAAGTTGTTCAAGTACTATAAACATGCAATTCTTAAAGAAGGAGGTGCAGGCATTCATAGCAAGAAGAAGAAAAGATAGCAACAAGCTATTTAAATTCAATTCTAAGTCACTGAAAACTCCAAGATCGTTTTAATTCTTTGGGTCCCAAAGTATTTCCAGATGTGGTTATCAGAATTGTCCCAATACAGAGACAATAAATGTGTATCATAATACTTCACACTCTCACAACAATAAATAAATAAAAAAAGTGGGAGTCACAGACAGAATTAGTGCCAGTGAAGCCACTCACCCTTCATTTGTGTGTTTATTTTCTTTCTCTGCATATCCTTGGTTGGTTCCTAAGCACTCACTCCATAGGGAGCAAGTAGTACTGTTCACAGTCACTGTGTGTTTCACAAAATTTGTTAAATACCTCTCACGTCATTGCTCTGAAGGCAAAGGTATGAACTTTTTTACTTATGCTGCGACCCTTTTTATTTTTTTTTGTTCCTTGCTTCTTTGCTAGCTCGTTAACATCTTATGGGCCAAGAAACGAGATTCTAAGGCTGGATCAATGTGGATGACTTTGTGTGTGTGCAAAATGGTACCTGAAGATACAACCTTTTTGGCAGCTTTTCGAACTTTTTGTTAAAAAAAATAATGTCTTGATCTTTTTTTATATGAAAACTTACCAACCCTGTCTATTTTATTACTGATTCTATAGAATTAGTATTTTGGATTAGACTATGTCGATGAATAAAAAGTGTGTATTATATATGGAAAAAAGAAGTATCCTTTTGAATGACACGAGCTTGTGTCATTTTAGGTGTTTTACTCAAAGTACGACCGGTTATATTTTGTGTAAAACTGAAAAATTGCTTTTTTTTTCTTTCTCCCCAGTCACATCACTGACGTGTAAAGTGAAAAAAATAACTTTTCAAAATTACACAAAGTACGACCGGTCGTATTCTGTGTAAATCACTAAAAGGACACAAGTTGTGTCCTTTTGAATAATATACACTAAACCCATTATATATATAGATCATGAAAGTCAAACATTCAATTTTTGTATTATTATTTTTTATATATGAATTTTAAACTCTTATTTTTTTCCTTTTTAATTTTTTTTTGATTTTATCTGGATGATCTAGGCTAAATTTGCTAAATTGACCCATCCTTAACTTTGGATTTAGTTTATTTTATTTATTTTGTTTCTATTGCCTGAGTGACCTCATTGTATGTACAATCATATATGTATAACTTGACCGATTCTTATTCCCTTGGCCGCAAGGCAACAAGTTTTTTGCTGTCTGTTACAATGTGTTTTTTTGAACCCTGGAAGGTGTAATAAAAAAGAAAAAAAACACAACGTATATTGAGGTTGAACAAGACCTAAATAAGGTAGATAACCTCAGAAATGACATTTGAAAGCAAAAACCTTTGAAGAACAATCACATGCTGATGCTCTTCCCCTTGTAAGAAGAAAATGGGAAACAAGAGGAAGAATGAATAAAATTGCGCACGGTCACAGGCAGCCACCACCTCTTTAGTCTTTAATAGGAATCGAATGGAGTGACGTAGTAAATACGAGCAATAAATGGCTGGAGCACGCGGTACATTTCAATGTATGCATGCTAGACAAACCCTACTAAGGTAATAGGAGCACACTCTAGACAAACCTTACGATAAAAATTTCTTCATAATTAGGCCTATGTCTCTAGTCACTTCTCTAAATCTCTCTACCCTTGTTTCCTCGAACCAAGGCTCACAACCTTCTTCGTTCACATCTTTTTCATATCAAGTTTAAAATCTTCAATTGTATTTTTTTTCAATTTGAGGCCTAAACCTCACCAAAAAAAAAAAAATCATATCAAAGCTTAAAACCTTCCATCGTATTTATACCAAGGCTTCAAATCTTCAATTGCATTTCTTCAAATCAAGGTTTAAACTCTCGATTATGTCAGTCCAAAACTAAAGTTGTTGGGTGAAAATAAATTAATGATTTTATATTATATTTTTAAGGATAATTTATATAGGGATGCACAAAATAACCTAATCAAACTGAATTACATTTTGAATCAGTTTTGAGAATCGAATTGGTTTTATAAACCAATTTAAAAATAAACTGAACCAAAAGAATGTGTTTGGAAAGCCGATTTGGAAGCGGTTCGAGACTAACTTTCATACATGAATTGGATCTAAACAATTCTTGTAGACTTGGTTCAGCAAGTTGAAACAATGAATGATGTTAAACCTAGACTGGACCGGCCGATCTAACCAGTAACTAGACCCCAACTGGTTCGGTTTGGTCATTCGATTAGGTATGCAATCAAATAGGTATGAAACCAATAAATTGATTGAAAATCAAGTCGAACCAGCATTAAACTAATACCCGACACTTTGGGATGGGTCGATGTAAGCTCAACAACTACACCAATGCAACTTTTTCTCTCAATGTACAACTATTATTATATTTATTATATATTAATATATAAATTCAGTCAAATCGATTTAACTTGACTGGGTCGACCACCGGTCTGAATTTAATAACATTGGTAACAATTCTCTTCCCCTTAAAATTACTCTTGTACCCGAGTATTATAGAACCCATTCAATCCCGTTCCTATTACTTCTATTTTCCCCTATCAGCGGCTCTTCTTCCAATTTCATATCTACTTCTTTGTCGTTACCCTCCATAACTACCTGAATTTGGAACAACTCCTTATAGTGGTGGCTTGTTTCACAAGTGGCATTGCATTGAAAGCTAAGCCCTTTCATTAACGTTCCAATATTTCATCAAAGGATAGTCATTTGACTAATGGATTTTGACTCTGTGTTCGGTTATTAATTATGGAAGGGATGAGACTTGTAATATTAGGAAATACATGGTCATTTTGGGCCTCACACAATTTGGCAAACCCAATAGCATAAGAAAGAGAAGTAGGCCAATTTGCTTGCACATCAGCCCGAAGTGTCTCAGGAAGCCACTTATGAAGTAACTTACCTGCCTCGACATCTCCAATTGTTTCACCTTGGAGAGCAACCTCTCAAATTGTCTTTGTTATTCCTGCATGATACCGTCTTGTTCCAACTTGCTCAATTTCCAAAATAAATAAACAAATTGATTGTTGTTGTAGCCACTGTTGTTAAAAACAAGTGTAGAAATGTAAAAAACTAGAATCGTTAAAAATCGAGTGCAAAAATGGGTAAAAACGCCACGTAAAAATGATAGAAACGCAAGTTTTTACTTAAACCCAAACATTGAACCAGGATAACTTTTAACCCATGACCCAATTTTTTTTTAAAAAAAAAATCATATTTCCTATTTTCCCAAATCAGAATGTGCAACGACTTCGACTATTTTCTTCTAGCTATCTAACTCAAATCAAAGTCTTCAGTGATCTCATGTCCACCACAACTCTTGGTGCCGCATGTCTCCTACCCCTTACGGCGTTGCAGCTACCAAACCCTTATAATCAGCAACAACGATAATGATAAGTGTGTGTCTCTGCTATTTTGCTCATTTTCTGTTTTGGAACTTGGTTGTAGGAGTTGTAAACTTTGTGTTTTGGACTTGTGTCTTATATAATTATATGACTTATGTTTTTCAAATATGTAGTTGTTCATGGAATTTTGAGTAGTGAGTTATGTGATTTTCTTTTACATGTATATATATATATATATATATATATATATATATATATATATATATATATATAATTTTGTATCTTGTTCTTAGGTAGTAGAAACTTATGTTTCGAACTTATGTTTCGTGTCGTTTCTATGATTTATGTTTTTGCCATCCCCATATGTTTCTACGTAGAAACTTGATTTTGACAAAATTGGTTGAAGCGCTGCAATATTTCATCATAAAACTCGAACCAAGTGATAGTTGGATGGTCTTGGATGAGTAATTGATACCATAATGAAGCATCCCCAGTGAGATGGAAAGATATTAATGAAAATCTTTCTTCTTCCGGGGAGCGATGATACTGAAAAAATTGCTCAGCCCAACATAGTGAACTTGTTGGGTCTTCATTGTCATCAAATTGTGAAAAATCCAACTTCACCACCTTAGGAATGTATGTTTTGTGAAAAATCCAATTGCTCTAATGCATTGTAAGAGCAGTTTGGTTCATTTTTCATACTACTTCCAAAATGATCATTTTTCTAGCGCGTTGATGTGATGGTCATAACATCCAACCTATTGGAAAGTTGAGCAAACATATCCTTAAATAGCTCTGACAATGACTGAACTGCATTTTTCAATCCCTTAACACATTTGTCCATATTTGTGCTTTGATGCCAAACTGATACATACAAGAGCTTTTTTTTTCTATCTCGGCATAAAATAAGAAATAGAAGTGTAGCTTTATTAAGGAAGCTTGACCTTTTGCACACAATGTTTTCCAAATAATTTCTTTTGATGATTTTTATTTAAATACTTCAAGGTTTAAATAGATAATACAAGTCAACCGTAAAAATAGTTACAAACAATTGCCCAGTAACACTAAATAAATAGGCTCTACTAATAACCATGACATATCCTTTAACAAAGTTGAAATTCAAATAACAAGATTAACAAATAACTACCCACTAATTGAAATAACAGCAATAATATTCTAATAGAATTGGTCAAAGTGGTTGTAACAGAATCCTAGTAAAGGTCGAACTCTTGACCACTAATATTTTATCAAATAATTAATTCAACTTAAAAAATTAAGTTGTTAAATGAAGACAAATGAATAATTTTCGGGATTAATGTTATTTTGTTACAAAAGTTAAATTTATTTTCTATAACTCTGAAACTATATCTTTTTGAATTTAAGTTAAAAAATAAAAGCTATTTTAGTAAAACTCATGATACAAGAGGAAAATAAAATTTTTAAAATATTTTTTATTTTTAATCCTAAATGTTAGAATAACGTCATTCTCTTGGAGAAGAAACAGTTTCCCCACAATTTTATATATATTTCTTATAGCATGTTTTTTTATAGATAACTTAATACAAACTACCCAAATCTCTACCAATCTTAATTGTTTTTTTATAATGTGTGTTTTTTTTTAGTAAAGGCTCAAACTATTTTTTCTGTCTACCTATTCAAACCAAAGCTCAAAATACTTTACTACTTAAACCATTAGTTCTGGTTTAATGGTGTGGGATGTGAGTAATTTATATTAAGTTATATGTTGAATTTCTACCATTGTATATATTAAAAAAAAGTTATTACTTTTCTTTGGATTGAGACTTAATATAATGGTTATTTTTTATAATCAAAGCTTAAAACCTTCCGTCGTACTTATGTCTCTCAACTGTTAAAATTGAAATTTTACCTAAAATCAGAAAAAGATAAAAAATTATAAAACGTACCATCATAACATAAAAAAATCATAAAAGCATTTAAATTTTTGATAAAAATCATTTTAATTAAAAAAAATCATAAAAACATAAAAAAAACATTTAAATGAAGATTTTAATTAGTATGCTCTCGACCAAGCCAGTGCTTAAAGTTAAAATATTTGAGCATATTTCTTTAAATAGAAGAGATATTCTCACTATCAAATTTTTTTACTACCAACTTACTACTTATTTAATCACCATTGGATTAACATTTTTTCTTTTTTCAATTTTTTTTTTGCTTTTTTCTTTCTTTAATACGATGACGATTAGATAAATAATAAGTTAATAGTAAAAAATTTTAAGGGTGAGAATATGCTCCTCTTCTTTAAAACTGATGCTTAAAACCTCCGATAACAGCCGCATTTCTTTCAAAGCGGGGCTTAAACCAAGGTGTCGTCTGTCTACGTCTTTGGTTGTATGAATCTCCCCAAATTCGAATATTGTCAAAGCAAAACTCCGAACGTGCTCGTGCTCGTGCTCCTTTGAAGAAGACACACTTCGTATAATAACCATGTCAATGGAACTCTGCCTTTTGTGTGTTTTTCTCTACACACCCTTCACTCTTAAGCACCTATTTCTTAAGGAACAAGTAATATTATTCACTGTTATCATGTGTTTTGGAAATCTGTTAAATGCACACACCCATTACTGCTCTGAAGGCAAAGCTTGGAAATTTTTCAGTTCTGCTCTTGACCCTTTACTTGAATCTATCTACGTGAGTTCTGGGTTTTTAATTTTTTTATGTTTGATATCTTCCATGACCTAAAGAGATCATTTTTGAGTAATTTGCCTTGACTATTTGTTGGAATTTGAATGTAAGTAGACCAAAGAATCGAAAAAACCTTGGAAGTTGCTCTCACAATGGAAATGGATACCTATAGCCAGCAACATAATATTGCTCCTGACACTCTTCCATTTGCAAGGAGGTGAGTTTTATATGCAGAAATTAACCCTTCTAGTGTTAAGTGCATGCATTGTTGTGTGAGTTCTGTTGTTCTTTCTCATTGATGTTGGGTTGGTTTTTTAATGTAGCTATCAACTTGAAGCCTTGGAAAAAGCAATCCGTGAAAATACCATAGTGTACTTGGAGACTGGTTCAGGGAAGACTTTGATAGCCATCATGCTTCTTCGCAGCTATGCTTATCATCTGCGAAAGCCTTCTCATTTCATTGCAGTGTTCTTGGTTCCTAAAGTTGTCTTGGTCAAACAAGTAAGCAACTTCCTCTCTTTATGCCTTTGCAAATTTGAGATATTATTTAATTGCAATGCGTTGATTGTCAAATCATGTAAATCAATACTTTCACTGTGCTTTTCTTTTATGTCTTTTTTCTCCTTGTTATTCACTTGGAAATTTTAGCAAGCTGAAGCCTTGAAAATGCACACTGATTTAAAAGTGGGAATGTATTGGGGAGGGATGAGATTTGACTACTGGAATGCTGATATGTGGAAACAACAAACAGAGAAACACGAGGTGAGAGTTTTTTGCATTTCTTTCTGAAATAAAAGATGCCCTTGTTTATTATAAGAATCTGCTTTGAATAATCATAATATATCTGTTTGTGTTGTGTGCGACATATTCCCGTTTTTCCCAGTTGGGTGTTTGATGTTTTCAGTTTCTAAACTTTATAGTTTGTATTATATTTAATCCCTCTTGGCATCCCACACCCCCTTCCAAAAGAACAAAAACTAAACCATTTTATTCATTGATTTTGTTGATGGCCAAAAAGTCTATCGATATTACACAAGCACATAACAAATATTGGTTTAGTTGAAAATGCCTAAGAAAAAAATTGAAAAAAACTCAGAACAACATTGGTTGCTTCCAAAGGAAGAGATGAGGGGAAAATCTCTTTCTTACCTCTATTCTGTATCACCTTCTTCTGATTGTTCCTTTTGAAATTTATAGCTTGCATGCTATCTTGTAGTTGTTGTCTAATTTTGGCATTTCCTCTTTATTTGCAATGTCTGTACTGAGTTAAAGATTCTAGTCTAGACTGTTTCTAGCTTCAATCTTTATGTTCAAATAAGATGGAAAAGAAGACAATCACTTTCTGTTTTCTAATATTCAGTTGACCTGAATGTGACATGCATCATTTATAACTTTTAGCACGATGCTTCTGAAATTTATCTTTATATGCTGTGTCAATAACACGTACTTACTGTCAGTAATGCTTTTGAATGTATAGGTGCTTGTCATGACTCCCACGATATTGCTTAATAGCTTGAGACATGGCTTTCTCGAACTGAAAATGATAAAGGTTTTAATAATGGACGAATGCCATCATGCTAGGGGTAGAGACGCTTACGCTTGCATCATGACTGTAAGTGTTACACCCTCTCTATGGTTTTCATTAAACTGGTTTGTGTCTTTGAATTTCTTACTAATTCTTTTTATGATAATATATTTGAGTTGTGATATGTTCTTCATTTATATGCTGTAATTTCCCTTCCAAGTTATTGACCTTAAAGATTCTGTTTCTGTTTTTTTTTTTTGGTTAATACAATGAGATCCAGGCTAGTTTAAATACAGGGTGGGGTGCCATGTGAGCTGCTACTCATTAGTAACGTAAAATGTTTTGCTTCTTGTAAGAAGTTTGTAAGGAGGCCATCCATATATGGGTTTGCTACAGATGAACAAAAAACAGTTCTTGGAAGAAGCTTGTTACAGTCCTGTATGCAGTATGCACTTATCTTCAGAAACAACTAATGAAAAAGACTTTTAGGTCCACTCGTAGTCTTGGTCACAATACGCTATCATATAGAAGGCAGTCAACTTATGGTGACAATAATTGGTCTGGAATTTAAACTAGAGGACTTGATGTTGACCATGGATTACATAAATGTAACAAGGTGGTATGTAGTATTGATGCATGCCTTGTGAAAATTTGCTGTACCATTGATCATCTTGCTTCATTGAACGGGATTATAATTTTAATTGGTGATATTGTTCAATAGGACCATGCTTTTTCTAATTTTGTTTTGTTTTTTAAGAGCTGTAACTGCTTTTGTTTGAGGACAATTATAATCATGTACTGTAAGCTGCAGTTCCTCTTTATGCATCATCTGCATCGTGAAGTTTTTGTGCTGTGCAAGTAGTTGTTACTTTTGTAAGATTTGATTGCATGCAGGAGTTTTATCATCCCCAATTAAAACGTGGTATCTCTGACCTCCCTCGAATTTTAGGGATGACTGCAGCTCCAGTTAAGTCAAAAGGTACACAACCCTAGAGAAAGTATCTATTTATCTCTTTGCATTGCTATCTTTTTTCCTATTCTTGTAGTGCTGTCACTTATTCTCTGATGTTGAATTTCCTTTTTCTTCTGTTTTATTTTTTGATCCAGTTGGAAATTCTGAATGGACCTTATCAAAAAATATTCAGAAACTAACGACTCTAATGCATTCAAAGGTTGCTTTTTATTTTCTGCCTAGCTTTTCTTGCTCTCTTCTTTCTAACATGTTATTTTGTTATGTGGCAATATATTATCTCCTTATCTTCTTGGTATAATTGTATATACTTTGGTTTATTAAAGTTTATCATACATATTTATTACAGAGACTATTGATAGGTCCTAAGCTATGAATGTTAACATGCCTAGAGGTATTGGAATCTATACCTACGCTAGAAATTTGTTATTTGACAGTGCGATTAGAATAATTTATTCTTATGTGGCTAATACTCTTTTGTGTTGTAGGGCAATTTAGTATTACCATTTGGTCTTGTAAAGTATTATTTGTTTGACATAATGTTTTGAATTGAAGGTATATACATGTGTAAGTGAAGCTGTCATCGCGGAGTTCATAACAATCTCAACCCCGAAATTCAAGTTTTATAAGGAAAATGGAATCCAATTTATATTATTTGAAGAAATAGCAGTTAAACTCAAGATGTTAAAACAGCAGGTGTGTACATTTAAAGAGATCAACTTTTTATGTATGATCTGAAACAATCAAGAAAAAGATAAAATCCCCATGTATTTTATTTGTCAGAATCACTTCTTCTTTTTCTGTTAGTGCCACTCTAGAAGTTCTGCATTTTTTGATCAGATCATAGTTGATTATTTCCTTGAGGCATTTGACAATGGATATTCTGTTCCTCAGCATGAACTCTCTCTCGGAAGTTCAAATTTCACCAAATCAGCTGCTGAGTTTGCACACAGAAGAATAACAAAGATTTTTTCTGGTTTAATGTTTTGCTTGGATGAGCTTGGTATTTGGATGGCTTTGAAGGTTCTTTCCCTTCTACTGCAGTGATTTTATGGCTTAGATGTATGTTCATGGTTGCATAATTGACATCAATTGTTTGTTTTTATGACAGGCTGCAGAGTCCTTACCTTCGAATGAAATTGAATCACTTTCATGGGGTAAATTGGGGGATAAGGTTGTTAAAAAATTTAGCTGGGATACTGTGCTGACACTGACAACTTACTTGCCATCTGGTAAAGACTCTACAACTATTGAGAGAATAGGTGAAATTTTATATATAAATCTTTTTTACTAACATTCTGTAATTAATTTTTAAAAAAACGTTTTCGTACTCAGATCCTCAATGGTCTATTGGTGACAACAGTAAATCCGATGTGGATATGGGGCTGTTAACCTCCAAAGTTTACTGTCTTATTGACTCTCTACTTGAGTACAGGTTATCATCATGGAAAGGTTTCTTTTAAAGTATTTCAAATGATGTTTTGAAATCATGTATGTGGATTAAGCTGTTTAAATTTCTTGTTGGCTGTCTGAATACCTTTGCTGTTGGTCATTTAATGTTAATTCTCATCTTTCTCTTTTATTGATCTATACTATTTATTTCTCACCTGTTATTAGGGGTGTTCATAGGTTAAGTTTAACTCATCTCACAGCCCAATATTTGATAGGGCTAATCTTGTGAACCCTAACCCATCCCCTTCTTTTCCCAATTAATGACAGCCCCCTGACTGGGTCATCTCAACAAATTAAGACATTATGCATAGCTAATTTTAAAGGTTGGGAATTAAAACTAATGGATCTTTTACAATATGTATTTTATTACATGATATCAAATATGAATATATATTAAAATGTTATGCAAAAGATATTAATTTAAGTCAAGAAATTTTATTATTTATCACTAATTGTCAAAATAATTATGTTTTAAAATGTGTGACACCTTGGGACAACTTGAAGCTTGACCCAAACCTGACCTGAAAATACATTGGGTCTAATTTCTAGAACATGAACCTGTCACAATTAGCTTTGTGCCAGTATGAGTTATCAGGACTGGATGGTTCTTGATCACCCGTACCTTTTATGTATGCATTCACAATTTTCTTGCATTCTGACTTAATATGTAAAACTCCAATGGTTTTGGTCTTTTTTGTACTCACAGGATAAAACTTGTTTCAACTAATTTGATCAATATTTTATATATGTTTTGACTGTATGTATTGATTTTGTGATCTTGTTATGATTATTATTATATCTGTTTTGATGGATCTACCATGTATACCACAATTACAGGGGTTTGACTGATATGAGATGCATAGTTTTTGTGGAAAGGGTAATTACAGCCATAGTCCTTCAGGCACTATTGAATGCCTTGATTCCAAAATACAATAGCTGGAAGACTAAATTCATTGCAGGAAACAATTTTGGATTGCAAAATCAATCAAGGAAAAAGCAAAATGAAATTGTGAAAGAATTTCGTATGGGATTGGTATGTTGCTTTTTTAAATAATCCTCTGTATTGTAATAATCAAATACAATTTCTTATTAAGGAATTATTTTGATATGAAGGTCAACATCATTGTTGCAACATCGATTCTTGAAGAGGGTTTAGATGTTCAAAATTGCAATGTGGTTATTAGATTTGACTCACCTCCCACAGTTTGCAGTTTCATACAGTCCCGAGGCCATGCCAGAATGCAAAATTCAGATTACATACTAATGGTTAAGTGGTAATTCTCTTTGTATATTTCTCTTCTCGGTATTAAGATTAGTCTAGCAATTAGACAAGTTCTAATTAGTATGCTGCGGAGAGACAAAATTACAGCATCAAAATTATGTGTTTTACTAGTTGAAATATATTTTCCCCAAACAACTTCCTTATTTTGTTCCCAAATAACAGTGGGGATTCAGTTAAACATTCTCGGCTAGAGAAATACCTTGCTAGTGGGGATATTATGAGGAAGGAGTCATTGCGTCATTCTTCCTTTCCATCCAATCCTTTTGAAAGTGATCAATTTCATGAGGAAGCTTATCGTGTTACAAGCACCGGAGCCATTGTCAATCTTAGTTCTAGCATCGGTTTGATATATTTGTATTGTTCACGGCTCCCTGCAGATGGGTTAGTTAGTTCATTGCTGCTCTTATTGCATGTTAAATTTTTTTCCTTCATTTTAATGTACCTTAGTTATGCTTTCTTGATCTAGTACGTTTTGCATAAATCCGGCTCTTTTGGTTTTTAATCCTGTTCTCCATTATTTATTCCATTCGGATTAAACTCTCAGGTACTTTAAACCAACTCCAAGGTGGGACAAAGAGACTGGAACATTGTATCTTCCCAAGAGCTGCCCTCTACATCCTATTCATGTACAAGGTGACCAAAAAGTCTTAAAGAATATTGCATGCCTTGAAGCATGCAAACAACTTCATAAGATTGGAGCTTTGACAGATAATCTTGTTCCTGATATTGTCGTAGAAGAGGCAGAGGTGGAGGAATTTGGTAACTTCATGCCTTCTATTCATTTCTCCTTCTGTTACTGCCTTTCATTCTAAACATTATTACCTGAAAATAAATTTCTGTTTATCTATGTAATTCTTTTATGTCTTAAACATTAATCTGGTTCTTACAGGGAATGAACCTTACAATGAGGAGCAACCAAGTTATGTACCCTTTGAATTGGTGAATTGCTTCACAAACAATTGCAACACAATCTACTATGGTTATTTAATGGAATTAAAAGAAGATGTTTGCCATCATACCTCTGTTCAAGACATTCTTCTTGCAGTGAGAATTGAGCTTGATCCAGAAATTGGATGCATGCAATTTGGCATGTGTTTTGACAGAGGTAGCTTGTCAGTAAACTTGAGATACAAAGGAATCATTAATCTTTCCCCAGATCAGGTCTGCTGTCTACTCCTTTAATTGTATGTGGCATATTTGCAAGTGCTAGGTAAAGTCAATGCAGTAATTGCTTGTTTCTTTTTGTTTTCCAGGTTCTTTTGTGCAAAAGATTTCAGGTTACTATCCTCAGAATTCTTGCAGATCGTAAGTTGGCAACTGCTTTAGAGAAACACATTTTTGAAGATGATCTTGAGATTGATTATCTTCTACTTCCAGCTACTGCTATAGAGCAAAAACCAGATGTTGATTGGTTATGTATTAATTCTGTAAATCCATCTAACATTAAGTGTGAGGATCATGCACCCAATATATGGGCCAAAAATGGTCTAGTTTGCACTTGCATGCTGAAAAATGCTTTGGTTTGTACTCCTCATAATGGTAATATTTATATCACCACTGGTATAATGGAATTGGATGGAAACTCGCCCCTGGAAGTAAGGGATGGTGAAGTTACTACATACAAGAAGCACTTTGAACGGGAGTACGTGATTGTTTATGGTTGATGTTTTTTCTCAGGCTAATTTATCTACTTGGGCGCGTTATTCTCATTTATCTTTTTCCAAATTTTAGGCATGGCATTCAATTGCATTTTGAACACCAACTGCTACTTAAAGCAAGAGACATTTTTCAAGTTAAAAATCACAGTCTCGGGTGCAGACAAGAGAAGGACAGAGGTTTACCCTTTAATTTTTCAATTTTGTTTCTTCTGTTGTTTAATCTTGGTGATAGGTGGAATCCTAAGAGGTTAATTGTGCTCATCAATCTTAAAATTAGGATTTCCTATAACCAATATTACTATGAATTGGACTTTTCTGAATGTATTCCTGCTACTGAATGCCCTGTGACTATATTATTGAAAGGAGGTTCGTTAGTGTGCTTATTTCTTCTGAACTGTTTTTTGGGATTGGAACTATTCAAATGACTTCTGCCCCTCCTTGGGTGAGTCACAGAACTTTGGTTTTCTCAGTTGTACAAATATGTATCAGCTTGCTTGTTAACGAGTGCAAAAGGTATAATCTTATTATGAATAGTATCTGTATTAGGTGTGACTGCTCCTATCTACTAGAGTCTTGTTAGCAGTTTCATGATGCCTAAATTTATTCTTTTTCAAATTATAGTTGTATCATGTACCAAAAAAGTAGCAGATATATTTAGAGTTATTTGTCTTCAAGCTCTACCAATATGTGATCCAATTTGAATCCAAACTTTATGTTTTACATTTTCAGAAGCAAGCAAGATCTTTGCTGAATTACCTCCTGAAATATGCTCTGTCATCCTTTCACCAATATCAGATAGTACCATTTATTCCTTTTCGTTTATTCCGTCAATAATGCATAGAATTGAGTCATTGCTGGGAGCTTCCAACTTCAAAAAGATGCATTTGGATCATTGTAGATGGAATGAGATTCCAACAACCAAGGTAGGGTGCTATTGTAATTCTGCAAAATCGCTTACCATTATGATCTAGACAAGTTTATATTTTCAAGGTTTTTTTTTTATTATTTTTTTTAGAATATAAAATTTTATATCTTTTTGTTAATTGACCTAATAGCCAAAAAAAGGTGTAGAAAAAACAGATTGTTTATTTTGTGTTTTTCCATAAATTTTAATTAAAATGTAATTACTTCTGAAAGAAAAATTGAGGTAGAAAGCAGGGCACTCTAGATAATGAGGGAAAAGAATTTCTTCTGCCCTCCTTTTACCCTCCATTATATCAGGCCTCAGCCGATAAACAAATGAAGAGATTGAGAAGAAACTTTTCAGTTTGGAACTTTCTAGGCTACCATCTTTTGGTTAAATTTGTCTTGGTGTTCTCTGAATGTATGGATTTTAATGATATTTGCACATATGGTATCTGCATTTTGCATTGTAGGTCTTGGAAGCAATTACTACAAAGAGATGCGAAGAGACCTTTCATTATGAGTCTCTACAAACTCTTGGAGATTCATTTTTAAAATATGCTACCGGTCAACAACTTTTTCAAACATATCAGAATCACCAAGAAGGTCTCCTTACTGTAAAGAGGGAAAAGATCACTTCTAATGCTGCCCTCTGTAAGTTTGGGTGCAGTTGCAGACTTCCGGTATTCTCTCTCTCTTTTTTATGCTATTGTTAATTTTTTTTTTTATAACAATTGTTGTTAATTTTTTATGCTCTACATCTATTATGATGCTGTCTTTTAGCATTTTTTATACGTACGCCACAATTTCATAAGATGTTTTATCTGTATTTTGGTTTAGAAGTACTATTTCTTCACATATATGGCTGATTTCTCAATCTGTAGCATTCTTCTTTTAAGTGGTATATAAGAAGAATATGATTTCTGATATAATGATTCAATCAATTTTGTAATTAGTTGATCCTGTTTTTCAAAATTTGAGAAAAGAATATAATTTTGAATCAATCGACTGATTCAACTGTTTAGCTGTTATCATATTTGAACAAGTTTTGTAATTTATTTGCTAGTTGAGCAGCGAAGATCAAATTGAAAAGTTTACACTATTTACCATGAGTAATGTGTTCTCTAAATTGTAATACTTATGCTATGAGGATTGGATTGTATTGCTTAGATATTATGTGACCCATTTTCAGCTGAATTACTGTGTTTTTAGAACTCTGCATTATTGTTTTGAACTGTACTTGATTTCAATTTGCTGATAGTGTTTTAATTATTTTTATTGAACCACTATTCTTTTGAGTTGCAGGGCTTCATACGAAATGCGCCTTTTAATCCTAAAACTTGGACCATTCCTGGTGATAAATCTGGAAGTTTAAAATTAGAAGAGTTGGCTTCCAAAGAGAGAAAAATATATGTTGGCGGAAAAAGAAAATTAAAACGGAAGATTGTTGCTGATATTGTTGGGGCACTAATTGGTGCTTTCCTTAGCACTGGTGGTGAAAAAGCTGCATTGTTGTTTATGGATTGGATTGGTATTAAAGTGAGTTTTAATATTATACCTACTGAGAGGAACTTTAATGTTAATCCAGAGAATCTGATAAATGTCAGCTTTCTAGAATCTCTATTAAAGTACTCATTCCGTGACGGTTCTCTTTTAGTGGAAGCTCTGACCCATGGTTCTTACATGCTGCCTGAAGTTCCTAGATGTTATCAGGTACTTACTGTTGTTATTATTTATCATATGGAAACAAGACATTAGCATGTATGTATCTATGAAAGGCAGAACTTTTTGTGACTTGTATTGACTAGTCTATCTTTTTTCAAGTCTTGATGGAACCCTTAAAATAGTACTTGTACTCATTCTTCTTCATGATCAATTAATGATGTTTTCCTCATATTTATGTTATTTGTGTTTCTCTTTTATCACAATTTGTGAATGATAAACTCCTTGCGCCACAGCGACTAGAATTTCTTGGAGATTCAGTATTGGATTATCTCATTACTATGCATATGTACGATAAATATCCTGGCTTGTCATCCGAGCAGTTAACTGACATGAGGGCAGCTTCTGTAAATAATGATTGTTATGCACGGTCTGCCCTTAAGGCTGGGTTGCAAAGACACATACTCCATGCCTCACTGGAACTACATAAGCATATTACTGCCACACTTAATGCTTTTGAAAAGTTATCTTCATCATCAACTTTCGGATGGGAGTTAGAGGCACCATTCCCCAAGGTTAGTTGTTGCAATTCGGTTGATAGGTTCATTTGGTTATCGTCAGAGTCTTGAGATAATGTTAATATATATTATTACTGTCTTCCATGTGGGAAAAAGCTCTTCTAAAGTGAGATTGTCTATATAAAGTGTAAAGTAAGGATGTAATCACTCTTAAATTTTAATAGATTAAGATCATGATGTTCTTTAAATTAAATCATGGGAGGATTTACTCTTATTTTGACACTTAAGAGACAAGTTCACTTTAAGGGAACTTTATCCTTGAGTATGCATAGCTAAATATCTCATTATTGTAGTGCATATAAACCTTTAGAGCAAACACCGCCTTTAAGCGATGGGAGGGAGCACAATCAGCATTTCTGATTTTTTTTTCAGTTTGAGCAATGCTATTTTATATGGGAAAGGTTATATTTACAAATTTTTTGTTTACAAACTACACTAAATATGACTGGTCATACTTCAATCAAGAGTGTATGACCGGTCATACTTAGTGTAATTTGTAAAAAAAGTTTGTAAGCGGATCATTCCTCATTTTATATTAGACTTCTCTAACAATAATACGTGCTAGTGCAACCTGAGTGGACTGGTATTTTTTATTATCAAAACTTATGCTTCTCCACTATCAAAGAACCTTGCAAACTTTATTCTTCGGTGGTCATTAAACAATGTGCAACTGCTTTGTCCCCGCTTTGGTCATTAGTTCTTTGACAGAATTTAAAGGTGTAATATGATTGTCAACTACAACTATAAACTGTTACAAGTCTCATGAGATTGTTCCTATTGTTGAAAGGTACTTGGAGACATTATAGAGTCTCTGGCTGGAGCAATTCTTGTTGATTCAGGATACAATAAGGAGGTTGTGTGGCAAAGCATAAGGCCTCTTTTGGAACCCCTTGTCACACCTTCAACATTGAAGGCGCACCCCGTGAAAGAGTTAACCGAAATTTGCCAAAAGAGAAATTATATTATGGAAAAACCTAAGGTGTCTTGCAGTGGTGGTGTTACAAATTATAGAATCGAGGTACAAGCTAATGGGGTCTTACACCAGTATGAGTATATTGGTTCTGCTGATAAGAAAACAGCCAAGAAGATAGCATGCATGGAAATTTTGAAGTCCTTGCAATAAACACATAGCCACTGATGTACGTGCCTTGTGTATATTTGAATCATTTGTTGGGAATTGTAAATGAGGCCTTATGAATAACTATATATAAATAGTATGCAAATATCATTATTTTCGTGAGCAGCTTTTGGGAACTAATGTGATTCTTAGTTACGCAAAGTGAGTGATCCCAGAAAAAGAGATGAAATATCTGTTATGACAAGGGAAAACATTAAAAAAAAAATTGTTTTAATATATATGTTTGCATGAGTTTCTTTGTAAGAGGATGAAAATGAAAAATAACTAATTTTCATTATGAATGTTAACAAAGTTAGTAATTTAATTTGTAAATCAAATAGGAGCATTTTCTCATTAAACCTGGGAAAGCAAATCGGAAGCTACAGGGGAAGGAATTGCATGCTTGTCTGAAATGACCAAAACTTCAAATGGATCGGTTGGCATGTCAATTGAAACCCTGGCTTCACTGTTATGCTATTACAAGTCCCACATTGATTGTTTATACAACTAATGTGGCATTTATAAGGTCTTGAACACTCTCACCCTTTAAGTTAGCTTTTGAGTTGGTGATTTCAAGATTCGGCTGGATTAAGGTGTCTTTGGGTATTGAATACCCTTTAAGTTAGTTTTTGAGTTGGTGATCTCAAGATTCGGCTGGATTAAGGTGTCTTTGGGTATTGAATACTGACAGGTGAGTGAAGTGTCTTTGGGTATTGAATACTGACAGGTGAGTGAAGCCGGTCCAAAGGAGAAAAGGGCTTTGTAATTCAAATTATCGAATACAATAGTTGATACACATTCACAAATTTAATGTAAAAATAAATAAGCTTAGTTGTGGTATCATTTTTGCATCCATGACATGTTGGTTTACAGGGCAAAAAATCTTCCCAACAGCTAAAAGTTTCATCATAAATTCACGATTAAAAAATTATGGAAAAATATATGAACTGTAAAGTATATATATTTTTTGTTAGATAAGAAAATGTTAAATCTTAGATACTGCTCTGTCGCCATATTACATTATCTATTTAATATTTAATTTACAACTTCAAAATGAGAAAATTCTTGACATAACACCTTGGTTACCATGTTTTCATTAGGTAATAAAATTTGTGTTACCATTAACCACGGATTAAAGCACCTTAAGACTTTCATAACTTATCTGTTAGAGAAGTATATAAATTATTGATGGCCTTCACTTAAGAGCTTAAGCTTTTGGGTTGAATCAGTTCTTTATACGGTATCAGAGCTTTCTTGACCACAAAGTCACGAGTTCGATCCTTACCGCACCCCACTTTTTAGTGGAATTAAAATAAGCACAAAGTAAAACAAAAAATTGGATCAGTGTAATATCCACACTTCAGGTCACGAGTTCGATCCTTACCGCACCCCACTTTTTAGTGGAATTAAAATAAGCACAAGGTAAAATAAAAAATTGGGTCTGTGTAATATCCACGCTTCAAGTCCAAACGGCTCTTGTGTGAGGAAATGTGTTAGAGAATAATATAAACATTACAAAAAAGGCCCTCACCCAACACCTTAGGCTTTGTTTGGGAGTTTAGAGGGGAAGGACAGGAAAGGGATGCAAGGGGGAGGGAGAGGAAGGAAGGGAAGGAAATTGAAGAGTATTCTCTTCCCTTGTTTGAAAGTTAAAAAAATGGTAAGGGAGAAAAATAGAGGGTTAATCAGATATTTTTACCATTTTACCTCATTTTTAAAATAAATATAATAATTATATTTTACAAATTAAATTAAACTTAAAATTTCTAACAAAATTATTTATGTACTTTTCACAATACTAAAAAAGATCATATTATCGACGAAATTTCTACGTTGTAAACGATGAAAATTTCATCACAAAATTATTTTTTCGTAATACTTTTCGTCGAAAAGCGACGAAATTTTTTCTCCGATAAAAATTTTCACAAAAATAAATTTTCTATCAAAATTTTCGACGAAATTTAGTTTTCGTCAAAAGTTTTGACAAAAAATGATTTCCTCCATCAAATGTTTTAAACGAATAAAGAATTCCGTAAAAATTTTGACAGAATGTTTTCCGTTCGAAATTTCGATGGAAATATGTTTTGACAAAAATTTCGACGGAAATTGTTTTGTCAAAAATTTTAAGGGAAATGTTTCATTCGAAACTTTCGACAAAATTTAGATTCTGTAAAGAATTTTGACAGAATTTTTTTCCGTCAAAATTTTTTATCGAAATATTTTTCGTCAAATTTTTTTACGGAAATATTTTCTGTCAAAATTTTTTAACAGAAATGTGTTCTGTTAAATTTTTTGATGAAAATGTGTTTTATCAAAAAACTTGACGGAAATATTTTCCGTCGAAATTTTTTGATAGAATTTTTTTTTGTCAAAAAGTTTAACTAAAATGTTTCTGTCGAAGACTTCCGACAAAATTTAAATTCTATAAGGAATTTTGATGAAATTTTTTTCCGTAAAATTTTTTCGATGGAAATGTGTTTTGTTGAAAATTTTGATGAAAATGTTGTCACAAATTTTGAAGGAAATATTTTTCGTCAAAAATTTTTACGGAAATTTTGATGAAAATGTTTTCCATAAAAAGTTTTGACGTAATTGTTTTACGTTGAAACTTTTCGATGGAAATGTGTTTCGTCAAAACTTTGGACGAAAATATTTTCATTGAAAATTTTGACGGAATTTAGATTCTATCAATAATTTTGACTGAATTTTTTCCTTAAAAAATTTATGTCAGTGATTATGGCAAAATCTGGTTCCGTCTCTAATTTCGTCTTTAGTTTTGACGAAACTTTTTTGACGTATATGATTTTCATCAAAAATTTCATCACTATTTTTTGACGAAATATTTTTCGTCGATAAATTCTGTCGGTATTTGAGATTTTTCTAGTAATGTCAAATTTAAAAATGATTCACATTATGTAGTTTTTACATTTTAATGTTAATGGTAGATAAGTAATTTTTAATATTTTTCCCCTCAAACCCCCCAAATTTGGAGAACTTAAATTTTAAGAAGAATGAGGGTTTTGGAGGGTTTAGTAAAAACCCCCAATTCCTTTCCCTCATTTTTTTTAACTCACAAACAAGGGAAGGGCTTCATAAAACCCTCTCTTCCCTTCACTTCCCCTCCAAAAATCATCTCCCAAACAGAGCCTAAAGTTTTGGGTTGAAGTGGTTCTTTACATGGTATAAGAGCCTCATATTCCGGGTTCGATCCTTACTGGCCCCCACTTTCTCTCATGAAATTTTTTAGCACAGGTAGGTGGGTCTGTGCATTATCCACTCTTCATGTCCAGTGAGCTCTTGTGTGAGGGAGCGTGTTAGAGAAATATATAAACCATTGACGGACCTTCACTTAATTAAGCTTTTGGCTGAGTTGGTTCTTTAAATTATCAATACCAGCTGAGAAATTCAAATACCTATGATGGATGAGATGTGTTTCACTATATCTAATTATGAAGTTTCAATGCTATTACAATAGGATATTTGTCTCCAATCTGAGTCCTGACTTTGTATTTTTCATTTTCAGAGGCAAGCTAGATCTTTGTTGAATTACCTCCCAAGCTGTGCTCTGTAATCCTGTCACCAATATCAGATAGTACCATTTATTCCTTCTCATTTATTCCATCAATCATGCATAGACTCGAGTCATTGCTTGAGCTTTCAACTTAAAAAAGATGCATTTGGATCATTGCATGCAAAATGAGATTCAAACAAAGGTAGGTTACTATTGCAGTGCTGCAAAATCATTTATCATTATAATCTAGATAAGTTTATATATATTTATATATATATATATATATATATATATATATATATATATATATATATATATATATATATATATATATATATTCAGAATAGATAATTATATGTTTTTACGTTGATTGTCATTAATAGCCAAAAAAGATATAGAAAAATCCATGGGGCAGCATGCAATAAAAAATACATTTTTTCTACATTTTTTTTTGGCTAGTAAGGACAATTGACAGAAAGATATAAAACTGTCTGTTATGGGAAAAAAAAATGAAAATATAAACTTGTTTAGATTATAATGACGGGGAAGGTTATATTTACAAACTTTTTGTTTATAAACTCTTACAAACTACACTAAGTATGACCGGTCATACTTAGTGTAATTTGTAAAAAAAAATTGTAAATGAATCATTCCCCTATAATGATAAGTAATTTTGCAGATCGGATTTAGTAGCCTAACTTGGTTGTTTAAGTCTATTCTGCATGCACTAATTTCAAATGCAACTTTTTTAAATTGAAAGCTTCAAGTAATGACTCAAGTCCATGCATGATCGACGAAATAAATGAGAAGTAATAAAGGATACTATATGATATTGGTGACAGGATCGTAGAGCACAATGCATAAGGTAATTTGACAATGATTGTGCTTGCTTCTGTAAAGTTAGGATTTAGATTGGATCACATATTGGTAGAGCTCAAACCTGCAAAAGTTTCATCATAAATTCATAATTAAAAATTGATGGAAAAAATTATACGAATTATAAAGTATATAGATATTTTTTTGTTAGGAAAAAGTTACATCTTAAGTACTGCTTTGTCACCTGATTACACTATCTTTTTAATATCTAATTTGTAGATTCAATTAAAGAACTAGATAAAGATTATATTATCATGCTTCAAATTTATGGTCCTCCGGCTTTGAGAAAAACATTAATCGGAACAAGAAGATAATCATAATTATAATTTTCGCACAAGCCAGAGGACTCACAAGAACAATAGCTAAACATCCTGCAATTTGTGCTGGCTCTCAATGTTTCTCACCAACTTGATTTTCTCTCATCTCTCAAATATTTTTTCCACCATCGTCCTATTTATAGGAAATCAATACAATATCAAATAATAAGAGATATTTGCAACATTAATTAAGTAATTATATAATATCAGTCCTAATATGAAATATAATCTTCTATCATAAATTCATCAATTATGAAATATCAATCCTAATAGAAAAATAATCTCTCAATAATTACAAAATATATTGTCTTAAATGTTCTATCAATGATATAAATATTCTATCAATGAACTTAAATTACTTCGTTTTGCATAATATGAGAGATGAAGGGCATGTTTGAAATGTGTTTTTAAAAACACTTTTTTTTATTATTTGGAAAAAAAATAAAATAAAATATGTTTAATAAAGCCTGTTTTGTAAAAACAATTCTAAAAGTTATAACTATTTTAGTTTTTAGAATCAAATTTAGAAATTATATCTGAATTATTTTTGTTTTATATTTTGATTTTTAACTTTCAAAACAAACAAAAAAACACAGAAAACACCTATTTTATTAACTATTCTACAAAATAGTTTTAAGAACAAAAAACTAACAACACAATCAAACTGACCCAAAATCTCACGTTATTTTGGATTTGATTGAGTGAGCTCAGTAAAAATGAAAGGAACGATAGATTTAATAATATGAGAAAAATAAGTGTCATTTTAAAGGACATAAAATTAGATCATTATATGAGAAAGATAGATACAAAGAGGTGAGATTTATATCTTTATTTTTTTATCTCTATTTTGCCAGTAAGACTCACACCTCTTTGTGTCTATCTCTCTTTTTAAAAAGATATAAGTTTATGTACTTTAAAAGGACACACACTTTATCTATAAAAAAGAAGGACACATACTTTTCCGTAATAATATTAGTATAAAGTGCACCAAAACTTTTTATAAATTTATATAAAAATACATTAAATAGAAATTATATAGTAAACGATCGACGAAATGAATTTTTATATAATTTTTAAATTTCAAATAGATTTGTAATTAATTTATTCATGAAATAGGAATTAATGAAACAACTAAAAAATATTGAAGTTTGAGTGTTTGAAGTAAAATAAAATAATTTGCAAATGTTTATGCTTGCCTTAACATTAAAAAAAACGAAAACAAAATCTCTTTTAAGTTATTAAAATAACAAAATGTTTTTCTTGAAACCTAATTCCATTAACGACAGTAATTTATTAGTCTAGCGTAACTCTTATGACACTAAGAACACAGATATAGCCTTTGGGAAAATATTGTATTTATTCGATATTCTAAAGGACTAATTTAGAACAAAAATTAATTAAACAACGAATATGAAAACTAAATTGAAAGTTAGAGGTTAAAGTATGTTTTCGTTGAAATAATCTTATTTAAAAATTTAGAAAAGTTATTAAAATATAATTAAGATTGAGTAAAAAAATATTTTAAAAAGATAAGTATTGTAACATCTCCCGGCAAAGTGTGTTGGTGGGTCGAGTTAGCGTCGTGTCAAGTCTGACCCGCAAATCAAATTGTCATATCGTATATAACATGTTTTTGTTCGTATGTCAAAAATTAAAATCCGGACACGACCCGCCACATATGACGGGTCACACGGGTTGACTCATAAAAATTTAAAATTTGATTTTTTTCTAAAAAAATTATAAAAAAGGGGAAAATTGTATAAAAAACGTTCGTTGACCAGTGACCTGCAATTGAGTATGTCAAAATCATCAAAATTTTAACCTATTTTTTTTCATTTTTTTGATAAAATAAAATTGTGGGTTGACACGCGAGTCAACCCATGACACGATACGATATTAATTCATGTCATTTACCTCAATTCACGCACGATCCGTATGGATCGATACAACTCGTATTTTGATGTATTGTGTCACACGACCTGTGGGTCGTGACACATTTTGCCATTATTTTGAATTTATTAATGTTATGCATAAGTTATTCAAAAACAGTGAACATTAATCATACGAAAATATGATTATTATCTTTAGACTAGCTAAATCGGTTTCAAAAATATAAGTCAGATTCTTCTTTTTATTTATTTAAATGTAGTTCCAAAATACATTTGTATTAAACCACTAGGATTGATTGGTTTAGTGGCGAAGAATTTAGATAATTTATATTAGATTATGTGTTCAGTTCCCACCATTATATAAAAAAAAATACATTTGTATTTATTACAATCGGTGCTAACATATGTAAAATTAAATATAATCAAAATCGAAACGTAGTATTATATAGAATGTTTCCATATAATTCAAATCAAAGCACATTCACTAGATATAAATTTTATGTAAGCACCCAAGTGTGGTGGCTCAGTTGGTAGCATGGGGACTGAGTGGTAGGAGAGGACCTCGGTTCGAATCTCACCAACACCATCTGGGGAGGGGCATAAGTACCGTAATCCTGAATTCGCACCCGAACTCTGGATTAGTCCCATAGGTGACTCAAAGAGTCGAACCCGTGGGAATACCAGGAGGTTCTGATTCGCCTCAAAGAAGTAATTATGATCAGTTACAAAAAAAAAAAATTTATGTAAGCAGTAACAAACATTAGTAGATAAAGTTAATTTAAAAAAAAAATTGTGGCGTTGTCAGCCATATCTTTGTATAAAAAAATATATTCCATGACTCTAATCAAATAGGAAATGTATAACAATACATTAATAATACTTTTACCCAAACTAATTGGGGTTGGTGGTAGTTAAACTCAAATGAAAAAAATTGAGGAAAAAAAGAAAGGATAAAAAAATTAAAAGTATATATAAATGACCCTGGAAATTAAAAAAAGCAATGAACAGTTAAATGAAAAAATAAAATAAAATAAAGTAAAACTAAAGATAAATAAGAGAAAAATACATGATAGAAAAAAGAGATTAAATAAATAAATAAAATAAAAAATAAAGAGGAAAAAAAAGAAGAAAGAAAAATGAGAGGTAAAGAAAGAAATACAAGGAGATATAGAAAAAAAGGAGCATATAGAATATAGGCAGAAAAACAGTTCTAATCCTCCACAGTGCTAATTGTTTTTTCTCCAATTCTTCCTCATACACATCATCCGTCAATTTATATATCTCACTCCATTAAGTCTTATTTTACTACTTTCTCCAAAGTAAGTTTCGGTCGTGCTCTTTCCCTCTTTGTGTCAATCTCTTGATAACAAACTGTTGTTCTTATGGGAGCATTTAACGGTCTTCGCCCCAAACTACCTCAATCTATATTCTCTCATCTTTTCATCAATCAGTGCTGCTCCTACTTTTCTTCGAATATCTTCATTTCTTATATTATCCATTTTCGCATGACCACATATCCACATTGACATCCTCAATTTTGTTACTCTTATTTTATGCTCGTGTTGCCTATGTGTTGGCAACATTCTGCTCCATATAACATTTCAGGTCTATACCGATGCACTAAGTCATTTAATTCATCCACTCTACTCTAATTCTATTATATACATCATCATCGATCTTTCTACCTTTTTGCAAAATTGAACGTAGATATCTGAAAGTATTTTTCTTGAATATCTCCTGTCCAAGCAAATGCACATAATCCTAATCTCCATCTCTTGCTAGAACAAACTCACACTTCATATTCTTAGTTTTGCTCTGACTTAGAGTAAATCTTTTAGACTCCAATGTAATTCTCCACAATTTTAATTTTCTGTTAACACCATCATTGATCTCATCAATAAGCACACTATCATCTGCAAACAATATACACCATGACACTTCATCCTGGATATATTTTCTTAGTTCATCCATAGCTAGAGTAAACAAATAAGGACTCACTACACAAACCATGATAGGAAAATAACTTGATGTTCCATTACAAATTTTCACACATGTAGTAGCATCATCATACACATCCTTGATTGGTTTTACATACTTTGATGATATTTTTTTCTTCTCAAAAACCCATCATAGAACCTTTCTTGGAACCATATCATATATCTTCTCAAGATCTATAAACACCATACTAAGTCTTTCTTCTTTTCTCGATATCTTTCTATTAATTGTCATATCAATAAAATGGCCTCCACGGTACATCTTTCCAGCATAAATCCAAATTGATTTACAGATATCTTGGTCTCTCTTCTTACACGATGTTCAATAACTTTCTCCAACAATTTCATAGTATGACTTATAAGCTTAATGCCTCTATAGTTAGAATAATTCTTAATATCTTCTGTAAAACCCCTAATTTTCAACAATTTTTAGAAAAGAGATAGGATCCTTTGACACCAATGTCAAATTTGAAGTTTGACACCTCATTTGAGAGCCATTAGATGAAAAAAGATCAATAGTGTCACATGCTTACGTATCAGAGTCGTTGATTTTTTGATCTAATGGCTCTCAGATGAGGTGTCAAATTTCAAATTTGACACTGGTGTCAAAGGATCCTACCTCTTTAAAAATTATTCTTATAATAGCATAATTGCCAAAAATCATATCAATCATTTATTAAGACCATATACCTATTGCAAAACTAAATTAAAGCCAATTTGAGAAAAATGTTACCGCCGCACTTGTAACACGAACAAGTGCATGGCTAAATTTATCATAATTTCATAGCAAAATATATTCATCATAATATTAAAACTTCAATTTGTAAAGCCAAAGTCTTAGGTTTATCTTAAAATATGTCTTGTACATTTATTAAATATCAAGCATAAAATTATAATATTTAGGACTAACTTGAAATGTCTGAGCGTTATCCTGACTACCCACTGCTAGCCCCAATCTTCACAAGTCGCAACCTGCTTCACTGAGGGTTTGCTCCCCGAAGGATCATTGCAGGACACAATCATAAAAATAAATAATCAGCAAAAGCTGGTAATCTCAATTCAAAATACAATAAATATAATTATAACTCAAATAATCATCATAATCAACTCAAACATCAATCTAAGTATGTCATTCCATTATTAATCTTATTTAGTTCATTTAGTGAGAATATTGTTGGGAAAATTCGGGTCCCTCAAACTCGGCTAAGCAGCCTTTGTGCGGAAGTCAATCAACAAGATCCTGATCTCGGATCTCGGCAATACCTCTGCCTGAATTTCACCAGGTCAGGCAGCGCAGCGGAAAAAAACAAAACGAAAAACAGGAGAGAGAGAAGAAGAACACTACCAGATTTAACGTGGGAAAACCTTCTTCAATGAAGAAGTAAAAACCCACGGGATCTAGTCCAGATCAAAAAATCCACTATGAAAATAATGGTTACAAAGAATTAAAATACATCAATGTGGTGGTTAACACAACCTCTCCAACAATGGTGATAATCGAACTACCCTAGAGAGTTTCACTCAAACTCTCTCTAGAGATCTCTCAAATGCAAAGCATAAAGTTTTGCTCAAACAATCAAATAATTTTTCTCTCAAATTTGTTCTCTCAATCTGACCTAGCCTCCACCCACAACTAATGAGTATATATAGAGGAGCTGGAAATTAGGGTTAGGGTTTTTAGGAAACCCCTCAAATGGGCTTGGGCTTAGCATTGAAGGAGGAAACCCAACAAATCTCCCCCTCCGACTTCAATGCGTTGGCTTCAGCATCAACCCGGCTCCTTCACAGCAGTCTTCAAATTTTCTTGCTGGAACCGGCTTTGTCATCATGTCGGACCAATTTTGGTCAGTGTGCACCTTGACGAGTTTGAGCTCACCACCTTCCACCACATCCCGGATCCAGTGATACCTCACATCAATATGCTTAGTGCGGGAGTGATAGGTTGAATTCTTCGCAAGATGGATTGCGCTTTGATTGTCACAACCCAGCTCGTACTTGTCTTGATCATGGCCGAGTTCCATGAGGAACTTCTTCATCCACAACATCTCTTTGTTTGCCTCAGTAACGGCAATGTACTCAGCCTCAGTTGTAGATAGTGCAACACATTTCTGAAGTCTTGATTGCCAGGAGACAGCTCCCCCGGCAAATCTCATCAAATATCATGTAGTCGACTTCCTCGAGTCGGCGTCTCCCCCTAAATCAGAATCCGAGTAGCCTTGCAACTCGGCTTTGCCTTCTCCAAATCGGAGACATAAGTCAGTCGTACCTCGGAGGTACTTAAAGATCCACTTCACTGCTTCCCAGTGCTCTTTGCCAGGGTTTGACAAATACCGGCTTACCATTCCAACAGCATACACCAAGTCGGGTCTAGTGCAAACCATTGCATACATCAAGCTTCCGACAACGGATTGGTACAGGACCTTCATCATCTCATCTTTGTCTTCATCAGATCTCGGACATTGCTTCTGGTTCAGCTTTATGTGTCCGGCTAGGGGGGGTGCTCACTGTTTTGGCTGTCCATGCTGAATCTCTTCAGAATCTTCTCAATATATTTCTCTTGACTCAGCCACAGTAGCTTCTTCTGTCTATCTCGGATGATCTTGATTCCGAGAATCTGCTTTGCAGGGTCGAGGTCCTTCATTGCGAAGGACGAGCTCAACGCCTTTTTCAGGGAAGCTATCCTCGATTTGTCTTTCCCTACAATAAGCATGTCGTCAACATATAACAACAATATCAGAAAATCTCCGGCCTCATACCTCTTCACAAATACGCAGTGGTCGGCTTCAGTCTTTTCAAACTTATGATTAATCAAGAATGATTCAAATTTCTTGTACCACTGCTGAGGTGCTTGCTTCAAGCCATAAAGGCTCTTTTTCAATCGACATACCAAGTCTTGGTCTGGAGCTTGGAATCCTTCAGGTTGCTCCATATATATTTCTTTTTCTATGTCACCGTGAAGAAATGCCGTCTTCACGTCCATTTGTTCTACCTCGAGGTCCATCGAGGCCGCTATGGCTAACACGGTTCGGACCGAGGTCATTTTCACCACATGAGAAAAAATCTCCTCAAAATCAACTCATTTCTTCTGATTGCAGCCTTTCACTACAATCCGGGCTTTGTATCTCGGCTTTTGCCCGTTCTCTTCATTCTTAATCTTGTAGACCCGTTTATTTTTCAGAGCTCGTCTTCCTTAAGGCAACTCGGTCAGCTCATAAGTCTGATTCTCGTGCAGAGACTTCATCTCGTCTTGCATTGCCTTTTCCCATTCTTCTTTTTCTGAGCTCGTCACAGCCTCATCATAACTCTGAGGCTCACCGTCTTCAGAAACAACGGTGTATTCATCAGATGGGTATCTCGTAGAGGGTTTTCTTTCTCGAGTTGGATATCTCGGCTGTTCTTCAGCTTGAGGACCCGGTTCATCATTCTCATTCCGGATCTCATCATCAACTCGGACCTCAATGACTTGGTCATCTTCAGCTTGTTGCTGATCATCATTTTCTTCATTTTCTTGATTTTCTCCCCCTGCTTCAGCTCGGACATGAGGGATGGGTTCTTCACGTCTGACAGTAACCTGGACTTTGGGCTTCGAGATGTCATGAATGTTCTCATGCTCATGAAAGATCACATATCGACTTCTCACGATCTTCTTATTGATTGGATCCCAAAGTCGGAACCTGAACTCACATCTCGGCGAACCAAGATAGATGCATTCTTTTGTCTTTGCATCAAGTTTAGCCCTTTCATCTTTAGGGATATGCACGAAAGCTCGACATCCAAACACCTTCAATTGATTATAGGCCGCTTTTCGACCTGTCCAGACTTCTTCTGGAATTTCTCCTTCAAGTGGCCGTGATGGTGAGATCTTGATCAAGTCAACAGCTGTTTTGACGGCTTCTCCCCAGAATGATTTCGGCAATCCGACATTGGATAACATGCTTCGGACCTTCTCTTCAATAGTCCTGTTCATCCTCTCAGCCAGTCCATTCAACTGTGGAGTCTTGGGGGGCGTCTTCTCAAGTCGAATCCTGGTCGCTCTGCAGTATGCATCAAATGGGCCGCAATACTCACCACCATTATCAGATCGGACCACATTCAATTTCTTGCCAGTCTCCCTTTCAACCATTGCATGGAATTCTTTAAAGGATTGGAGTACCTGGTCTTTAGATTTCAACAGATATACCCACACTTTACGGGAATGGTCATCAATAAATGAAACAAAGTACTGAGCTCCTCCAAGGGATCTTTCCGACATGGAGCAAACATCAGTATGGACGAGGTCAAGAATATACCTGCGTCGTCTTGGTTGATCCGGTCTCACAAAAGAAACTCGGTGCTGCTTTCCAACTAGGCAATGCGTACAACTCTCCAACACTTGGCCTTTCAACCCGGTTAATAATCCTTTCTTGTTCAGGATCTGGAGCCCTTTCTCGCTCATGTGGCCTAGGCGCTTGTGCCATAGCTCCAAGCTAGGTTCATCTTGGACAGAATTGGCTTCTCCGCCATTGATCTTTCCTTGCATCACGTACAAGGAGCCTTCCTTCTTACCTCGGGCCACGACCAAGTTTCCCTTGGTCAGCTTCCATCTAACACTACTGAAGTAGTTTACTAACCCGGCATCATCAAGTTTGCCTACCGAGATTAGGTTCAAACGCATGTCAGGTACATGCCTTACATCTTTCAAAACAAGTCGGCATCCGACATCCGTGGTCAGAGTTACATCACCGACACCAACAATCTTGCTAGTCACTTGATTTCCCATCTTCACGACTCCAAAATCACCACCTCGATAAGAGGAGAAAAAACCTTTGTGTGGAGTAACGTGGAAGGAGGCACCAGAGTCAACAATCCAGGTGCAGTCATCATAAGCAACATTCAAATAATTATCCTCACCAAGGAGGAATATCTCGACATCCGGGTCGGCAGCCACCGCAGTGGTGCTCTTGTCTTCCCTCTTCTTGGGAATAATCTGATCCGGCTTCACAGAGCCGTTCTTCTCATCATTCTGCAGGGTCCAGCAGTCTGGCTTCTTATGGCCTGTCTTTCCACAGTAAAAGCACTTCAACTCATATTTCGGTTTTGACCAACCTCTGGACTTTTCTCGTCTGTCACGACCTCTACCTCGGCTTTTGCTTCTACCGCGGGAGTCAGATTTCCCTTTGTTCTCAGCAACGTTGGCCTCAGACGTACTCGAAGTACCTCGTTCTCTTCTCCTGGATTCTTCGCCCAGGAGGCTGTCTGTCACAACATCCATTTTCAATTTTCCATCTGGAGTCGAGTTATTCAGGGTCACCACCAGAGTATCCCAGCTTTCTGGCAGCGAGCTCAACAACAGCAATGCCTTTCATCAATTTTCATATCAGCCTTTGACAGCTGATTCACAATACCTTTGTAGGTGTTCAGGTGTTCAATCATGCTCATGTCGTCCTTGTATTTAAGCTTAACAAGTCGGCGAACCAGGTGTGCTTTGTTCCTGTGAGTCTTCTTCTGAATCATGGACTCTAGCTTCGTCCATAACTCATACGCGTTCGTGAATTCAGACACGTGCTCAAAAAGGCTTTTATCAATATATTTCCTGATCGTGGCTACCGCCTTCCGACTCAGGATCTCCCACTCCTTATCAGTTTTGCCTGCCGGTCTCTCATCAAGGATAATGGGCTCATACAGATCTTTGCAGTAGAGATGATCTTCCATCATCGGTCTCCAATAAGTGAAGTTGTCTGCGGTTAACTTGAACATATCTCCATCATGAGTTATGCCACGGGTCTCCATCTCGTCTCCCTCATAACCCGTCGAACTCGGGCTCTGATACCACTGTTGGGAAAACTCGGTTCCCTCAAACTCGGCTAAGCAGCCTTTGTGCGGAAGTCAATCAACAAGATCCTGATCTAGGATCTCGGCAATACCTCTGCCTAAATTTCACCAGGTCAGGCAGCGCAGCGAAAAAAAACAAAACGAAAAACAGGAGAGAGAGAAGAAGAACACAACTAGATTTAACGTGGGAAAACCTTCTTCAATGAAGAAGTAAAAATCCACGGGACCTAGTCCAGATCAAAAAATCCACTATGAAAATAATGGTTACAAAGAATCAAAATACACCAATGTGGTGGTTAACACAACCTCTCCAACAATGGTGATAATCAAACTACCCTAGAGATGTTTCACTCAAACTCTCTCTAGAGATCTCTCAAATGCAAAGCATAAAGTTTTGCTCAAACAATCAAATAATTTTTCTCTCAAATTTGTTCTCTCAATCTGACCTAGCCTCCACCCACAACTAATGAGTATATATAGAGGAGGTGGAAATTAGGGTTAGGGTTTTTAGGAAACCCCTCAAATGGGCTTGAGCTTAGCATTGAAGGAGGAAACCCAACAAATATAACCATGGTAGACCCGAGAAACCCTGCAGCCAGCCTACCTATGTGACTCAGGAAACCCTATTGCCAGCCACATATAATCAAATTTGGCCATCATCAAAAAATCAAACCCTAGTGTGCACATCTCTCACCAAAGTTGCTACTAGTACCCCGCCAAGCCCTGCTGACATGTACCACTTTGGGAAGAACGGAAAACATCATTTTCACATCATATAACATATGCTCATCACTTTCAGGAGGTATCATCCCAAAAACTATCTTCCCACTATTATCTTATCACAATCACACACAATGAGAAAAATTCAATATTGTCACAAATCACATTTTTGAAAAATTTCCTTAAAGAGTATCATAATTTTCACATCAATTACTCAAGAGCATAATAACTTTCACATTAATTATCCATGAGTATCATAATTTTCACATCAATTACCCAACATTTATCAAAAGAAAGATCCGCATCACACATAATCAATTATCCAATCATCTTGTCAAAGATAAAATTCATACCACACATTATCAATTATCCATCATCTCCATCTATTGTGATTAAGGAAATAGGCTCATACCCAAAAATAATTATATGATTTTTTAAAGGTTAAAATTAAACCCAACAAAAGGTATACACTATTATTATTATTATTATTACTATTATTTTTCTTAGGTTATTACATCTCCCTTATTTTTATAAATAGGCACAAACATATTTTTCCTCCATACATCAGACATCTTATTTGTTTGGGGAATCTCATTGAAAAGATTTGTCAACCAACTGATTGCCACATCCCCCAAGCCTTTATACATTTCAAAGAGACATCAGCAGGTCCAATATCAACCTAGATTTCATATTCTTTAATGCCTCTTTAACTTCATATGCTTTGACTCAACGCACAAACCTTCTGTTCAAATCATTATGAGTGTAATGCAAATCAACATATCTTTTATCACTATCCTGATTTAAAAGCTTGTTAAATTAGTTCATCCACATTTCTTTAACTTATGTATCTTTTACCATTTTTTTTATTTTCATCCTTGATGCATGTGTAACAAGATAAATTGTAATATCATAAGATTTTGAAACTTGTCAGACTAATCACACATATCATATCCGTACCAATATTTTTTCATAAGCATGGGATTTTCCTTTTCAATATAACAGAGCTCTATAATATATGCTAATGCATTCCTATTACATTAGAGAGTAGATAAAAGTATTCAATTAATGTAAATATATGTAATTATGTTTGTTGTAATAGTTAGAAGTGGTTATAAGGTAGTTACAATATTAGTGGTTGGTTAGCTCCCACTTGGATAAGCAAGTTCCATCAATATATAGCATTCACATGTAACGCAATCACATTCAAGAAATAAGAATCTTCACTTATCATCAATTTTCTTTATATTTTAGGGTTCATCCCTATCATTTGATGTTTTCATTGTTGAACAATATCTTCATCTCTCCCATAAAAATTGCAGGAGTTTGCTAATGATCTTGCTTCCACCAGAGTAGAAATGAATCAACTTTTTAACACCATCAAGCAGCAACTTTAGCTACTATTTGCACAACTGGAGAAGAGGCTAGTGCAAAGCATGGATAGCTTCTTTCTTAGGAACCAAGTTTATGCCTATTTTATCCCCACTAGCAATGTTTCTCTACCCACTTATTCCATGAATGTCCAACAAAAGATCATCAAAGAGGTGGAGCATGAGTCCAATGACATGAACTTTGTAGAAAATGCATCTTCATATAAAACTGGTGAATAAAGATCATATGTATTGTAATCACATTCAATACATAAGAATCTTGAGTTCTCTTTAGTTTTCTCTATGTTACGGGGTTCACCCTTAACAATATCCTTCCTTAACCTATATTAGGAACCCAATTCAAAGATAATAGGAATCTATTACATCAACCATGCCAAGATGTGGACTCCCAATGGATCCCATCAATTTTAGTTAGAGAAATTATCAATAGTTCATAATATTTCGTCCAAACCATAAGTTTGGAACTCTAGCAAGTCATTTAGGATATAATAAAATTAAAAATATACTGCATAGTTATGAAGAATGTGAAAAGATATAAATCAGTTATATATAATATCCTTTTGATTATTAAGTGAGGAACGTTAATTATGCTGTTTGAACTTTAATTATACACGTATATTTTAAAGAAGACTCAGAATATAAGTCTTACTAAAATTGACTTCATTTAAATGTGAAAGTACAAATCATTAAACCAACATAGGGTCTTAACTCACTCTTACAAAATACAAATGCTACAACCAAAAATATAATTATGGTCTAATACAAATTTTCGTAATTGAATAAAAATGTAGACTTTATTGGATAATACTTCTACCCTGAACACACATAACATCTACTTTAAACTCTCTCCTTCACATATGAAAATATACACTTAGTGAGATATTTTGTTTAAGTGAAGATAACAATTAAAATTATTTTCACAAAAATAACGTGTTTTTAGCCATATAACTTAGTATGTAAAAATATTTCATGATTTTAATGGAATAATGTTGACATCATAATATTTTAAAATAATCTAATATCACAAATATATATAATATTTTCGGCCAAGATATTTTCTTAAGCATGAATTTTTCCATTTGTCAGAGTTTTGTAATTTGCAAGGGTGCACCCTTCCTTATTTTGTCTAAGAAATTTGTTTTTTGACTCAAGAAACCTAGTTTTTTGACCATGGATATATTCAAACTCCTACAATAAGAGTCTTAGCACCATTTATAGTTTAATTATAAATCAATTCAAAATTCAAAATTCTAAAAATAAATATAACAATAACTACTTTTAAAAATAAATAAATAAAAAAATATAATTAAATTATTCAAAACACAACCCAATTTTTATATATCAAATTATGCCAAATTTGTTACTTTTCTTTTTTTTTTCTCTAAATAAATCACAATCATATTTACTAGTTCATTTGAATTTGGATTTGATTATAATTTGTTAAATTCTAATTTTTTTTAAGCATACCAGCATGCTTAACGAATCATAATTCTATTTGATGCCAAACTTTGGTAATATTCCCTACTTGAATCCAATTAGGGTTGGCAAAACGGGCCAACCCAACCCGCATTCAACCCGAAAAAAAGAGACGAGTTAGGGTTGACTCGAAAAAAAACGAGCCAGAAAATCCAACCCGACCCGACCCGAGTGGGGTTAGGGTTGACTCGCGGGTTGGCTAAAAAATATGGCTCGTGGGTTGGCTTGAAAAAATAGCTCGCGAGTTGGCTCAAATATTGACTCGCGGGTTGGCTCATTTTTAGCCTTTTTAAATGACCCTGTAGTATTAATGCACCAGCTATGTGACTTCCATTAGCTTAAACAAAGGGTTACAAAATGAGAAATAAAAGCAAAATATTTTAGTTTCAAATTTTCTTCACAACAAATTTGCATCAACATCTAGAAACAATCAGAACCACTTGCTACCAAGTGGGTAAGATATTTGAACCAAACAGAGCCAGCACAGCCTAACAATATAAAAATGGGTGAGAAGCTTAGGGACTTAAGTTTAGAGAAGGAAGAAAAATGATGACAACATGTGTGACTTTTGTCCATTTTTGTATATTATATTTTGTATTTCTTTATATAAAAAAAAAACTCAACCCGCGAGCTGGCTCGTTTGACCGGCGAGTTGGCTCGTTTTTTCACGGGTTGAAACGAGCCGGGTTGGCTCGGGTTGATAGCTCATTTTTGCCAACCCAACCCGGCTCATTTTGGGCGGGTTACGAGCCAACCTGACGGGTTAGCTTGTTTTTGCCAACCCTAAATCCAGTGCTCAAATTGGATATTTGAATATAGGAAAAATTTCATTTTCACCATCCACTATGATTTTATAATTTATCACTTGACCTATTATGATTATAAACTTGTCACTTAGATTTATTGTACTCAAATAATTTATCATTTAATCTTCTGTGATTTAAATTTTTACTTACACTCTTTGTGGTTACAAAAGTATATTACTTAGACCTCTTGTGGTCTTAAAAATATAAAAGTATTTACTTTTTCTAAATTTTATTTATATAATTTAATATTGTCGAATAAAATCTAATAAAATTAATAATTAAATATTAAATCAAAAAATATTTCAAGTTATTTATTTTGAAATTAATTTTTCAATTATCTTATTTTTTTATTTCTTTTAAAAATATATTTAAAAATTAAAAAAAATATTATTTAAGATAAATTAAATATATATTATCGATGTATTAAAAAAATGTATTATCAAAATAAGATATTTACTTTATTTAAATAATTTTATAATGATATTAGGTAAATTATAGATAAAATAAAATAATATTTTATTTGAATTTATTTTCATGATAAAAATAAGTGAATTTTTTAAAAATTTATTTTTATTTATTTGCCTTAAATGTAGTAGATGAGGATATAAATAAAAAAGAGAAAAATAAAAAAATTATATGTATAAAAATATAAGGATATAAGTGATATTATTTATAAACACTTATATTAATAATTAAAATTAATTTAAATTTAAATAAATAATTTACATTTTGCATACATAATTTTAATTTATAATATGATAATAGTAAAAGATAAAAGTTGAGAAAATAAAAAATAAAAAATGTATATATAAGACCTCAAGGGTATAAGTGATATATTTTTATAATCACAATAAGTATAAATAAAAATTTAAAACTACATGAGATTAAATGATGAATCATAAAATCATGATGGATGAAAATGAAGTTTTCCCTTGAATATATCCTAAAAATTAAATTGATGTTGTGATTGTTATAAGCACACGCTCTAAACAACGCACAGAACGAAGTATGTGCATTGTAATAATTACATTCTTTTACAATTAATATGAAAATAGAAATAGGGGCTTATTGTGCAAAAGCCGAAGAGATAATTCAAAATATTTCACTCAAAATTTGAAGAGGATATGGAAAATAAAAATGCGATAGGGAAATTGGCTAAGACCAAATGTATACTATCATATTAATTAATAGAATATATATATACACACACAAAAATAGTGTTTTTTCCAAAAGTTATTAGGAGATAGCCGCTATCTAATGAAATAAAAGGGTTATATAAAAAAATAAAAATAAAAATAAAAGGGAGAATGTGCATTTACTCTCCATTTCGATTTTCTTCTCATTCCTTGAAAGTTGAAATCATAGAGGAACAAGATTTTTAATGCTAATTTTTCTGTGTATTTCCTCACTGATTCGTTATATACATAATATCGAGGATAGAAATTGTAATCCGTTGTAGTTTCTGTTTTGGCTATAGTGCCCTAGGAACATCCCGGGCGCTGACGAGGGCGGCGAGTGATCGCCGGTGCGAAAGGGCATGGACAAGGAGCGGCTCTTGGCAGGCTTCTAGGGACGGGGGTACATGAATGAATCGAATCCACACCCGAAAGAGAGGGATTCCAGAGACTGTGCTGGTATGAGACGGTATAGTTGGGAATGGCTTATAAGAATTAATTGGTACTACCTATACTAACAACATGCATCTGCTTTTCGGTAGCCCAGAACGGAAGAACTCCACAGTTAAGCGTGCTTGACTTGGAGCAATTCTGGGATGGGTGACCTCCTGGGAAGTTTTCTCAGGAAGTGTGCGAGTGAGAAAAAAGCACACTGAAAAGTCTCGTGTTAGTATGTGGGGATAGTCGTTGATTCTTGAAGCGGCCGGACGTTACAGATGCAAAAATAAAAAGAAAGACATTTTGAATAGTTGAACAACTTTTGGTTCATAATTTTTTAAAGTATTTCTGGTTTCTGCTGTTGTTGTAGATGAGAAAAATTATAGCAAATATATTTACACTAGGATACGAAACTGGATCTTAAAATAATAATAAAAAAATTCCAAAATATAGATCCGAATCTGGATCTGATTGTGAAAATAAATGTCATTGTAAATTTTTTGATATGCAACAATAGAGCTATTAAACCCTTTTTTAAATCATTTCAAAAATAAATGGTCATTTAGTTTAAGTCAATTTGGACTATCTAGAATCATCGGTAGTTATGTTAAAGTGAAGGTGGCGTAGGGTGGGACCAAGTGCCAATTATGATATTCTAACGCTTCATTTATGAAACTGGTTTTGCGGTGCAATCAGATCAAATTTGCTCGCTAAACTTAGGGAACTAGTGATATGTAAAGCGCTTTAATGACATTTATTTCCATTTACTTTTTGTTATGGGAGTTCAAAATAATGTATTGTTGAGTAGATATTTAAAATAAATAATCCTTCATTCAAAATTTGAAGGTAAAAGTGCTTAGAACTTTAGTAAAATATTATTTTAATGTTCTATTCATTTTCAACACCCAAGGGTCTGGTAAGGGTTTCTGAGTCTTATGACGCACAAAAGATTCCTCGCACGTGATAGCTAAAGCATACACGTTAGCAAAAATATTTTTTTATTAATGATCTTTCAATTTTTATATAATATTATTTTATTTTTAATTAATATGAATTCCACACAAGACGTGCTTATAATATCAGAATTTTTTTTTCCTATTACATGAATAAATTGAAACCCATGTTATATTTACTTTAATTTTTCTTTTTCGAGGTAGGATATTCATATTATCATTTTTTTAACTACAACCTCATTATCACTTTAATCACCATTGAATTTAAAAGTTATTTTCCTTTTTTCTTCTCTTTATTTAAATTTTCTTTTAATCTAATGATAATTAAAGTGATAGTGTATAATAATAAAAAAAATGGTAATATAGATATTCTCCCTCTTCTTTTCCAATGTAAAGGTTAATTGAAAAAGATAAGTAATAATTTATCTCATTTTTTAAAAGAATTTTTTTTTTTTCAGAAATTTTTTCTATACCATATTAATATAAAGTAAGTGACTTTACTAATTTTTTTGTATAACAGTACTCATTCACTTTTAACATGAGTGTGAGAAAAAAATAATTCGAGAGATTATTTGGGCTTATAAAAAAAGTAATTTTTATTTTTTCCTTATTTTAGAAGTGTTTTTAATAAAAGTCAAAGTTATTTATATTTTTATAAAAATATTTAACTTTTGACTTTTGCTTTTTTTCAGAAGTTAAAACTTTTAACTTCTGGAAAAAGTAAGTTTTTGATTTTTTTTTATAATTTCTACTTTTTTTAAAAACAAATATCCAAATGAATTATTAACGAGAAGTATTTTTTTTAAAAAAAAAAATAACTTTTTAAAAAAAAAACTCATCTAAACGAACTCAAAAAAATAGCTTAAAAAAAAAAAAAACTTATCTAAACGGACTCTAAATCTTCTCATCTAATTTTTCGTTTTACCGCCCCTACCTTTTTCGTAGGGCAATTTGTTCAAACACTGTATAAAAGCAATACTCATTGACGCAGAGTGCATACATACATAAATACTCCCATTCCCATCCCAAGATATAGAAAAAATTGCATCCCTGCACAGTGCACAGTACACAGTACAAGTGATTCAAATTCAAATTACAAGCTCGCGATTTAAAAGGTACTTTTTACTTTTGTTTTAACAAAATTATACTGTAACAGGAAAAAGAGTCAGTGGAGTGTGTACTATACTACATTACACTTACACACATCATCATGCTGAGGCCTGAGGCTAAAAAACAAAAGTGACAGCAAAAGTGTCAAGAAATCTTGACTTTCTCAATCCTTCACTCCTAAGTTTTGACTCCTTAAAGAGCAAGTATTATTATTATTATTATTCAATTCTTCTTCTGGGTTTTTTATTTTTTTCATCTTCCTTAGGGTAATTTTATCTTTCTGGAAGTTGAATTCAGATATATCAAAGAATCCATGGAAGAAGCCCTCACAATGGCTATAGATGCTGATCAGCAACAGATTACCCCTGACACTCTTCCATTTGCAAGAAGGTGAGTTTTTATTTATGATCTGAAATTAACCCTCCTTTGTTGTGTTAAGTTGCATGCGTTGTTGTGTTGTTCTTTCTCATTGATGTTGGGTTGATTTTTTTAATGTAGCTATCAACTTGAAGCATTGGACAAAGCAATCCGTGAAAATACTATAGTGTACTTGGAGACTGGTTCGGGGAAAACTTTGATAGCGATAATGCTTCTTCGTAGTTATGCTTATTATCTGCGGAAGCCTTCTTCTTTCATTGCAGTGTTCTTAGTTCCCAAAGTTGTCTTGGTCAAACAAGTGTGTACTTTTTGAGATTTTGCTTATCTTGAATGCGCTGATTTTCAAATTATGTAATTGATTTATTGTGCTTTTTCCCGTATATGTCTTTTCCTTCTTTGTTATTTACTTGTGAAATTTTAGCAAGCTGAAGCCTTACAAATGCACACGGATTTAAGAGTGGGCATGTATTGGGGAGAGATGGGTGTTGACTTCTGGAATGGTACTATATGGCAACAAGAAACAGATAAACACGAGGTGATCTTTTTTTGTATTTGTATCAGAACTAAATGATGCCCTTGTTATTTATAAGAATCTGCTTTAGGTAACCATAATCTATATGTTTGTGTTATGTGTGGCATTCCTGTTTTTTTCCCAGTTGGGTGATTGTTGTTTTCAGTTTCTAAACTTTATATGTTTGTATTATATTTTACCCCTCTTTGCATCCCCCACACCCTTCCAAAAGAACAAGAAATAGAACATTTTATTCATTGATTTTATTGATGGACTCAAAGTCTTTCTATATTACACAAGCATATAACAATTATTGGTTTAGTTGAAAATACCCAAGAAAAAAATTGAAAAAAAAAAACCAGTTCAAAGTTGAGTGCCCTCAAAGGAAAAGAGATTAGGGGAAAATCTCTTTCTTACCTCTATTCTGTGTCACCTTCCCATTGTTCCCTTTGGAATTTATTGCCATGTTGTCTCGTAGTTGTTTATTTTTTGGCATTTTCCTTTTTATTTGTAATTTTCTTTCCGGGTTAAAGCTTCTAGTTTACTTATAGATGGTTTCTAGCTTCAACCTTTGTGCTCAAATAAAATGGAAAAGAAACAATCACTTTCTGTTTTCTAATATTCAGTTGACCTGAATGTGGCATGCATCATTTGTTACTATTAGCACGACGCTTCTGAAATTTATCTTTCTATGCTGCATCGATAATATGTAGTTACTGTCAGTAATGCTTTTGAATGTATAGGTGCTTGTCATGACTCCTGCAATATTGCTTATGAGCTTGAGGCATGGCTTTCTCAAACTGGAAATGATAAAGGTTTTAATATTGGACGAATGCCATCATGCTAGGGGTAAAGACCCTTACGCTTGCATCATGGCTGTAAGTGTTGCACCCTTTCCACGGTTTTCTTTAAGCTTCCGTGTCTTTCAATTTCTTACTTTTTTTACTACAATAATATATATGAGTTGTATTATTTCCTCATTACTATGTGGTAATTTCCCTTCTTATTAAATTTTTTTTTTTTGGGGAAATGGGGGTAATACATCAAGGTCCAAAGACCTGGGATAGGGGCAAAATGGAGAACTGAACCCTCTACCATCAGGCTAGTCTTTAAATACTGGGTGGGGTGCCATTTGAGCTGCGGCTTATTGGCAACATTAAAATGTTTTGTTTCTTGTAAGTTTGTAAGAAGGCCATCCATATATGGGTCCTCTATTAGATAAGCAATAAAACAGTTCTTGTAAGAAGTTTGTTACAGTCTCGTATGTAGCATGCACTTATCCCCAGAAAAAAAACTAATGAAAAAGAGTTTTAGCTCCATTCATAAACTTGGTTGCAATACCTTATCACATAAAAGGCAGTCAACTTATGGTGACAATAAGCAAATGCATTTTCCAGAGCTAATATGAAAAGGGACTTGATGTTGACCATGGATTACATGAATGTAATAAGGTGGTGTATAGTACTGATGCATGCCTTATGAAAATTTATTGTACCATTGACCATCTTGCATCATTGAATGAGATTAAAATTTTAATTGGCGATATTGTTCCGTAGTATCTTGTTATTTCTAGTTATGTTTTATTTTGTTAGAGTTGTAATTGTTTGTGTTTGAGGACAATTACTATCATGTAGTAAGCTCTGATGTCCTTTCTATGCATCATCTACATCATGTATTGTGTTAAAAATATAATATAATATAAAATATAAAACCATTCACGTGTCTTCGCTTAGTGTTAGAGAATAATATAAACCATTAAAAAGAATTTCACCCAACACCTTAAGGTTTTGGGTTGAATTGGTTCTTTACTCTTAGCTACTTAAGCTTTTGGGAAAGTTGGTTGCGTGACAGTGTTAGACTATTAGGGCCTCTATAACTAAGTGATTTAGGGTTGGATCCTTCCCTTCCCATCTAATGAATATTGTGGTATTTCTTAGCACAGGGTTGGTGGGTCTATACATTTGTCCACCCTTCAATTCCAATTGAGTCTTGCGTGATGTGGTGTTAGAAATATAATATAATATAAAATATAAAACTATTCAAGTGTCTTCACATAACAGCTTAAGCTTTTGAGAGTATTGGTTCATGACATATAGTAAGCTGTCGTATCCTTTTCGTGTTGTGCTATTAGTTGTTACTTTTACTAGATTTGTTACTTTTATTAGATTTGATTACATGCAGGAGTTCTATCATCCCAAATTAAAATCTGGTATCTCTGACCTCCCTCGAATTTTTGGGATGACTGCATCTCCAGTTAAGTCAAAAGGTATACAAGCCTAGAGAAAGTTTCTATTTATCTCTTTGCATTGCTAGTTTTTTTCCTACTTTATTTGGTGCTGTCAATTATTCTCTGATGTTGAATTTACTTTTTCTTCTCTATTATTATTTGATCCAGTTGGAAATTCTGAAGGGACCTTGTCCAAAGAAATTCAGAAACTAACCACTCTATTGCATTCAAAGGTTGCTTTTTATTTTCTCCCCCGTTTTTCTTCCTTTCTTCTTTCTATCATGTTATTGTGTTCCGTGGCAATATGTAACCTCCTTATCTTCTTGGTATAAATGTATAAGCTTTATTGATTTGAAATTTACCATACGTAGATACATTAGAAACTATTGATAGGGTCGATGCTATGAACGTTAACATGCCCAGATGTATGGGAACTTATCCCTTTTCTAGAAAGTTTTTATTTGAGAGTGTGGTTCGAATAATTTATTCTTATGTGACTAATATCTTTTGTATTGAAGGGAAATTTAGTATTACCATTTGGTCTTTTAAAGCATTATTTATTTGACGTAATGTTTTGAATTGAAGGTATATACTTGTGTAAGTGAAGCTGTAATTGCAGAGTTCATACCAATCTCGACCCCTATATTCAAGTTTTATAAGGATAGCGGGATTCACTTTATGTTATTTGAAGAATTAGCAGTTAAGCTCAAGATGTTAAAAGAGCAGGTGTGTACATTTAAGGAGATCAATTTTTTGTGTATGCCCTGAAACAGTTAGGAAAATAAAAAATTCTGATGTACTCATTTATTAGTCAGAATCACTTTCTTCTCTGTTTGAGCTACTCTACAAATTCTGCATTTTTTTATCACGTCTTAGTTGATTATTTCCTTGAGGTTATTGACAATGGATATTCTGTTCCTCAGCATGAACTCTCCCTCAGTTCAGATTTCACAGAATTAGCTGCTGAGTCTGCACGCAAAAGAATAACAAAGATTTTTTCTGGTTTAATATTTTGCTTGGATGAGCTTGGTATTTGGTTGGCTTTGAAGGTTCTTTCCCTTCTCCTGCGGTGATTTCATGGCTTTGATGTATATTCATGTTTGCATAATTGACATCAATTGTTTGTTTGTGCGACAGGCTGCAGAGTCCTTATCTTCCAATGAAATTGAATCATTTTCATGGGGTAAATCTGGTGATAAAGTTGTTAAAAAATTTAGCTTGGCTACTGTGCGGACACTGACATCTTACATGCCATCTGGTAATCGCTCTACATTTATTGAGAGAATCAGTGAAAATTTCTAAATAAATCCTTTTTTTTTTTGCATTCTTTAATAAATGTTTTAAAAATGTTTTCCTATTCAGGTTGTCAGTGGTCTATTGGTGACAACATTAAATCTGATGTGGATATGGGGCTGTTAACCTCCAAAGTTTGTTGTCTTATTGACTCTCTACTTCAGTACAGGTTATCATTATTGATATGTTTCTTTCATAATATTTCAAATGTGATTTTGAAATCATGTATGTGGTTTATATCATGGATGCGTCTGACCTCTTGGCTTTCCTTTTCCCTATTTGACTGTATAAGGTTCTTATTGGATGTGTGCATACCTTTATGGTTGGTCATTTAAAGTTAACTCTCATCTTTCTCCTTTATTAATCAATACTATTTATTCCTCACCTCTGTTTAGGGGTGTTCATAGGATGAGTTTAACTTGACTCAGATCCCAATACTTTCTAGGGCTAATGTTGTGGAGCTGGACCCAGCCTGATCATGTCCCAACTAATGATTGGGACAGGACCATGTTGAGTCTACAAATTAGGACATTACGAATAGCAAATTTTAAAGGTGGGGAACTAAAACTAATAGACGATTTATAATATGTTTTAAAATAAATCATATCAAATACAAATATATATTAACATATTATGCAAAGGTATTAAATTTAAGTTGGGAAATTTTACTATTTATCACTAATTGTCATAATAATTATCAGTTTTAAAATGCGAGACATATTAGGAAACTTTAAGCTTGTCCTGAACCTGACCTGAAAATACATTGGGTCTAATTTCTAGAACCTGAACGTGTCCCCATTAACTTTGGGATGGAATAAGTTATTTGGTAGGGATGGGTCTTCAATACCTCCTACCTTTGGTTGATGCCTTCACAGTGATCTTGCATTCTGACATTATATGTGAAAGTCCAATTGTTGTTTTCTTCTTTTCTAAAATGAATAAAATTTATTTCAACTAATCGATCAAAAATTTATGTGTGTTTTGATTGTATGTATTGATTTTTGGGAAAAGTTCACCAATGCCCCTGTGGTTTGCTTCAGAATCACCTATGCCCCTGTAGTTTTTTTTTTTTATCACATATGCCCCTGTGCTTTGTAAAAAATAAAAAACCACAGGGGCATATGTGATAAAAAACATACCCTTTTGCAAACCACAAGGGCATATGTGATAGAAAAAAAACCACAGGGGCATATGTGATAGAAAAAAAACCACAGGGGCATAGGTAATTCTGAAACAAACCACAGGGGCATTGGTGAACTTTTCCCTTGATTTTTTTATGTTATTATGATTATTATTAAATCTATTTTGATGGATCTACTATGTATACCACAATTACAGGGGTTTGACTGACATGAGATGCATAGTTTTTGTGGAAAGGGTCCTTACAGCCATTGTTCTTCAGGCTCTATTGAATGCCTTGCTTCCAAAATACAATGATTGGAAGACTAAATTCATTGCAGGATACAATTTTGGATTGCAAAATCAATCAAGGAATAGGCAAAATGAAATTGTGGAAGAATTTCGTGTGGGATTGGTTTGTCCCTTTCTTAAATAATCCACTGTATTGTAATAAATAAACAGTTTCTTATTAAGGAAATATTTTGATATGCAGGTCAACATCATTGTAGCAACTTCGATTCTTGAAGAGGGTTTAGATGTTCAAAATTGCAATTTGGTCATTAGATTTGACCCATCTCCCACGGTGTGTAGTTTCATACAGTCGCGAGGCCGTGCCAGAATGCAAAATTCAGATTACATATTAATGGTTAAGAGGTAATTTCTTTTTGTGTTAAACTTAGACAAGTGCTAATTAGCATGCTGCAGAGAGACAAAATTATAGCATCAAATTTATGCGTTCTACAAGTTGAAATATATTTTGCCCAATTGACTTCCTTATTTTGTTCTGAAATTACAGTGGGGATTCAGTTACACGTTCTCGACTAGAGAAATTCCTTGCTAGTGGGGATATTATGAGGAAGGAGTCCTTGCACCATTCTTCCCTTCCGGGTGATCCTTTTGAAAGTGATGAATTTAATGAGGAAGCTTATCGCGTTCCAAGCACTGGAGCCATTGCCAATCTTAGTTCTAGCATTGGTTTGATATACTTGTATTGCTCACGGCTCCCTGCAGATGGGTTAGTTAGTTCATTGCTGCTCTTATTGCATGTTAAATTTTCTTCCTTCATTTTAATGAACCTAAGTTATGCTTTCTTGATGCTATTGCATTTTGCATCAATCTGGCTCTTTTGGTTTGATTTTTACCTGTTCCCCAATCTCAATTATTCATTCCGTTGGATGAAACTCTCAGGTACTTTAAACCAACTCCAAGGTGGGACAAAGTGTCTGGGACATTATATCTTCCCAAGAGCTGCCCGCTACAGCCTATTACTGTACAAGGTGACAAAAAAGTCTTAAAGAATATTGCATGCCTTGAAGCATGCAAACAACTTCATAAAATTGGAGCTTTGACGGATAATCTTGTTCCTGATATTGTCGTTGAAGAGAAAGAGGTGGAGGAATTTGGTAACTTCTCTATTCATTTCTCCTTCTTTTTCTGTCTTTTATTCTAAATATTATTACTTTTAAGCAAATGCTTATCCATATATTTCTTTGATGGCTTCAAAATCAATCTAATTCTTTCAGGGGATGAACCTTACAATGAGGAGCAACCAAGTTATATACCATTTGAATTGGTGAATAGCTTGACAAACAATAGTAATGCAATCTACTATTGTTATTTAATGGAGTTAAAACAAAATTTTAGCTATCATTCCTCTGTTCAAGACATTTTTCTTGCAGTGAGAAGTGAGCTTGATCCAGAAATTGGATGCATGCAATTTGATATGTGTTTTGACAGAGGTAGCTTGTCAGTAAACTTGAGATACAAAGGAACCATTAGTCTTTCCCCAGATCAGGTATGCTGTCGAGTACTCCTTTAATTGTATGTGGCATGCAAGTGTTAGGAAAAGTCAATGCAGTTATTGTTTGTTTGTTCTTATTTTTCAGGTTCTTTTGTGTAAAAGATTTCAGGTTACCATCCTTAGAATTCTTGTAGACAATAACATGGATAAGTTGGCAACTGCTGTGCCTGTAGACAAATACTGTGATCTTGAGATTGATTATCTTCTGCTTCCAGCGAGAAGACAAGTTGTTGATTGGTTATGTATTTCTTCTGTAAATCCATCTAATTTCACATGCGATTATCATGCACGCAATATATCGACAAAAAATGGTCCTGTTTGTACTTGCGTACTGAAAAATGCTTTGGTTTGTACTCCTCACAATGGTAATGTTTATATCACCACTGATATAATGAATTTGCATGGAAACTCGCTTCTAGAACTAAGGCATGGTGAACTTACTACATACAAGAAGTACTTTGAAAAGAAGTAAGTAATTGTTTGTGGTTGATATTTATTCTTAGGCTCGTTCATCTACTAGGGCATATTCTTATTATCTATCTTTTTCTAAATTTCAGGCATGGTATTCAATTGCAATTTGAACATCAACTGCTACTTAAAGCAAGACACATGTTTCAAGTTAAAAATTACTGTAACGGGTGCAGACAAGCGAATGATAGAGGTTTAATCATTAATTTTCCAAGTTGTTTCTTTTGTTGCTTACTCTTGGTGATAGGTGGGATCCTAGGAGGTTGATTATACCCATGAATCAAAATTTAGGTTTGCTATATAACCAATATTAATATGAATTGGAATTTTCTGAATGTATTCCTGCTGTTGGATGCCCTCTGATTATTATTGAAAGGAAATCAGATCCATTATTGTTCTTATTTCTTCTGAACTGTCTTTTGGGTTTGGAACTATTAAAATGGCCTTTGCCCTCCTCGTGTGAAGCACAGAACTTTTGTTTTTAAGGTTGTTACCTCTGTATTAGCTTGCTTGTTTCCGGGTGCTAAAGTTATAATCAACTTATGAAAATGATTTGTATTAGTTGTGACTGCTTCTATAAACTAGAATTTGGTTAGCAGTTTATGTTGCCTGAATTTAATCTTTTTGAAATTATAGTTGTACTTACTATGTGCCAAAAAGGTTGCTGCTATATTTAGTGCCATTTGTCTCCAAGCTCTACCAAAATGTGATCAATCTGAACCCTAACTTTCTATTTTTCATTTTCAGAGGCAAGCAACATCTTTGTTGAATTACCTCCGGAACTGTGCTATATAATTATGTCACCATTATCGGATAGTACCATTTATTCCTTCTCATTTATTCCATCAATCATGCATAGACTTGAGTCTTTGCTTGGAGCTTTCAATCTAAAAAAGATGCATTTGGATCGTTCCATGCAAAATGAGATTCAAACAACAAAGGTAGGCTGCCTCATCATTAAGATGCAGTTAAGTTTTTTTTTTCAGGAGAGACAATTTTATATCTTTCTGTTATCTATCCTTAATAGCCAAAAAAAGATGGAGAAACAATTGTGTTTTACTGTATGCTTCCCTAATTTATTAATATAGAAGTATTTCTGAAAGAAAAGTTCAGGTAGAAAACTGGGCATCTGGAAATAAAGAAAAAGTATTCCTTATGCCCTCCTTTTACCCTCTTTTGCCTCAGTCGTCAGCCAATACACAATGAAAGATTGAGAAGAAACATGTCAGCGTTGAACTTTCTGTGATGCCATTTTTGGATTAATTTGTCTTGGTGTCTTCTGAGTGTGTGGATTTTTTTTTTTTCAACAGTTGTGTTCTTGAAATATTTTAAAGATTTTTTCTCAGATGGCATATGCATTTTGCATTGTAGGTCTTGGAAGCAATTACTACAAAGAAATGCAAAGAGACCTTTCATTATGAGTCTTTAGAGACTCTTGGTGATTCTTTTTTAAAATATGTCATCAGTCAACAACTTTTTAAAATATATCAAAATCACCATGAAGGTCTCCTTAGTCTGAAGAGGGAAAAAATAATTTCTAATGCTGCCCTCAGTAAGTTCGGGTGCAGTTGTGGACTTCCGGTACTCTCTCTCTCCCCCCCCCCCCCCCCCCCCCCTTTTTGTTACTGTTAATTTGTATGCTCTGCATCTATTATGTTGCTGTGTGTCATCATTTTCCATATCTACGCCAAGATTTCATTGGATGTTTAATCTGTATTCTGGTTTAGAAGTACTATTTCTTCACATACGTGGTTGATTTCTCAATCTGTAGCATTGAGCATTCTTCTTTTAAATGGTGTATAAGAAGAATATGATTTCTGATATAATGACAAAAAGTAATAAACAGTGGTTCAACCAGTTGATGCTTCTTTTTGAAGTTTGATAAAGATTATAATTTTGAATCAGTTGACCGATTAGAACTGTTCGGCTGATTGTCATATGTGTACAAATTTTTTGAATCAAATTGAGAAGTTTACACTTGTAAAGAACTAATTCAACCCAAAAGCTTAAGCTGTTGGGTGAGGCTATATTAATGATTTTATATATCTCAACACGCCCCCTCACACGAGAACCCATTAGACTTGAAGGGTGGACGATGCACAGACCCACCTACCTGTGCGAACAAAGAAATACCACTTGAAAGAAAGTGGGGGGCGGCGAGGATCGAACCCGGGACACGAGGCTCTGATACCATGTAAAGAACCAATTCAACCCAAAAGCTTAAGCTGTTGGGTGAGGCTATATTAATAATTTTATATATCTCAACAACACTCTTTACTACGAGTAATATGTCTTCTAAATTGTAATACTTATGCCATGAGGTTTGGATTGTATTGCTTCCTATTCCGTGAATCCATTCTTAGCTGAATTGTTGAGTTCCTAGAATTCTGCGTTATCATGTTGAAACTGTACTTGGTTTCTATTTGCTGAAAATGTTTTAATTATTTTTTATTGAACTACTATTCTTTTGAGTTGCAGGGCTTCATACGAAATGCGCCTTTTAATCCAAAAACTTGGATCATTCCTGGTGATAAATCTGGAAGTTTTAAATTAGAAGAGTTGGCTTCCAAAGAGACAAAAATTTATGTTGGGGAAAAAAGAAAATTAAAACAGAAGATTGTTGCTGATGTTGTTGAGGCGCTAATTGGTGCTTTCCTTAGCACTGGTGGTGAAAAAGCTGCATTGTTGTTTATGGATTGGATTGGTATTAAAGTGATTTTTAATATTATACCTACTGAGAGGCACTTTAATGTTAATCCGAAGAATCTGGTAAATGTCAGCTTTCTAGAATCTCTGTTAAAGTACTCATTCCGTGACGGTTCTCTTTTAGTGGAAGCACTGACCCATGGTTCTTACATGCTGCCTGAAGTTCCTAGATGTTATCAGGTACTTAATGTTGTTATTATTCATCATATGGAATCCACAAATTAGCATGTATGTATGTATCTATGAAAGGCAAAACTTTCGGTGACTCGTATTGACTAGCCTATCTTTTTTCAAGTCTTGACGGAACCCATAAAATAGTAATTGTACACATTCTTCTTCATGATCAATTAATTATGTTTTCCTTATATTCTAGTATTTTGTGTTTCTCTTTTATCACAATTTGTGATGATAAACTCCTTGCTCTGCAGCGACTAGAATTTCTTGGAGACTCAGTTTTGGATTATCTCATTACGGTGCATTTGTTCTATAAATATCCGGGCTTGACACCTGGGCAGTTAACTGACATGAGGGCAGCTTCTGTGAATAATGATTGTTATGCATGGTCTGCCATTAAGGCTGGGTTGCACAAACACGTACTCCATGCCTCGCAGGAACTACATAAGCATATTACTGTCACACTTAACCATTTTGAAAAGTTTTCTTTGTCATCAACTTTTGGATGGGAGTCTGAGGCATCATTTCCCAAGGTTAGTTTTTGCAATTTGGTTGATGGGTTCATTTGGTTTTTATCAAAGGGGTGTTTCTCTATGGGGGAAATGCTAATCTATATCATTGTTGTTTGTAAAGTATACAATTATGGGATAATGCTAATCTATATCATTACTGTCATAGTGGTGTTTTCACTTGGAAAAAGCTAATCTATACTATTGTTGTTTGTAAAGTGTACAAGTAAGGGTGGATTCACTCTTAAATTTTAGTGGATTAAGATTATGTACTACAAATTAAGTCAAGGGTGAATACACCCTTACTTTGGCACTTTGCAGATAATTCACTTTAAATTAGCTTTATCGCTGAGTATGTATAACTAAGGATCTCATTATTGTAGTGGATAAACATTAGAGCAAACACCGCCTTTAAGCGATGGGAGGGAACACAATCTACATTTCTGATTTTATTTTTTTATTTTTTTTATTTTTTTTGAGCAATGCTATTTGGTGTGGAAGTCTTTGTTCAAAAACTGTTATAAATGCCTAATAATATCCATTCATGATTTTTTGATACAACGGTGGCACTAAGGTTTGAATCAATGACCTCATGCAAATTACTCATATCCCTCACTATTAGACCAATCTTATTGATTTAACCATTCATGTTTTTTAGAGGAAAAAAAAGTTAAAAAGTAAACGGGTAACTGAAAAAAGGCAATAAATTCTTTACTTTTTTCAATTGGTAAGTTGTTTCATGAAAATCCATTTGTACAATTTAGCACTTTTTGTTTAGTTTTAGGGGCAGCACTGTTCTGGTTTTCAATTCCATATTTCTTGCAATCTTTGAGCCCTCACTTCTCTATCTTAAGGAGTAATTAGTTAGTACACTTAGTTTAGTACATCATTTCGAGAAATAGTAACCCATTTCATTGTTTTTGTGTTTGTTGAATTTGAATGTTAAAGGAGAAATTAGTTAGTACACTAGTGTATTACACCATTTTCAGAAATAGTAAATCGTTTCCTTGTTTTCAATGCCCACGTGCTGTGTTTTTTGAATTTGGATCTACTAGCTTTAAAAGCAAAGGAAAGGTAAATATTTATGGATATGGTGCAATAGTCAGCGATAAATAGGGTATACTGAATTATATCTTTGCAAAGAGGATCTTTGTTCTATGTCCTGATGTAAGTTGGGTTGATTGCTCAAATTTTTAATGGGAAAATTCAAAAAATTGAGCTCCTGATGAAAATATGAACAAGGAACGAGATATGGTGATTGTGAATAAATGTGGCGCTCTTTTCTTCTTTGTAAATATTGTGTGGAATTTTCATTTTGGTATTTTTCTTACTTTTTATTGTGGAATTGGTTAATAGTCAAGCAGGGTGGTGCAACCTGAGCGGACTGTTAATTTTGATCAAAATCTTATGCTTCTCCTATGTTAAAGAACCTTGTAAACATTATTCGACTGTCATATGTTTAAACAGCGTGTAACTGCTTTATCACCTCATTAGAGTCATTAGTTCTTTTTATTTTATTTTATTTTTTGGTAATAGAGTCATTAGTTCTTTGACAGAAGTTATAGATGCAATATAATGGTCAACTACGACGTATAAACTGTTACAAGTCTCATAAGATTGTTCCCATTGTTGACAGGTACTCGGAGACATTATAGAGTCTCTGGCTGGGGCAATTTTTGTTGATTCAGGATACAATAAGGAGGTTGTGTGGCAAAGCATAAAGCCTCTTTTGGAACCCCTTGTCACACCTTCAACCTTGAAGGCCCACCCAGTCAAAGAGCTAACCGAACTATGCCAAAAAAAGAATTATATTATGGAAAAACCTAAGGTGTCTTGCAGTGATGGTGTTACAACTTATAGAATCGAGGTACAAGCTAACGGGGTCTTACACAAGTATGAGTATAGTGGTTCTGCTGATAAGAAAACAGCTAAGAAGATAGCCTGCAAAGAAATTTTGAAGTCCTTGCGGTAAACACAATGTAAGTGTCTATGTGCTGGGTATGTGAATCATGTGTTGGGAATTGTATGTTTATATGTGAATCATTTGTTGGGAATTGTAAACGAGACTATGTAAATAACTATATATAAATGGAATGCTGATAAGTCCATGATATGTGACTTGGAACATGGGTTTAATGTTAAAATGAAAATGAAAAGAATATTTTGTGTATAAGATAAACTCCAAAATTGCATAAAAAATGAATGATTCTGATTGTAAGTGCTAATGGGCTGGTATTTGTATTTTTCAGGCCCAATTACTGACTTTCCGGCCCAATTACTGATTTTGTCCAAGCAAAGAATAGAAAGAAAAAAGAACAAAGAATTGGGCTGGAACCTTTACAACATAAATCAAAAGAGCCTAGAGCAAAAAAGAAAAAGAAAAGAATAAAGGAAAAAAAGAAAGAATGGGCCGATCCTTTGAGAAGGCTGATCAGAAGCCCAACTTGAAGAAAAGCAAAGCAAAGAAGGAAAGAAAAAAAAGAGAGACTCAGAAATGCAAAAAAACCAAAAGAGGCAAAACGTGCAAACCTTAACACCTACCGTGTGCACAAAATCTCTACCATCTAATCCTTATCCCACACCATCCCTCTTGACTAATCTTTCTACAATCGAACCCCCAAGCTAGACCGTCCCTTGTTTGCGGTCGAAAACCATCAAACCTTAGCCTCACCCACGGTTCATTGAGAACCAAACCAACCCACACTTGCAAAGAGACAAAATCCTAGCTGTCATCGGTATGAAGGACGAGCATGTGTGGAGCGGATTAAGGGTGCTGATCTCTTGGTGAGGCACATGAAAAGGAAGACTAATCAAGTTATGAAAAGAGAGAGACACGTGGATTCTGATCTAAGGGCTCATGTCGCTGCTGCTTGCAAGTAGTAGAAGATATAAAGAAGCTATGGGTAAAAGCTTGAGGAGGCGGCTTCTTCCTCTTTTTCATTTCTCTTTTTCCATTTTTTCTTTTACGCTTCTGGTACTGTAAATAGATGTTATTTTGTTTTGATTAGAACCTGTCAGTACAGTACCAAGACTATTCTGGTGAATAGGACTCGAATTGTGTTTTACGTTTTCTGCAATTTATTTTTCCTTTAATTTTCGTTTCATTTGTTGTTTGTATGCTCATCAACCTGTGGTGATGAGCTAATTTTTCTAGAGTTCGGTTGAAAGAGTACCCGGAACTCATTTGTTATTAGTTGTTGTTTTAATGTTTAAAGGTTAATTTCCAGTTTGTTTACTGTGTGTTTTTCATTCTGAGTTATTATGTGATGACCACACATAGGCTACTCCTAGTGATGTGAGATTATTGAGAAATAACTCACACTAGACCTCACTGTAAGCACATGGAAAGTTGAAAGATTTCTCTCAATGGGTATAGCTCCAAGGATGAAGTTACCCCCATGTAACTTAAGGAAATGGTGCTTCAAGGTCTTGTAATAACAGATACACAGGGATGTGTCATCTGTTATTTATGGTAAAAAAACTGTTGTTGGGAAACAATTGTTATATTCATATTTTTGTTAAACTGGGACTGTTGAAGAAAAGCAACATTTATTTTTCTGTCAAAGCAACTTAATAGCAAATGAGGGAAGGGGAAATTGATACCCAATTTGTTCTCAAACTCAGTTTTTAAATCAATTTTTGTCACTTGGTATTTTTGTCAAACCACAAGTTAAAGCTTCTGTTTTAAAACTTTAAGAGAAAATCATAATTTTTTTTTCAAGTCTTCCATTTAATTAATTTTCTAGTCAATACTATTTGAAAAAGAAAGTCCTCTCAAAAAAAAAAATATATATATTTTCCTTGCATTTAGTTTAGAATAGCAGTAGCATTTAATTTTATTTCATTTTATTTTTGGTTCTGATTAGTAATTACAATTTTATTCAAAGTAAAAAAAAAATGCCAAAGATCCTTGTGGGAACGATAACTCGGACTCACAAAAGTCTTATATTACTTGTTGTCGCGTATACTTGCGCGCTTACTTGCATAACTATTAGCAAGGCAACAAATGCCAACATATACTATTGAGTAAGAAAACACGAGTTAATTTTCTTTTGTATTTTTTCTCTGGGGTATTCTGATAGTGAAATTTAAAGGAAAATTTGAAAAGTAGGAATATTTAAAAAAAAAAAAAAGAATTATAAATTATTTATTAAAATAAAGGACAATAAATAAGAGATATGTAAAATGTTACGCGATATGTTTCTCATAATATTTCTGAACATTTTGAAAAATTCATAAACAGAGAAAATTGCTAACTCAAAATAAAATATTTTTCCTTAACTCCCTCCCCCCCCCCCCCCCCCCCCCCCCCCCCCCCCCCCCCCCCCAAATTCATGCATCCAAACATACCTAAAGTTCACAAATAAATGAAAACATCGCTGTGTATTAAAGTATTTATTACATAAATAAAATACAGTCAAGGTCAAGTGTTAATTAAAATAATTTCTAAACACTAATGCCTGATCTCTTTGTATTCTTCTATCATTTTTTTTTTAAAAAAAAAAAATGAAAGTTGTTCTCTTGCAATATCTTTAAGGTCATTTTGATTAATTTTGGCTTGACAAAACATTATCCAACTTTCTCTTTCTGCTTTTTTTTTCAATACCACCCAATTTGTTTGTGTTACTTTTTTTTATATTGTTAATTAAAATAAAAAACTTCTCCTTTATTTTATTTTTTTCCCCAAACTCTTGCATCCAAAAAATTTAAATTCCCAAAAGAATGAAAATATGGATATGCATTACATTACATTCAAGGTTATGTGCTAATTAAATATTTAGTATCATAATATTTATTGTCATAATAATTATTATAACATATTCAGATACCATAGAATAGACTGGATCAACTTCAAACATGATCTTGAGTAGGATATGATTGTTAGAAGTGTTGGTGTGGCAGCTTTTCTGCCACCAAGAGGTAGAAAAGCCCCATTACTCCAGTGTGCCTTTTGCTGTTGCTGTAGCCAACATCTAGAGTTAAAGTTTCACCATCAAATATCTTGATTGAACCTGGTGGAGGGTAACATGTGGACATTCCTACAACATAGCCTTTCTCATTTCCTGCTTCCTTTCCATTTCCATATCTTGCTATTGAAGAACATATAACCCTCCCATCCTGAAATTGTCACAGCCAAAATCTCAGTCAATAAGCCATACTCCAATATTCAATTAACATCTTACTATAATTTATAATATATTTTATATTTTAGCAGAGTACAAACATGTTATAATGTTTATGATCCTCAATTGAAAGCAATCACATTGAAAGACAAAAGGAACAAAGAGGTGCAAAATTAGAACCCCTTTTAATTTTAAGGGACACAACAGTACCATTTTCCAAGTTTAGTTTTTCTTTATGTACTTATGTCACTAGAAAGTAGTATGCAAATGTTTGGAGTGATGGTGTTATTTAAACATTACCTGTCCGTAAAGAGTTGATCCAGTTCCACCTGCATGTTGATGAGCAACACCATAGATGACATAACCTCCACTTGGCATTGGGAGGCTTGTTCTCTTGACATTAAGGCAACCCCTACCATCCTTATGGCCCTTGCTGCAAGGTTCAACTTGATACTCAACCTGTAGCAAAAAATCTCTATTACTCACTCAAATCCAACTAAATGACACTGGACTAGTATTATATATGTTTTGGGAAATACATGTGGAAAAATTTCTCCAAGAACCAAGAGTATATTCCATCATTGAATGAATCCATATAATATCAAAAGTTATGGCACTTTCCCGTATCTAATGATTTTATGTTACTTGAAGCATAAAAAAAAGTTTTCTTATATGTGTCTTGAGATTTAAGTTACCTGGCAATTGTGCTCTCGACTGATTCCTTTCAACTTATTTGATGATATCTTCAAAGTATCAGTCACATCGAAAATGTAAATCTTAAGAGGCACCACAAAGTTGTCCCAATTTATCCACTTTACTGTGTATTTCAGGTAGAGGCTTCGCTTTGGGCCTTGAAAGCCTTTCATTAACCTGCATTGGCCATTATCAGGACAACAATCCAACCCTCCTTTATAATCTGAACTCAAGGGCTTGCCATTTGAATCCTTCGTAACATTATAAAGATCACACCTACACTCATTGCACCCCATCCTATCTTGTACACCCCTTGTATCAATGACATGAACATTGATAAACCATTTCTCTTCATACCCGTATGGAATTTCTGAAGGATTACCTATTTCTATCCCAAAAGGATCTGGAATATCTGTTGCTGTTCCTCTTGTTTCAGATCCAAGACCATAATACTGTCCAAGAACACCACCTTGGCATAAGCCACTGTTTCTCATGGTAACAATACCTGATTGGTTATTGTTTGTCACATTTTTAGGTTGACGGTATCTTATAACAACCCAATGGTGGAGATAAGTTTCTAAAAGAGGTATAGGATTCCCTGCTTCATCAACTACTTCAGCATTGAAACTCTTGAGTGCTATATGACCTCTTGGAAACTCAACATCATAATAAAGTTTATTGGCAACTGATCCTGGACCTAGATCAAACTTGGGGGATAGAAAAACAGCTGATTTGATATTGTTTTCTTTCTTCACAAAAGCAGCTAATGAGCATGTTGTGCTTGACACCAAAAGTAGTAGTATTGCCCATAAGAACACCCTATCTTGAGGTAAAAAACTCATGTTGATCTGTTAGCATAATCTTTATTAGTAATCATGAATAAAAAGCAAGTATTGACTTCAGCAATACCAACAATAAATTCACTAACAAAGGAGAAAACTAAAATAGATATCATGTCATTATATGGACAAAAAAATGATGCTTAATAAGTACACCACTCAAAGTTAAGGTATGGCCAATCTGTAAAAGCCATAGATTGTTTGTTTTGTATGAAAACATAATAATAATAATAATGATACTAAGAAGAAGATAAAATTCATGAACAAACAAAAGCAAGCCTTCCTAGCTTTGATCTACATGCAAAAGTTCCCCTTTATGAAGTGGAAAATGAAGGAGTGTACCTGAAACAATAGAAAGGAGTAAGTAGTAACAGTGTGAACTAGCACGATTTAAACTACTAAACGATGGTTCAAGTATTAACCTTGAACCAAAGATTTTTATACCAATATTGGAGTTGAAGATGCTCTAAGCCATGACTATTACTGAATTTGGATACTAAATTTGGACTTTGTATGTAATATCTTTGAATGCTTTTAATCAAATTAATATATGGAACGACTACGGCTATTTAATTACTAGAAGCTTGGACTTTAATTGTATATATTTTTCATTTTTTTTCCTTCCCTTGTTACATATTGGTATGGATTCACATGTATTTTCAAATTACGGAGCCCGAAAATTATGTAAAAAGAGACGAAATTGCAAATATAATATTATTCTTTCTAAATTATATATTTATATAACTAAAACAATATAAATAATAATATTCATAACTAAAGATTTCGAAGGGGGCGGCTACTTTTCCCCCTTTAATCTTGATGTATGTCCCGTAATAATAATGATATTTTTTTTTAAATGATATTATTTTCGCTCTTAATTGTCAATTGTTTACTCAATTATCATTGTTCACTTTAGAATATATGAAAGTGGACCGAAAATAGAGGCAAGAAGATTTGATTTCCATTATTGGTACATGTGACCGAGACTGACACAACCGATGGTAGTTTTGCAGAATTCAATGACTTTTGCTCCATTTTTCCATTGTTTCGCTTTCTTTCATTTGATTTTTCTTCTTAGTATTTCACCACAAATACTCTATTGTAGTAGATTGGCTCCTCTAACTTTTTTTATTTTTAATTCTTGTTATCTTTCTTGGACAACTCGTAGGGACTTGCAATATTTTATTTTTGTTACCTCGGAGGACTTGCAATCTTTTTATAACTGTGGAACAGTGATCAAAATATCATTGTTTTTCAATTTTTTTACCTAAATGTCACGTCAATGATATTAATTCCTAATATGTCATGTGGGCAAGTTCACTGGGCACTATAGCAAACTCAGTTTGCTGATGTGTCACGTTTTTTGTGGACACCAAGTTCACTACCTGGAGAAGCAAACTTGGTTGCAATAAATGTTGACATATTGGACAAATTCGCTGCCACTTACAGCGAACTAGGTGTGCCACGTGTCTGACATGCACCTAGTTCGCTAAGAGGCCAAGCGAACTATGTGCCATATGGCACCACCCCTATAGATCGCTGGCCCATGCAGCGAACTAGGTGCCACGTGGCAGCAACTGACAAAGTTCGTTGTACCCTGTAGCGAACTTGGTGCCACGTGGCAGCTCCCTGCAAGATTGCTGCATGGGACAACGAACTACTTACCGAAAGTTACAGTTCGCTAGCCTTTGTAACGAACTCAGTGCTATTTATACCCCCTCCCCCTTCCACCTCCACTTTGTCATTATGTTGCGTTTTTCTTTCAAAGAACCAGTTTTTTCTGCCTATTCTTTATAATTTCACGGCATAATGAGTGAGAGTACCAATGATTTAATATGCATTTTATATTACAATGGGAGGAGATATTTTGGACCGAACGGTCAAGTGTTTGAAGGAGATACAAAGATGTTCTGCATGAGCCCCCGTTGCAAATATAATGACCTGAAGAAAATAATATACAAGAAGTTGAGATTACAACGGGATCAATTCATGTCTCGACTAATTGCTAGATGTGCCTCCGGCAACCCGGTGCAGTGGGTTGTTGTGGAGGTTGTGGAGGATGAAGATATCTCGTTAGAAGTTGACGTATTTCGACAGCATGGAGAGTCCTCATACACCGAGTATGTGGAACTAAACACTGGTGGAGAGGCAAACACTCAAAATTATGTCCCTAGCAGTTACTCCATAAACATTAATAGGGAGCCGCTAGTCAATCCGGAAGATATGCATGTGTCACCCCCACCACCATCACCCCCACTAACAATGCCTTCAGATGTGATTCCTGACATGTATGATCCCTCGTGGCATACTGATAGTTCCGAGGAAGAGGTTGATGAAGGTCTTGTTCCTGATAGTGACTCATTAGATACAGACGTTGATGGTGATTTTGAAATGTAGCCGTCTAGTGTATTGTGTGAATCAATTTCATCACCGAGAATTGTCGGAACGCATGACCCACCATCAGTGGCAGGTTAGGTTATTTACGGTTGTTTTTATTTTATTTGAAGTGGTATTAGTAATAACATGCGTTGGGATTAAACAGGGGAGGATACTGTACCATTTTGGTCGCAAATATCCCATTACACGAACATTAACTGGGCACACCCAGATCAGGAGTGTGATGAAATGCAAGGGGCACAAGTACCAAATTGGTAGATGGGTCAAGAGCTCTATAAGGACCATTGGGTTTGACAACTAATAACCAAGTTATTTTGTTCTTGTTACCACAATTGAGTTTTCTCTTGAATTTAACAAGACTTTTAGAAAAATATGAGCTGACTGCATTCTGTCTAGCAGATCTGCTAGACGCAGCAAACATATCATTAAGAGTCTGAAGCATCTCCACTCCACTCTTAACCATGTACACTTGCTTATGCAAGTGTTTGGAAAGACTGACAAGAAAATAATAGCGAACTACCATATTTGTCCTTTTCCAATCTGAGTATTGCATCTTTGTTTCCGTAGACGCATCTTTTGCAGGTTGCCATGGCCCTCGTATTGTCCGGAGTCAGGACAAATTTTAGCTTTCATGTTTTAGAACAATATCAAAATTTGCTTTGCACTTATTCATAGTTGGTACCATCTAGAGGTTTTTGACTCAAAATCATTTCTAAGATATTTTTTTGAAAAACATACAAGGTACACAATTACAAACAAATAATGCAATAAACAAATGAAGTGTAAGTAGATTCTCATAACTACTCATGTTTATTGTTAACAATCCTTCAGTTTTCTTAACAAGGCTTACGATGGGCAAGTCACTTGTAAAAACCAAAAGTGTTATTTGGGCTTTCAGTGCCATTGCCAGAGCCTCGATGGGAGGGTTAACAATTTTACCAAAGTTGAATGAAATTAACCATTGTTTAATTTCAAAATTATCCTTAGTGTCCAAGCATTGCCGACGATGGGCCGTACAATACTTTACTAAAATTTTGAAATTATTAAGATTTAATCTAGTGAAATTTGATTATCCTTATCCGATGGGGCTTCAGCTAACCATTTCACTAATAAACCCACAAATGAAGCTCACAGGTTTTAAAATTAATTAATTAATTTTTAAAACCTTCACTCATTCAACATTTTTATTTGAGAATTTTCATAAGCTTTGTTGAATTAATTGTTTAATTTCAAAATTGTCTTTAATAACTTAGTATTGTCGACGATGGGCCTTACAATACTTTATTAAAATTTTGAAATTATTAAGGCCCAATAAAATCCAATCACGCTTATCCGTTGGGGCCTCACATGATTATTTTATCGATAGGCTCACAATATGCCTGGATGTTACATTAATTTCTTAATTTAAATCTCCTCCCATTCAACATAAGCAATTTTTCCAATTTCCAAGAATTGTTTAAATGAGAGTAACCTTTGTTTGATTTCAAAAACTATGTAAGAAAGAGTGCCGATGAACGTGCATCACTTAGCTTATCTGAATTTTGAAATCATTAAGGTCCTAAAATCCGGTCATGATAGGCAGTGTGTGCTTCACACAATCATGATACATGATTGTGGTATGCAACAAATGTTTAACACATGACCATTTTAGAAGACCCACAAATTACTCGCAAAATAAATTATTCTCTTAGGAAATTTTTTTAATTATTTTTCTAGATTGAAATCATTCAAATAACTGATTTAATTATTAATCTAGATTTTAGCAATCATAATAATTATCATCTATGAGGATAATTTAAAATGAAAATAATTTTCATAACGATCATTAAATTATTAAATTCGTTATGCACTTATTTCAAAATTATATTTTCTAGATTTAAATCATCCAAATAATTGATTTAATTATTAATCTAGATTTCAACAATTATAATAAATATCATTTATGAGGATAATTTGGAATCAAACTAATTACCATAACGATAACGAAATTATTAAATTCGTTATGCACATATTTCAAAAATTAGAATTAATGTTAATGTAAGAATCTGCACCGTTAATTAAGGAATTTTAATTAATTAATTATGCAAAATTAGGAAATGATTTCATAATTGACTCTAATAATTATTAAGAGACTTTAATAATTATGGTAAGTGATTAAGAATGCTGAAAGTCGCTTTTCGGAAGAAAAGTGCAGATACCGGTTCTGCTAGTCGGTATAAATGCGTACCGAAAAAGTATCCCGGAAAATTAAAGTAAGTGCATGATAATTACTAGAATAATATGTAGGACTTGTAAAACGAGTTTCAAGTCCAAATAATGAGAACTGGTGCTAGAAACCGGTACTGGCTTTGAAAAGCGCGTACCGAAAAAGTGCTCAGAAAAATATTATAAAAATATGATAATTCTTGTAAAAATGTGTATTTTCAGAATCCAAAATTTGGGATTAAAATGCTAAGCGTAGCAATTAAATCTAATACTGTGTGTTTATTGAGTAAGTGACTATATATACTATCTTTAAGGGCACAATGCCCTAGAAAACAGAACTCCTACGTGGTTGCTAAGGGGCTAGTCAGCTGATACTCTGTTCTTGGAGGTTATCTTCTCCTTGTGAGGCCAAGTTCCTACCTTTTCTTTGATTTCTTCACACTTTCTCTTGGGGAAACACTTGGTGAGGGTGAGGGTTGGCCTTGGGACTGCATTGTTGGCCTTTTTTTGAGTTAGAGAACCTGTGTGAGGGAGTTTGAACTACTGAGTTTTGTGTTTGAAGAGTGGGAGTCCCATTCTTGGCATTTTGATCTTCAAAGTGTCACCTTTGTGAAGAAAAACCTACTCTTGATGGTGTCATTTTCGTGCATCATGTTGAGTCAGCTTTGAGTGGCTGTTGTGAGCTCCAAGAGCATATCCCTCCTCTGTTTTTGAGTTGTGGTATGATCACCAACCTTTAACTTGAGTTTTAATGCTTAAAAATGGAAGCTTGATGCATGTTAAGGCTAAAAGATGATAACTTGTTGTGAGGTAATGCTTAACACACCTATAAATGCATGTTTAAGTGTTTAAAATCGGTAAAAACCCAACCTTTGAAGGATATCTTCACGAAATGCAGTTGCTGCATTCTGTCGTGAAATATCCGGATATCTGCCCGTGGAATATCCGGATATTGGATATCCGGATATGTGATATTCGGATATGGGGTTTTGGGATATCTGGATATTGGATATCCGGATATGGGAATCTGTATGTCCGAATATTACATATCTGGATATGGACAGTGAGATATCCGGATATTGCATATCCGGATATGTTCCCGTGGAATATCCAAATATTCTGGGATTTCGCAGAACAGTAGTTGTGTTGTGTGTACAGTAGGCTATTGGGGGTTTGTGGACCCTAGATTGATGAAGTTGAACTTCTGTAATTAATGGACTAAGTCGAAATCATGTGATTAAGGGCTTGTGGCTTTGTTGGAAGCCTTAAGACGTAAATCGTTAGAGGAGAACATAGTCTTTATGTTAATGCTTTTAAGTTATGTATGTTGATACACTTGCTGGTCCTAAATCAGATTGTGATCTGCTGTGTGTTGGACTTGAGCTGTGAGGACTCTTGGCATTGGGTAGTGAGCTTGCAAGGTAAGCTTTCGTGTCCTTGGGTTAGCCATGTTATGGTTCCACCATGTCCCATGGGGGTATGGTATATGCATGCTGTGTTACATGCTTTTGATATTTTGGAAATGCTGTTGAGCTATTGTATGTTAGTGCTTGTTGATATGCATGGAGGTGTTCCACCTATACGGTAAGCCTGAGTATGTAGAACATACAATAGGGTGAGGCTGTGGGTGAGGTGCAAGCGGTGTTCCTTGTACTACATGTAGGAGATAGACGTATTCCTACATTTCTCTGGTCAGTAGATAGTGATAAACACACATGCCATAGATATCTGTTGCACTACATAGTTTTGGAACTGATAATGATATAAATGCTTTTAGAACTTATATTGCACATGTAAGTGAGCTTGGGGTGGAAGATCCTTGAGGACCCCTTGTCTTACTGAGATTTCTTGTTTACAGATCTCACCCCACGTTTGGGGAATGCTTATTTCAGGATCAGGTAATGTTGAGATCTAAGGCGGCAGGAGGCCGGAGCTGAGTTAGATTTGCTGTTATTTATGTTGACATGTTGGATGCTGGATTTGCATGCTGCTTATATGCTTATAGCTTCAGTTTATGCTATGGAGTTTTATGTTGAGACTTGTTGTTTACGCTGTTTATTTGGTGAGCATGGGGATTATGTCTTGTTTTACTTGGAGTTGTAATAATGTATCAGGATACGGTCCGGACTACGAGTTGTAGATCCGTGATTTTAGATACACACTTTATTTATATATTGAGGTATTTCAGTTAGTTGTCTTGCAATTTACACACATGCATCGGTTTTTATGAAATTGATTAAGTAATCAAGATGGTAATTGATAATGACGTCATAATTGAAAAGAAAAAGAATATTCCGCATTTTTTTTAATTAAGCACCGCTTAATACGATGTAATGTTAATATTCCGGGTATACACGGGGTGTTACAGTTATAATGACCATTAATTCAGCCTAATAAATGTAATAACAATTACATTTAAAATTTGAAATATGAATTAATTACCATAATGACTATTAATCTTTTCGTACAAACATAACAGTTGTCATGCGCTCACGTAATTTAACAAGTTATGCAATAATATGGCACCACCTATTCTATATGGCACGTTATCACTTCAAGCATGTTATCAATCATATAATTCATCCATTCATAAAAATAAAGCAATTAATCATTAAAAACTTTAATTCATAGTTTCCTAATTTATTTTTTTTACATAATTAGTAAACTTTGCAGCTGATTTGCTCCTTCCTTATGGTCCATAGGTTCTGTTTCAAGCCCCTTTATGGTAACCATGGGCCTAAAGGCCCAAAATACAAGATTTTGGCGAGAAACCCTAAGTCAACTTTCAGGAATCCTAGCCGTCACGTCCACTACGCCGTCACCTGAACTCATCTCAACTCCAGGGGAAGGACCACTGTGAAGAGACGAACATCCTTCTCTTTGCATCTTCTTGGTTTTCTTTCATTAAATTTAATTTGAAATACATCGAAAATATACAAAATTGAAATAAAAATCAAGGAGGAAACCTAATATGGAATTAGCCTTCTTGTTACAATCCAAGAAAATACAATGAAATTTCTACCATGGATTAAAGCCAAAACCAAATAAAGAATTGATTTTTAACAAAAAGAATTCTAAGATACACATGCAAAATTCATACCATATAACAGAGAAACTTAGGTGTCATATTTCATGAAGCAAAACTAATTACATGAAATTGTAAATTAAAATTAGATCCACATCCAAACACACAATCCGACTCTGATACCAATTGTTGGAGCAATTGCATCTGCGGAAGCGTTTTAGACCATTGCGGTTTGAATGTAAAGGATCATCATTGTTTACAATTACCTCTTTGCGCAGATCTCGTGCAGAAATCTTCCCTTGTATGATTCCTCTTCAAGAACTACTCACCAACACATGGAATTGCCTCTCGGCGATAGTAACTACGACGGTTGGATAACAGCCGAAGCTCGCATATGGAGGCGGTTTGAACCGTCGTGAAATGCCTTATGAACCGCCTCTGTATACCTCTTTTATTGTAGTGATTAATAAGTAAGTCTACTGTGCTTATATCATATTATATTTTTCAGTACCCAATATGTATAAGATTGAGACTTATATCTGAGCTATATTTTTTTTTTTACAGCCTCAAGATTTGGGCTCTCCCAATGGATTCAGGCTATCCTCTTCTGCTAGCCATGTACCAAATGCACAAGGACCTGAACTTCAAGGACACCCATCTCCTCCATAGTTCTCGGGTTTATATTTTTTTTTTTTTCCAGAATGTATTTAAAATAGCACAAGGACCTGAACTTCAAGTATTTTGGATTTGTGCATTTTTCAGTACCCAAATGCAAAAGGACCTGAACTTCAAGTATTTTCGTGATTACTTTTTTATGGATAGCTTTTGTATTTTGGTGTTATGACAATGCTACTGTTAACTAACAATTACATTCCCCTGTATATTTGATGTTTTAAATTATTAGAATTCGGTGCAAATGGTTAGATGGCTATTTTTAGAAAAGTTTACTGCTTTTAACTATGATTATGGATGAAAAGCCTTGATATTTTTAATTTATTTATATAATTATTATATTGGATTATAAAAGATTGATTTTTAATCCAATTTGCCATTTTTAATAATTAAACATATATTGCCATTCCTAATAATTATATATATCAAATTGTATTTAAAAAATAAATGTAAATTTTAAAACATTTAATTTATCAGCTTTAATGATATCCAATATTTAAATTCTTGAAAATAAATTAATATTTATTTGGCAACGTATTGTAATATTGCATTATTTACTGGAAAAAATAGTGTATTATTTAATTACAAAATTATTAAAATAAAAAATTAATAAATTTTATTTATTATTCCACGACGGTTAAAACCGCCTTAGTATACGTATCCACAACAACTAACAAACTGCATTTGAATTGTTATTCCACGATTGTTACCTAACCGCCTTTGAATTGATATTCCACTATGGTTCAATAACCGCCTTTGAATTGCTATTCCACTACGGTTAACTAATCGCCTTTGAATTGCTATTCCACTACGGTTAACTGACCGCCTTTGAATTTCTATTCCACTACGGTTAACTAACCGCCTTTGAATTACAATTCCACTATGGTTGTCTAACTGCCTTGGAATTCTTATTCCACGACGGTTGTCCAAATGACGTCAATTTGAATTCGACGATCGTTTGCGAACCGTCTTTGAATATTCGTAAATTTCTTTAAAAGATATGCTACTACGGTGATAACCGCCTTGGCAACCGTCATAGATGTCGGGTTCGACGGTCATTCCAGCGGTTCAGTGAAACCATCGTGGAATTGCCTCTCGGCGATAGTAACTACGACGGTTTGATAACAGCCGAAGCTCGCATATGGAGGCGGTTTGAACCGTCGTGAAATGCCTTATGAACCGCCTCTGTATACCTCTTTTGTTGTAGTGATTAATAAGTAAGTCTACTGTGCAGGTATCGGATTGTGCAGTCAGTAATTTTATGGAAAAAGTTATTTGTAGTGCGATACATGAAGTAAGAGAAAAGGAAAATGGTTCATTTACAAAGTTACGTAAGTTAACAGTGAAGCTTAAACGTAAGTCTTCCACTTAGGTAATTAATTTATGATGCACTTTAATACCATATGTATGTTAACTAACCAGCTCGAGGCGAAGATGTTACAATAACTCTTATGTTGATTTAAATTATTTTTCAATAAAATATGTCTCAATTGTTATATGTTTATCCTGAATTATTTGTTCAGATTTTTGTATGACTTGATCAACCATATAGGAATAAAGAGGGTTGAGTTCTAAGTAGAAATATTTAGTATCTTAATCTGGACTAGGATAAATATCAATTTTTGCATGTTCTAGACATAGACCTGCGAGAGTTGCAAATTTGTGAGATTCATCGTGCATAAGGCTTAATCTAAAAGGAATTTCTAAGAATTTGGGATTTTAATTAGGTTAAAGGGTTAAATAACTAAGACATTAGAAATTTAACCAATAATTATTTAGATGATGAATCGTTTGATAACAAGAGGGCTAGAATTTTACTGAATTAATTTAATTCACTTAAGAGGGATCAAAAGTGACGTAAATCCTAACTGCATTTTTATTTTTAAACTCATCTCTTTAATCAATTTCTTTCAATTGCCATCTTTTATTAATTTTTTATTAAATATTGGTTACCTGTTAAAACTACTTTTGAATTGTCTAACTTAGATAAAAACAGTGAAATATTGCTTGAATTTAATCCTCGTGAGAACGATACTCACTCATCACTTTATTACTTGGAAACAACCAGTATATTTCTCGTATTCACAACAAATATAGAAAAAGTCTACTTAAAAAACAAAAAAAAATATTCTAACTCTTGCATCCAAACATAACTTAAATTCTTAAAAGAAATAAAATATGGATATGTATTTTGTAAACAAAAAAGTTTATAGATACAATATCCCTCGTAAATATATTGTACAAACTGTCACCAACACATGGAATCAAATGACTGATAATATATATATATATATACCAAAAAAAAAGAACTGATTGCTATCTTATTCGTCATAAAGAATGTAAACTGCAACTACTGCGATATTTTCAACTACATGCCTCAGTTCTGACTTTATTTTTAATAACATATACAGATACCATAGGATAGACTGGATAGACTTCAAACATGATCTTAAGCAGGAGATGAATGTTAGAAGTGTTGGTGTGGCAGCTTTTCCGCCACCAATAGGTAGAAAAGCCCCATTACTCCAGCGTGCCTTTTGCTGTTGTTGTAGCCAACGTCTAGAGTTACAGTTTCACCATCAAATATCTTGATTGAACCTGGTGGAGGGTAACATGTGGACATTCCTACAACATAGCCTTTCTCATTTCCTGCTTCCTTTCCTTTTCCATATCTTGCTATTGAAGAACATATAACCTTCCCATCCTGAAATTGTCACAGCCAAAATCTCAGTCAATATATAAGCCATACTCCAATATTCAACTAACATCTTACTATGATATATAATATATTTTATATTTTAGCAGAGTACAGACATGTTATAATGTTTATGGTCCTCAATTGAAAGCAATCACATAGAAAGACAAAAGGAACAAAGAGGTGCAAATTTAGAACTCCTTTTAATTTTAAGGGACACAATAGTACCATTTTCCAAGTTTAGTTTTTCTTTATATGTACTTATGTCACTAGAAAGTAGTATTCAAATGTTTAGAGTGATGGTGTTATTTAAACATTACCTGTCCGTAAAGAGTTGATCCAGTTGCACCTGCATGTTGATGAGCAACACCATAGATGACATAACCTCCTCTTGGCATTGGGAGGCTTGTTCTCTTGACATTAAGGCAACCCTTACCATCCTTATGGCCCTTGCTGCAAGGTTCAACTTGATACTCAACCTGTAGCAAAAAATCTCTATTACTCACTCAAATCCAACTAAATGACACATATTTGGGGTTTAATGTCTCTCATGTTATAGGAGATAAAATTATCTCCTACACATATATAAAAGTATGTGGAGCCTATATTTTTTCCTCTCTTTTCTCTTCATATAACTTCATATGGACCCCAAACACTTTTATATGTGTTTAGGAGATAAGTTTATCTCCTACAACATGAGAAACATCAAACCTTTGATATTATATATGTTTTGGGAAATACATGTGGAAAAATTTCTCCAAGAACCAAGAGTATATTCCATCATTGAATGAATCCATATAATATCAAAAGTTATGGCACTTTCCCGTATCTAATGATTTTATGTTACTTGAAGCATAAAAAAAGTTTTCTTATATGTGTCTTGAGATTTAAGTTACCTGGCAATTGTGCTCTCGACTGATTCCTTTCAACTTATTTGATGATATCTTCAAAGTATCAGTTACATCGAATATGTAAATCTTAAGAGGCACCACAAAGTTGTCCCAATTTATCCACTTTACTGTGTATTTCAGGTAGAGGCTTCGCTTTGGGCCTGGAAAGCCTTTCTTTAACCTGCATTGGCCATTATCAAGACAACAATCCAACCCTCCTTTATAATCTGAACTCAAGGGCTTGCCATTTGAATCCTTTGTAACATTATAAAGATCACACCTACACTCAGTGCACCCCATCCTATCTTGTACACCCCTTGTATCAATGGCATGAACATTGATAAACCATTTCTCTTCATATCCGTATGGAATTTCTGAAGGATTACCTATTTCTATCCCAAAAGGATCTGGAATATCTGTAGCTGTTCCTCTTGTTTCAGATCCAAGACCATAATACTGTCCAAGAAGATCACCTTGGCATAAGCCACTGTTTCTCATGGTAACAATACCTGATTGGCTATTGTTTGTCACAGTTTTAGGTTGACGGTATCTTACAACAAGCCAATGGTGGAGATAAGTTTCTGAAAGAGGTATAGGGTTCCCTGCTTCATCAACTACTTCAGCATTGAAACTCTTGAGAGCTATATGACCTCTTGGAAACTCAACATCATAATAATATTTATTGGCAACTGATCCTGGACCTAGATCAAACTTGGGGGATAGAAAAACAGCTGATTTGATATTGTTTTCTTTCTTCACAAAAGCAGCTATTGAGCATGTTGTGCTTGACACCAAAAGTAGTAGTATTGCCCATAAGAACACCCTATCTTGAGGTAAAAAACTCATGTTGATCTGTTAGCATAATCTTTATTAGTAATCATGAATTAAAAGCAAGTATTGACTTCAGCAATACCTAAAATAGATAATATCATGTCATTATATTAACACAAAAATGATGGTTAATAAGTACACCACTCAAAGTTAAGGTATGGCTAATCTGTAAAAGCCATAAATTGTTTCTTTTTGTATGAAAACATTATAGTGATAATAATACTGAGAAGAAGACAAAATTCATGAACAAACAAAAGTTTGATCTGCATGCAAAAGTTCCCCTTTATGAAGTGGAAAATGAAGGAGTGTACCTGAAACAGTTAGGCTTAGACAATAGAAAGTAGTAACTAGTAACAGTGCGAACTAGCACGATTTCAACTACTAAACGATGGTTCAAGTGTTAACCTTGAACCGAAGATTTATATAGCAACATTGGAGTTGAAGATGCTCGAAGCCGCCATGACGTTTACCAAACATGGATAATGAATTTAAAATGTGTATCTTTGAATGCTGTTTTTTTTTTGTCGGTAAACAATCTTTGAATGCTTTTAATAACTAAATAACAAAGCTTGGACTTTTATTGTATATATTTTTTATTTTCTTCCTTCCCTTGTTCTTTTCACACCTGCATTGATATGGATTCACGTACTTTTTTTATAGGGCGAAATTATAAATATAGTATGAGATCAACGTTTTGTTATGTTTTACGTGCATATATATAAAAATGTGTGGTAACGTGTGGAGCCATATAAAGATACGAGAAAGAAAAATATAGATCTCATATATTTTTATGTGTATGTAGTAGATAAAATTTATTTCTTATAACACTACTAAAAAAATATGGATTAGAGACAGAATTTAGAGACGGAAAAAAACCCATCTCTAATAGAAATGAATTTTGTGATGAAATAACAATCCTTTGCAAATAGGGACGAAAATATTTCTGTCTCCATTATTGACGGATTTAGAGACAGAAATTCAATCCTTCTCTAATAGACACAAATTCGTCTCTAAATTTGTCTTTAATAGAGAGGACTATTTCTCCGTCTCTAATAAGGATAGATTTAGAGACAAAACATAATATATAAAAATAATGATAATAGAGATGACTTCGGCACTAGATGCACAGAGTGATGATTATGATGATGATAGTGATGCTTAGTTGGATGATGATAATTGATAGTATGCATATTTTCTTTTCTTATTCTCATTTGTGAATATTGCTTGTTATCTCATACATTTGTTATTTTTTATAAATTCATGTAAAAACTTTTTGTATTACAATGGTTGGATTTGATTTGATCTTCATTTTCCTTTAGAATAGCTACTTTATATTTTGTGTAAGTTGGATTTGCTCTAAGAATATTAGATTATAATTAATATTAGGTTTCGGTAGAAATTAAATTTTCAGTGTAATTGATTTTGAAAAAAAAAATCAAAAATTAGGGACGAAAAATAAAGACAGAAATATATGTCACCAATTGGGATGGAAATCATTGTCATTAATAGAGATAGAAACAATATATTACTAATAGAGAAAAAAATTTCCCTCACTAACAGAGACAGAAACAATCTATCACTAACAGAGAGGGGAAAATATCCATCACAAATAAAAAGGAAAAATATTCGTTACTGACAGAGATGAAAATTATCCATCACTAACAAAGACGAAAAATTGTTTGTCACTAATAGAGAAGGAAAAAATCCATCACTAATGGAGACGAACAACTTCCGTCCCTAACAACTTCCGTCCCTAATAGGAACGGATTACACATATTTTATGTGCATAAATTAGTGACGGAAAATAATATCACAGGGACAGATTTATCCATCACAATCGGGGAGGGAAATATTTCTGTCTCTAATAGTGACATAATTTTTTCCGTCTCAGATAGAGACGGATTTGTCCCGTCCTAAAATTCGTCTCTATTAGAGACAAATTCATATTGTGTCTCCACCTGTTAGTGACGAGCCATAATGTAACGGATTTTTGTTCGTCCCTAATTCTGTCACTAATCTACTTAGTGACGAAAATATTTCACTTAGTGACGGAATTATTCCGTCTCTAATTGATATTTTTTTAGTAGTATAATATGAGAAATAAAAATTTTATATTATATTTTTTCTAAATTATAATTATCTATGTAATTAAAAAAATATAAATGATATTCATAAGTAAAAATAAAAACTTCTTAAAATTTGAAGGGGCAGCCGCCCTTCTTAGACTCGATGCAATTTTAATGTATTGGTTGGTTGTACGTGAGACTTTGACTCAAAAAATAACATATGAATTAAAAAAATTATCTCTTTCTCATATAATGAGTGCATTCTCCGATTTTGATTCATCCGTCTCACCGAGTAAATAATAGCACCGAAGTATCTTAGAAATTTCCCCTTAACCCGTCCAGAGACAGCAAGATCTGATTTCCGTTCTTGATAAACGTGACCATGACTGACACAATTGACCGTAGTTATTTATGGAGAATTCTACGACTTTTAATATTTTTTTATTTTTTTATTTTTTTGGGTAAGCTACGACTTTTAATATTTTACTGTAGATAGTCTCCTCTAACTTTTTTAATTTTTTTTGTTATTTTTCTTGTACAACTCGCTTTGCTATCGGGACTTGCAATTTTTTGAAACTGTCCTAACTTCTTCAACAAGTAATCACGATAGCATTAGCACATATTATTTATCTATTTATATATAATATAAAATTTCTTTCACCTTCACTTTGACATAATAATTTTTAAATTTAAAAATTTTCATTATATAATTATTTTTATTTTTATACTTTTCTTTATCTTTTTAACCTTTACTGTTTTATCTTTTTAAAATAGTAACTAAATTTTATTTATTTTTTATAAATTAAAATGCTCTAAAAGTGTTATTCAGTTATATGTTTAATAAATTCTCTGTTAATCTTAGTCTTGCAACCTTTAACGATAGCGATAGTTGAATAAGTCTTTGTGAATCAATTTTATTTGAATCGAGAAAAAAGTAATGTGAATATGCAATTTCAAATCTGTATGCTCCAAATTCAATGCACTTTATTTCCTCCTCATGGACTTCCTTTCCCAAATCCCACCCATGTAGTGAATCCCCTCTTAAACCAAGCAAAAGGATATTTAAATAATATTTTAATTTCATTTAATTTAAATTCTTTAGTTTTAATTTCCTATTTTTATACTAATAATATTAGCTATAAGATTAATAATCTATTTTATAAAAATGAGATTGCATAGTAAATAAAATTTGTGGTTAGTATATGCTATCTTTAAGGAAAAATTATCAAAATGTCATTAAAATAGAGTAAAAATTTATTTTTTTAAGAAAAAGAAAAACTATGTATAATTTTCATATAAAAAATTCAATTAACATGTCAGAATAAATACATTGGTCTTTTTCATTTAATTATATATATTTATATAAATATATATGATGCTTTTTTTTAATATAATATATATGATGTTTAAAAATACATCTAAATGAAAAAATACATCCAAAGTAATTACAGTTGACAATTACTTCAGAGACTTCTCTAACTCGTTCTTGGTATTGCTTCATTTATAATCTTTTTCACTCGTTTTTTTTTGTGTGGAGGTTACAAGGAATTGAACACAACACCCTACACTACACACACTCCTAACACACACACCCCACACCACTAGGCTAACCCTAGTGGTGCTTGGTAATATTGCTTCATTTATAATCTTTTCCCTTTGTCATTGAAAAATTTCTTAATTGAATTGAGATTTAATATATTGGTTGATTACGTAGTATGAACTTTATTCTCTTATTTAATGTGGTTTTGATTGTAAGCTAGCTAGGTTTGTTTAAAATGTTTATAAAAAAGATTTACATTTCTGCAATTGTTGTATGTGTAGCAATCAAATACTTGTCTCATATATATATACTTGAAAGCATTAAATGCGGGGAATCATAACCATACAAAGGATGAAAGCATTAAATGTGGATAATCATAACCATACATCTGTCGTTGTTGTACGTAAAGCGATTGCAGAAATGATTTTATCCTATAAAAAATAATATTCAAGTAGGTTAAAGGAAAAGAAGGTTAACGTGTGTTATTGTTTAAATTCTCTTGTTTTTGTTCGCTAGATTCAAACAGATAATGAAAATATAATAATAAAAGAAAAAAGTGTGTGTCCTTTTAAATGATATAAACTTAGGGTTTTTTTAATAAAGAGATAGACATAAAGAAGTGAGACTCACACTTTTATTTTTTGTCTATATTTTTCAGTGCGACTCACACCTTTTTATGTCTATCTCTCTATTAAAAGAATCTAAATTTATATCTTTTAAAAGGATACACAATTTTCTCTAATAAAAAACAATAAAGTGTTGCTTGTGTACGTGGTATGTGTATGTATATGTTGATTTCTTTATAAGAGTTTTTACTAGTATATATAAAATGTAACAGTAACACCATCACCATGATTAGAATTTTCTCCTATAACATGGTCATATTAATGAACACATGAGAGAATTCACTCTCTTATTTCCCTTCCAGCAGGCACACACTGATGTGGGCCCTTGTAATTATTTTATTTTATTTTTTAAAAAAAGCTAACACATATCAATGTAGGCCAAACAGATTTTAAGTAAATCTCTAGTAATTTGAAAGCAAAGTATGTCAAAATCTCTCCTCCTCAAAATATACAATTTGTTGGAATCATGATTTTCCATAAATCTCTTTTTGTGTCAATAAAATTTCTGAACCTGAGCAATAAGGTGGACATGAATAGGTTCATGAACGTAAATCATAAAAGACAGAATGATTTTTTTTTTTCAACATGGACCTGTCTACTTTGTTAATATTATTGTATTTGGATGTGTTTTAATTTGGGAAAAATTCATAAATCTCATGTGGTTTACTCTTTTAACTCTTATATCCCTATGCTTTTTTTTCTTATCAATTACCCTTCTGTGATTTTTTCTCATCCAAATAAACATTTAACGTTGTTAGTAATTGCACTAATTTACTTATTTTACCCCTATTTTATTTGTATAAAAAATTATTAATTAGTCTGTAATAAAATTTTAGGTCACTCGTAACTATTTAGATTGCAGAATGTGCTATAATGTCTATTATGAGTCTTTGGGGTGTTTATTCTTGAGGGGTACCTATTTTGAAACCAAGAAAGACACTTTTGCAAGCTCTTGGAGAATATTTGGTTCAGTTGTTTGTTAGGGTAGAAGCATATGCAAGAGACCCGAAAATCTTTAGATGTATTAGGATGGGAGGTTATAAGTAAAGTAGCTCATATGGTGATTTGTTTTTGAGAAGAAGAGAGGACAACCTATTCACGATATGGATAGCATGTGTGACAGCATAACACCAGAGATTTGTTAGTAAATTGGCTTGAAAATAAAGGGTTCTAGCAATGTTGAGGATATGTTGATGTTTCCTTTCAACTACCCCATTTTGTTGGAGAAATTCCACACAAGATTGTTGATGTATACTTCCTTTGCTCAGAAAGAAATCTTTCATGGAAAACTCAACTCCATTATCACTTCTTATAGTCTTCACTACTGTTCGGAATTGGGTTTGAACCAATGTGACAAATTTTTTGATATTTGTGTGAGTTTCAGATTTGCATTTCATCAAAACAATCCATGTGAAACGACTAAAGTCGTCAACTATAGTGAGAGAATAGCTATGATTGTGTATTGAGGGGATTAAATAAGGTCCCCAAATATTAACATGGAGTAATTCAAAAGACTTTGCTATTTTAATAGAAATGAGAGAGTAAGACAATTTTTTTTGCTTTAAAAAATGACATGTGTCACAAGGAATAAGAATTGAATTTTTACAATAAATAAAAGTAAATTGTAAGTACATAATCTTAAGAATAGAATCTGCTGGTTGTCCAAGTCTCAGATGCCATAGGTTTCCTTGATCTGAGAGTGTATTATTACAAGAACTTGAATTGATAGGGTATCTTTGTTTTTCATCATGTTGAAGAATGTATAGCCCATTCAACTGCTTAACTGAACCAATCATCCTCTTCGATGAAATCTGTATAATGGAACAAGTTAGATCTTTGAAAATTACATAACATCAAAGATCTTGTAGGAGTTTATTTATGGAGATCAAATTAACATGAAAATTTGGAACAAAAAGAACATTTTTTCAGAATTATGGTATTTGATAGGTCGATGGTGATTGAATGAGAGGTAATGGTCTTTGATCCATCGGACAATGTAATCAATATTGGCTTGATTTTGTAAAGTGAAGAGAATTGAGAGGTTGAATAGGTTATGTGGTTTGTAGCCCCAGTGTCCAGGATCCAAAATATTGGATTCTCACTTGTGTTTGCAGAGTCAATATTGAAAGCAGAAGTCTGAACTATATTGGAGGCATGTGATTGATTAATTTCCTTTGATCTCTGGAACAAGTTCAGCAATTCTTGATGTTGCTCTTTTGCAAAAGGTTGTTCCCAAAGCAAATTCAGAAGGGTCCATCATCCCTTCTTGTGAATCTTCGATGGCTAAGTTAGCCATGTTATTTCTTGTTTTGTATCCAGGAGGAAAACCATTTTTTGATAACATGTCTCCACTTGTGTGATTTGTCTTCTTGCAGTGAATGCAAAATTTTGATGCATTACCACAGCCTCATCTATAGCTAATTCAGCCATGTCCTCTTCCTGCAAAACCATCTTTTTCTCTACCTTGTTCCATTGCATTAGCAAATGCTTGTGGCTGAGATTGGTCGCTTGTTCCATTATCAAGATTCAATCTTCTCTCCTGTTGAATCACTAAAAAATGCCTTATTAACACCAGACAAAGGTTCAATAAGCATTACCTGTGATTGAACACGAGGGAACTAATCTTTGACACCTTTCAAGAATCTGATTACTCGGTTTCTTTCCCTCATGGACTTCACTTGGTTTACAAGACCATAATTGCAAGAAAGTTGGCATATGCATGATGAGATTAGTTCAAGACTGTCTGTAAGAACCCGCAACGTGAAATTATAATTTTAGAAATTAAATAATAATTAAATGTAAGATTTAATTATTTTAATTAATTTAAGTTAAATCATCTTTTTGAGAAAAAGTAAATATTATGTGTTTCGTGGTAAAAATGTAGCAGACACAATTACCCGAAACTTAAAGATAATTAGTAATGATTATTTCGTGGATTTTGTGAAGTTAAAACAACTACAAAATATTTATGGTAATATGAGTAGAAAATATTGATTATTGGAATTTAGTCATTTTCGATTAAAAATGTTGATATTGCGGGTACTGCGGTAGAAACAACGGGTATAGAAAAATATCCAGAACTGAAAATAAATTATAGTTGTATGCGTCATAAAATTTATAAGACACTATAGTTTAAAATAATTGGAGGATTAAGCGAGTATGATGTTTGGATTTATACCGGTTCAATTAAATGAGTTTGCCCTAAATAGCAAAACTAACATTAACACTCTCATTTCTCTTAGTTTTCCTACGTAGACCTCTTGTTTATTTTCTCTCATGGTGGCCATATGATCACCTTCCTACCTCCATGGTTTCTTCTCTTAGAAAAACACAAAGACACCATTTTTCCTCCTCTTTCCACCATGAAAAATTTGTAGACACTTGAGAGAAAGACCTCTTCTTAGAGTGTTATAGTTGTTGTCTTGTGAGGTTAGATGACTATTCTTCTTTGTCGAGTGTGACGGAGGAATTTACACTACCATTGGAGCACCAAGGAGCCACATTTGAGAAGAAAGAATCATCCTTTGACAAGCCATTTTCGTGCACTTGTCTTGGCAGCAGTGGAAAGTGGGTTGTAGACTATGAAGACTCTTCTTTCTTAAAATTTTGAAGCCTTGGGTATATGTCTCAACCTTTCCTCTTGAGTTTCTATGTAAAAGATTGAGTCTTGGACATGATAATTGAGAAAAATAAGTAATCAGGATGGCCACTAGCTTAGACATGCTTAAAAATAGTAGCTCGAACTTCTATAAATGTTAAAAATGAAACCTTGTTGGATTAAATCATGAAAAATGATGTTTTGGACAAAAAAATGATATTCTGCAATGAATATCCAGATATGTATGGAATATCCGGTTATGAACAATGACATATCCGGATATTTTGACAACTGCGACCTATTTTAGCAAAAATTTGATATCTCTAGCTACAGAACTCTGAATTGAGTGATATTTGGACCTATGTGTAGCTAACTCATAGGGATACAACCCTGTAAAATTTTGTATCCATTGAATAAGTTGATTGATCTCACTTTAAGTTTGAAATCGCGACTTGGTTGCTGAAAATTCAGTTTGCAACAGTCACTTTGCAAAAAATATAACTGGAGTTATACAACTCCAATTGCGGCATGTAATATGCAGTTGGAAATCTTGAGATGTCTAATTTAACATATTAAAATCTTATAACTTTTGGTAAAGAGTTGCAATTGCAGTTTTAAAAACGGTAAGCGAGGTTTGTTGTCATATTCATGAATAGAGTTGATTTCTTTGGAATGTTCTTCAAATGAATGATTTATAGACTCTATTGTGCGTGTAAGTGAGGTCTTAATGTTATGGGACCTTAAGGAGTAGACTTAGTTTCTCCTACCTTGAGTTGGTGTCTCTACGTAAAGAATGACTACGTGAAAGAAAATATTGAAATGAATGTTGTAAACGAGTATAATTGTTAATTGCCTTTATATCTTTGAAATAGGTTGTGATTTTGTGAGGGCCTATGATTGTGGTCTTTTGGATACTGAGAGTACATTGGAGTATGTTGTTGTAACAGGTAAGCTTTGTGTTCTCAGGGTTAATCCCTTGTTTGTTCCACCAAACTCCATGAGAAGATGGTTTATGTGCCTGGTATGTTTTTAGAAAAAGATTTATGAACTGATATGACTTGATGTATTTGGAAATGCATGATGTGTTGATATATACGTATGGTGGTAATAGCATTTACCTACATGGGGCAGGCTGCGATCTAAGTGTAGGGCACAAGGGGATGCCTAGTGTTTTGTGGTATGTTGCAGGCGTGCGTAGAGTATACCTTCTCTGGCCAGTAAATTTGATTTGTTAGCTATTACATATTATATATCTCACATGTTGCATATGATTTTATTATTTTGTTGAACTTATATTATTCCTGTAAGTGAACTTGGGGAAGAGTAGTCTTTTGAGAACCCCAGTTTATTGAGATTTGTCACCCCTTGTAGGGCACATTTTCAAGTGCAGATATTCATAATGTTGGTGCATCTCGAGGCAAGAGGCTGGACTCGAGTTGTTAGCATGATATGCATGCATTATATCTATGAGATATATTATTGTTGAGGCATACTTATATTAACAGTATTGATTATGATTATTTGTTGTAAGCATAGGTGCTGTCTATATCATGTTGTAATATGTTTTGTGTATTATTGTTGGGGAATATGTATTAAGCATGTCAGTCATTAGTTTGTAACATGATTTATATGTGAGATGGCCTAAACAAAGGATTGCTAGGTGTCACGATTTATGTATGTAGAAGTCATTTAAATCCCTTTAGATATGATAACTTAGATGCCAATGAGAGTATTAAATAGCTTAATTAAACCATATAGATGGGTGACACTTGTTGTATGTCTTAGGTAAGGACAAATATATACAAGATGAAGTGATATGGGGTAAGGGGTTGCATGTTAAACCCCCAGCCCAAAGAGATATATTCCATTTGCCACTGTCATGAAATATCTAGATATTGATAGTTCAATATCCGAATATTGATATCCGGATATGTCTCCGACATATATCCGAATATTTTAGGCGAACATAAATAAAAATAAACGTATTAAAAGATATGCTTTTTGACCTTATGGAATTTAAATATGAAAGGCTTAAATATATCTCTAAGGAGTGTCGTGCCTTAATAAATGAAGGAAAACGAGAGTAGCTAAAATAAATAATTTAGATGTGATTGGATGCCCTAGTGTGTGTAATTATTGAGATGATATGTTGGAGAACGTTCTCTCGATCATAATAGTTTAATTAAGAAGTGTGTAATTAAGTAAGAATGTAATTAGTAAATGAGATTATTGGGTAACAAGTAATGTAAAATAAAATTAACTTGACATGCAAGCAAGTGAAGCAACTACTATAAATTAATTTAGAATGGAAAAAGTTTAGTCACATTTTTACATGAGATTAATTATGAATTAGGATGATTAGCTTCCACATTTATTTGATTAATTAGTTGCACTTAGTACCGTTCTGATGTTAACAAACCGGGTCGACACGGGGTGTTACATTGTCCATCTCATCCCATAAGCCTTTGAGTTAAATGAAATAATCAGCAACTGAGAGTTCTCCTTGCTGCATCTTAAGAATATCGATCATAATCTTCAAGATCAGAAATACCAAAAACATCTGACTGTGCAAATCTTTTTTTTAAATCATTCTAAATATCAATGGCTTTATCAGCCCACATTACTGATTGCGCTATTGATTTTGATTCTACCATCAACGAATGCTAGTATGTTTATGGATCGAGGTGCCATCTTCATGGCTCTAAACCAAGTGTGATAATTCTTGTCATTCAATCAAGGTGAAACAAGAACCAAAGAAGGGTTCTCATTGGGATGAAGATAATAAGGATTAGTTGGTTTTGTTAGAAAATTTGGAAGAGGAGTAAGATTTTGATTTGCCATAATATTAAAAAAGGTAAGCTTCAATGAAGAAATTGAAAGAATGAAAGGCTTTTGATTGATAATCAGAGCTCTGATACCATCTTGGTAAACTTGAATGATCTTATATTATTATTGATTGAATGAGCAATACAGTTGGTGAACTAATATATATCAGCATACATTGATAAAGAGAGGAGGAGGAGAAGAATGGCAAGAAAAGAAAACATAATCTAACCAACTAAATAGACTAACTGATAATTAACAGAGAAATGAAGTGGCACAAAGTTAACTACGTGCAGAAAGCTGGTTGACACGTGTAATAATAATATCTATTATGAGTCTTGGGGGTGTTTATTCTTGAAGTTGCTTTGACAAAATGTGCTACAATGTCTATTATGTTTTAATTCCATTCTTTTACTCGTGAAATTTAGTGGATTTAAGACATAATCTGGTTGTACTGGATTAGATTCCAAGCCACAGGTTAGTCTTTTTGTTAAACTTATTTTACCGATTGAGATAGCATTGTCATTTATGTGGAAGTTATAAGTTATAACTTATTAAACTAATATATTCAGTATTTGCGACACATACAATGGTAGAAATTTGATTTAATGCCTTCAGAAAATGATTGGTACAAGTAAACCCATCGATTCAAATGTAGTAATCCTATAAGGATATGTATGAAGATGACTCTAGTGAAGCATTTGTTAGCAAAAAAAAAAGTTAACAGAAGTATTATAACTGATGATAATAGGTTTATATATTTGTTTTGTCTCTTTGGGGGTACTATTGGATGATAATTAAATTCCCCTTGTCTCAGGAAGGACCTTTACAATGCTAAACCCCTTGAAGGACTTAAAATTGTTGATGTAGGTTGTGGAGGTAGAATTCTTTCCGAGGTATATTTTTTCTCCTTTTTCTTGTGATGACCGGAAAAGACCCTTTTTCTTTATATATATTGGCCCCTCTTTATCATCTCCAATGTAGTAGTGCAATCTCCTTCAGCCATACCTGTTTGTGTCCCTTCTTCCAGACCACGTCTAGCCTGATGAATAATCGTCACAGTTCTTTTTTTATTTATAAACCACATGTATTTTCCACGGGAAGCAATCTCGTTCGGAGTGGGTCCAGAATTAGAATTTTAAATCCCTCATAAAGATAATATTGGAGATGATCGAACATATGCTCTTCTCTCCACCTGCTTAATTCTCATGCGCCAACCCCACAGTTTAGCCACTAGAGAGTTTCTCCATCCAAGATATTTGGATGAGTCAAAAATCATAAGGTTTCTTTCCTTCCATATTGATCAATCAACACACAATCCCGAAGATTAAGGTCCAATCTGCACCATATTCGGTGGCTCTCCTGGATATGTTTTAATTGTTACCATTACAATAATATCTCCTTTTCTTCTTTTAATTGCGGATGTGTACATATTTTTTAAATATTTTTTTAAAAATTCTACTGTAGGAATAGCTAGACTAATTAATTTACTGCTTGATTTTCTTTTTAACATTTGTTTAAATTGCATTAATTGATAATCCGTTAAATCTATGTGCAATCATATAACTAATTATTGACAGTTTTAAATGTGACAATAACATTTTATTTGCTTGATTTACATTTTTGTTATTATGATTTATGAGTTGGCAATTATCATCTTGGAAGAACTGACACCTTTTTATAGGTGAAAAATATATCTCGGACATGGACATGCGATCATATTCCGGCATGCGGTCAACCTTTCCTGACACTCTTTTTTAAAAATAAAATCCAAATTTTATTTTATTTTATCTTTTTAAGTAAAAATAAAAAATTATTTTATAAAACAAATATTTTTTTTATGGAATATGTCATGAAAAATTAACAAGGCATGCAAAATTACTTTTGCTTTATATTTATGTTACGAAATTTTAATATTTGATTAGTTATATGACTTATTATAAGCTATTATATGTATTAAATGTAAACTATATTATATATATTAAAAAAATTATTTAATATCAAAACGTGTCCATCGAAATTTTAGAATTAACGTGTCCCGTATCGGTGTCGGTACAACATAGATTGTCATTGCATGTGTGAATTTAATATTAATGCATGATGTGATTATTTGATAGGACTAAATTACGATATTTGTATCAGTTTTGAGGGGGGGAATTTTGGTACTCCAAGCCCCATGTGGTTCTTCCATTTAAGGCTACACTTGGACAATTTTTTTTTCATTTCTCCTCTCTCCTCGGTATTTATTTGATTTTATTTGGCCCGGACTACCGAGTTAATGGTGGTTCAGGACCACCGAAATTATCCTCCAGTTTGAGTTATCTTTTTCTAATTTTTATTTTATTTTTTATGATTGTCCATTATGTATTTTACTTTTGGAGAATACTAGTCTCAAGTTGTAGGAGAAATCCCTTTATTTTTATGTTAAAGAGAAATTTTTGTGATTTTGTGGTGGGCTAGATGCTTATACTTGTGTTGTGGATGTTTCATGTTAGTGTTAAGCTATTATTTTGTTGATAATTCATTTCTTTTTTTTCTTTAAATTTATTTGCATAAGTCACTACAGAGATTTTTTTTAAAAAGTAACAAAATATTTTTAATCTAAAGAAATGAAGTATAATTGTCTTAATATTTGTTTGTTGTTGTTTTGGTTTTTTTTGTTTTTTTCCGATAAAATAATAACTTCTTTTTTTATAAACTACTTACGTAGTTGCCCTGTAAAGTAGTGCCTTCATAATTTGAAAGCAGCATGTTGATTAACAATAGTTTATGAAATGACGTTTTGTACATGCGACATATTCACGTGAATAAGATTATCCGGAAAAATATTTTCTTATATTATAGGAGAATTATTTTTCTTATATTAGCGATCTCTCTGTTTCTTCTTTTTTCTACAAAATAACATCTCTACTTGAGAATACAATCAAACAGAGCCTGATATTATTTCACTATTTCTGCTTCTCATTCCATCTATTTCTATTGTTAGCACCTATTTTTGTCTTATATTTTGTGGTTTATAACCAAGAGAATAAAGGGAAGAAGAAAGAGAAGAGATGCATTTTTGGAAAGATTTGCAATATGAATTGGAAATGAGTAGGGCTTGCTCCGAATGTAATATCTCATTCATCCACCGTCCGATTAAGCTTAAATTTTTTTAGTAAGATCTTGACTCATTGCACATCATATTCAACGGTGAATTTATTGATTGGATACCTGTACCATTCCCAGAAAATTCAAAACCGAAACAGGTTTCCCGGGCGATCTCTACTGAAGCAGCATTTTTGGGAGGACTATTTCTCTCAAATGAACCGTCTGATCGTTCTCAAATTTGGTCAGCGTGTTCCTCTTATATGATACTTCAATCTGACCGGATCGATTCTCGAACTGAGAATCCTAGCATCAAATATAATTTTCGCAAGATGGGCTGCTAGTTTTGTAAGAAATGATGCAATTTTGGGCAGCCGTATTGCAGGGATCGTTTCTCTCAAATGAACCGTCCGATCTTCCTCAAATCTGGTCGCCATGTTCCTCCCATATAATAATTCAATATGACCGGAGCGATTTTCAAGCTAAGCCCTCTGGTGTTAGATATGGTGGTCACAAAATGGGTGTCCACATTGAAAAAAACCACTATTCCTAAAAAGTCTCACATCTCTTATCTCTCATCCCTTCCTCCTCCCTTCCCCCTATATAAGGACCTCTACCCCCTCCTTAAATCACACCAAATGGAGAAAACCAAACAAAAAAACAAGACACTTGAGTTTGGTTTAAAACTAAGCTAGTGTCATAGTAAAATTTTTAGTTACTAATTTTTCTTTAAAAAACCGATATTCCTAAAAAGTCTCACATCACTTATCTTTCATTCCTTCCTCCTCCCTTCCCCCTATATAAAGAGAGAGGAGGAAGGGATGAGAGATAAGTGATGTGGGATTTTTTAGGAATAGTGGTTTTTTAAAGGAAAATTAGTAACTAAAATTTTTACTATGACACTAGCTTAGTTTTAAACTAAACCCAAGTGTCTTGTTTTTTTTTTTTTTGGTTTTCTCCATTTGGTGTGGTTTAAGGAAGGGGTAAGAGGTCCTTATATAGGGGGAAGGAATGAGAGGTAAGTGATGTGGGACTTTTTAGGAATAGTGATTTTTTTCAATTTGGACAGCCATTTTGCGACCACCATATATAACTCCAGAGGGCTTAGCATGAAAATCGCTCTGGTCATATTGAAGTATTATATGGGAGGAACATGCCGACCAAATTTGAGGAAGATCAGACGGTTCATTTGAGAGAAACGATCACTGCAATACGGCTGCCTGAAATTGCATCATTTCTAACAAAACTAGCAGCCCATCTTACGAAAATTATCTGATGCTAGGAAGCTCAGTTCGAGAATCACTCCGGTCAGATAGAAGTATCATATGAGAGGAACACGCTGACCAAATTTGAGAACGATCGGATGGTTCATTTGAGAGAAATAGTCCTCCCAAAAACGCTGCTTGAGTAGAGATCGCCCGGGAAACCTGTTTCGGTTTTGAATTTTCTGGGAATAGTACATGCATCCAATCAACAAACCCACCGTTGAATATGATGTGCAATGAGTCAAGATCTTACTAAAACAATTTCAGCTTGATCAGACGGCGGATGAATGAGATATTGCAGTCGGAGCAAGCCCTATTCATTTTCAATTCATGTTGCAAATCTTTCCAAAAATGCATTTCTTCCCTTTCTTCTTCCCTTTATTCTCTTGGTTATAAACCACAATATATAGGACAGAAAAGGGTGCTAACAGCTGCCCCTCTTTACTTAGTTTTTACATGAGAATATGAATAACCATGTTTTCATATTATTGATGTAAAGAATAAGTAAAGATGTGAACTCTATTTTTGACCGCATGTAAATGGTTACTCACATGGTGGTCTACAGGGAGAACAGACATGGGATTGAGATCCCTAATAGGTATGGGAGAATGGACCCGTTTTGAAAAAAAAAAAAAGTTGTGGGAGAATGGACCCAACTTGACTGAATTTTTAAAGGTGCGGGTTAATGGACTCATCTTGATAGAAATTTAAAGTTGTGGGAGAATGGACCCAACTTGACTGAATTTTTAAAGGTGCAGGTGAATGGACTCGTCTTTGGCAGGAAATTAAAGGTGCGGGGGAATGGACCCGTCTTGAGCTGGAAATTAAAGGTGCGGGAGAGTGGACCCGCCTTGGCAGAATTTTAAAGACGCGGGAGAGTGGACCCGCCGTGGTAGAGATTTAAAGGTGCGGGAGAGTGGACCCGACTTGATTGAATTTAAAGGTGCGGGTGAATGGACTCGTCTTGAGATGGAAATTAAAAGTGAGAACTTGACCCATCTTTAGCTGAAAAATAAAAAAGTGTGGGCTTGGACCCGACTTGAGCTGGACAAATAAAGGTGTGGGCTTGGACCCGAAAAGTAAAGAAACATGGTGCTTGTCACTTTTCAATCTTTCTTTCTTTTTTTCTTCTTTTTTTTTTTAAGACAAGAAGATAATGCAATGCATGTCACCTAATGCAAAAGATCTTGAAATTTTGAAGTTTGGAGATTTTTCTCCATTTTGTGTTTTTTTATATGCAAAGATGATGCAATGCATGTAGAAAATTTTGAAATTTTCAAACTTTGAGTTTTTTTTTTATATGCAAAGGTGATGCAATATGTAATGTATGTCATAAAATGCAGAAATTCTCAAAATTTAAAATTTGAATATTTTCTTTCCTTTACTTCGACGACAACCCTTAGTTATTCCGCCTCGGTTCTTGTTTTGTATTTTGTATCCGGACTGTGGTGTCAGTCCTTTGAACAAACTTTTGATACCAATTACTTCTCATACCAATGCTTTTGGGAGATTTGTCATATTTACCATGATCTTTTGAAGCAATCATAGTAATTCTTAATGCTCATGTGATATCATTTTCACTTTCAGTATAAGCTTATCATGGAAAATGCATATGCAATCAACAATTGAAGAAAAAATGAAATATCATTATGTGAAAAAGGTATAGTATAAAAGATTCGTGTGATTGGACAAAGAAATTCAAAAGGTAACGGTAAAAGGGATGGCTCTGGCTCATCCAGTGATGCTTTTTCCAATGACCAGTGCCAGCTTCTCATGCTTATCATCTTGAACATGCCTCAATAAGCTTATGTGGGTATCGGTTGTCCCAGTCTCTTATGCCACAAATGTCTGACTTGCCCCAGTTTGGGAGATCTTTTGATTCTCAGATCGATATATCAAGAGCGATGCTTCATTTTTTACCCTAACTTTTGCCTAGGTTGTTCTTTCGAGTTTTCAACCTACCAGGTCGCTCTAATTTTTGCCTAGGTCTCCTTTTCAGGTTTTCAGCCTAGCGAGCAATTTTTTTTTAAGCATAATACTTCTTGACTGCATCTGAATTGACTGGAAGCGGTAAATCTTCACCGTCCATCTTTGTGAGTATTAGGGCCCCTCGGAGAAAGCTTTCTTCTCAATATAAGGCCCTTGATAATTGGGAGTCCACTTTCCTCGGTGATCCTTCTGAATGGGAAGAATCTTTTTTAGCACTAAATCTCCTTCTTGAAACTGCTGAGGTCGCATTTTCTTCTCGTATGCTTTCTTCATCCTTCTTTGATACAATTGGTCATGACAAAGAGCATTTAATCTTTTTCCTTCAATAAGATTCAATTGATCAAGTCGAGATTGGATCCATTCGGCTTCTTCCAATTTTGTCTCCATTAAGACTCTCAACGAGGGAATCTCTACTTCAATTAGAAACACCGCTTCCATTTCATACACCAAAGAGAATGGGGTGGCACCTGTTGAGGTACGAATGGAAGTTCGATATCCGTGCAAGCCAAAAGGAAGCATTTCACTCCAGTCTTTGTATGTTATCACCATCTTTTGAATGATCTTTTTGATGTTCTTGTTTGCCGCTTCCACTGCTCCATTCATCATTGGTCGATGAGGGGAGGAGTTATGATGTTGTATCTTGAAACTCGCATAATTCCTTCATCATTTTATTATTCAAGTTGGTTGCATTGTCAGTGAGGATCTTATTCGGCAAGCCATAACGACAAATCAACTCTTTCTTGATAAACTTGACGACCACACTTCTGGTTACGCTGGCATAAGAAGCAGCTTCGACCCATTTGGTGAAATAATCAATTGCAACCAAAATGAAACGATGCTCATTTAAGGCTTTTGGTTCATTTGTGCCAATGACATCCATCCCCCACATTGAAAATGGCCAGGGAGCTGTTAAGACATTCAAAGACATTGGTGGTGCATGAATATTGTTAGTATATGTCTGGCATTTATGACACTTCTTTACATAGTTGAAACAATTAGTCTCCATAGTCAACCAATAATAGCCTGCTCTTAAGATTATCCTTGCCATTGCATACCTATTTACGTGGGTCCCAAAAGAACCTTCATGAACATCTCTGATAATCTTCTCTGCTTCTGTTGTATCAACGCACCTGAGAATAACCATGTTATGATTCTTCTTATATAGTACATCTTCATTCAAGAAGAAACCCATTGCCAATCTCCTCAAAGTTCTCTTATCATTCTCTGAAGCCCCAGGAGGATATTCTCGACTCTTAATGTAGCATTTGATATCATGATACCACGACTTCCCATCGAGCTCTGCTTCCCCCGTTTGACAATACGCAGGTTGATCACAAGTTTCCATCTTTACTAGTGGCATATCTTTGTCATGTCTTATCTTGAACATTGATGATAAAGTGGCTAAAGCCTCAGCCAACTGATTGTCTTTACGAGGGATATGATGGAATGTAACTTCATCTAAATCCTCAATTAACTCCCTTATGTAAGCATGATAAAGGATTAGCTTGGCATCTCGAGTCTTCCATTCTCCTCTTAGTTGATGGATAACTAGAGCATAATCCCCATATACCTTGAGAACTTTTGCTTTTGATTCTATTGCCGCTTGGATTCCCATGGCACACGCTTCGTACTCTGCTATATTATTCGTACAGTTAAAGCATAATCTGGCTGTGATTGGAATAAAATGGTTTCAGGGGAAATTAATACAGTTCCAATTCCATACCCCAGTGCATTTGATGTCGCATCAAACAATAAAGTCCAAACTTCCTATTGTGAAGACTGTTCTTCTTCTTCAAATAAAGCCATTATATCTTCATCTGGAAAATCACATTGCATCGACTGATAATCTTCTACGGGCTGGTGAGCTAAATACTCAGCAAAAGCACTGCCTTTTATTTCCTTTTGAGTGACATAGACGATGTCATATTCTAATAACAGAACTTGCCAACGAGCTATTCTCCCAGTAAGAGCCGGTTTCTCAAAAATATACTTGATCAGATCCATCTTTGACACTAACCAAGTAGTGTAACACAACATATATTGTCTCAAACGATGAGCATCCCATGCCAAAGCACAACATGTTCGTTCCAAAAACCAATAATTTTCTTCGCAACTAGTAACTTCTTGCTCAAGTAGTAGATGGCGTGCTCCTTTCTACCAGACTATCATGCTGGCCTAACACACAACCCATGGATTCATCAAGCACCGTCAAATACATAATAAGAGGTCTTCCCGGCACTGGAGGTACCAAAACGGGGGGGCTTCTGCAGATACTGTTTGATCTTCTCGAAAGCCATTTGACAATCCTCATTCCACACCACTGTTTGATTCTTGCGTAACAATTTAAAAATTGGTTCGCAAGTTGCAGTTAACTGAGATATGAACCTGGCGATATAATTTAATCTCCCTAAGAAACCACGAACTTCTTTTTCTGTGTGAGGAGCTGGCATATCTATAATTGCTCGAACTTTGTCAGGATCAACTTCTATTCCCTTTTGACTAACCACGAACCCCAATAACTTGCCTGACTTTACACCAAAAGTGCATTTTGCTGGATTCAACCTAAGCTTAAACTTTCTTAGCCTTTCAAAAAGCTTTTGCAAATTGACAATGTGTTCTTCTTCTGTTTGAGACTTCGTAATCATGTCATCAACATAAACCTCTATCTCTTTATGCATCATGTCATGAAACAAGGTCATCATTGTTCTTTGATATATTGCCCATGCATTCTTCAAACCAAACGACATTACTTTGTAACAAAAGGTTCCCCATAATGTGATGAATGAGGTCTTTTCCATGTCTTCAGGAGCCATTTTGATTTGATTACAACCCGAAAAATCATCCATGAAGGAGAAAATTGAATGTTGAGCAATATTATCCACCAGAACATCGATGTGAGGGATTGGAAAGTCATCTTTGGGACTAGCTCTGTTCAGATCTCGATAGTCAACACACATTCAAACCTTCCTATCTTTCTTTGGGACTGGGACAATGTTAGCAACCCATTGAGGGTATTTGGAAACAGCAAGGAAACCTGCATCGAACAGTTTTTTGACTTCTTCTCTAATTTTCAAGAGCATATCTGCTTTCATTCTTCTTAATTTTTGCTTAACTGGGGGACATTCGGGCTTGAAAGGCAACTTATGCTCAACTATGCTAGCATCGAGTCCAGATATATCTTGGTATGACCATGCAAAGACATCACTATAATTGCACAGGAGCTTAATCAACTTGCTACGCTCACTTTCTTTCATAAAGGTGCCAATTTTGATTTCTTTCTTACCATGTTCAGTCCCCAAATTGATTATTTCAATTGACTCCTCGTTGGGTTGAATCTCTTTGGATTCTTGCTCTATTAATCTCATTAATTCAGGGCTAGGCTCCCAACTTACTTCACAATCCTCGTCAGCATGATTAATAGAGTGATCAAAATCATATGATGAGATGCTAGCGTGGTCATTTTCAAGAGAATCACTTTCAGATCTGCGTTTATGGGTGTTAACACAAGAAGGGGAAGAAAATGAACAAAGATTGAAACAATGACTAGTAAAAGATAAAGGAAACAAAGATAATCAAAGAAAATGCATTTATTGATGACAAATACTGAAAATGAAACATGTGAGCCCATATTACAAAAGTAACTCCTAAAGCCTTGGGCAAGGCAAAAGGATTAGCATTACAAATTACTTTGAGTTTAAGATCAGGTAACTCGACCACCTCCCAATTGCCAAGGTCTGTATCTGGAGAACATGGATAAACCAAATCAATATGGTGATTGATGAAATGATCATCTTCAATAGCATCCACTTGATCTAGGAATACCAGTCCGACACTTTGAAAGCTTTGCCGAATATCACATATGGGAACTCCCTCAATTTTTGGCTCATACCTTCCATCCGAGCTATCCTTCTTTCTTTCTTTTCTTCCATGACTCTTTTTTTATCCTTTCTGGTATGTCTGTATCCCAAACCAAATCTGCTCTGGTTCTCGGATAGTTGTAGCAATTTTGCAATGCCTTCTTCATTCCTTCCTAGTCCATACCCATACAAATATCTTCCTTCGAGCATCAGTTTAGCCACCATTAAGGATGCATTAGTGTTGGTTTTGGAATTTGGGCTCCTTCCCCTGCATAGGTAGTGTTAGCAATCCCGAATGCTTGGAAAACAGTTTCAAGAGCTTCTTCTGCAGCATCAATATAGGGTGTTGATGATGGTTTACTCACCAACATATCTTCTTCACCTGAAATGATTACCATCTTGTTATCCATTACAAATTTCAACTTTTGGTGCAATGTAAAGGGCACAGCTCCTGCAAAGTGGATCCAAGGTCGCCCCAAAAGACAACTATAAGCTGACATGATGTCCATGACTTGAAAGATGATTTCAAAAGTACATGGGTCGATCTGGATTGGAATGTCAATTTCCCCAATCACTTCTCTTCTAGTACCATCAAAAGCTCTCACTATCATAGTACTTGGTCTCATGTATGACATGTCAAAAGGCAATTTTGACAGTGTTGACAGTGGCATTACATTCAAAGAAGAACCATTATCAACAAGCACTCTAGCCATGGCATGATCCTGACACTTCACATAAATATGCAATGTTTTGTTATGCCCTTTTCCTTCAGCAGGTGTTTCATCATTAGTAAAACTAAGATAATTATCAGCAAAAATGTTTCCCACAATTTCATCGAACTTATCCACTGTAATGTTATGGGCGACTTGAGCTTCATTCAAAACTTTCATTAATACCTTCTTATGTGCTTCAGAGTTCAACAATAAAGACAAGAGAGATATTTCTTATGGAGTGCGATTCAATTGTTCTACCACCCTGTATTCACTTTGTTTTATGATTTCAGAAATTCACAGGCTTCTTCATTAGTCACTGCTTCTTGCATTCATCTTGACTAATTTCCTCTTCCCCAACAACCTTTTCTTCCTTAGTTTTCCCTTTGTCTTCTTTCACTACTTCTCTTGCTGAATCATTACGAAGCTCTTCAGGGGTATAAATACGACCACTTCGGGTCATCCCACCAATTCCATAAATATTAGTGATAACATAGGTGCTGGAGCTAGAAGAGGCTGCCAAATGATCATACTGAGATTGTTTGTAAGAACTTGCACATCATACTTCCATGGCACAACTTTGGTATCCTTGTAGGAAAAAGGAGTTGGTATTTGGATGGTAATTGGCTTTGGCCACAGGTCGTGGATGGATTTTTTGTGTAATGAAGTATCAGTGGTTTTGGGATTGGGGTGGTATTTTCAACAGTCGGTGGGGTCACAGAAAGAATTTGGATATTCACTCCTCCTTGAATTTTGGGGATTGAATGCTCATTAACCATATTTATGTCATTATCATCATATTAGCAGCCAATTTGCACAAATTGCATGTCTATCAAGCTTTGAAGAGTCTGCTTAAACTCGTCATAATTTTCAATAGAATGCCCCACATTTGGATGGATTCCACATATCATCCCTTCATTATGGATTCCCTCTTCTTTAACTTGGGCTTGTATCATCCCATACTTACAAAGCTCTTCGAAAATTGTTTTTAGAGGAGTTTTGATATCTTCTACCTTTCTCACAAGATGCTGATTCGAAAACTTCTTTAATGGGTTTTCTCTCTTCGTTATTTGGGAATCTTCTTTGATTTGGATTTAGATTTGGAGCCCATGATTGAGGTGGTCATGTTGGTACAGTTGGAAATGTTTGTGACTGAAAAGAAAAAGACGGGTGGTAGGGTTGGGGATATGAGGTATGTAAAGCGTTGGCAACATAAGGGTAATAAGGTGTCTGAAAACTTGGTTGAGGGTGGGTATATGTTGGGACAGGCTTGCCTTGTGCAAATTTTTGCTGATTGAAAGTCTCAGCATGAGTTTCTTCTTCTTTTTTCCTCCCTATTCCAGTTGAAGGTCTCTTCATATTAACAGCCTCCACAGAGTTATGAGTATTTTACCACTCCTTATTCCACTTTCTACCCTTTCTCCTATGATGACAATGTCAGAGAAGTTCGATGAGACACTAGGAATCATCCGGTCGTAGAATGGCGACTGCAAAGTATCAATGAACGTGGCGACCATCTTCTTTTTTGATAGTGGAGGTTCGACTTGCGCAGATAGTTCCCTCCATTGTTGAGCATACTCTTTAAAAGACTCAACCTCTTTCTTTGACATATTCTACAACTGCAGTCTATCAGGAGCCATATCAATGTTATACTTGTATTGTTTAAGGAAAACATCAGCCAAGTCTTTCCAACAACGTATATGTGCTCGCCCAAGGTGTGTATATCAACTCGAAGCTGCCCCAGTCAAACTATCTTGGAAGAAATGAATCAACAAATTTTCATCTTGGGCATATGCAGCCATCTTTCGGCAGTACATGGTCAGATGACTCTTTGGACAAGTAGTCCCTTTATACTTGTCAAAATCGGGTACTTTAAACTTTGGAGGAATCATAACATTAGGAACAAGGCAAAGTTCAGAAGCATTTCCAAGTCCATAACTACTTCCTCCTTCTATAGCTCGCATTCTTTCTTCTAAAACTTCTAATTTCCCCATAGATTGGAGAATTCCAATTGAAGAGTTATTCAAGGTTTCATGAGCAATTCCTTGATGGAAATGTTGCACTGCATGTAAAGGATTGGAGTGTTGTGGTTCTTGATTCCCATCTGAAGTAAAGGGAAATACTTGAGGTTGGGATACATTTTGTGAGTTTGAAACAGGTGGAACCAATGATGTACTACCAACAGGAAAAGATAGTTGTGTTTGTGGGTTCTCAAAGGCATTTGGGTGAGGACCTTGTGATTGAGCAGGGTTTGGGATAAGGGTTGGTGTGTTACCATTTGGAGGGTTAGTGGCTTGTAGTAGTACAAATCCTGGAGGTAGGCCGAATAGAGGGAATGATTGTACATGTACTTCTTGTGGATTGGTGTTTGGTGGTTGTACAGGATTGTTTGGGTATATTGTAAGTGGCATTAGTACTCCTTCAGTGTTGGGATTTTGGGGGTGCATGGCAATTGGGGGAAAGCCTGGTGGGTGAGATGGTGTGGCTGGTTGTTCTTCATTCACTGCTGAAGGGTTCCCATCTGTGTTCTTCTTTTCTAGCGATTGTAGCATTTCCATCATTTTTGCTATCTGTGCTTTCAAATTATTCACATCTTCTCTCAGCTCACCTTGTTCTAGTTCATCCATGATCTTAGCTTGAGCACGAGTCCTATAAGGGTGCCGTGGAAACAATTTTGCTTTCTTGTGGATTATTTTCTCTTAACTGACAAAAAATAAGATATGAGTATGTAATGCTAAAATAAATATGCATGTTATGGAATCTGAAAATATAATGTTGTGCAAATGGTATGGAATTATTGATGAATATGCATGATTACATCCAAATGTTGTAACATGAAAAAGAGAGAAAGAGATAGAAGGAAAACGCATGGTCTTCTATTGTCTTTGAAAGATTTAACATTAGAATCTTATAGCAAGAAGTCTTGATCATGTTAGAAATTCGCAAATTGGCAAGCGGTTAGTCGCACATCTAAGGGAGCATATACTCCTCAATAGATTGTACTCTGAGGCGATCATTCACTAGCAGTACAATAATGTAGCATTTCATTCAATGTAATTCTCAAAACATGGTTCAAGTTTCGATACATGATAGAAATGATTACATCGAATATCCCAAAAATTCAGACAACTTTGGAGGTAGTTGCAGCCAAGGATTCATGCTTATATGATCATCCATCTTGTCATAATGATCGACAAATTCAGTAGCATTTTGTTGTAATACGTTAAACATCATTACAACTCTATCCTTCCATACATTTCTTGTGAAATCTGAATGGGCTTCTTGGGTCATTTGTTGAGTGATCTCATTCAAATCCCCCAATTGATTAAGGATTATATTGATCTTTATAGGTCTCTTTGAATGACTTACACTGCTAGATTTCTTCTCAAGGCTGGATCTTGTCATTTCTTGCTATGAGTAAAAATGCTAAATCTTTCCTCCACAACAGTTGAGCTTTCCTTCAGATGAGGGAGACAAAATGTCAAAACGCGCAAATGCATGCTTTGTTTCTCTTTTTTTTCTTTTGTTTCAATTCTTTTTTATCTTTTTCTTTTTCTCACCCTTTTTACGATTTTTTTATTTTTACATAAAGGAAATTAATAGAAAATAACGAAAAGAAACTTGCTCCCATTGACCTAAAAAAATGGAACCCTATGATCAGATATCCTATGATGGGGACTCTAAAACAGTAGGTCACTAGGTCTGCTCTATAAGTGCATATCTTGGGTTGATCTAGACTTTTGAAGACTATGGTTCCCGAGTTGCCCATACCTGATGGATATGGACCTAGCCTATGGAACTGATCGCAAGTAAGGATAAACCTTCTCAATACGATTTTTCCATACTGCCGGTAACAACCCGAGTGGTGAACCAACAAGTGTCAGGGAGGCACCAGGCCTCTTCAATGACAATGTCGAGACACCCCTATTCCTTAAGTTTACAGATGAGTCCGGCTATAGAACCCAAAAGTGTGTGCAATGAGTGATAGTGATGTGTGTGCAAGGAGCATACTAGCCTGTACATTTGAAAATAACTAAAATTCCCAAGCTGCAAAACAAAGACAAAGCACAATATATACAGAGGTCGTCTACCCTAAGGTTAAAACCAAACAAGATACATATTTATTATTGCAATTATAAATATACCAGCAACATATGACAAACATAGATGTATATACATAATGCTCAATAACAATATTTACACAAAAGGTAGAAAAAAAAAATAAAGCAACAAAAAGAGGGTGAAACAGATAAATAAAATCATGAATAATTTGCACAATTAATAAATAGGCTTGACTCTCTAAATTTCCCCAATGGAGTCGCCAGCTGTCGCGACCGGATCGCGACGTGACGGCGAGAGATTGAACGATTTAAAAAAACAATGGAGTCGCCACCAAGGTTTATTTGGAAAAACATTGGAAAAACCCTTTTGTTTGAGAAAACTGGTCTTTGAAAATAGAATTGGATTCGGGAGTCGATTACGAGTAGGGAAGGTATTAGCACCCTACACCGTCCGTTTAAAAAAAACAGTTACCTTGTATTAATTGTACAAATTATTTATAAGATTTTAAATATTTATTTCACCCCGAAGAATTGAACTACATTGATTAGAGAAAACAAAAATAAATTTTCAAAAATTAGTTTTCTTTTCTTTAATCAATGTAGTTCAATTCTTTGGGGTGAAATAAATGTTTAAAATCTTATCAATAATTTGCACAATTAATATAAGGTAACTGTTTTTTTAAACGGACGGTGTAGGGTGCTAATACCTTCCCTACTCGTAATCGACTCTGAATCCAATTCTGTTTTCAAAGACCAATTTTCACAAACAAAAGGGTTTTTCCAATGTTTTCCTAAATAAACCTTGTAGCGACTCCATTATTTTTAATCGTTCAATCTCTCGCCGCCACGTCGCGATCCAGTCGAGACATCTATTAATCCAAACTTAATCTTAGGATATTAAACTTATGAGTCAATCTTTCTACTAATATAATTATCATTTGATCTATTCTTTATGAATATAGAACTTATTATTCATATTTAAATTTTTAATAAAAATATTCAAATTGATTCGTGCGAATATACCTTGATTGTTAAGTGATTCTTTTTAGGGTATTATTTTCTTTATGTCACATAAGAAAGATTTTATCTCCTACTCTTACTTCAATTTCCGTATTCTGTTTTTTTTTCCTTTTTTTAAAAATAAAATGGGTCCCACCATTTATTATGAGAGTAAGATAGAAGATTTATCTTATGTGACATAAGAAAAATAAATCTCTTCTTTTTATTTCATAAATGTGTTTTTGACAACATTTGTTATAATATTTCTTAACTTTTTTGTTTATTAAGAAAAGGAAAAAAGGTATAATGAAATGAATATTTATCTTACTTTATTATTAAAGAAAGGTATTGTTAGAATAATAGTATGATAAAAGACTAAAAGTTATACATAAATTATTTGTTGTTTTATAGTGCTATTTTGATAATGAGAAAACAAACCAAAGCTAGCGAGTGTGCAAGAATCCAAAGGAGAGCAGCTAAGAACACCATGCTAATTGGGGATTTTTTAAAATGCTCCGCACCAAATGAAACAGCCATCATTTTGCCTCCCTATATAACATAGGGTTAACCTGCTCTACCATGGAATATCTTCTCTGTCAATGTTTTGTTGTTGACATGACTGACACTAGTTTTTCTCTTTCTTTCTTTTTTTAATTTTTTTAATTTTTTTTTATTATTAAGGATGTTATTATTTACTTGTACCGATATTTTAAAAAATTTGATGTACGAGGATCTGAATCCTCTAATGTGAAAAATCATATGACCATGTCATATGAAATCATAACCATACAAAGGTAGATCAATGGTAATAAAAGAAGAGAGAGAAAATATATTAAAATAGGTAGTTACAAAATCATAACCGTTGATTTACTTTTATATAGTTGTGATCTTCTCACATGACCATGTCATGTTTTTTTTCACATTAGAGAATCCATTTCCGATGTATCATTTCTAACACTTTTCGATATTCCCTGATATTTCGAACTTTCCGATTCTTCAACACGCATTGCAGAGACTCAAAAATGGTTCAAAAATTGCATTACATTCCAACTATTAGATACATTGAATTACGATTATTATTTTATTGAGTTTAATATAAATATTTGTGATATTTTATGTTACTTTTCAAAATTGATGCGTATTATAAATTTAACTTAATTTTTTAAATTATTGAATAATAAATCTAATATACATTACATAAATTAAAAATTATTATTTAATATAAAAAAATTGATAAACTTATTTTGTTTTTTTGTTTTTTTCTGGTACAAGAGTGTCCAAGTCCAACCTCAATTAATAATTTAAAGGTAAGTTAAAGCAGGTTCTAGTGCCATCAAAGTTATCTTATCTTCTTCGCCGTTTTTAAAGACAATTATTAAGGATTTAACAATAAAAATGATAAATAACTTCTCTTAATTTCTAATGTATTAAATATTGTACATTTTATTAAGTATTATTTATTCTTTACGGTAATAATTTTTTCATGTAGTAGGAGAGAATTATTATCTTTTATAAACTCATTTATGCAAGTGGAATCCACTTTTAAGAGAAGAGAAAAAATAAAGATCCATCTTGTATTTATGTGTATAAGACATAAATTTTTGTTTATGCAATATAACTATTCTTTATTTTTTAATTTCTCTAACAAATTTAGACAAGAGAACCATTATTTTAAGGGTTTATCATCTATCATTTAACATGACCACAAAAAGTTTCCTACACACAATATTCTGTGGGGCCTGCAACAAAAAAAAAAATTTCAACACGCAAAACGAATTTCTATAATATAACACAGTCACTTTTTCTATAAGATAATTCTTATATAACCTTTATTTTAATACACTGGATTGGGGTGCCAAAAGATAACGTAATGGCAACATGAATAAAAAAAACAAACACTAATAAGAGAGAAAGGATAGCCATGGCGATTTGCAGGTTGAGATCTCTGCTTTCTCTTTGGAAATGCAACTCTCTGTTAGTCTCTTCTTCATCTCAATCCTTCCAAATTCGCACTTTCTCTTCGTCCCTTGTTCCCACTCATCACTTGCAGGTCTCTAATCACTATCTCGCCATTAACTTCTCTTACTTGGGTCTACATGCCTTAACTAACATACTCTTTTTTTGAACCTTTCTTCTTATCCCTTAAAACATGGAAAGCCTGCATCTTTCATGCTACTTCTTAACTGGGTAGTTGACATAACTACTTATAGGCTTCATCATATTACTGAATTGTGATGCTTTTTTTTATTGGGTGTCTTTCTTTGTGTTTATCTCAAAGTGGATATATGATTTTCTTGTGAAGCCTTTCAGGTGATTGATTTGTCTGTTGAAAGATCATTAACTGTTTGTTTATAGGTTTCAGCTACAATTTTTGTCATGTTAGCATGTCCCCTGTACGCATGTTTAATTTGATGCTTGTTTTGTAACTATATACTTTCTCCTCACTGATGCACTACAGAGTGTTGGATTCATTGGGCTTGGAAATATGGGATCCCGAATGGCAAATAATCTGATTAAAGCTGGATTCAGACTTACAGTTCATGACCTGTAATGTTTTAAACCTTTTGTTGATCTTATCATGCCTTTTATTTCTTTAATTCTTAACTTAATCTCTGTGAGAATACATTATTCTCATTTCATTTGTAGTTGCAATTCATAGTATATAGATATTTTGGGGAATGGCATGAGAATGTGCTTCATGTGGGGAGTCTAAGTTAATGGCACTGTTAATATAATTGGATTGTTTCAGTTTTGTTAATTTAAGCAGAATGTCAATGATGTTAATTGAATTTGTGAAAAATTGGCAGAAACTCTGACGTTCTGAAGAAGTTCTCTGAGATGGGAGTTCCCACAAAGAAAACACCTTATGAAGTTTCAGAAGCAAGTGATGTTGTAATTACAATGTTACCTTCCTCTGCCCATGTGAGTATGGCCATTTCAATGGCATTTACTTTCCTGCGAATATATTACGTCATTTATAGTTCAAGTTTCCTATATAGTTCTTCAACAACTTATTCTTTGGACTACTTCAATTTTTGGTTAACGAACTAAGATGATAGAGTTTCAAGTTTTGGTTTACTGCTCTCTTTTATAGAAAGGAATGGCTTCTAATTCTGTAAAGTGATGAGACCTGATAATTTTTTCTTGCTTATCAATTCTTCCTATTTACCATAGTGTACTACATTACCTTAACTAACATGGGATTTGTAATTTATATTTGGAGGCATAGAAATGAACTTGTTTATAGTCAACCTTTATGTCAAATTATTCTTGTGTGGTTTGATTATATCCTTTCTGCCATTTATCTTTATGCATATGGTGGCATCTATATTTAAAGCAGGCCCTAAACTATAAACAGTTACTTAGCTAAACAGTTCATGACAGATATGGTAACAGAGCCAATGATTTGGATGGGCTCAGTATTTTGGAGATGGGGGTTGATGCATGGGTTTGTGCCTAACCCATGTTGACATGTTGTGAAGCATTGGCCAAGGGAGGAAATGTTGGAAATTCAATTGTGAGTTATGAAGTTTCACAGTGGCTTAGAATGTGTTAAGTGAGAACCCTATAAGTGAAAAGACCATAAACTCGTTGCCTTAAGATTTTGGGTCAAGATGTGTTGTTAAGCCCATAGGTGGGCCTATGCATTATTCATGCCCAAAGCCCAAAGGGATTTTGCGTGAAGAGGCGTTTTGGAGATGTAATATAAAATTATTCACGTCTCTTCATTTAATAACTTAAACTTTTGGGAGAGTTGGTTCATTACATAGTCAAATAAGTTGTGTACCTAAATATATTGTAAAGAATCTTGGGATACACCACCCCAAAAGCTAGCTCCTCAACACGCTCCCTCACACGAGAGCCCACTGGGCTTGAAGAGTGGACAATGCAACAGGCCCAGCCTACCTGTGCTAAGAAATGCCACAAGAGAAAGTGGGGGGCGGCGAGGCTCTGATACCATGTAAAGAACCTTGGGATACACCACCCCAAAAGCTAGCTCAAAGGGTGGGAGTGCCCAAGGCCTTATAAAGGCCATATTAGTTGTCCATCCAATCAATGTGGGACTATATATCTCAACATATCTATTTAGCATATTACAGGTTTGGATGAATTGTCTTACTGCTCCCAATTTTATTATAATATGACTTTGTTCTGGTGCCATAATAACATCCTTATTTAACTTAAGTAGGTGATTGATGTTTACACTGGACCAAATGGTTTGCTTCATGGTGGAAAACTCATAAGGCCATGGTTATTGATAGATTCGTCCACTATTGATCCACAAACTTCGGGAAACCTTTCTGCTACAATATCTAATTATATTCTAAAAGAAAAGAAAGGTAACATAAGTGAAATGTCATCCAAGTAAACTAGATTTCGACTTGAATTGCCATCTATGAATTCATTTTTCTTTTTAGCACCATTGAGTTTTGTTTATCATATTCATTCATAACTAATATGTTTCTCAAGGGTAATTCCTACACAATTTTATGAGAATGTCTTTTTACTTGTTTATCCATGCAATTCACAAAAAATTGATAGTTTGTATAAAACATGAGGGGAACTTGTATTCTCTTCATGGGATATGTTTAACGACTTCTGTCTCATCAGTGTGTGTGTTCATCAGTACTCCCACACGCAAACCCCTAGTGTCATGTTTATGATTAAAATCACAAAGCAGTCGGTTCTTTAATTTATTTATATAATTATCACCCTTCAAACAATTTATAAAGCTTTTTTGATTTCTTTTATGAAGAAAAGTTCATCAAGCATGTTAGCTAACTGTTTGTTTCTTTTGTCAATCATGTGGAAAATGTTTCTAATGTTATTCCTATTAGTTTCACCCGTCTTTCTCATAAGAATGGATTTGATTTCTCATTGAATTACCGAAGAGCTACTTTCTGTCATTGTATGACATCATGTTCCTTTAGCTTATTAATTAATGTTGACTTCAATAATAGGTCATCATTTTCTCTGGTTAAGGGATGTTTAAAATATAGTTAATTACTACAACCTAACTGGTCCCAAACTGAAAATTGCCCACTATTTTACAAATGCTAATGTTCTACGCTTGTATTCAGTTGTCTGCCATTTATCATAACTAGGTTTGGCATTTTAGTCATTACACATTACTTTGTAACGATTCAAAATTCATATATGGGTGGTCAGTAAAGTCTTCTAAAGTATAAACTGTTTTCTTCTAAATTTTCTTTATGAATGGAAAGAGGGGCAATCATAAAAACCTACCGGTCTGTCAAGTGCTTTCAAGCATTTACTATGTGGAATTATTTACTCTTTTAATGTCGTGATACTGAATGATCAATTGATCATACATTGTGTAGGTGATTGGGAAACGCCTGTCAAGTTGGATGCTCCTGTATCTGGAAGTGTGATTGCGGCAGAAGCTGGGACACTTACTTTTATGGTATTAATACTGTTTTATTCTAACCTACTGAAAAGACACACAAGTTACTGTATGGTAATAATTGTAGGTTCAAAGGCCATGCATTTGATCTTGGAAACCATATGAACCCTGTATAATTTTTCCGATTCTTATTGGGGATGGTAATTTTTAGAGTAAGCTCTCAATTATGTCCTTGAAAGATTTTTGGAACTTAGAAAAATTGTTGACATCAAATCAGCCCTCAAATGATTATTTGTGGTCATTGAATGATATCAATCTGTTCCCAGTTTTGGCTATGATGATGTCAAAAGATTATCACTTGAGGACCAAATTGTTGTAATAATCTCTCAAGGACCGAATTGATGCTCCAAGACTAAAATGGGAGTTCACTATAATTTTAGTATATATTGGTTCTCAATTTGATATTAAATTTTGATATTAATCATTCCACAATATTATTTATAATGCATTAAAAGTATGATCACTTGATCAGTTAATTAACAAAGGGTATATTGTTATGGGCCACACATGGGATGAGGTAACAGTGCTAAAACAGTTACAGCAATGTTGTGGATTTTTGGCAAAAAAATTGAGTAATGAACAAAATATGGAACTTCCCCAGGTTGGTGGCTGTGAGGAAGCATTTCTTGCTGCAAAATCCTTATTCTTTTCAATGGGTAAAAGTACAATATATTGTGGTGGAGCAGGAAGTGGTTCTGTAAGTTACATACTTATAATTAGGGTATGGTTATCAGTACTTCGAATTGCCTATTTAACAGTAAGTCACATACATATATTTTGTTTTATGTTATTAGGCAGCAAAAATCTGCAATAATTTGGCTATGGCTGTGAGCATGCTGGGAGTATCAGAAGCCCTTGCTTTGGGCCAATCTCTTGGTGTTACTGCCAGCACCTTGACAAAAATATTTAACTGCTCCAGTGCTCGCTGTTGGAGTAGGTATGCCGTTCTTTTCTCTCTCAACTCAATATGACAATTAGCTGCAGGACTATGGTGGATCTGTCTGCATCTTTAACAATATGTGGTAACAAAGATTCTTAGAAGCTTTAGAATTAGTATTGTGGCTATAAAGGAACAGGTAGGACAATAGGAATATAGTTTCCCCTAATACAGTAGAAAGTACCCTGAAGTTTGAAAGGTCATAATGTTGAAGCACGTGTGTGACATATTCCAAAGAGTTCTTGGACCATTACTCTTTACTTGTAGTTTTCTCCTTGTTATATATAGTCCCACATTGGTTGTATGTGCAACTAATGTGGAGTTTATAAGGCTTTGGGCACTCCCACCCTTTGAGCTAGCTTTTGGGGTGGTGTATCCCAAGGTTCTTTACATGGTATCAGAGTCTCGCCGTCTCCCACTTTCTCTTGTGGAGTTTCTTAGCACAGGTAGGCTGGGTCTGTTGCATTGTCCACCCTTCAAGCCCAAAGGGCTCTCGTGTGAGGGGGCGAGTTGAGATATATAGTCTCACATTGGTTGTATGTGCAACTAATGTGGAGTTTATAAGGCTTTGGGCACTCCCACCACCCTTTGAGCTAGCTTTTGGAGTGGTGTATCCCAAGGTTCTTTACACATAACAAAAATATAGATCCTTTTTTAGAAACATGCCAACATGTACAGTCTCACATTCAAAAAAGTTTCCATGTTAGCTTAGCTTACAATCTTTAGGGAATTTTTTGAAAAGGGTTAAAGTCAGTATTTAGAGGATAAAACTAATTGGTAGTAGTTGCGTTGACTACAGTGATGCTTACAACCCAGTTCCTGGGCTGATGGAAGGGGTGCCCTCTTCAAGGGATTATGATGGAGGGTTTGCATCCAAGCTTATGGTAAGTAGCTGAGCTTTAACTCAATTTGCACGTGTTCTTTTTAAATTTGGGTGATTGTACCATTTGGAAATCTATTGTAAGAAGAGTCATTACAGTGGAGTGCAACTAAGCCAAATTTTGGCCGACTAATAAATATCAATTTCAGCAGTTTGAGCTTGCAGAGACCTAAAGGGTGCGAGGATACTCGAGCAAGAACAAAAAAAAATGATCAATTTCCATTTACACAAAAAAATTTAGTTGGGAGAATTACAAAATATTCAAATGAGTAACCACTTCTTTAGATAATTAACCAAGGGTTTTTTTTTTAATAAAAGAAAAAATCCCACTGCCTTATTGGTAACCAAATTGACAACTTTTGGTCCGTTGGTCAATCTTTCCACTTAGTGATGATCAAATGAAAATTTCATATCATATCCCAAAACTTGAAGCTGATATGTCTTGGCATATTTAATATGTCCCTTCTTGTTCTGTTTGTACCTCCCAAAACTAATACTGTGCTCACTGAAATTAATGCTCTTGAAAGTGGTAGGTCACTAGCTAGCAATACTTCTAACTGTTTTCATCTTGCTATGTTTGAACTGATTGTTGCATTCCTTGATATATTATGTGATTCTATGTTGGAATTATCCTTTGTGTTGGAGTAATTCATTTCAAATTGGCTAAAGTCATGCTAGTCACATGTTGAATTTCAAAATCAGATTTAATTTGGTACTGCTAATTCTCTTCAACCAAATTCATTCATCTTGATTGAAGAGAAATGATAATTCTCAATATGTAATTATGTCTGCCATTAAGCAGAAGAGGTTGTACTTTGAACTACTTTTTATAGGGCTACAGCCTGGGAACTGCCAGAAATTCTTTACTTTGTGTATGAACTTTTTTTTAAAAGCTTTTGCAATCTCCTATATTAACGTTGTAGAGTCTAATGCTAATTATCTCTTTTGTTTACTATTTTGACTTTTTTCCTAGTGGTCCTTTGAACATCCTATGTATCTTTTTTAGTTTTAGTTTTTGAGACTTAATGTTGTATTCCATTTATACAAAATTATAATAAAAAACTTGCAAAATAGAGTGTAAGGATTTTTTATTTTTTTTATTTTTAAAAAAACTGTTTCTACATTGAATCTGAAGTCTTTGATTAATTTTGTTATTTATTTATTAAGTTGAAGTTTGATAAACAAGTGTGTTTGTTGTTAAAAATAAGACAAATTAATTGTGTGTGTACTACAGGCTAAAGACTTGAACCTAGCCGCAGAATCAGCTAAGCTAGCTGGATGTAAATACCCGCTAACATCGCAAGCACAAAAGATGTAAGTCCCTCTTCTTGCATAACCTAGGCATGTAGTAAGGTACAAGTTTCTTGCTATTAAATCCATTGGGAAAACTGTTTTTCTTCTTATCCTTAATACTAAAAAGTATTATAATATCATTCTGTTGATGAAGCATTAAAGCACACTGTTTTCACTAAAAACTCTTATCCTAAAACAGCAAAATTAAGTGCATATGCAAACAACCTAAGATGTAAGAAATACGAGGGAGAAGGCTTCTTGAGATCTTCTCTAACAACTTGACAAAAAAAAAAAAAAATACCTCTCTTTTTGCTGTTTTATTCCCTAACAATTCCTTATTTATTGTTTATTCTCTACCAATTCCTTTTTTTTTATTTGTTCTTAAATTTTGATTTTCTATGAATTTCCTGTTTTTTAGTGGGAGTATTTTCAAATCTCAAATGAGATTGGATATTATATCTAAACTAATTACCATTAGTAAGCAATTACAATTTGCATCAATTTTCTTAAACACGTTTAAATTTGAAGAAGAAAAAAAGAGAGGCAACAAGCCATTCTCTATTTGATCACAAGATTGTTACATGAGATTCTGTTGTATTTGTTTAGCCCGAATAAGTTCATAAATGTTGACTCTCCGTAACTCATTATGAAGAGTGAAAGCAAAAAGAGGAAATGAATTTTAACAAAGATGACACGTACCCAGCTTCATATATTATATACCATGTGTGTATTTACTAGTTAAACTTGAACTCCGCTCTCGTGTTTTGTAACGGCATGCCAATTCTATTACAGAATATATGTTTCACGTCACATCTTATTAGCAAACTAATACGAAAAATTTCGTTACGTTTGATTTCACTGCCAAGGGTTAACTTAAAAAGTATAATTTAATTTATTTTCTTGTATAGCCAAGAAGGTTAGCAACTTTGATTTGGATGAAACACTTATTTGGCAGTTATATAATTTCCAGTAAGATCTGTATTAATAGCTTTAAACTCCTTTATTTTAAAACAAATGGAACATATTTTCTTTGGCAATGTCTTGCACATAAGTATAAAATTTGGTTGTCCTGAATATATCAAGTATTAGAAGTGTGCTTACTAATGAACTTCGTATTGGGCAGATATACTGAGCTCTGCAGCGGTGGCCATGAAGCCAGAGACTTTTCATGTGCTTTTCGTCATTACTACTCTGGAATGGATGAACCTTTTAACAAGTAAATTAAGACGCCAATATATATAGCAAGACAATGATCCTGTACATAGAATAATTACTTTCCTGTATGGCAAGACGATCAATCGGGCGCCATTATGTTGCAAAAACTTTAATCTTAATTTTGTTTTCAATTACAAGTAACGTTAGATTGGTTTAGATCTCACAATTTCTAAATGCAATTATGAAAGCACGAAGATAAGCACAACTTTTGGACAAAACAGAGTTATTTTGTTTTCAATTATAAATAACTTGAGAATGGACTAGATTACAAGTTTTAAACACAATTATGATAACACTAAGACAAGCACAACTTTCGGTCAAAACTGAATTGCTGGTCTCACTGACAGTTTGGTTATAACCAACGAATTCAATAGACTAATGTATTCAACGGAGAAAACGAGAAAGACAAGAAAACCTTCTCCCCACAAAACACTTTGGCCAACACATCCGGCACACTGACTTTTGCAATGTTGAGCTCCAAACCTCTTCTCAAAAAATAAGTTCCTCGGTTAGTTGGTTCCTTCTGCAAAACACCTTAAATACATTACAAGCAGCATAGAAAAGAATATAAGGAAAATAATTGTTTTTAGAAAAATATAAAAAACTTATTCCAATATCTCTTAAGCTGTGACTGAATATAACCACATTAATTTAAAATAAATTGCCTTGTTGGGCAGAAAGGAAATGTTTATTTAAACCAATCATTTGTTAGCAATAGCAGTGGACATTTTTTTATAGCTAGTTCAGATTAATCTCGCACTAAGGAATTACCTGCCTAAATCATTGACAACTTCTAATGCTTTCCTCCATGTTTAGATTTCGAGGGTATCTTTCCATATGCTTTAAGCCTCATGTGTGACAACTTCAAATTAGCCGCTTGTTGCCTTCTCCTGGCTTTCCTTGATAGATTGTCCGCATTAATATTTGAGTCTTCTGTGCTTGCTTTTTCATTCTCCACAACACTATTTGATGAAGCTAACTTGCCAGAATCAACCCTTGACTTCTTATGTTTCTTCTTATTCAAACTTGCTGCACGAAGGAGCTCCTTAGTCCTCATCTTCAGCGTGTATCTTTTTAGTTTGCTTAGCTTCCATTCCTCCTCCTGGTAAGGAGCAAGCTTTTTCAAAGAAACATATTGATTCAATTCCTTGTCATCCATCAGTATTATCTCTGAGGCACTCATGCCAAATCGGTTTGGCTTTGTTTTGGCATACTTGAATCTTGTCTTCAGGTCCCCAATTGTGTCCTCATAATCTAACTTATAGTAGTCATCCATCAATGTCTGTCTTGCTTTCTCCAAAAGTGCTGTTTTACGCTTCTTCCTCTTCCCACTACCTTCCTCTGGAATTTTATCCTCGTTTTCACTTTCTCTTTCCTGAGCATCATCATCATCATCACTAGTATTCTCAATCTTTTTCTTCAACGCTTTTTCCCTTGCAGCCAAAAACCCACCATCACCATCAGATCCACATGCATCCCAGCCTTTAGGAAGCCCAAGTAGTTCATCCTCCTTTTCAAAATCTGGCTTCTCCATGTCATCATTGTCACTACAAAAATCAGGGTCAGCATCCTCTGCATTATAATACTTATCATCAAATGCCTTCTTCATCATTTTATCATACTCCTCTGGGTCAAATTCCTCTTCTATTTCTGCAGCAGACAATGGAATAATATCATCATCATGGATACCTGCAGTCTTAATTATCTTTTTAACCTTCTCCTGTATCTCCTGCTTCTTCAAATTCTTTAAGTGTTTCAACTCCTCCTCCCTCTCCTTCTGTGCTATTGACATTCTCTCCTCTTTGCTCTTTCTCTGCTCCTTCCTTGCATTCGTCTTTTTCCTCACTGATCCCTCCACTTTCCGAGCATGACCCAACACCCTATCTCCCTGATTTTCCTGAAACCTATACTCATATTCTTCTTGTTTTTCGATCTCCATCTCATCCTCTGAAATCCCTTGCAATTCCTCCTCTCCAACATTCAGATTCTTCCCATTCTTGTCAATCCACATTTTGTTCATGAAATAGCTTTTCAGAAATTTAGAATTTTCATTCAATTCTACATCTCCACCAAAATACTCATCCAGTTTCTCTTCAAATTCCTTGTCACCACTATCTTCTGCTTTGTCCTCACCTGCCTTCTCCTTCAAAGTGAAAAATTCCCCTTCACCATCTTTCAAATCTTCCCTTTCAACTGCTTCCCGAAAAGCCCTTTTCAACTCCTCTTGCTCATCGCCATAAGTCTTCTTCCCATCTTTATTCATAAAATCTGGCCCATCCAAGATCAAATGCTTTGCTGTTTTATCCTTCAAAGCTAATGCCTTCTTACCCTTACTAATTTCTGATTGGCCTTTCTCCTTTTCATTTATTTCCTCCTCTTTATCACCAAAATCTGGTCCCTCCTCAATCAAATGCTTTGCCATCACATCCTTTAGATACATTGGCTTATCATTCTTTCTATCTTTTGATATACTTTTCTCCTTTTCATCACTTTCGTCTTCGCTGTTATGGTCAGACACAAAAAGCTTAACATCTTTTTGCTTAAGAATAGGATCTTGCTTCTTCACCTTAATTAAGGCATCAAAGAATTCCTTGTCACTCCTTCTAGAATTGAAACGTTTCTCATAGTCATCATCATCGTTATCAGATGAATCTGACTCAGATTCTTCATCACCTTCAGAGGACGAAGGTGATGGCGAATCAATAATGCCCTTCTTTTTTAATTCCTCAAAGCGCTGGAGGTCCTCTCGCCGCTTGTTGTGCTCAAACCTACGAGCATATTCCTCATTTATCTTGATTTCTGACTCATTTTCCAAATCACTTCCATCAAAAAGCTGCATAGCCATTTCTTACACCGCAACGAGGATAACTTCTATAAATTAATCCTCTGGAAAGCAGATTCCCTGAAGATATGTGCTGCACATAATCCAATATTTACAAATATTCAACAAGCAATTATTGGGTTAACAAAGGGAATTTAGCAAAATTAAGCATCAAAACTCATCAGGTAGAATAACAACTCTAATCCTCTTATGCAGCGCATTATCTCACGGGTAAAAACAAAAAAAGCAAAAAAAATCTGTTAAGATAGTTGTTTTTCCTTCTTTTTTTGAAGATTAAATACAATTTATTTCTGTTCGATGGATAAGAAATTACATCAAACGCAAAAGATAAGAAGAAATAACAAATACGCTGCTTACAGAACAGAACACACCTGAGTGAAAACAACAAAACAATACATATACATGGTGGCACTAACACAACAAATCCAAACAAGAGGACTTGCAGTTTTATTTATATTTTTCATTTAATTAATGGTTCACCGTCATCAAATCATTTTACTTTTATTCAAACACAACTGACTCTTTATCTATCAATTTTTACAGTAACTCGGCACTTTTTCAGTGCAAGAGGGATAACCCGGATTTTAGCATCTTACATACGTTTATTGAACATGGTAAATCTTTTCTAAAAGCGGGTTTATTGTGAACGATACCTGTTGTATATTCGAAGCTGAGATTTCTATCAAGTCAGAAGATGAGGTAGCCTGCAAAAATTGAAGTTTTAGAAGATTCTCCGCAAGTGAATATGAACTCATAGATTTCAGGGAAAATAGAAAAAGCTTTTATTCCACTATTAGAGTTCACATTACCTACAAGTTAAGGTTAGAGAATGATATTATTGACCACGATGCTAAAATCTCAAAACGCTAACACGAAACACAGAAGAATTGAAGCACATGTTTATCAAAGTAGAAACAGACATACCTCAATGAAGAAGAGACACCAACGGCGAGCATGCGGAGTGCACCAAGAGAGAGAGAAAGAGTGAAAGAGCGAAAACCCTAAAACCGTTAGTTAGTCCCAAAGAGGGAAAAAAACAAAAAACAAAAAAAATATACATATATATATAATATATAAAAAGAGTTTGATGTTTGTCATTTTAAATGATATAAATTATGTCATTTTAAGAGAGAGATAAATAAAGAAAAATGGAAATTGTGAGAGAGAGAAAGTGGGTGATTTTTTTTAATTTATAATTTAAATTTTCTCTCTTACGATGACATAACTTTCTGTCATTTAAAATGACAAAAGTTTTTTTTTTTTTTTTGTCCGTATAAAAATAAAATAAAACAAAACAATTCCCTAATTCGCAAATCTCAAATATCATGTGGGTTAGGATTGGGGCCAATATATGGGTTAGCTAGCCCACAGTTAAATTTATTAATTGTTTCTCAAGAAAAATCTAATTTAATTTCTCTCCAATAAGAACAATTACACACTATTGTCTTTTCTTCCATTTAAAAATTTATGGTATAGTTTTATTTAAAAATAAAATATCTAACCTGCACCTATTAATCTATTTAAGCCTATAAAGTATTCGATAATCATAAAAGAATTAAAAATATTAAATAAAATAAAATTATTTAAACAATTAAATTATTTTATTCATATTAAAATAAATAATACAATAATTCAGTTTTATTCTCTCTAAGATTCTGTTCTATGTAGCTACTTATTAATAACGTTTGTTATTTTAAGCATTTAACCAATGTTTTAATAATTGAAGTGAACATGTTGATTCAACTAGTTTTGTTTCTAATCTTATTATTCATTACTATATTATCCAATTTAATCATTAATTTAACTGGTTAACCAATCGAACCATGCCACAATGACTTATCAGATCTTTGGTTTGATTTTTAAAAACAAAAGACTGTAAACTGCAAATTTTTCAACGTTCAACTAGTTAAATGAACTGGTCCGTGATGCTACTTTACAAAAGACACAAATCATTGTATGCGCATGACATAAAGGAGTTTGTTATTAATCTTTATAAAAAAGCAATTTATGATGTCTTGCTCTTTCGGACTGAAAAATTTTAATATAAATTCAAGCATGTTGCAAATTGCTCGTTGACATGCATCACAAGCAAAGCTTGAATTTAAGAAACCATGGCTTCCACAACCACAACGATTACATGAGAATTGTAACAGCATCATTGTCACATTATCATACTAGAAAAATACTCATTGGTGCCACTCAACTTGCTCACTATTACATGTCTGTAGCAATCAAATAAATCAACCAAAAATAGAACTACTAACCATTACAGGGCAAACTTGTAATGTTGTACAGCCTTCATCTCTAGCACTTGCAAACAAAATCATCATTCATAACACATTCCATCTTAAGATAAAATCAGATGGTGATGGTCACAAGTCATAACCCATCAACTAGTAGCCATGTATATGCTTTTGGCATATGCCCCATTTTTACAGTGAAAAACAATGGTTAATAATACAAACAAGTTAAAAAAGCCAAACTCTGAACAAAAATGGGATAACCAATGAGACATTAGTTCCCATAATATGTCAAAGACTTCAAAGAGTTAGCATGAGCATACTTACTATATAGAAGAAAGATCTTCATATATAGTCTTGATACCAGGCCTCTCAGATACTGATCTAATGCATCGAATTGCTATTCCTAGGACCTCCTTCATTCCCTTTTCTATAACTGAATTACCCATTTCTGGCATCAAGGTAACATCAAAACATTCTGAGCCTCTACCTTCTGCTACCCGCAATCTTACCCAATCTGTAAGATCAACACCTCCCTCCTCACCAGATATCACATCACCAGCACACCTTCCAGTTAAAAGTTCCAAAAGTATCACTCCAAAAGCATAAACATCTGATTTGAAAGAGGGCATTGGCTTCTTGGAAGCAGCTAACTCCGGTGCGCGATAACCTAACACCCCAGCATCAAGAATCTGTTCAATGGTACCGGCCTGAGTCATAAGTCGGTGAAGGCAGTAATCGGCAACACGTGCATTCATATCAGCTGTATCTAACAACACATTTGTAGCTTTGAGGTTCCCATGTGGAACAGCGCGATCAAAATGCAGATAGTTTAGGCCACGTGCTACATCAACTGCTATTTTGAGCCTCTGGGCCCAAGTTAATGGCGGACCTTTTCTTCCTGGACGATCTGAGAGATTTAAGAATGACAAGCAGCATCAATAGATAATTAGATATAATGCTTGAAAATTCAGGAACATTTATTAGTTGCACCAGCCAAAATATATGTATTTGAATTAATGAGCACAGGAGTAGACAGAAGAAACACATATAATGTACTTGTGCTTGAGTGACAATCTGGTGATTATTCTAGCACCCAATGCACAGTTGAAATCATGCAACTACACATTCTTGGCCCCCAGCATGGGACCTAAGGCATTATAATATTCAAGCAATTCCACTTGGTTTAGAAGTAGAGCTTTTGCATTTCACTAGTAGCTGTTACTAAAGAAGCTGCGGTTCCAAGCATTTCAAAAGACCATTTAGATAGGTTAACCATTTGCAAATTATCATGTTCCTGGTCAATTATGTAAGATTTTAACTATTTCAAGTCTATTATCCCCTCCTTTGAATACTCTATATTTTGTTCATAGTTTCTCTCACCTACCTAACACGTCCATTCCTGCAGTGTCTCCCTTTATTTAACTTTCAAATTTAAGAAAGGCAGTCTGGTCACATTAGAAGGAAGGAATGTAAACATATTACCATAAAGAAAACTTGCAAGACTTCCTGGTGATATGTAATCTGAAAGAATAAGCTTCTCGTGCTGCGTAGGACCCCAATAATATCCTCTCAATCCCACGACATTTGGATGCCTGATGTTTGCAAATTTCTTTGTCTCTTTAACAAATTCTTTTCTCTGTTTTGCCACTCCTTCTCTCAACCACTTCACTCTCAACAATAAACCATTCTCCAGAGTTGCCTTGTAAGAAGTACCATGACTACTTCTACCCAATACTTCAGCTGGGGCCCTTGAGAGCTCCTCAGGTGTCAATGTTATTGTGTCATCAAGAAAATGCAGTTCTCCAATCAACCTATCTGGTGATCTTGCGTCTAGTCTTGAGAGATTTTCAGCAGTCAATGATTCACCAGATTCTGGTGACCATGAAAAGTGGCTGTGCTTTGAAGGGGAGAGCCCAGTTACAGCTGCCATTTTTTCATCAGGGCTGATTACTTCTGATGGTGAACCTTTACGTGAGGTCACAAGATCCTCAGCTGATACAACCAAAGCACCACCCCTGTCTGTTGCACGAACAGGACCAGAGATAATTGGCTGAGCACGCCCATGGATATCCTTACTTGTATCATATTCTGGTGGAGATCTTGACATACGTATGTAGTGAATGAAGACAGCCATCAATATTAATATGAAGAGAGCAACCACACATGACACTATAATTATTACTTTAACAATAGTGTTCATAGGCTTCCTCTTGGAATTTTCAGTAAGGGAAGTGGTTGATCCAGGAGGACTGTTAGGAAAATGTAACATAGCATTCCCAGGAAAGAAAGAAGAACTAGGGAACTTCCTAAGAACTTCTGGGACAACTCCAGACAGATCATTTTGTGAAGCATTAAAGTTTTTGAGTCCCTTTGGCATGTTATTTGGAAGAGGACCAGTAAAATGATTCTCTGATATATCCAGATCGTCTAGTGAACTCATATCAGCAATGGTCGTCGGAAGAGAACCAGAAAAATTATTTCCAGCAATATTGAGCACTTTAAGGCCAGTTAATGACCCAAACTTATCAGGAAAATAGCCATTAAGCTGATTGTGAGAAAGATCAAGAATCTGAAGATCAGATTGGCCAGGAGAAGATGATAAATTGATGCTACCAGAAAACATATTATTTTCAAGATGGAGCTCTTGCAATGTGGCCATTGTGAACAGATCAGCTAGAAGTAGTCCATCTAATTGGTTGGAACTAATATCAAGCAATCTAAGCTTTGGATACTGTGTTAGCACTCTTGGGAGGAAGCTGCTAAGAGAATTATGGGATAGATTCAAATAATTTAGTCTCAAAAATTGAGGAGTTACCTCAGGGATGAACCCTGTCAAATGGTTCCCACTGAGATCAAGAAATTCTATATTCCCCCATTTCAACATCCTGGTCAAATTTCCTTCTATTTTGTTATTTGACAGATCAAGTACAGCACAGCTTCCAGTCAGCAGAGGCAGCTCACCAGTGAACCCATTCGACGAGAGATTAAGAAAGTGCAGTGTTGTTGATGTAATTATACCAAGTGACCCTGAAAGACAATTTGAATATTATATGAATAGCAATTTGAATATTAGACAATTTGACTCTCATGCAATATCACAGACGACCAATTCCATTAATAAAATAAGATAGATTCTTTATTTTGAGGAAAAGAAATATTGGAACAGCCTATCTACCTGAGAGATTGTTGGCACTCAAATCAAGTTCAGTTAAAACCAAAGAGTCTCCTTTTAGTAGACCATTAGGAATATATCCTGAAAATTTGTTATTGCTAAGCTTAAGGACCTGAAGATCATAAACAAAATCAAATCCAGGCAATTCTCCAAACAATTGATTGTAGCTGAGGTCCAACACCTTCAAGTTTTCAAAAACAGGTTGCTCGGCTACACTAACCAATGACCCAGTAAGCTGGTTGTGACTTAGATTCAGATACTTAATACTTTCAGATATTCGCGGTAGAAACTTCTGCTGCTGGGAATCAGAACTCAACAGCATGTTCTCACTGAAATCAACATAGCTGGCACTTGATAAAAGCATAAATGTAGCATCTAAATGACCATCAAGCATATTCCCATGTAAGTCAAGTTTTTCAAGAGCAGAGATCTGCTCAAAACCTGGGGGAATTTTTCCAGTGAAGCCATTATGAGACAAGTTTAGAGATGCAAGGGTAGTCAGCTTAGTCAATGATGCTGGAAGTGCTCCGGAAAAGGAGTTGCGGCTCAAGTCCAGAGACTTGATGGAAGCCATTTCTGAAATAGAGTTAGGAATTGGGCCAGAGAAGTTATTTCCAGCCAACGACACATTCTGCAGGCTACCTAAGTTACCAATTCCCAATGGTAAGGATAAGGAAAAGAGGTTATTGGAGATATCCAGGAATTCAAGGCTTTTGAAATCAGCAATGTTATCAGGTAGTTTTCCTGATACGGAATTGTTGGCCATGGAGAGTTTCACAAGTTTTGTGAGGTTTGTAAATACACTTAAGTCAGTGTCGGCAGAGAGACCCAAGTTATCAAGGACAACCCCAGCAACATTACCACCATTACACAGAACTCCATTCCATGAAGATGGGCATCCATCAAAGTCAATGGATTCCTCATTCCAGGAATTGAGGACAAAACCAGTAGGGTCATGTTTGATGCCTTTCTTAAATTCCAGCAATGCTAAAATGTCCTGGGAAGGAAGCTGCCCCACAACAGAGAAGAAAGATAAAGATAACACTAAAAGGTTAAAGAGTTTCATAGTCTTCTATAAACACGGGAATGTTTATTTCTATGCAGTTCACAATCAAGTGAAGACAGGAAGGGAGCTTTCACCCTTCTAGAAAGGAAACTGTCTTTTCAGACCCACCAACAGAGAGTACAAGCTAGATTTTCAAGATAACCTTTCTTGAGTTCTTGTAAAAAGGAAGCACCAACTTAAAATAGAAGAGGGTTGGGTCCTCAAGCACTGCAATCCACACTAAGTAAAGGACCCACTTACAATACAAACCCAGAGAATCCAAGAGCAGTTCTTCAAAACCAACCTTCAGCAAGCAAAGAAAGACAACTCTTATCAGAAATGATAAACCCAGAACAAGATATTAAAAAAAATCAAATGCTTCACAAATTCATCAAATTTACTATGGGAAAACCAGAAGCTACAAGAGATTCCTAGTCTTTCAACAAAATAATTCACAAATGCAGTGCAGCTTTAGTAGAGACATCCATTAACTGCAAAGCATAAATGAATGTACTGAAATGAACCATAAAAACTGAGTTAATTTTGAGAGATCTGAACACATAAAACACAATGTTTCTTACCAAAACCACTTCCTTCAAGCATAGTGTAGACTGTAGCAGAAATCCCTACCCTCAAGCATCATACTGTTGAAGAAGACCTGAGAGCTTAGCACAAAGATAAGAACTTTAAAAAGTCAGAACTGAAATACATAACAGCAACATTGTAGCTACAACCAACTCATGGAGAAAAGGGAAATGAGTACCCAATTTGACATCCATGCAGCAATAAAGGAAAAGGGACCCAGAAAAAAAAAAATTGGTCCTAAAAGCTTTGATTGAAGCGTGGTTTGTCTTTTAAACAACCCAAAAAGAAGTATTAAAATTTCTTATAACAGTAAATAACCCCACTATTTACTTTAATGAGAGTGACAACAAAACCTTAAAAAGAGAGTAGCTTTGTCCCTTTTGGCTCGTGTCTTTTAGTATGCATGTGACAATGGAGGTCCTTAATACAAAACCCTAATTGTTAATTTGTAAAAGTTCTAAAAGATAATTTTTCTTCCATTTCATCCCTTTTGAGATTTTTAAGTGTCTGCTTTCTGCAATGCAATTTGCCATGGAGGCAAAGGAGAAAAATTAAAGCGGGCAAATGTAAAGTTTTAATTTTTATTTTATTTTTTTAATTTTGGGTTTTATAGTTTTACCAGTAAAAGTTAGGGATTTACCCGCCAAAAAAAGGGTAGAGAATCTCACACTTTCCTAGTGGACGTCAAAAGATTTTATCAAATGGGGTTTAAGATTTTGTGTTAAAGAGGTTGGAAGGCGTGTCAACAGTGCCACGTAGGAGTGATGGTGGGCCCACCACTGCCCCTTTGACTAGGGTTTCTTGTTTTGATGACTCTCAATAAAGGCTCACAAGCTCAGAAGAGGTGAAGTTGGTGAAGGAATAATTGAGATAGGTTAATTGGATGAGGCCATGGGCCAGGGTACTATGATACCCCAAAAAAAGGGCCTATAATCTAACTACAACACACACAAATTGTTTTCCACAGATAGCAGTTTCCTATTTTCAGTTATCACATATTTTGGGATTTTTATATTAGATTTTTTTTCTTTCCTAAAATAATGTTATTTTTCACACAAAAAAATCTACATTTCTTGTGTTTATTTTTAAAAAAATTATGTTGGCATGCTTGACTTATAATCTAATAATTATGAAAATTTAGAGGGCAACATGCACAATTGCAGTGTTCTCTTTTGAGCCAAAAGTTTAAGTTGGGAACTCACTAGGTGCATAAAAGATATTTTTTAGAGCTTCTTATCTGATATTCATTTTCCTGTATTTTCATTTATTTATTTTATCTTAATCCTTGTAAGTATTCATAATTCTGAGTTTTACCTTTGCTTTCACTGAAAATTGAAGACTACAGATTGCTAATTTCTATGGATAAACAAGTTTTTTTTTTTTAATCTTTGTAACGGAAAATGGGACATTATCTTCGCCCCATGTGATGGACAGTTCAGATGGGAGACATAAGTCATTTAGTAAACATGTCAGAATAAAATATAACAAGACAAGATTTTATTTTATGTCAACATTTCACTATATAGATTTGTTAAGATAGATTTGTTAAGATAGGGACAAAATATAATATATGAGTTCTGTTTTATGTTGAGTATATTTCAAAGATAAAATAGAATTGGAATAAGTTAAAAAGTAACACATTTTTTTTTTTGGTGTGGAACACATTTTAGTTTTAATGAAAAAGACAAAATTAAGCAGAATGGAACAAAAGATAATCGTTATATTATGTTACATTCATACATCAAATATTACATAATGTATTTTAAAAAGGAAAAACTTCACTTTCATCTCCTATTATTTCATTTAGAAATAGCAAAATGTGTCTAACAATCAGGTTTGTAGTGTGTCATGGTCTTATCCATGAGTGAAACTGTCCGATCTGAATATGACACATTTATTTATAGGTAAAAAATTTAAACTCGAACGCAACCCTTTTATGGGTTGCATGTCAAACATATTGACGCACAAAAATTAGAAGAAAAAAATTTTAATCTAATTGTGTCAAAATCTCCAAATTTTGCGGGTTTACACGGAATGAAAGGGAATGATTAAAATCTTTTAAATGTTACAATTTGAGTAAGCATATATAATATATTACTATTATGTTTTGAAATTATATACTTGTCAATTTATTTAAAAATTGAAGTCTATTAACTTATGTAAAATAAGCTTTCCGTTTAGATTTTGAAGTAATTTTCAACTTCTAAAAAGAATAGACTAAATCTTGAAGAAGAAAAAAAACTTGTGTCAAATAAATGAATTATACTTAATCCTTAATTTTTTTTTAAAAAACAGACCGAGTTTAAACAACATCTGACCAATTTTCACCCATAAACTGAATATGAAAGTTCCACAGTCCGTATTCATCGGCTCTCAACGAATGTAAAACTTTTCTACAGATAGATATAAATTTATGAAATAAATATCACGCTCAATTTCGTCACACGTATTACATAATAATCTAATACTATTTTTTCATTAATTATTTTAGTACAAAGTACAATTTATATTAAGTGCAGAGTCAAAGACACCTAATGTCATAAATATATACACTTCATTATGCATAACTGGTACATCATTTACGTAGGGAACTTTAAATTATAGAGCCATGGTGTACTATATTCTATATTTATCGATCTAGTTGTTGTACCTCCTCATTTACAAAATCAAGCACATTTGTCCTCTATAAAAATGATAATTAAAAAAAAACTACTTTATGCTTCTTATTAAGGTCTGTTTATTTTTTTTTTATAAAAGTGATTTCTTAATTACAATATTTTGTAAAATTAACAATAATTAAATAAATTTATCAAAAAAAGAGTAAAAAATTCAGAAAAAAATTCCTTTAATACTTTTTTTCTCAAATAAAATAAAAATACAACTTAAAAATTATTATAATGGTACTCTAATAATTTTCTCATAATTTGAAGCGCATGTAATACATATAATATTATACAGAAAAAAGTAAGCAGAGTAATATACCATTTCTAGTCATAATTAGATCACATTACAAAATATTCATTCTTCATTATTTCAAGTTTCAGCTCAACTAAAAATCAATTTCAAGGGTACTCTAGTTTTAGTTCTTTACACTGAATGCATTGCCAAAGATATGTAAATCTACCAATAAGTAGTTAACCGCAAAATTTCTAGCTCACATAAAAGTTACATTATCCAACATTAAATTGATTGATCCAGCATGCAGGTAACTCAAATAAGTATCAACTCACCAACATTTTATACTCAACCGCTATAAGATGTAGTGTAACCTGAATAAGTAAATAATTATGAAAATGGTCCAAAAATTACATTTTCAAGCTTTTACAAATTGCCTAGGCGTGCTTATCATGAAACACATACTCCATGCAAATCACTTCTTTCCCCCACCAGAAACGTTAAACTTGAAAAATATAATGTCCCCATCTTGAACCACATAGGTTTTCCCCTCCTGTTTATACTTTCCACCAGCCTAACAGATAATACAACAAAGTAGAATAAATATTTATGTTAGAGAATAATATAAATTATTAAAAAGGCCCTCGTCTAACACCTTAAGATTTTGAGTTGAAATGGTTCTTCACGTGCAACAGTGACAAATTTTCGATATATATAAGTTAAAGCATTTAACGTGAAAAATTATAACTATACAAAAGTGAAAAACATTAAATATGAGAAATCATAATCATACATCTGTCACTGTTGTACGTGAAAAGGCTGTAGAAATGATTTTACCATATATATATATATAACAACTAACGTTGAAGTTATGAACCATCACTAGATTGAACTAGGTAAGAGAAAACAGAGCTTGAGCAGATTTCCTGAATCTCAATTTAGCCACAATTATCCTAAGCCATTAGATTTGAGATGTTATTTCAACTAGTCCAAGTGAGTAAGGATTTTTCCTCACTTTTCCAGCAAATTATTTTTAAAATTATGGGTCATTTTCTTTGTTTCATTACCCAGTTATCAATTTGATGCTGGCCCCCCTTACAAAACATTTTAGGAACCAATAGCAATACAGAAAAAATTACACCTAAAGAATAAGCACATACCTTTACAGCTGACTCACTACCAAGTTCCTTTAGATCATCAAATTTCATCACCTGAAACAACATTTACAATGCGCTCGGATTAGTTGTTGCAAGATTGAACATATTAATATAGAGGTCATTGTAACAGCAAAAACAGATATAGCAAATAAAAATAAATAAATAAATTTCAAGGATCAATTATGATAAGTTAAACTATATAATCAGTGAAGGGAACAAATATATTCTGACATGTAGAATGATAATGCCAAATAAGAGGTCATGAAAATAGCAGGAAGTCAATGTAATCAGTGATCCAGAAACTGCTCAATTTGCAATTTCAAATGAAAGAATTCTGTGGTACCTCTGCCTGGTGAGAAATATTAAAACTGTTGTTAGAATGATTGTTTAAGGAATAATCCAATGGTGAATAGTGTAGATTGTGCCATAGAAACCATCTTTCAAATAGCACAGTTCAATTTGATTCTTATCTTTTAGTAATTCATATTGCAAGGGTGAATCAGCCTTTTGATCAGAATGGTGGAGAAAATATGTTATGCTACATTTGTGATATTCAATCCTGGAATAACGGGATTACTTTTTTTTGTTAAAAAAAGGGGAAAAAAAAATACAAAATATCATTCCTATTCCGAATCTCATTTCACAGATTCATGGAATCCTAATCCTTAAAAAAAAGGTGGGATTGGGATACCATTTTATAATTTATAAAATATTCTATTGATACAAGTTTAAGTTTTTTTATGGGTTTATGGTGGTGTAATTTTCAGTCTTTTCGATATTTGACCTTAGTATAGTATAATTTTCATTTCATATTATCATAGAACTATTGGTTTTTCTATAATACGTTGGATAGTTTTTTAATCCTAATTTTTATTTTAATAGTTTATCAGTATCATAAAGCATATGACCGTACCTATTAACATTAATTTTAAGGAAAAAATCATTAAAAGAAAAAACATGTATTACCAATATTTATTTTATTGAGTTGCTTAAAATTTAATCTTAAATATTGCTTTTAAAAAATAGATATTAGTATTGTATGCATAAAAGGATAGGATAATATGCCTACTTTTTTTCATGCCTACTCTACCTACTCCTTTCCAGTGCCATTAGATCAAAATCTCAAAAGAAGAGAGAAAAGGTAAAGGTTAATTAAAATTTTGATCTAACGATATTAGAAAGAAATAGGTAAAATAGGCATGAAAAAAAGGTAAGTATAATATCTTATCCCATACATAAAATATATCAAAGAAATTATTTTCTCTCATTAGTGGTACTTATGTCATTTAAATCAATTTGGATTCCAATCTATATTATATCCCATACGCAAAACTGCATAGTCACTTTCTGCGCCATTTTTTTCTAATTGTACAACTAAACTATCCTATTTCAATTTACTAATTCTTGTTCCTATTCAATGGAGTTGCTTTCTTTGCACCAAACAAAGTATTAAATGGTACCAATTTGCCAAAAGAAACACGTTTTCATCAATTTGAGTTATTCTAGAATGTGTTATGCAGAATAAATGGTCAGGTAAGGTCCTGCTTAAACTAAAATGGGAAATTGCATTTTTTTTTTTCAACATGCAAAATTGTACAAAGCAACTCTTCTTTCCTTAATTTCTCAAAAAGGACGCAACATCTTAAGAGTTCATAATTTATAATCATACTGGGGTGCAATAGAGCCTCTACAGAAAATTTAACTGCATAATCAATAGTGTCTTATAATCATAATGCTAAACCAATACTAGTAGTTCTATAGGAGGGAGAATATGACTAGTCGTAATAATAAAATGTAGAAAAATATTGAACTAACCTCAGCACAAATAAATCCTTTTTCAAAATCAGTATGGATAGCCCCTGCAGCTTGAGGAGCCTTCGTTTGGCGTCTAATTTGCCAACACTTAACCTGGAAGAAGCAAATTATAATCAAAAAAATTATTAACGAAAGGCAACAAATGCTGTAATGTTACACATGGAAAAATTATAGACAAAATTGTTCATGCGAATCATTGTAGAAGTCCCAACCATAGTTTATCATACACACACAGAAAAGAAACAGCATCCAGACACAAAGGAACCCATGCGGAATGGCAGAATAAAATGGCTGTAAGAAAATTTTTCATTGAAGACAATTAATTACAATTTATTACTGAATTACCAGATAAACTCATGCACTGAATTGGCCAGAGTCTAAAAATACCTACATATGTTCTGAGCCAAAAGTAAAGCAGCATTTAGGGATAATTGTCTTATATAATTTATCAACAAACCAACAACACAGTCTCTAGGCTTTCAACCCAGCATCTTATCCCCCAGCTCACTCTTGGAAGAAGGTTGTTTTTCTCTACACAATCAATTAGGTTATTGCAAATGAATCTTGGTTCAAGGTAAAATCACCTAGTTATGATAGAGATTCTCAGTACTCAATAGTCCTGTGTGAATTGGGATTTTTTCTTACTTATAAACAAGTAAAAAAAAATTATCAGATTTTAATTTCAACTTAACAATAAGTAAATGAGAAACAGGAAACCATCTAGTAGTTTTTTATGGACTGTAAACAAGTGCTTTTATCTCAGGAGACTCAGCCTTAATGGTAGAAGAATTTCAACAAGTTACCCTTGTTGTTGTTCATTTGATTTTAGCGCATGTTTTGCAGTCTGGGCATGGATGATGGAGAAACATACAAGATATACATTGATGCACAAACACCCAACAAAGTTGTTGCATCCAACTGGCCTTAAACCTAATAAGCCCATTGAATCAACCCATGAGTACTACATAACATTTTATTTTTAGCATTAAGTAATAAGTAACTTAAGAAATTTGATGAACTTGATGTCTTGATGTAAGCAAAATAATTGCAGCTTCTGTTAAATAAATGAATGGCTAGGATGCCAAAGCTAATATAAAATTTCATATTCAAAGTCTTTTTCATTTATCATAGCCATATGAACAAAGGCCAGATCTGAAACTCTAGAACTTTTAACCTAGAGTAGAGTAACTTTCTTACAATTTAACTTTCTAATTTTTGTGGTTAAAATATGAATTATTCTACATATTGTCACTTTCTCACTGCATCATTGCTACTTGGCAGCCTTTATCACAGTATTAGTATTTAGGAGTCATTGAAATTATTTATAGATGGTGGTTTTTTAGAGATGCATAATAAAAGGAGATTAATGGCAATTTAGATGAGTTAATGCTACCTTTACACTACTAAGAGTTGGGTACAAAATGTTATATAAATATTATTTATTTGGAAATGGCTAAAACTTCAACAAAGTTTTTCATGAGTAACCCAAAAGGATCATCTAGCCAATGTCACGTGTTCACTAAATGAATTATGAATGAAGTGATAACTGCAAAATGGTCAGGTAGAGATTATTATACTCGTGCTTGTGCATAATATTTGTATAGAAGAGTACTGACAATAGTGTCTAGGAGACGCACTTATAGTATCTCACAATGGTCAGGTAGAGATTATTATGCTTGTGCTTGTGTATAATATTCTCAATAATGGAAAACTACTAAAATTATAATTTGGCAAGGTTATGACAGAAATTCCATCAAGTACATTTATATAAATTCAAATTTTTTTATCAGTGTGAAAGGAGAAATGCAGATATGTTACCTCATCAGGTCCTGCTGTGAAGAAGTAAATGAGATTAATAGCTGAAAATCCAGTCTTTATTATTTTGGGAAGAGCACTGTTGAAATGAAGAATGTAGCAATTTTAGTAGCATAAGAATTACAATTCAACTCTTCAAAATTAATAAGCACAAGAATTATTCAACTAAATTTTGTAATGAAAAAGGAGATAAAACTAAGAGCAAATAACAAAAAAATCAGAATAAGCCGCGGATGTATTTTTCTTAATAGTGATAAAAAGGAGTTTACTCTAAATTTGTTTAAATGAGGACACTGCTGATTCTCACTTCAAAAAGATTCATGGTGTATATGCACAGAAGCTAACATAAAAAGGTATGACTTGGTACCATGTCAAAATGAAAATTATTGGATAGCACTCATATATGTCTTGTATTTTTTGATTTTTATTTTTTTTAAATCACTGGTTATCCACTCAGCACTCTGCTCTCTCAAGTGCACACTAACTTTAGAGGATTTATTTCCCAAATTTCAGTACTTGTTAATGAAGCAATATACCTTAACTAACATTTTTAAAATTATATTCTATAAAAGCAACTTAAATCTTTGAACAGACCTTTGAACATTGTTCTCCTCACAATACTTAGCTGCCTCATCCGGAGGCATATCTGCAAGATTCCTCTCTAAGGCACAGCTGAAAGGAATAATTTGCTCACCACCGTGCTCCTGGACCCTGGAGAACAGAAGCGTCTAATTTTAATTAAATCTCTTTTTCCACATTAACAAACACTGAAGTCTAAACAATGAGAGAATAATATGGAAAAACAAAATCTACAGAACAATAATAAAATAAGGTAAAATAAACAATATTACATAAGAAACAAACAAAATGAGACAAATTAGTTAAGATTTTCTTCTCCTAGTGAAAGGCTAGACTGCTTTCATGGAAAACCAGCATGGAAATAATATTCAAATTTCAAACAGTAACAATGCTATAATCTGCAATATCATTTCAATTTAAAAACTACAAGAATAGATATCCATTGTAATGCAGCCACAGAGTATGGCTAAAAGAAAAGAATAAGTACACAATTAAGAGTGTTCCCTGTGACAGGATTCTTATGGATAGACTCCCAATCTGCACCCTAGTGTGCAGATTCCTGCTTTAAAAGCATGTGTGGGATCAATTCACATCCTAAAAATTCTAGTTCTGTAATCTAGAAGACCAATTTGTTTGCACAAGCTGCTCATGTTATGTGACTCGTGCAAGCTGCTTTACTGATGTTACTCGTGCAGTCTGCATCCAATACATGTCTTCTTTGATTCCACAAAATGCAATTTACTATATTTAAAAAAAAATCATTCAATAAATAAATGATTTTGCTATTAATTTCTTTTATAGAAAACATTATACTGCTTAAAATTTAAGAATTAATAATTTTACAAAAGGATATGCAAGTACTTGTGATTAGTTGCTGATTGATAGGATGTAACTATCTCAATTAAGCCTGTAGGCTGTAGTTACTCACTTAATTTACTGCAAACACTATATAAATAACACCGCTTATGTGAGTAGCAAGGCACACAGTTTCAGTTTAACCTTTCTATTTCTACAAATAGTTTTTATATATAATTTTAAAATAAATTACATAGATGCACTTGAGAAGCACCACCTCTATTCCAATTATAATTGGATGCCTTCACCAATTTGAACTCACACTCACACCCACTTTTCTAATGTGCTCTTGTCACCTAGGGTGTTGCTGACACAAGTCAAAACGAGGAATGGAATGTGAGGAATGGAAATTGACGTATCCTATGTGCATCAATGCATCATGCTATGATCAAGTGTAGATACATTTTAAGTTTTCACCCTTCATTTCCATCCAATCATTTTTACCTTGTCAATTACACCCTTAAGCACACAATGGCATTTTTTGGACGAACTTTGAAAGGAGATCTAAATTAAGTAGCACAAAAATCAGAAATACAGCCACTAGAAGTGTGCAAATATCTTAAATACTTTGCACCCATTTTTAGCATACTTCATACTCATAAAGTGGTAGTCAAGGAATGAGATAAGGCCTAAATGATTCATAGAAGCAAAAAGATTTTAAAAAATAAAATTAAAAACCAAAAGGCAAACATAACAACGTACCATGCATGAATTTTGGGAAGAAACTTGTTCTTTTTTCTTTGGTAATCTTTTTCAGTCATATTAACCTGTGAATGAAACATATGTATCATATAAATAGATCTGAAGAACATAACATTAAAGAACTGTTGAGATATATAGTCTCACATTGGTTGTATGTGCAACTAATGTGGAGTTTATAAGGCCTTGGGCACTCCCACCCTTTGAGCTAGCTTTTGGGGTGGTGTATCCCAAGGTTCTTTACATGGTATCAGAGCCTCGCTGCCCCCCACTTTCTCTTGTGGCGTTTCTTAGCACAGGTAGGGTGGGCCTGTTGCATTGTCCACTTTTCAAGCCCAATGGGCTCTTGTGTGAGGGGACGTGTTGAGATATATAGTCCCACATTGGTTGTATGTGCAACTAATGTGGAGTTTATAAGGCCTTGGGCACTCCCACCCTTTGAGCTAGCTTTTGGGGTGGTGTATCCCAAGGTTCTTTACAAGAACAATATGGACTTCGATTTAACGCCCCATTTTCTAGGGACATACTTTAAGGAAGCACCGATATAGAAAGATATTTTATAGGTATGATACATAACAGATACAATGATAAGGCATCCTCTGAAAAATCAAGAATATGGCATGCCCAGAATAACTAAATTAAATAATAAAAATAAACTTATATATGCATACATGTCTGCATGCAAGAATGTGTGAAATGAGGTTTTCACCTAAAAAAAAAGTTGTGTGTGAAATGTAAATGAAATGACTAGCTCATTACGCAGAGAGTGGGAGAAAGGAAAGAATTACTAAATGAGATATAGTGAGCCACAAAAATCACAAAATCTGATCATACTTGAACCATATTCAAACAGTGTCTAATTGTATGCAAACATATAAAAAATGGAGACACCTCTGACACGTATCTAGACATATTCAAAAGTTGTATAGCAACTAAAGGTATCTTTGATTACCCGAAATAATTTGTAATAAAAAAGTATCAAAAGACAGATTACAGGTTATCTATGCTCATGCGATACACAGATAATCTACTAATTTAATGATTTCTTGATTAAATATTTTTTATTAGTCAAATCACACATGCATGGACATACGGATGGTTTTATAGAATATGGTGCAGAAAGTACAAAAAGAAAAAGTAGGCAGAGTAGAGAAAGGAAGCCCTGATAGGAAAAAAGATCATCAGTTACTAACTTACTATCATGCTTCTATCTTCATGCCCGCTAATATAAACCTCAAATTCATAATTACATTTAAGGAAAACACTGCTAAAAGAATTAACATGAGATGAGGTGTTTTAACTGACATAATATCCAACAAGAATTACAAACTCGTACATAATAAACAATAAGGATTTTGGACCCCAAAGATAAACAAATTTCCTAATCAAAATAAAGAAAGAAAAGTGAGAGATGTTACCAGGTATACAACAGGCTTGGCAGTTAGCAACTGAAAGGAATTTAAAATCTCAATATCAGCAGCTTTCCAATCCCCGAGGCGTACATCTTTTCCTTCCTCAAGCAATGCCTTGACCTGAAGACGTGAAGAATCACAACCATAATTTTCATCTGATACGTATCCAAACATTTTTGTAAGTACAAACTTAAAAATATAAGAGAAAAAGAATGTGCCAGTTAGAGTTAAGTGATAGCATCAAAATTATGTGAGATTACAAGGCATAAGATAAAGACCAACACAGGAACAAAAATTTCCATGATTTGTCATGGGGTAAATAAGTTATCTCCATTGATTAAAACTTCAATTTATCCGCTTACGTTGTTTCATACAGTATGATGAGAATTGCACATAAACATAAGATACCAAGAGATGTTTAATTCCAATCATAGACACCAAATGAAAAATGAAATGAACAGGACGCAACCAGAACACCGAACAAAAATCAAGAAAATCTCAAAACACCTAATTATATTGTTGTCTGATGTGAATATGATGCATCATGCTTTGACTAGTTCCATGAAACCATTTGATGAAAGCCTTTTGATCACAATTACCAGAGAAGCAAAGATACATCTTCTCCTTATCATAAACAAATAAGATTTTACACAGCAAATGCAGCAAAGTATACCGCAAAACTAAATTACAAATCAGGTCTATAGTGCATAACCCTCTCCATGTTTGAGAAATTTGCTACAAGCAACTACTGTTTTTAATGCAATAATGTATTATGGAATCCAAAAGAAAACCACGTCACAGAAAGCACCAATGACATATACTGCCACAAAAAAATAAAAACAAAAACAAATAGACAAGAGATACAAGTAAGAAAATTGTGCCATTTTATTTAAACAAATGCAGTACGTTTTGAGCAAACTGCAAAATATATAAGATATAATATGAAACAAAAGGTGGCAATATCATCATGAAATTAATTAAATGAATCAGATAATAATCAAAAGCTAAAGCCAAACCCTTTGACAACATTCAAGCTCAATTTTCAACTGCTTGTCATTGCTCCTTTTCATGCTCTTCTCAATATCTTCTATCTTTCTTTCCATGAATTCAACATCCTAGAATTCAAAGGTCAAGGCTTAGCAGTTATATTACTGTATATAAACAGCTCTAGTGAACAGGTATAAGCTTTATATTTAGATAATAGAAGAAATTCATTAAGACAAAAACAATAAATTACAATGAAGTTTGGAGAATAAGAGATCGTCCTTAGAGCCAGTTTGGATGGGCTTTTTTTAGCCAAAAGCTGTTTTTTTTTTCAGAAAAAAAAAAACACTTACTACAAAGTCTGTTTGGATGCCTGCTTTTGAAAAAAAGCATAAACCACAAAAAAAGCAGAAGCCAAAAGCTAAATAATTTTTTCAAAATTCAAATATTTTTTTAAAAATCTAAATAGCTCTACCTTTTGTAAAAAGCACTTTTAAAATAAGCAAGGCATAAAAAGCAATTTTTTGAGAAGCCCATACAAACGGGCCCTTAGTGTAAGCAAAAGAAAAACACAAATAGCCAGCAACGAAGATAAAAAAAAAAAACAATGGAGAAAAGCTACCCAATCCCTCCACATATCTGTTAAGAAAACCCGTTAAAAGACGTGTTTTACAACCTATCAGTAAAAATTCATGTTTCCATCAAACAAAAATAAAGTAATTGTTGCTACTTTCTATGATAAAGAAAAGTAGCTAATTATGCATACCTTCAGCCGTAATTCTTCAGTAATAACCTCTAAATCCCTCACTGGGTCAATGGTATCATCCACATGGATAATATCGGGATCCTCAAATGCACCTAACGAACAACGACGGTTATAATAAAACCAAATCGATATTATGCAATGTCATAAATTAATAATGCAGCACTAACAAAAGTGGCATGCAAAGAATATTAAGCATCTTACGTAAAACATGAAAAATGCCATCTACAGCACGGATGTGAGACAAAAAACTATTGCCCAACCCTTGTCCTTCATGAGCACCTCGGACCAATCCAGCTATGTCATGGATTTCTAAGAAAGCAGAGACCTGTATTACAACTTTAACAAACACGTCATGATACAGGAAAGACTGATACATCAGTAACTAAAAAAAACATGTCAGGTGCAATAGATAGAATTAGAAGTTAGTAACAACTTAGAGTGTATGTTAATAGATTAACAAATGATAATTTCAATTGACTTGACCAACAAAGATTCACCAATAATGGTAGTATGCGTTCCATTACATTGCATTACATTACATACCTCACTTTTTGGCTTGTATAATTGGCAAAGCCACTCAAAACGCTCGTCAGGGACATTGACTCGTGCCTCATTAGGCTCAATGGTGCAAAAGGGGAAGTTCTCAGCAGGTATTGCCATCTTGGTAAGAGTATTAAAAAGTGTAGACTTTCCAACATTTGGCAAGCCCACCTGAACAAAGGAGGGACAATAACTAACATGAAAAAATCATAGATTTTATTTTTATTTTTGTGATAAAGAGTTTCATTTCACTAACTAGCTCAATTATTTAAACAAAAAAAACAGTAATTCAATGCTTCCAGCTCAGTTTCAGTTTCTTATCTGACCCTATCATATAAAATCAGCCAGTTGCAAATAGAATAAATCAAACATGAAAACAAAGTTAATAAAAGGAGCACCCATTTTTGTAATTGAAAAAGGGTAGTTGAAAATAGCGTCAAAATTGAAAATTTGAGCATATAGAGAAAGGAATGAAAAGAAAAGAAAAAGCATACAATGCCAATCTTGAGGTGAGAAGAGAATCGACCCATGATGGGTCGTTCCGCTGGAGCTTCCTTCGATTTGGCAGCTTTGGGAGGCATTTTCGGTGGCGAAGGGTTTCGGCTCCGATGAAGAGAAAGAGTGTATCGGAATCTGAAGCTCGTGCCTTTGTCTTGTAGGGTTTTGCTGCTGCTTCACTATTCAGTCATTTTTATTTCCACCCTTTTAAATCATAATAATAGTTGAATCAAAAATTAGGAGAATTTAAGGTTATATGTTTTTTTTTTTAAATCAAGATGAATTAACAATGGGCTTTAAATTTCTACAGGCTGAGAAAAAGTATTTGCATATAAAAAATGGGATCCGCTAATATAAAAAAAAAAAAAACCAGCACACTATATATTAGGGTAGTACATAATATCTTGTATAAAAATATTTCTGTCACAACTGTATAAATATTTTTCTGTTACAATCACATCAGTTCATTTAAAGATGCGAGTAAACTTTTTCCTTTTCATTACATAAGCATTTGAAAACAATAATAAAACGTAATGATAAAAGCTGTAATCGTAACTGAAATCTAAACGCGGAATAATTAAAATAAATTTCTAACTATCATACAATGCTTATCTTAAGTCACTAAGGGATCTCCATAAACCTACTTAGCATAATTATCACTTTTACGATTTTTACATAACTGAACATGGTTCAGTCTTTTGGACATTAAGCAAAATCTGCATGCTACGAACCTATCATATTTTAGTATGTTATTCTAGACTTAATTACTTTTCCAACAAGGTATCACACGCCTCATAAAGTTCTCATTTGCTTCTGTTATCACCGTTTGAAATTGAACAAGCAAAGCTGTCAACCAACCCCAAACAGGACACCAGACATACCTCACCATTTTTGAGATTCTTGACAAACCACTCAACCAATTGCTCTCAAATGTTTATAAAGTAAACTAAACATCTTAAGATTTAATTTGACATATCATGAGCCTAATTTGAGTAAGAATTAAAGGAGAAATAATTTTTGCAAGACAGCAACCCGACAACCCCCATGTGCAAGGCCAATTGGGCAGTCTCCACTCAAACGCGTCTACAGGTTTGTACACAGCTTCAATTGCTACCAAATTTTGACACAACATAGTTGACATCTCAAGCTTCAAAATTATGTATGGCGTGTCCCTTTTGGACCTCTGTGGAGGGAGATATGCTCTCTCAAAGTCATCCTAAAAACTGTCATTTAAATAGAAATTTCGACGACATCTCCTTTATTTATTCAACCTATCTCACTTTATCAAACGTGTGTTATTATGCCTCTAGGGTACCTAGTAGACAAGGGCGGCACTCAAGGACCAGCAATGCCTTGGTGCTCTTACAACCCACAGCAATTTATATCATTTTCCTCAATTTACAATTCAATACTTAACTTTATCAAAACTTAAACTCATTACAATCACATTATCCAATTGCGTGAATTCTTAACAATTTGCATATAAATCATAACCTAGAATAGGCTTATTGCCCTTTCATCACATACATGTTTTAAATATTACGCAAGGTCCATAATTAACAATTTACAATTCTCCCAAATGGTAAGCATAAATACAACAAAATATACCATCAACTAGACTTAGGCAAAATATGGCATGAACAAATATGACAAGATGCATAATCCTAAAGCAATATACAATGTTCATGCCCTAAGTCTAGCCTATGCCAAAAGTGGCCTCAAAATGCAAAAAGTCCTATAACTCCGTAAGCTCATCCTGTGGGCCTCTTGCCCATGGTTCCCGACCCGCTACAACTACCTGAAATACTGCCCCAAACACGGGGTGAGATATACGAATATATCTCAGTAACCCAAAGGTTCTGAAGATCACTCCGCCCAATGGCTCACTCAGATGTAAAATCAACAATGAATCATAACAACCAAAAAGGGATAAAGCAAGGGATTTAGTGAAGTAGAGATGCATAGGTAGAAAACATATGATGAAACTAGAATGGTCATAGCCAAAACCACGCAACATCCGGACTATTGGCCTCGGCATATAACTTACGGGCTCTCATCCAAGAATGTGTTCCCAGAACATCATTCAAGGCACCCACCACCAATACACCTGAGACATTCCTAGAGTGCTCCTCAACGGATAATAGCTCTATGACCCCAGGTCAACTGGAATTTCCTCACGGAGACCTATCAAGTGGAAGTCCGTAACGCCATAAGGCAATCTATCTACTAGCCAGAGATATGATACATCCTATGTACCCAATATATATACTTATGCATGAGCATGTTATAACTACACCATTGACATACAACCTCCGACCATTACCCCAATGGGCATGGTGAAGCACACACGGGGATTAACCCTAGTACCAAAAGATTACCTTATTGAAGCTCCTTAGCTAGGTAGCTCCAATGCAAGTGACACCTAAACTTGATCCAACCATAAATGCCTACACAACAGGTCATTCCCATATCCATTAGAACCACATAAAACGATACACTTGGTTATTCAAGCATTCATGCAATTTGACATAAATACTTACCACAATCCTTTTGGTCAAGGACCAAAGGCAATCCACTAAGCTCAATGCTCAAAGATCACGTCCATGGGAGGCAACTTACAATGATCACACGAGGATCATCAATTCAATTGTAAATCAAGTTGAATTACAAAGTAAACACCCTTACACACCCACACATAGGTTCGGCCATCAAGGCCTTAATTACCAAACCATGTTGTTAATTTTATTTCAAGGTTCCTATGGCTTCCCAAGCTCACCACAACACCAATTCAAGTCTTTAATCCCATTCCATTACAACTAACACCATTTTCCTTAAATTTCCTCCTCTAGGCCGAATTCAAGCACCACACACATCCAATCATTTTTCTTCCAATTCAAATGCATCACACAAACACACAACCTATTTAAACTTAGCTCAAGTCCTCACAACACCAACTTCATGAATTTTACAACATCCTTGCTCATTTTTCCTTATTTGGCCGAATTATACATGCCAAGGTACCAAAAGGTTTTCAATTCAATTTCACACTTCCACACCTCATACAATCCTATAATTAACCAATACAACTACTCCACAACTCAATTACCCAATCACACAACAACCTATATTCACAAAGTCACGCATATCCATCATAAAATTTGCCTAAGTTATCATACTTTTCATCAATAATTTTTATGAGCAAAATTATCATAAAACATCATTCTAAGACACGTTTATCTAATACATATTTTCAATTTGAGGTCCCCAACCATATCAATCCACACACATATGCTTCAGGATTCATAAACTCAATCAACCAAATTATACATTGAAAAGTGTTGAAACTTACCAAGGATTAAGGCCTAAGACTCCTCTAAGTGATATCCAAGCAATGACTTAATCAAACAACCCAAGAACACCAAGTTTCTTCACCAAATTCATGACAATGGGTCCAAGTTTTCTCCCAATCTAGTGAGTTTCAAGGCTTGCCAATGGCTTGGTTGGGTTTGGATGAATATTTCCTTAAACTTTCATGTAGGACACTTTGGTTTTTGGAGAGGATTTGTGTGAGAAATCAAAGTGTGAAATTTTGCTCACAAAGGTGGGGGGCGCGGGTTTGTGGAGAGAGGGAGATGAAGAAGATGGTGAATAGTGCCTATACACGTGTCTTTAATTCACTTAGGGAGCGTTTGGTTTAGGGATTTGTAAGAGATTGATGGGTAATTGATAAATAGGCATATCAGTTAACCATGTTTGCTTCAAGGTTTTTTCACACTTACCCACCTAAGTGAGTTCCCTACATAACCAAGATAACCATGTTTTCTCACCATTTAGCCGGCGAAGTGTATCCCATGGGCAGTGTGGTTTTTATGAAAAGCTGCCTCATTGCTCAGAAAAAATTCTAAACAAAAGACGACACTACCCTTACTTTGCGCGCGAAAGGAAAATGGCAATCATGTCGACTTTGCAGAGTTGTTAGAGTGGCTTATTTTAAAGAGCAACACTTGCACAGAAACATCAAAAGGTTAACATTTGTGCGACTGGACGAGCGAAATATCAAAAGGTTAACACTTCACCCTCCTTGACCAGCTTCTTTTTGAGTCCATTCTTCCCAATCTCCTTCTCCTCCCCAACCTTGAGAATCGGGCTCTCTATCTCATCCTCTTCCATCTTCATGTTACCCTCAGTTGGGAACTCGAAATTCTCCTCCATCGCCACAGATGTCGAAAGAATGCGTATGAAACAACTTCGAATTCAGAACTCAGAAATAACACAGTGAAACCAGATTGGTCATACACCTATAACCGGAAAAAACTTCCACAGGAAGATGGGAATGATTCAAACCAGATTGGAGTCAGGACTCGACTGGTGCCAAAAGATTGGTGGGTTGAAGATTTGTGTGAGCTTGAAGTTGATTTGTACAAGTCTGTAATTTCAAATATTAAAACCAAGGAAGTTCAATCTAATGAAGTAATTTTTATAAGCAAAACAAACCTGATATGGAATAGTATCAAGCACATTAGCGATCCCATGGTTGCATAGCAGAACCCTTGACACAGATCAATTCCATACAGAGATATTTGTAATTATTTTTAGATATGGTCGTTGGGATTTGACAACTCTGTTGTACCATGCCACCGTAAAAAAGATTTAAAATTAGGGTTATTTTTGTAATTTAAGATTGTTTTCCCATCTATATCTTACCTTCAACCAAACATAGATTTCTTAAAAGTTACATAATTTCCCCAGTAAAGTTTTTCCCCACCAAACAACTTTTTTTTACATTTTCCTATCTATCTCACTTTATCTCACTTTCTAACCATTTTCCTATCAATTACATTTCCCTAGTATTCAAAAAATTTCTCATCAACCAAACGCCCCCTTAAGTGGGGTGAATCTCACTGCCACCTCGTACGATTCAAATTAATTCAAATCTCCAGCTTAAACCACTAAACTCCAATTAATTCCTAGACTATTTAGAAACTTCAATTTTTAACATTCATCAAAGTCCTTTAATTTTCCTTGATCAGATGAATCCGGAGCTTTTCGATCGTTCGGTGAAGTCACAGTTTTAAGCTGTTAAGTGCATTGTGGGCACGCTTCCCCAAAAACCCTAATTTCAATCATTTTTCATCAGAAATCATAATTCCTAGTCCTGTGTACCATTTATAACTTATTTCCAAGCCTACAGCTCATAATTCATTCGGCACGCTTTTAGGTGTAACTGTACCGTTGTATTTTTACCCAGTAAAAACACTATTCATCAAATTTTCATAAACTTGCCTAACCATTCAATTTTTCCTTTTGAATCCATTTCCAGGGTTAGTTTTCCCATTTGAGACCTTCTACTGACATTTCATTTCCTAGGGTTACGAGTTTGGCAATTTACTGTTTTACTCTTTTTACGTATTTTAGTTCTGAATTCATTATTTTCACTAATCATATCCTTTAATCCATATTTTAACTATAATTATAGTTTTTAGAATTACGAGGTGTTATAATTTTCACCTTACTTTCTAATCATATTTACCATAAAATATGAGCATATATATACATATGCTTTAATGTTTCTACTATGAATGTAAATAAGTTATCTACATTCACTCTCAAAACGACGTCGTTTTGAGTTGAAATTTTTTAAAATTATAATAAGAAAGAATATTATAACCCTAAAATAAATTATAATTATAAAAATACCTTGATTTTTGTCCCACAACGACGACATTTTGGGCTCAATGTAGATAACTTATCTATATTGATTGCAGAAAAAATGAACATATATATATATATATTGGATACATATGAGCATGATTTTATTCAAGAGTTCTCGGTAACAAAAAAGAAGAAGAAGGGTTAACCGATCTAAATCGGGTTTCGTTTAACCTACCGAGACTCGGCCGGATCAACTAGTACAAACTGAGTTGATTGCAGAACCGATCCAAATAGCCGCTCGGATCGAAAAACTCACTAGGTCATTGAGACCCGGGTTGACCCGGCCGGTCCGAGCTGATTTTTAAAACACTGCTGTGAATGCTTATTTCAGGTTGATTTTGATGGTAACAAACTATTGATCAAGTTTTAAGTCTAAAAGAATATTTTTTTGTAAGAATATTAAGTATATTATGTAAGCGATATTTCATAAGCATATTTAAATTATGGGAAAATATTTTCTTATGTTGTAAGAGAGTTTTTTTTTCCTATAAGTGATCCTTCGGTTTTTGTATTATATTTTCTTTTATTTTTTATTTTTGTTTTTAATATATGTGGTCTATAACATGGATACTTATCTTCTACCGCACGAAAAAATCAAAACCCTTAAATTATTTCATAAATTAAATGGTTGACACGAAAAAAAAGGTTTTGTATTATTAAAAAAACTAAGTTTCAAGACAAATATTTTGTCGAAATACCAAGTTTTGAAGATTCAATCAATTAAAGTTTGTCGATAATCGATTAACAAGTATTGTCATGTTTTGAATTCAGTCAATAGTTCACTAATCGACTTAATGGATGTTTTAATCAATTATTAAGCCTCCGTCAAGTTATGATACATCGACACTTCAAAACATCGAACATGCGTGTTCAACACTTCCTGATACTTCAACATGAGTTGCAAAGACTTAAAAAAGTGTTCGAAGGTTGCATTACGTTGCATTTTTAGTTCCAACTATTAGATTCGTTGAATTACAATTACTATTTTATTGAGTTTAATATAAATATTTGGAATATCTTATGTTTCTTTGTAAAATTGATGGATATTATAAGTTTAGTTTCATTTTTTGTTAAATTATTGAGTATTAAATATAATATACACTACATAAATTAAAAATATTATTTAATATTAAAATATGTTTTAACGTGTCAAAATTTCACATTATTTAGAATTAACGAGTTAAAGTGTCGTGTCGTATCCCGTGTCAGAGCCAAAATTTTATAAGATAAGCAATTTTATCAATTAGAGATAATTGATTAACTCGTCTTTGTTTTCTAACTGAGACCTCTTAACAGATTAACAGGTCAATTGTTCTAAATATTTGAAATTAATCAATTAAGATGTTATTTGATTGATAAACATGTTCATGATAAACTCAAAAACATTTTCCTTAAGGTTTTAATCAATTAACGGATTGTTTTAAATTAATTAATGCCTATTTTATTATAAACGTTAGTTTATGATTGCATTAAATGATCTCCAACTGCTTGTTTTTTATAAAATGGAATAAAAACACATCTTAGACCATTCATTACCACTCTAAGAACAGCCAATTATTTTTGAAAAGGCATTAAAATTAAAGAACATGTTAATCCCTTTCAATCTGTTTCCAGCATGTTGATTTCCTTAGGCAAACATGTAGAGAGTGATGCTCTCATGTCTTATTTTAACATACTCATATCATATGAAAGATCTCAGTCATTCATTCATAGATTAACGATTATAATTTTAATGAAGTTTTTAAAATGAGAAAATTAAAATTGTTAATATGAATGAACAAGCAAAACTTATTCATAACATCATCATGTTAAAACAAGACATAAGATCTATTCCGTGAAATACACACTTTATAGATAAGAATATTCTAATCATCTTTTGAGAAAAAAGAACCCAGGAATACAATTAATTGGCAACTCAATACAAAACCAGAGCATATCACAAGTTTTGATATTCTTTTTAGACAAAATGATGATAGTTTACTCATTCCACTACCATGTATACAAGAATTAGATGCAAAAAATAGTAATAATAAATAAACTTGACTTCAATAAAACAAATCAAAAGAATCTATAAAGGATATTAGCTATATAAGGCCATAGATCTTCAATGGTCTCACTGACTAGCATTCAGAAATCATTGAACACAAATAGCACCATCCATTTCTCTGACACCTCCTTGTTGTGTGGACTCAATCACTTGTGTGTTTGAGGTCTAAACCAAACTCTTCATCTTGATTTGAAGGCTCTAGTACCTCAAAACCAAACTCTTCATCTTGATTTGAAGGCTCTAGTACCCCTTCTAGTCCTCCATCTTTGAGACTCCTCAAAGCATGACTACTTGAGAAGGAAGCTTCTTTGGTATCCATGTTGAGCCAAGCTTCATGTAACTGCAAGACATACTCCAAGTGCCATAACACCTCCCCCATTGTGGGGCGGCTCTTCCCATCATCAGCAAGACATTTTTCTGCTATCTCCCCAAACTTAGACAAGGATTCTGGGCAACAATTTCCTCTAAGGTGTGTGTCAATAATTGTGTCAAGTGATCTTTGCCTTTGCCATCTCATTGCCCATTCTGCAAGATTGATCTGATCTTTAGGCAAGGTAGGATTTATTACAGCTCTAGCACAAACAACTTCAAACAACACAACTCCAAAGGAGTAAACATCTGATTTCTCAGTTAATTGCTGTCTTCTGAAGTATTCCGGGTCTAGATAACCAAAACTTCCTTTCACAGCTGTACTAACATGAGTATGGTCAAAAGCAGGACCATCTTTTGACAACCCAAAATCAGACATTTTGGCTACAAAATTCTCATCTAACAATATATTGGTTGTCTTCACATCCCTGTGAATTATTCCGCGCTCGGCTCCGGTATGAAGGTAATGAAGTCCCCTTGCAGCACCAATGCACACTTCTAGACGTTGCTTCCATGTTAATGGAGGGAGATCACTCCCAAATAGATGACTTCTAACAGTTCCATTAGCCATATACTCATAAACCAAGATCATTTCATTTTTCTCTTCACAGAAACCAATCAAGGACACCAGATGCCTGTGTCTGAGTTTGGAGAGCATCTCAATTTCTGTCTCAAATTCAGCTAGTCCTTGCTCAGATTGCGGGTTGGCACGCTTAATTGCAGCAAGGACACCATCATCAAGCTCACCTTTATACACCTTACCAAAGCCTCCGACTCCAATTACCAAACTCTCATCAAAATTATTTGTTGCAGCATTGATTTCAGCCAATGTAAACCTCTTGCCAACTCTGGTTGTTGAAGCCACAGATCCATATTGCTTTTGAGTTCCTGCTGATGTGCTGTTCAGTGCAGCCCCATATAGGAATAACGGTCGCCAACCCGGAGAGTTGTTCTTGGTATCACTTGATTCTTTCCTCCGGCTTTTGCAGAAACAGAAAACAAGAACAATTATAAGTGCAATTATAGCTACAGAAGCTAGACCTGCTCCAACTCCCACCCAAATAACTCTTGATTTTGATTTGCTTAATGAATTGCCATCTGAGTCATATCTCTCCACATAGGCAAGATTCCCATTTCGACTAAGCTTGAAAATCTCTAAACCATTCAAGAGAGCATCAGTTCCTGCAGCACCAGCAGCTGTATCAGGACCAAGTTGAACCCAAAGTGTGTCAGTCCTCAATGACAAGGAATCAAAATAATCTTGGTGATATGCTTTATTCTTCCCTCCTGCTCTTACAAAAATATCAACATTATCTGCAGCTGTTCTGTTGTTTATGTAGATCCTGAATATTCTCTCATTTGACTTATCATAAACCAGCTCACAGAAATGTAACCGAACCAAATAATCAAAATCAGGATCTACTTCAAATTTCCATGACATGTTAAACCTTTTGTCCAAGACTTCATTGTTAGACATTGCCCTTGCAGTTTCATACACAAGGAGAGGAGCCACTGAAGTATCATTGGGGGAAGCATATTTAATATTAGAACTGTTCTTCATTTCTGACCCAGCATTTTCTGTGATCATATAGCCAGAATCCACTTCCCAAGCTCTCCAAAGATCTAGATCCTCATTGGATTGAATCTCAGGGCCACCAACATTTAACCTATACATAGTCTCCATCCCGCGTCCAGTCAAATTTAAGTTTCCACCACTTCCACCAACTTTGCTGACTGAGCCAGCAAAAAGCTCATCCACAACTGGGACAATCTCAATGGCATTGATGAAGCCAAATGAGCTTCCAGTTGGAACAAACTCAATCACAAGCATATCTGCATTGATAGCCAGAAGATACTCTTTAACCAAGAAGAATGAACTAGAATTCTTCCCAGAATTCTGCAAGTTCATATTCTTGTGGGATATCTTACCTTGAACATCAAACTCTGACAATAGTTTGACACCATTGACCACAACACCAAATGAGGACTCATTTACATTGTAGTCCTCAGTCACAAAGGGGAAGAAATGGAACCTAACAAAATAGTTTCCCTGAACTTCTTTGATTGTATAATTTAAAGAAGCTGTGAAAATTCTGGCTGTTTTGTAGAGGGGATCATAGATTGAATTGCCACTTGATGTAGTAGAAGTGGAAGCAGCAACACCAGGGGAGCTGAGGGTGACATTGTTATTTGGGGCCATGTCCCCAATCCATCTCCTACCATCCACATTTACAGAAGAATTTGAACCACAATTTATGAGAAACGGCTTTGGTTGGGCCTCAACAGTGCCCACTGTCACCAGAATCAACATAATAAAGAGTCCCTCGCAAAGGACATTCCCCATTATGGTTGTTCCCCCAGTAATACCTTTGAATTATCTTCTAAGAAAAGAAGCAAAATTTGCAAAAGGGAAGGACAAAAAAAAACCAGAGACAAATGGAGAAGGCTAAATCAATAGAGACTCAGAAAGCCAACACTACTCAATCACAGAAACAACCTTGTTTTCCAAGATCTTGAACATGGAAATCAAACTCAACAAACCAGAAGAAGCACTCATGAAAGTAGAAGCCTTTACAGTTAACTATGAAAAACAATCTTCTGAGGCATGTGAATATCCTTTTTCCAAATAATGGGAGACACTAAAAAGAGTTGAAAAAGAAAACCCACCTCCAGTATTTGCATACACACAACAGCAATTCACAGATCTGAACTTGAAGGGTTAGGGACCATAAAATGGAAGAAGTGGGAATGCCCTATGATTGACAAAAAAAGACAAAAACTTTGATAACTTGTTGTGATAAGGAATCCAGAGAAAAAATACCATAAAAATCAGAGATGTCACCCAAAATGGGCTCTTTCAGTCTTTATCTGAATAAACAAACAAGGAAATCAGAACATGGGTGTGGTTGGAAACAGATTGGAAAAGTTTCATTTCATCTGTGCTTGGTTTTGTATCTTTTACAAGAAGCCAAGAATCTGACACTATCATTAAATTGGTACTTTATTGTGTTTTTAATTTTTAATTTTTTTTAATTTTTTTTTTTGCTTCTAACTGTTGTATCATAATTGGTAACAGTAGCATTGGATATCTATGAAAAGATTTTTATACAACAACTACCCAATTATATAGTAGTTTATTTATTAAATAAAAATTTATTATGATACAAATTATGTAAGGCCTTAAACTCTTTTGGACTAACAATAAATGAAAATTAAATTATAATTTTTTGTGAAGATTTTCTTTATCCTATAAGATTTGATGATTTTGAATTTGATTAGTATTTTGTTTTGAACATTTAATACGATGGCAAGAGCAGGGATGGATGGTGGGGTTTCAATTATTTGTTCGGTGGGTCACATGGCATTGTCCTACACATGCTGAACAAAGCAATTATTTTATTGGTATTCCCAAACTGACCCTGCTTTTTCAATCTATGTAAAGCATACGTACCTTGGTCATATGTTATTCCGTACTAAGAGTACCCTTCTTAGGGTCCTTGGTATTTTTGCTTCGGATAGTCAAATTGTGATCTCAGCAGTTATCCGGTTTTATCTAACCTTGACCAGAAAATTTTCTTCTGTACTCATTTGGGTACGTCCTTTTTTTATAAAAAGTAAAAAAAATTTCTCTTTAAACCTTTATTTTTATTTTTATTCTATCTCTATCCTAATTTTTTTTATCTTTTTTGGACCGATGCATGGTGCATCGGTAGTACTAAAGGATTGCTCCTTGACCAGAACCATGTTATGACATATTATTATGGGTAATATAAGTCTTAGTCTTGCAACAGGACATTTGATATGTTATATGGTAGAGGAAAAAATCTGCAATGTTACTGATATACTGAGTTTAGTATATTCCTAATTTATTTTTATTAGGATATAAAAATAAATTCTGGGATCTTAAAAATCTACCTACATATTCTAATAAAAATAATTAGAAATGCATTCAATTGCCCTGAAATTTTATTTGTTGCAGATATAAGAAATATGAGCCCATATTTAAAAAAAAAAAGAGAAGCAATAGTTTCGATGTTTCAGCTGGAAGAAAATAATTTGTCCAGCAACATCAGGGTCACATTGCCCTATTATTATGCTTACTTAAATCATTATCAGATTTAGCATTTTTTAATTTTACCAACATTGTAATTATCACTAGAACCCACATGAGATTGGTTCAATGAACAGTTGCACATTTTCAATTTTTTCCATACCTATATTGAAGTATTGTTCTTATTACAAGAATATTTTTTTATTTTTTCCCCGGGGAAAAGGGCATTTTTCTTTTAAATTCAACTATGGCATCAAAAGCGGAAAAAGAAATATCCATTGTACACTTCATTTTAGATATTAGATAAACTTGAATGTTATATTCTTAAAAGAGCAATTTGAGAGTGGCAAGATTTAATTGTTTGTAGCATTAGGGTGTGTATGACAATTATTTTGTTCTTAGGCATTATATCTGAAAAAAATAATTCTTTTTGTATTTCTATGCCTTGGAATAATTTTTGAGAAAAAATGTGTTTAATAACATGTTCTATTTTTATTTTGAGAATAAAAATTGTATTTGATAACACAATAAATAATAAAATAAAAAATAATTCTCATTAAGCATATTTTTTTTTTCGAATTATTACTTTTCTTTTCATATAGTGTGGTGGTGAAGGTTGTGGCATCGAGGTGGTGGCGGTGGCAGTGGCGATAACGTGGTGATGATAGCGGTGGTGGTGGTGATTGCAGTGGCTACGACGATGGTAGTGATGTGGTGGCATGGTGGTCATGGAAGTGGTTGTAGCATAGTGGTGGCGGTGGCGTGGTGGTGACATGGTGGTGGTGACGGCAGTGGCTAGAGGTGACAAAGGGGGCGGCTTGCCCGCCCCGCTATCAGTCCGCCAAAAAAAGAGTAAGCCCGCATTGCCCCATTTTTAAAAATGGGCTAAAAAACTTGGCCCGCTCCCCCCGTTTGACAAGCGAGGCGAGGCGGCCCGCTAACTTGAACTTATTTTACACGACTCAAATCTGTTTTACACTGACTCGCTTTAGCTCGCCCCTCCCAACCAGAAAATGAGTCTGCCCCGCTTTTCAGAGTGAGTTTTAAAACTCAGACCGTCGCTCCCTGTTTGCGGGCAGGGCAGGTCGATTCGTCGAGCGTAGCCTGTTTTGCCGGCTCTAGCAGTGACTACAGTGATAGTGATGATGGTGATGGCGGTGGTGGCGGCAACGGTGGTATGGTGGTGGTGACAGCAGTAGCTGCAGCGATGGTAGTGGCGGTGATGATAGCAGTGATTGTGGCGATGGTGGTGGTGGTTGGTGATAGAAAGTGATTGAGAGAGACAAATATTTCTCATTTTGTGTTCGAGAATAATTTTTTTCTGATCTCCTACACATAAATTAAATCGGTTCATGTTCGGAAACAAAAAATAAATCAATTTTGTCAAATTTCTATCCATTTATATTTCTGAAAATAAAAATTAAAAAAAATAATTTCAAAAAGATTATCATACATTCCCCTAGCATTAAGTCTAGTCAACTCTAGAACATGCTAGACACTTTGAATTATTAATAATTTAATGAGTTAACAAATATAACTGTGAAATTCGTCCCGTAAACTAACTAATTAATGGCGTTGGTTAAACAAAATCTTATCCATAGTGTAACTCTATGATTTATAAGTAGAGCTTGCATTCATTTCCATTACTATTAAGTCGATTCATTAGTTTATATATATATATATATATATATATATATATATATATATATAAAGAATTACTATAACAATAAAAAATTAATATACGTTAACATTTAATTTATAAATCCAAGCCTAATTTATTGATCTTAAAATCACAACCACATAATATTAAGGGTCTGCACATGTCATGTCTAAGGCAATAAAAGACAAATATTTATTATATTATTATGATTTCAATTATATTGGCACAAAATCTCAAAACAAAATAAAAATTTGAAAGATGTAACCGAATAATATCTAAGATCCAATATGAGCACACATCGGGGAAAAAAATTAATTTATTGTTTTTTTAATAAAAAATTACGAATAAGTAGTTGTTTTGAAATTAATTACGAAAATATAGCACTTAAACACGCCCCATCAGGGCGTGACCGGTTGGAGAGAGACACGCCCAATGTTGGGCGTGTTTCACCAGGTGCTGCCACGTGGCACAAAAGCCAACAGTTTGACCGTGAAACTTTGGAAGTCCATAACTTTTGACTCGGGTATCCGAATTAGGTAATTTTTTTTTGAATCCACATAACTTTTCGATATCTACGTAATGACACCTCATTTGACATATTTTGTCTCTCACAAAAAAAATTGAATTTACAATAATGATACCATAAGAACGTTTAAACAAAAATTAATGGACAGAAAACCACTATTATGATTAGAAACATTCATAATAAAGATCCTTATGATTATGGTAAGTTATGATAAGGTTAATTATGTATGTTATTGAGATATATATTAAAATTTTGAATGAAGAATTTTATGAAATTTATAATTAATAAAAGTTAACATCTGTCGATGACAGAATATCGAATAATTTATATTAAAAAGTTAAGTGAGTGCTTTTCGTTTTATTTTGATTTTTTAGTTTTTGTTCATGATTATAAAAATGTTAGATTATTTTTAGTAATAATTATAAGGTAACAAAGTCATGTCATTTTTAATAATTATGGTATCATTGTTGTAAATTCAAATTTTTTTGTGAGAGACAAAATAGGTCAAATTAGGTGTCATTACGTAGATCTCGAAAATTTATGTGGAATAAAATTTTTTTTACCTAATTCGGATACCCGAGTCAAAAGTTATGGACTTCCAAAGTTTTACGGTCAAATTATTGACTTTTGTGACACGTGGCAGCACCTGGTGAAACACGCCCAACATTGGGCGTGTCTCTCTCCTCGGTCACGCCCAACATTGGGCGTGTCTCTCTCCAACTTGGTCACGCCCCATGTGGGCGTGAGTCACGCTTAGGTCACGCCCAACATTGGGCGTGTCTCTCTCCAACCGGTCACGCCCCTATGAGGCGTGTTTGACTGTTATATTTTCGTAATTAATTTCAAAACGACTACTTATTCGTAATTTTTATTAAAAAAGCAATAAATTAATTTTTTTGCCCACACATCGGACGTTGTTAGGACATTTTAAATATTAATGTTTTTTAGAACAATAGGGTTCAAGGATAATATAAACTATGAAGTAGAACAACTAGGTTATAAAACAACTTTAGACAACTACTTGTAAATATCATAAATATTTTAAGGGTGCATTTTTTTTAAAATTATTTTAAAATTTTTTGTCTAATATTCATCTAAACGACATAATTTTGAGGTTAAAAAATTAGAATAATAAAAATTATTATAACCCTACAAAAACACTAAAAAAGATATTGGGTAAGTTTAATCCATCGCATAGCTGATTATATTTCTAACTATTAATAGATGATATCGTCGATGAGGATTGACACACTTGATTAAACCTTCCATTCATATGATGCACCGATACTGACATGGGATACGAGATATGACACGATATGCCGACACGTTAATTTTAAAAAATGTCATATTTCGATATGTTGGGACACGTTATGATATTAAAAAATATTTTTAATATATATAATATAATTTATATTTAATACATATAACAGCCCATAATAAGTCATATAAACAATCAAATATTCAAATTTCATAACATAAATATAAACAAAAATAATTTTTCGTATCTTGTTAATTTTTCACGTTAAATTTCATAACAGAAGAAATTGATTTATAAATTATTTTTTTATGTTTAGTTAATAAAATAAAATAGGATACTAATAAATAAATAAATAAAATTTAGACCTAAAAAAAAAATGTCGGAAACGTTTCGAAACGTTGACCGCGTGTCGAAAAAAGTTGACTGTGTGTCGGAACATGTCGGACGTTGACCCCGTGTTCTAAAATATTGATCACATGTCGAATGCGTGTCGGAACGTGTCGATGTCCGACACATGTCCGACACGCACAAATTAAAAAAAAAAACACTTGTTAGGTTCACATTAATCGTGACTTCAGTTTGATTATCAGATTTTCCTTTTTGTTTAAATGCTCAATGAAAATGGTTATTTTCTTTAACTTTTCATAGGGACTTGCCTAACCTTTTCCATTTATTTATTTTTTCAAAAAAAATACATCAAATAAGACTATATTATAGAGAATTAAATAATAAAAAATCACTCCATATTAAATCGTGACTAATAAGGATAAGAGTGAAGATAATCTTTTTAGAGAATTAAACAATAATCTTTAAATTGATGTCCCCCAATGAGCATTAATGTATTGATTTCACAACTTGAACGTAATATAAGACGTGATATCAACTTATTGAGTTCAAACAGATTGTGAATCTATGGGTGTTTGATAGGAGGTAATTTTCTTTTTTTCCTAAAACAATGGGATAGAAAAATTATTTGTCTATGTTTGGTAGGATAGGAGGTGAAGTAAAAGTAAGGAGGTGTTTAATATAGGAGATATTTTTTTACCAGGAACACAAATTTATCGGGAACATGGTGGGAAAAATTTGTTGCCTGGTAAGTTAAGAAAATGTGTTTGGTAGGATAAAAATTTTCCGAAAAAATTGAGTTAAATTTACTAATGTTATGTTTGGTTGATAGTAAAAAAATGATGGGAATGTTAATAAAGTTACGAAACTACCCATGAATAGGACTGAATCTCATAAAGTAAGGCTCATAAATAAGGATATTTTGGTGTTTAAAAATTGTTATAAGTTTCCTCCATCATGAGTAGTTTTATTTACCATGGTCTCAGAGGTCATCTTCCGATCGCAAACTATGTGGAAATTTTTTTGATGGGTTCAAAAGTTTCCGGCCACTGTTCTAACAAACCCTCCTACTAAACATGGCTAACCTTTTTTTTTAACCCGCAATTTTTTTTTTTTGCATCCTACCAAACGCCCCTTGAGTGGAAGTTTTTTCTCCATGTAATGAAAAAATTAACACATAACATCAGTAAAATTAATCCAATACTCTCGAAAAAAATTTAGCCTACTAAACACCTTTTAGTAACTTACTTGGAAAAAAAATTTCTCATCATATTCCCAGAAATTATTTTTTTCTGGTAAATTTTTTTTTCTTCTCTGTCAAACACTCACTTAAGGTAAACAACTCAAGGTAAGTTGAGCTCCAAGCCTCCAACAAATAGAACAAACTTGGTTTTTGGTTGAGCTATAGAGAATCAAACAACAAGCTTATTAAAAGCTTGAAACATGTTGGACATCTAGACAATGAACACAAGTTTATCCAATATTTATTAAATGAATTGCTCTAGCAAGTTATTAAGAAATCAACCGCACATCCTTGCATGGAACACAAACTACATGTCTCAGTTTAACAACATATTATTGGTGAATCAATCACTTTGCCTAACGGATAGCTTCAGATGTTCACAAACATCTGTAATTCAAGAAGATGAGTGATATATACACAATACACAATAGTGGTACCATTTTAAACACATAATTCAGTGAATGCAAAAGAAGGTCATACACTTATGCCAATAACACAACTATCCATCTAGAAACTAATAATAAACAAAAAAATACATATACAACTGCTATTAGCCCATATAGAAAACAAACTATGCATTACAAAGAGATGGCAAATTTGTGGTTTACTAGAGCCAACAGAACCCGGCATGTCTCCTAGTACGTATACAAAGCATTCGTGTATGGCAAAAATCAAAGGTGTGCAGCATAAATTGTTGATTCTTTTCTGTTGTTTTCCTCAAAATAATATCTGTTTAAGGAGTGTACAAAAACTCAGCCAGCTGAATGCAACTTTTGTGAACAAACTGTACAAACTCTTCACCTGTATCCATTAGAAGATTCAAACAAGAAATGGATTAATTTGCACATACTGCCCCTCAATATAGTATTAAACAGAGAACAACATGGACTAAAATAATTCATGTAATAGTGTTGCCTCTGTTCTGCACAGATTGACATGAAAAGAGTACTTAGAAAAACATGAAAAAGAAAATGCAACTCCCAGAACACTTAATATCTCTGTATAGATGAAGGTGATATAAAGATGTAAATAATGAACCAAGTAGTACCATGATGGTGCTTCCTAAAAATTTACTTGTGATTCTCCACATCCAGTGTTTGATCATGTGGGGAATCATGGATAATGATTTTCTTATGAATGCTTCTAGGTTTTATCAATGTAGAGCATTGAAAGGTACAGTTTGCGTCAACAGTGTCAGTCAATTTACCTGGCCAGAACATACGATTAAAAAAGTTTCCTAGACCATGCACTCAGTTCTCTTCTTACAAGCTCCAGAATCTCAATAATCTGCAAAATCAATGGCTAATTATGGAAACAGTTTTATATTGGGGCTTATGGAGATCAAGCAGTATATAATATTTTATTCATGAATATAAAATAACATCAATTAACCTTCATCATGAAGACAAGATTAATTAAATTGGACATACACAAGCTGCAAAGAAAATTACATGCTATTGTGTTGTTTCTTTTAAGTTACATTTCACAAATCTAATCGGACGTTGAAAACAGTAAAAACTTCCACATGTAGCTTTTTCAGTAGCTATCTAATCAGATACAATTCTTAGCTGAATGTTGGTGTTGAGTTAGTAGGCTAGCTTTACACAGTTCTATTTGTACTAATACTACAAAGTTGGACATTACAACTATTGTTACACTAACAGGTTCTTCAAAGCCTATTCTTTTATATCATATTCCATGGAATGAGGGATTCCCATGTTTGTTAGCAACAAAAAAGCCTTCCATTCCAGGTCCAATTCTACATAACTAGGAATATGATAGAAACTGTATCACAATAAGCAAAAATGATGTATTATCCAACTGCAGATACCTATATCAGTGTGATATCACTAAATATGAGATGGATTTACAACGGAAAATGCAGAAATAACCTCAGAACAAGATACCGGGTAATTCTAGAGGCCCAGTACTCTCCCACTAACTTTTACCCATTTCCTTTCATGACAAGCCATAACAGAATTTCCTCCCAACTCCACCATTGCCACGCTGGCACTTGATTATTTTAGTCTTGCCCATTCTTCTATGCATGCCCTGACCCTCTACATCTCTTCCTAACAAACATCTTGGTAATAGGTGGTTTCCTAAAAGAATGGAGCATGGAATCTCATTCCCTCCTAGAGAGGCAGGATTTGGATTCCATATTTCATGCAATGAGATTTAATTTTTCCTTTCCCAATATTCCCCAATTTATACAAAATGACTATTAATACCCATATTAAATTTGTGCACACATCAATTTTTCTCATAAACGAAACATTTCCTATACTTTTTTTAGCAAAAACATTTTTTATCAAGTAGAAAATGTCAACTTGAGAATTATTCCCAATAATATACCATTCATGTATTCATATCAAGTGAGAGGAGTGGTTTATTATGATAAAAAAAAGCAAATGTTAACCATTAAATCTTACATGAATGGTCAAGATTAAAATGTAAAGTCATGCAACTTGATGATGTTGATGATGATATGACTTCTAAGTAACTTTTATTCTTGAATATTCATGTATAGTATAATGATCAAAATTTGCTCTTCTCACAATAATTAAACTACTCTTCTCGCTACACACGACCACACACACATGTGATAAAAGTTTCAACATCAACATCAACAACACCTTTATCCCAAATTAATTGGGGTCGGTGGTAGATGAACCCACATGAAAGATACAAAACGGTTGAAAAAATAAAATAAAAATAAAAATAATAAAAAAAAAATTAATAAATAAATTAATAAATAAATAAAAATACACAAATAAAATAAAATAAAAATATATGTATATATAAATAAATAAAAGTAAAAAAGAAAGGGACAAGAAGAAGTGGGGGAAATGAAGGGGAAAAGGACTAGAAAGGGACCATCTGGAACATAGGAATAACAGCGGGTCTAACCCTCCACCATACTTATAGCTTTTCTCCATTCCTTTCTAAGACATACTGTCTGCCAATCTATATCCCACTCCATTAAATCTTGTTTTACTACTTTCCCCCAAGTAAGCTTCGGCCTACGTGATAAAAGTTTAACCTTTTTATTTTATTTTTCTCATGAGGAGCATTTATATCATTTATCTCAAATTTGATTTCATTCCACATTGACTTCATGTACCAAATTCCATTCCTAAATCTTCCAAACTAAGGACTGAGAATAGCTATTCCATTAGCCCATTCTATTCCATACCCATTCTATTCCATACCCATTCTATGGAATTATCATTTAGTGTACAAAAAAGCGCCACCAGAGAAAAGAGACATAACATCTTATTCCCAGAATAAGGTATCTCTCTAGATCCTCCATATTTTTCTACATGGTCTCAATTGCAAGGAAAAACAAACCATAGTTTTCCCATTTGGTAAGCTTTGTTCACCTCCACCAATGTCTCTCCTAGTGTGCCCTAACTTCCTTGATTGTGTTGCTTTTTCCCCTTCCCCCTTTAAAGTCTTTTTCTTTCAGTTTCAAAGTCAAATTGAGGTTCTCTTTAAACGTTTTTCTGTTTTGAGCAACAAAAAAGAAAAAGAAGAGAAAAATAGGATAACAAAATGAATATCTGTCAGTATTGACAGCAATTAGGTGAAGTTAAGAGTACATTGTTGTCTATTGAAAAAGAAAGCAAGCCAAGGAACAAGAGTTCTAGTGATAGTGAATAGGACATAAAAAATATAATATTAAGCCCATGAAAAAATTGCTTTAAGATTTTCAAATCTCTCGAAACAAAAGATAAATTTTGTCATTTTCCTTCATCAGTGTTAGGTCAAGTATTCATTGTCTCATTATGGAAAGGAATAGTACCTTTCAATATCCATAGAATAATTTTACATCCGTAAGGAAAAATAATCAGCAACATAAATAGACTCTTTATAGTAATATCAAATCTATAGGCATTATACACACTTGAATTACATACATTAAAAAGAGGTGTAGAAAGGGAAAGATTCTCACCCCGGGGTAATGCTGCAATATCGGTGAATAATGATCAAGTGCAATGTATATTTTTTCAAGGAGGCTAAGAAGAGTATCTACCTCATCCCCCAAAAGATCAACCTGAAACTCCAGTAAATACCAACGTAAGTACTTTAGGTCAAAATATATACAGGGTCAATCTCTAGACAGTATTAAAATAGAAAAAAGGTAAAATGAAAATAATGTTCTCCCAGTGAAGTTTAGATATCATGCAAAGTTGGGTATCAAACCATATACCATGGTTCACCAAAATTTAACAGCATAAGGCTGAGACATAGGCCTTTGATTTGCAATCTAGTCCCCCCCCCCCACAAGCATCCTGGTGAAACCATTAGGTATCCTCACAGGTTTGGCCCATTTGCATTGTTGTTAAAACGTAGTGTCAACTCGTAGAAACGGACGAGTTTACGTTTTTTGGGGCAAAAAACATGTCGAAAAGGTAGTAGAAATGTAAAATGAGCTGACTCGGTTGAAACGACGAGTCAACTCGATAAACTCGGTTGACGAGTTTACCGAGTCGACTCAGTACTAAAACCAAAAAAAAAAAAAATGGAAGAAAGGGCTCGTCTCCATCTCCGTGGGTTATTATGTACAATAGCTCACCCATGTCTGACACCCACGACGACCACAACCTCGAGCCGCCGCCGGAGTTTCTGCTCAGTCGTCCACCGCTGCTGATACCATCGTCTGTGCCGCTTTACAAGCAGTGATCGTGGTCGCCAGATCTATACCACGACGAGGCATGGCTCCGCCGCAGAGGGAACTAGAAGAACAGTCACAACAAGAGCGAGAGGACTTTGCAAATATCAGCTTTCAACCTTTCTCTCCATCTACACACCATTCCTTTATTTTATTATTAATTTTTTTTTATGCACGATGGTACCTACTAACTTAAGCTAGAAAGTTAGATATTCATATTATATATCCCACCTAACTCTTATTTTATTATTTGTTTTGCTCCTTTGTTAAACTATCTTCGTAGGATCCAACCTTTTGTCCATCTACATACAATTTTCTTTATTTTATTATTATTTCTTGGTTAACATGCTGGCACCTTTTGAATCAAATTAGATATTATATATTCCACCCACTTTATATTTTATTATTTGGTTCGCTTCTTAGTTTCATTTCAACAGACATTATTATTTATATTAAGTGATTATATATATTGTGATTTATTTCTATTCAACTGTGATTTATATTTTATATTCCACCTTTTTATTATATATTTGATTATATATTCTAATCATTATTCATGGCTCCTTCATAATGATTTTGATAACTATAAATATATGTTAAATATATATGGCATGTAGTAAACTCTTACGTTTCGTTTACGTTTCACGATTTTACGTTTTTGCTAACCCCTACCGTTTCTACGTAGACTCTACGTTTTAACAACATTGCCCATTTGAACCACCCATAGACAAATCCTCATTTGACTGCAAGAGCATGATGGTTATGCAATCTCGGCACAATAGTTGCTTCCCTAAGATTCAAACTTAGGTTCTCATCCCAAGTGGTCAAGAGTTAAGACTACTTACCCCCTTGACCCATCCATTGTAGGTCCACAAGCAATATCAAATAAGGATATTTAAGGGCATTGACATCCATTGGAACAACAATACGTTATGACTTATGATATGAGGTTATAACATCAAGTAAGATACACAAATGCATATGACTAACGCACTGTTTCCAATTGCATAGCAAAAGCAAAAAAGATAATAATGTAATGTTTCTGATTACATACCTCTTCTTCAGCCTTTGCAAGATCAGAACATCTTGTTTCCAGCCTTTGCTTGTACACCAATCCCATAGTTTTAAGTACATTGGCTTTGTTATTGAGGCAACAAAACTCAGAACACATGTTTTCAAGCCTGAAAAAATGATTACATATATGATGACTTAGTTCTGACTATAATTGCCAGAAGAATTTCAAATTGAATTAAAAGAAAAAAATGATTTAAAATTGCTTGTTACAAATAATGATACAAAATTAAAATATATTGGTTTCTTCCAACAAAATTTTCAGGCTGTTAAAAGTATAACAAGGCCAGTTTGAAAGCAAATATGAGCTTTTAACAAAAATCTTTCCCGCTCACATGACACCATTTCTGGAACATGTAGTATACCTCCAGCTTGCAGAACAATCTGAAGGAATTTGTCACAAGAAAGAATAAATATAATATGCAGCACATGCTAATAGTTTTAAATTTGGCTTAAAATTCAAAAAAGGTTTACAACAAAAATAACTATGTTAATTCCAAAGTATTCCTTCAAACAATTAGATGGACATCACATTCAGAATAATCCAAAGGTAATCCCACACCAGATGCACTTGCTGGTTTACATAAGCTTAAAAAACTTCATTATTGATAGAAGACCACATAAAATAGCTTAAAACAGAGAAGCAATCATAGAAACAGTAATTAATCATAAATTCATGTGACACTAAATTATAAAAGAAGAGCCTTGACATAATTATTGCATACCTCAAACAATTTCTTGAAATATCTTCATTTACTCTAGCTTCAAAATCAGTAAACATAGTCAACAATTTATGGATGAGATGAATGGTTGATTCCATTTGCTTCCTGCTTTCACTTTCTTTTGCCTCAATCAGTTTTAATGCATCTTGTTGCTCTTGTGTAACAGCACAAAGTACCCTTCTTTCTTCATCAATTTCTCTAAGCTTGTCCGTTCTTTGTTCAAGATTTTGATGTAACATGTTCATTTTGTCTTTGAATTGTTTGATTTCCTTCAGTGCTGCAACCAGGTCACCCTTGGTGACTTCCAACTCTTTACTGTTCTCTGCAATTAATTTATGTTGCTGAACTGTCTTAGCTCTCAAACTGTTAAGCTGTTCAGAGGCAAACTCCATCTTTTGCTGCTCTTGAACCAAAGCATCTTCTACTCCTTGTATCAACTTTTCCTTTTCATCCACTAATGATGTCAACATAAGTATTTCATGTTTTAGCTCCTCTTTCTCAGCAGCTTCCAATTTTAACGCTTTGTTCACATCCACCAAAGCTTCTTTAAATATAGTATGATTAATATCCAACAGCCCTTGCATCATAGTTGACTCCATATCTTCTTCCTCAGTTTCCAACCCACTAGAAGCTTGAGCACTGTGAACAGTTTCTTTGAGTATTATTTCATATATTTCTTCCATGAAGTTATTCTTCAGATGTAATTCTTCAGTAATGCATCTAAATTCACTCCAAATATCTTCAAAAAGACATTTATATACATCTTGAATAATTGAAACTTCAGCATGTTCATCCCCTATATCATCCTCAAGCTTCTGAATAGTTTGTAACAAGTTTTTCTCAGTCAGTTGTTGCTGCGACAATTTTTCAACAGCAGCAGAAAGCTGAGAAGATAGACTCTTAAACTCCTTCTTCTTATCCGTTAGCATGTCCTTCAGTTGATGATTCTCAGAGCGTAAGAAATCCAATCTATCCTTTACACTGCTAAGAGATTCAACGTTTTCACTGAATTGATGCACTTCCTCATTTCTAACGAGGATTTTATCCAATTTTGAGATGACATCAGGGATTTTTTTCTTCAACAAATCAAAGTCCTTGTCCTTCTTCAAAGGAAAAGAAGAACCTCTTTCTTTCAAATTCAATAGTTCCCGCCTAAGGCGAAAATTTTCTTCAGTCTTCTCTTGCACCTGAGATTCATGGTTTCTTCTCATCTTAGTTATATAAGTAACCAATTCATCTCTAGACATGCTCTTTAGTGAGCCAGAATCCAGATTCTCAGGCTTGTTAATCTTCGAGTCGTCCTCTTTCCCATTTTCTTCCAAAGTTGAAGGTGATGAATGATCTGTTGAAAGCTTCACGTGGAAATGATCAGCCCTCTTATTATGACACCATTCGTCACTATTCTCCAAGGATCCATGAGAAATAAGCTGCCCAAATTCCGAAACAGATAGTGTTTTAAAAATTGAATCCAATTCCTGACGCAAACTTGAGATTTCTTTATGATGGCTAAAACAATTTCTACTTTCAGAGTCACAAAGGTCCCATAGTTTTTGTTCAAACTCCTGCTGCAAACTCCAGATACAATTTCTGATCACCATCCGTTCAATTTCTGTTCGAAACTCCTGCTCCTCTTGCCATTCAGAAAGTGACGCCTTTGATAACTGATCCATAACTTCCATCCTTCTGCATAAAGTGTCTAGAGTATCTTTTAGACTTTCAAAAGTTTTATCGACATAAATCCATCTTTCCGGCACATTCTCCTCCAGAATACCACTTAAACCCACCAAATCAGAACCTGAACTAAATCTTTTGATGGAACTAGTCTCTCTTATTTTATTTATTTCTTTCTTCAGCTGCTTTAACCGCTCATGGACTTCAATTTGAAGATTATCCACAGACTTTATAAGTCTATCGTGCTCTGTGACACTATCCGTAAAATGATGTGTAGCAGCTTCATGGGGTTCATGATAATGTGCCAGAGACCTCAATGTTTTAGTTTCATCTGAACCTAGATGACAATTATGCAGTATTTTCTTTAGCCCAACCACCTCCAATTCTTTCTGAGCAATTGTCTCAGCTGCCTGTTCCTCGACAGCATTAACCATGCCCTTTATGACAGAGTCACTCACCATCCTAGAGATGGCCAAACTTTCATCAATATCCAGAAAAAAGGACTCCATTTCCTCAAGTATATGATCACCCAGTCTCTCATTTTCCTCACCATTATTACAAGTCCTTTCACCACCGTTCGTAACAGCAAAGCTCTCCATCATCACTATACTCCTTTACAAACAAGAATCAGCAGTTTAAGGCCATTCAAAACACAAGGTCAAATCGAACCCTCAAATCAGCACACTGCCAGAGTTAGAAACATGAAAAATGATTAGACTAACCAAACAGAGCCAGAAAAAACAAAAACAAATATGCAAAATAAAACTCACTACATTACTTGTTTATAATTAGTACATGATTCAAACTAAACAAAAGGGGACCCCAAAAAAAAAAAAAAAAATCCAAACTTTACTCATCCCTTTTACTGTTATTCACTTCCAAAATCATTGAAGCGGAATTCAATACACTGGAGCAAACCCTTCATAATTTCTTTTTCCTAACATACTTTTTGAACCAAGAATGACCCAGTAGCTAAAAATCAAGCTTAAGTGGCAATTCAGGCCAAAACAGTTAGAGCTCCAATGCAAGGTTGAAGCTCCAACAATAACTTCAAAACTCGGGAAAAAAAAAAAGACAAAATCTTCAACAGCATCAGAAACTCACCTGTTTGAATAAATCCTCCACGCTACTATGTTGAATTTCCCAATAAGTTAACGGTCAAAAAAAAAAGAAAGGAGTTCGAGAATTCCGAGGTAACAGCTGAAAATGTTTGGAAAGAGCATTGCTTACGAGGTACGAACGGCTGTGTTGAATCCTCGTACTGGATTCTTAGGGTTTAGCAGAAGATGAAAAAGCTTGCACCAACAAAGATTTTGTGAGAGCGGGAGTGAGGTGATTATAAATTATACCCCCTACTAACCCCGAAATTACGGGGCCTACCCTTTCTTGATTATGTATTTGGAACGGTGACCAAAATGTCACTGTTTACCAATTTTTTTTATCTAAATATCACACGAACAGTGTTATTTTTCAATCTGCAACGGGGAAAATTCGTTACGGGGTGTAGCGAACTCGGTGTTTGCTGACGTGTCATGTTTCTAGTGGACACCAACTTGATTTTAACCAAGTTCGCCTACATGGTAGGCGACCTTCATTTTTTTTTATTATTATTTTTTTAAAATTTGATACTTGTTATCCACTAAAAATGTGACACGTCAGCAAACCGAGTTCGCTACACAGAGTAGCGAACTTGCCCCCGTGGCATATTGAGAAATAACACTGTTTGCGTGGCATTTAGGTAAAAAAGTTGATGAACAGTGACATTTTGATCAGTGTTCTTTATGTATTTATCTTTCTAATATCAAAATCATCCTATCAAATTACAAATAACATTTATTGTATTTTACTATGGGAAATTGTAATGTTGCATTATATTCATTTCTTATGCTACACTCACATAAAAAAATATGTTTATTTTTTTTTAAGAAAAAAAATAATAGGCCCCATTTTATTTATATCATAATATAAGATAGAGAGAAGTAAAACCCTTTTACTATATCTTGTTAAAGAATTTTTTTAGGTCAATACTTATGAGTATTTATTCTATTAATATTTTAGATTAAATTGGTGTTGGAATAGACATAATATCTCTCTCTCACTCAAACACACGCGATGGAAATCAAATAAGAAAAAGAAAGAAAGAAAGGAAACAAAGCGCGGACAATGGTTTATCGAGTTTCACTCAATGTTGATTATGTCCAACAATATGCATTATATTCTTCTTATTGTACTTGTTCCAAGTCACTTAGTTTATAATGAGAATATAAATAGAATTAGAAACTCTAAATAACATTAGTTATTAATGAGCCCAAATCCAAACTACTAAAAAAATGAGCAAATAAAATAAGTCAGTGGCCCTCAATAGAACTAGGCCTCTGCGGTCTTGGGAGCGCTGCCCCTACACCCTTGTCAGGACGGCTCCCCTACACCCTCGCCTGCCCACTAGCTTTCTCTATGTCCCACCAACAAGAGTCATCATCTGAATGCCAAGCATGAGTCATATCATATTTTTTTAATTACATTGTGTTATAAAGTACACTATTATGATAATAAAAGCGAAAGTTATATATATGACACCATTGATCTTTTTTAATCTAACGACTCTCAGATTAGGTGTCAAATTTTAAATTTGACGCTGGTGTCAAAGGATCCTGCCTCATATATATATAGAAAAAATGAAAATAAAGTGACTGGATGGTCCGGTGCACTCTAAGTAACAAAATTACTCACCCAATTTTTTATTGTAAGGAAGAAAAATGAGATCTAACACATTCTACTATAGTAAGTAAGAAATACATTATTAATTAACATTTATATTTATATATAAAATGAGACGAGATCGATTGTAATAAAATAATAAAAATTACATAAATATATATGAATATGAAATGACGTAATATGTGTATAAACATTAGGTAGATGCCTTCCATTTTATGTATTAAGAGAACAAATTGAAGGAAAGGACATTATATCGTTAACTTTTATAAGAAAAATAATGACCATAAAAGTATTATAAGGAGATTATATTATATTACTAGTAAAGATTTAAATTAAGAATTTACAATGTACCAATTGCCCCCACAAGACAAGCAAACCAATTATTAGATTAATTAGCAATCATGCACATCATCATTCATCATGATCGCCATGTTTCTTTTACCTTTGGAACCTTTGACTTCTCTCTCGATAATTCCAACTAATCAGAATTTGGATAGTAAAGTAAGATGCTTTTGGAAACTCCTCTATCATCCTAAAATAAAGATTAAAACCGACGAGGGAGAAAATAGAGCACAACCAATCTAATATAGTTTAATGGGATGTATCTCCCTTCTAAAAATTGTGATATTTATAATGGTTATTGGAGAAGACTACGATACAGGTTTTGTACTTTTAAATCATTAAATTTCAAAAATAGATTATGATCGGAAATTTAAATTTTAAAACAATTTTATATAGAAAAATAAACTAATAAATTAAAGTCTTCTCCATCAATAGAAAATCTATATAAAAACAATCTTGTATCAAATACATGTGATATTAAAATATTAACAGGACAGACTGATACCACGTGCTCACAAGACACCATATTTTCATTAATAATAAAAGCAATAACGATAACAACAATAAAAAATTGTATTCCATTACGATCATTACTTAATCACAAAGTAAGGGGGGAGAAACTGTACTAAAAAAAGAAAGGGGGAGAAAAAAAAATTAAAAGCAGGAAAAGCATCTTAGAGAGTTGCCATCATCCAACCTGTCAGGGAATAAAAAGTTTTTTTTTTTTTATCCAAAGGTTTTATGATGTACTAGCATAATATGAGTGGTGTGGGGTGTGTGTGTTAGGAGTGTGTGTAGTGTAGGGTGTTGTGTTCAATTCCTTGTAACCTCCACAAAAAAAAGCATAATATGAGGGAAAGTTTTCAAGTGACCGCGATGAACCATCAAATTTTTCGTCGAAAAAATATTTATTATTTTAAATAACATAATTTTATATAATTTAATTAAAGATGTCATTTATGTGTATATTTAATGATTTTTTCATTCTCCTTCTTCCATAAAATTAGGAAACGAGAGAAAGTAAAAGAGATAAAATATAAAAAACACCAATTATATACGAAAACAACATCATTTCATTTAAAATGACATAAAATTATGTCTTTTAAAATGACAGATATATTTCTCATTTTTTGTTTATATCAATTAATTATTGAATAAATATTTAAATTTGATCAAATAAATTTTCTTCAATTAATTACATAGACCAACTAAGACCATGGAGATTGATCATAATAGTTTTTATATATTGTGATATTTTTGGATTAGGATTATGAGCTATAATTTATATTTGTGTCTAGATGATTATGAATTTTGTGATGGTTTTATTCTGGTCATGTAAAAATCTTTTTGTTATCATAATGTATTCTATATGTTCTAGTTATATATGATTTGATTAGAACATTAGTATCCTTCTGATTACTATTATTACACGTGTCTTCTGATCCCCGTTATTGTCGTTATTAGCACACACTGGCCATTTTACTAACAATGGTTTTTGGGCATATTTGCACAATTTGACAACATAAATTACTTCATTATCCAGATCGCAGAAAATAACAATTCCATAGTTCTTTTCAAAGTGATGGAACCAAACAGTAATAAGTTATAATTGAATTGGATATTAAAGTTAACATATCAAGCCATCCATGAGATGGGACAACATTAAACTGAAAAGCATGGTTGTGATGATAAAACATAATTGAAAGCTTGGTAAATGATAAGTAGAACTTAATGGTTATCAAAGTATTTGAAGACTTAATAAGATTGTCTAATAGGAACTTTTCTCTTCATATAATTTTTTTTAAAAAGAAAACATAGAATTCATTGAGGATAGATATAGCAAATCACATTGATAACATCCATCGTTAAAGAAAGCAATGATCCAAAGGTGCAGATAAAATGCAAGGAAGAAGGATGACTGAACTAATTTAACTCTCACACGTGGATTCTAGTTTGTTAACTTATCAGTTGTAACTAGAGTTAGTTTTCTGTTGTTAGATTAGTCGGAGTTAGTTTGTTGAGTCAACTTCTCTTTAGTTAGTTGCTTTCTGAATTAGTTCTTTTTCTTCTTTGGATATATATATACCAGGAAGAATCACATTTACCTGTATCTTTCAATTTTATCTTTCAATCAAAAGTTTCATTCTTGTTATGGTATCAGAGCTTTAAGCTCTGGTGCCACCATTTTCCGCTGCAACTTGTGATCAAACGAACATGGCAAATCAAGCTGTTCTTCTAGATTTCCTCACGAATCCAGGAAATCCTCTTTTCCTCCATTCTAATGAAAGTCCAGCGCTGGTATTGGTGAGTCCAATGCTTGATGGAAGAAACTACCATAGCTGGGAAAGAGCTATAACGATGACATTGCTTTCCAAAAACAAATTAGGATTTGTGGATGGAAGCATTCAACCTCCTCCAATTGAAGATCCTTCGTTCAGTGCATGGCAAAGATGTAATACTATTGTGCTCGCATGGATTCATCGTTCCATTAATGATTCCATTGCGAAATCAATACTCTGGATCGATAGAGCTCAAGATGCATGGATAAATCTCAGAGACAGTTTTCAACAGTCTGATATTTTTCGTGTTTCAGACTTGCAAGAGGATATCTACAAGATGCAACAAGGAGAAAGATCAGTAAGTGATTTCTTTACTTATGTGAAAAGCATGTGGGATGAATTAGACAATTTGAAGCCCCTTCTTAGCTGTAGATGTGATAATCGGTGCTTGTGTGGTGGATATCAGCAAATGAGGCAATATAGAGAAAGAGATCATGTTATAAGGTTCTTGAAAGGATTGAATGAACAGTATTCTCATGTCAAATCCCAGATCATGTTGTTGGATCCCTTTCCAAATATTAATCGAGTATTTTCCATGATAATTCAACAAGAAAGGCAAATGTTGATGGAAGGACAACCTGATATGACAATTGAATCCAAGACTTTCTTCAATAATTCTGATAAAGGAAGAGGTCGTGGAAACTTCACACAGGGAGGAAGAGGTCGTGGAACTTATGGTCAAGGACGTGGATCTGGTAGATTGTGTACTTTTTGTGGGAAGCAGAACCACACTGTTGACACATGCTATAGAAAGCATGGATTCCCTCCTGGTTTAAAATTAAAAAATGCAACAAACTGCATTTCCTTAAATGCTGGTGTAGAAAATTTAACTCCAGATTTCGAAGGATGTCAAAGACTCAGGGATCTCAATGTCTCATGAGCAATATGAAGCACTGTTGAATGCGCTGGGTTCATCAAAGATTAATGCAGATACTCAAGTTTCTTCATCAAATCTTGTTCAGACATCTGCTCTGAATGTTAATTCTCTCAATACTTCAGGTAACAAATCAATTCAATGGCTCTTAGACACAGGGGCCACAGATCATGTGTGTTTTATTCGATCTATTTTTATCAATCTTCACAACATTTCTCCAATTTCCATTTCCTTGCCTGATGGATCACAGTCCTTAGCATCACTTTCGGGAACAATACATATCTCTTCTCATCTAATTTTACAAAATGTTCTTTATGTTCCTAATTTAAAGGTTAACCTCATATCTGTTACAAAGCTTACCAAGGATATTCCATGTTATCTCATATTTCATAATTCTTTTTGCTTCATCAAACATGTCCACACTAGAACGATGATTGGTTTGGGTGAAGCAGTAGATGGACTATATGTGATCAAGACCTCTCTTCAAACTATATCCCATCATACACCTAACAATAAATCTGTTCATTCAGCCCAACATTCCCATTTACGTAGAATTCCTTACTGCAGTAATAATGTACCTAGTCTACTGATGCATCTTTACTTTGGCATCTTAGGCTAGGACATGTATCTCAAAATACTTTGAAACAGATTTCCTTACGTTTTCCTTTTATTCCAAATGTACACATATCACCTTGTGATGCTTGTCAGTATGCTAAGCAGAAACATTTGTCTTTTCCAATAAGTAATACTAAAAGTGAAAAGGCTCTTGAAATGCTGCATGTGGATATATGGGGACCCTATGGGGTATCTTCTGTTCATGGTCACAGATATTTTCTAACCATTGTAGATGATTGCACACGATTTACTTGGGTTCTACTTATGAAAACAAACGCAGAAGCTCGTAGTAACCTTCAAAACTTTGTAATTTTGATGCAAAATCAATTTCAAGCCAATGTCAAAGTCATTAGAAGTGATAATGGACCTGAGTTTGTTATGGAGGAGTTTTATAAATCAAAGGGTATCTTGCATCAATGGAGTTGTGTTGAAACTCCTCAACAAAACGGTGTAGTAGAAATAAAGCACCAGCACTTGCTTAATGTAGCAAGATCCCTCATTTTTCAGAGCAAAATACCACTGTTGTACTGGTCTTATGCAGTAATACATGTTGCATACTTGATCAATCGGATTGTCACTCCATTATTAAAGAATAAGAGTCCATATGAATTGCTTTATCATCAACCAACACCACTCACTCATATTAAGGTGTTTGGTTGTTTATGTTATGCATCCACCAATATATCTCATCGGACAAAGTTCTCTGCAGGGGCTCGAAAAGAAATATTTCTTGGCTATACTGAAGGCATCAAAGGATATCTTCTTCTTGATTTGATATCCCGATCCATTTTTATTTCCAGAAATGTGATCTTCTTTGAACAAAATTTCCCTTTCTTGCTCAACAATACCATAAATAAAATTCCTCCTATTTCCCAACCAAGTTCACCAGCAGTATATGATGAAACCATACCATCAGAATTCCCTACACCAGAAAATAACCCACCCAATAACATAATCATTCCCCAAGAATTGAACGTTCCTTCACCCATTCCCCAACAACATTTAAATCCTCCACGACAATCCACCCGTATCAGAAGACTTTCAACCTACCTAAGGGATTATCATTATATTCTATCTTCTGCAACATCATCAAATCAACATTGTTCAGGTAATTCTAAACCTTCTCCCAAAATTGAATACCCATTATCTGATGTTATTTGATATAACCGTTGTTCTCCTATATACAAGCATTTTTGTCTCGATGTCACATCTCACAGTGAGCCAAAGTCATATGCTCAAGCCTTAAAGTATGAACATTGGAGAGAGGCCACACAAAAGGAAATTGATGCTCTTGAAGAAAACAGAACCTGAAGCATAGTCGATCTCCCACCTGGAAAACACACTATAGGGTGCAAGTGGGTTTACAAAATCAAGTTTCTCTCTGATGGAACCATTGAAAGGTATAAAGCCCGTCTAGTTGCCAAGGGCTATACTCAAATGGAGGGTGTAGATTTTTTTGACACTTATAGTCCAGTGGCAAAGATGACAACTGTGCGTGTATTGCTCGCCACTAAAAATTGGTTCTTGGAACAATTGGATGTAAATAATGCATTCCTCCATGGTGATTTAAATGAGAAAGTATATATGGAGATGCCTCAAGGTTATCATGTTTCTGGTTCCCAAAAGGTGTGTAAGCTACAAAAATTCCTATATGGTCTTAAACAGGCCAGTAGGCAATGGTATTCTCGATTAACCACTGCCCTTGTTTCTCTGGGATATACTCAATCCTCAGCAGATCATAGCCTTTTCCTTTTACATAAGGAATCTAGCTTCACAACATTACTCATCTATGTAGATGACATTGTCCTTGCAGGGGATAACATGACTGAAATACATCGGGTTAAGAAGTTTTTGGATGCTGAATTCAAAATCAAAGATCTAGGAACACTTCGATTCTTTCTTAGACTAGAGATTCCTCGTTCCAAAGAAGGAATATCTGTGAATCAGCGCAAATATACATTAGATCTTTTATCCGAAAGTGGACTCTTAGCCACTAAACCTGTTTCAACTCCAACGGATGCTTCTGTAAAATTGTCACAAACTGGTGGGATATGTCTAGATGATGCAGGTCCTTATAGACATTTAGTTGGGAGATTACAACTACAACAAGACCCGATACCGCTTTTTTGTTCAACAGTTGAGCCAGTTCATTGCTTGCCCCACTAATGTTCATCTTAATGCAGCCACACACATATTAAAGTACCTCAAAGGTACACCTGGTAAGGGCCTTTATTTTCCTACCAAAAATGACTTACTACTAAGTGGTTTTCCTGATTCTGATTGGGCTTGTTGTCCAGATACCAGACGATCAGTCACTGGATTTTGTACATTTCTTGGTTCTGCTTTGATTTCGTGGAAATCTAAGAAGCAAACGACGGCTTCATGATCTTCATCTGAAGCAGAGTATCGTGCTCTTGCAGCACTTGTGAAATCCAATGGTTAAAATACCTGCTCCATGATTTACAGGTTCCTTTTACTCGCCCAACATCTATCTATTGTGACAACAGATATGCCATTTACTTGGCTCACAATCCCACATTCCATGAACATTCAAAACACATTGAACTTGATTGCCACATCACTCGAGAGAAAATCCAAGCTGGCCTGCTTTATCTTCTTCTTGTTTGATCTTCTACACAGTTGGCTGATGTTTTCACAAAGGCTCTCCATCCATCTCCTTTTATTCAACTCATCTCTCGACTGAGTCTTTCTGATTTGCACAGTCTAGCTTGCGGGGGGCTGATAACATCTATCGTTGAAGAAAGCAATGATCCAAAGGTGCAGATAAAATGCAAGGAAGAAGGATTACTGAACTAATTAAACTCTCACACGTGGATTCTAATTTGTTAACTTATCAGTTGTAACTAAAGTTAGTTTTCTGTTGTTAGATTAGTCAGAGTTAGTTTGCTGAGTCAGCTTCTCTTTAGTTAGTTGCTTTCTGAGTTAGTTCTTTTTCTTCTTTGGTTATATATATACCAGGAAGAATCACATTTACCTGTATCTTTCAATTTTATCTTTCAATCAAAAGTTTCATTCTTGTTACACATTTTGTCCCAACTGCTCGAGTTGTTAATCAGAAATCCAAGGGAGTGAAACATGCCATAAATTTTGACAAAAAATAATTACGAAGCAATTGAACTAAGGAAAAATATTATTATAATAGCTAATTATGCTGACAATTAATTATATTCAATGCAAAATATAAACATACTAGCTAATCATGCTGACAACTAATTTTATTCCTATAATTACGTATACATTAAATGCAAAATATTTTTAAAACATTATTTGTTCCTCTAATACTCTCCCTCAATTTGGAATATATAAATTCGAAATGCTCAACTTGGATAACACACTATATGGGTACTCATCTTAAATAACAACTATTAAGATTAAAATTTTGTTGGCAAAATTAATTAAACAAATTTACAAAAAAATATGAAAGTGTCCCTTTGTAACACCCTGTGTATACCCGGTTTGTTATCATGTCAGCGTATTAAGCCAGGCTTAATTAAAAATACGGAATATCTTTTTCTTTTCAACTATGACGTCATTATCAATTACCAAGTTGATTACTTAATCACTTTCAAAACATTGCATGTATGTAATTGCAAATAAACAGCTATCTACACTGAATAACCTCAATATATAAATAAAGGTGAGTATCTAAGTCACAGATCTACAACACGTAGTCCGGACATAATCCTGTTACATTAAAACAACTCGAATCTAAATAAGACATAGTCAATCAATGTGACATGGACAACCCCCATGCTCACCAAATAAGGCAACAAGCCCAACAGAGTCTCAACAATAGCAACATAATCCTAAAGATAGCAGAAAACATGCCAGCATCCAATCATAACAATAAAAGCAGCAATGTCTAACTCAGCTCCGGCCTCCTGTTGCCCGAGGTCTCAACTTCTGAGTTACCTGAACCTGAAATATGTGCCCCAAACGTGGGGTAAGATCTCTAAACAGAAATCTCAGTAAGGCAAGAGGTCCTCAATGATTTCTTCATCCTAAGCTCACTTACATGTGCAATATAAGTTCAAAAGTAGTAATATCATATAAGTTCCAATATCAGTGCAATGCAACAGATAATCATGTCATGTGTGTTAACTATTCTACTGATCAGAGGAAGTGTAGGATGTACGTACGTCTACAACCCACAATAGTACACGCCAATGTCGTACCTGCCCACAGGAACTTAATCCTGTCTAGGCGAACATCACATACATATCATAGGGCATTTGCACTTAACAGCTCAACAACATTTCAATAAATCAATACATGAAAACACATCATGCATATGAGCCATTCCCCCATGGGGTATGGTGGAATCAACAATGGCTAAACCGAGGACACAAAAGCTTACCTCGCAAGCTAACTATCCCAACAAGATTCCAACCAAGCTCAAAGTCCACAAACAGCAGAATCACAATCTGTTTGGACCAATAATCATATCAATAATCATACTCTACAAGCATATGACATAAAGACAACGTCTTTCCTTTAGGTTTCATGTATTTAGGCTTCTCACAAAGCCACAAGCCCTTAATCCCTTAGATTCTGACTTAGATTAATTATTACAGAAGTCCACATTGACCAAACATGGGTCCACTAACCCAAAATGTCATTCTGTATGAACAGTACAACTACTGTCCTCGAAAACCCAGAATATCCGGATATATGTCGGGATCCGGATATCCATATCCGGATATCTACAGACCCCATATCCGGATATTTCGCGACAGAATGCAGTTTCAGCACTTCGCGAGATATCACTCCCAAGGTAGCATTTTTAACCCATTAGGACGTCCAAGCATCATTTTTATTCACTTCAAGGTTAATGTTCAGGTTGGTTACTTATTTAACCCATTAACATGCCAAGACTCAACCTTTAACAACGAAAACTCATGATCAAGGTTCAAGAACTTACCCCAAGCACCAAAACAGAGGTGGATGATGCTCTTGGAGCTCTCACTACAGCTCCAAAGTTCAGCACACACAAGGACACGAAAATGGCACACAAGCAAGGTCCTTTCTTTGCAAAGGTGGCTTCTTGAAGCCACACAAGCAAGGAACAATGGCTTCTTCCCCACAAACAGTTAAATCAACCTTTCACAACTCAAGACAGAACCTCCAACTTAGAAAATGGCTAACCTTTCAACCCCACAAGGCTAAAACACACTCACCAAGGAATCTTTGAAAAGAAAGCAAGAGAAAATGTGCTCCCAAGAAGCTCCAATGAAGGGAAAAAAGATGGAGGAAGGTGGTTGATCACAATACTCAGAAAAACCCACGTAGAATAGAGAGAGGCTGACCTAGGATCATGTGCCAAGGCCTTATATAGGCTACTTAAGTCTTAATCGCATCGTATTAGCGCTAATAGCTACGCTTATCTTTTTAATCCCAAACTCAGGACTCTGAACCTACTCATTTTTCTAAGATTTGTCATATATTTTTTTTCGCAGCACCTATCCGGCATGCGCTTTTACATAGCCAGTATCAATTCTGGCACAAGTTCTCATTATTTCGACTGGAAACTTGTTTTACTAGTTCTACATATTATTCTAGGAATATTCCCACACTTATTATAATTTTCCGAGATACTTCATCGGTACGCCTTTATACCGTGGAACAGAACCGGTATCTGCACTTTTCGTCAGATAAGCGACTTTCAGCATTCTTTATCACTTACTATAATTATTTAAGCCTTCTCATAATTATTAGGGTTACTTATGGAATTATTTCCTAATTTTTATATTTCTTTAATTAATTTTCTAAATTAACAGTGCGAGTTTTTACCCCTTTCGTTTTCAAACGTAAACTAATCGGGCTCAATTGTGGAATAGCTACTGCCCTTATATAATGGAAGAGGAAGAAAAATAAATTTATATTTGATGATATCTTATATCGCCAACACGTCTCGTGCGAAGGAGAGAATTTATTGTTGTCCGGGACCACCATTTTTTAGGTGGTCCTTTAGTGTAAATAGAAGGGCAAAATTGGAAAAGAAGAAAATAACAAGGATAAAAAGGAAAAGAAAAAATTAGTGTTGTGAGAGGAGCTCCAAATTCTTGGATGGTCATGGAGCATATTAAATATTTCTGGTTCGAAGGCGCCTGTTAAAATGTTAGCAAGACTAACTGACATCACATGCTCACGAGACACCATATTTTTAATAATAAAAACAATAGCGGAAACAAAAAAAGAGAGGAGTAAATACCTTTTTGGTCCTCAGCAAATTTTATGACGCCTGTTTTAGTCCATAGCAAATAAAAAGGCCCACCGTGGTCCCTAAGAAATTCAAAATGGACCAATTTAGTTGAAATTTTAGTCCCTCACAAATTCAAAAAAGACCCATATTAGTCCCTAAAAGGACTAAAATGGGTCCATTTTGAAATTTTAGTCCCTCACAAATTTAAAAAAGACCCATATTAATCCCTAAAAAGGGTATTTACTAAAAAAAAAAAAAAAAGTGTTCCATTACAATCATTACTTAATCACAAAGGAAGTGGGCAATTAAAAGCAGGAAAAGCATCTTAAGGAGAGTTGCCATCGTCCAACCTGTCATGGAATCCAAAGGTTTTTCTTTTTCTTTTTCTGATAGAATCCAAAGTATTACGACGTACTAGAATTCATCGTGGAGGGAAAGTTTTACCTCCACGATGAACCATCAAATTTTTCATCGAGTTCGCAGTTTTAAACAATGTTATAAAAATTGAACCGATCCGGTCGACCTGAAAATCGGTGAATCGGTAAAAAAAAAACTAATTTATTTTTATAGATTAATGTCTTTTTTTTTTACTCTAAATACAAATAGTTTGTTTTCTTTTAAAATATTTGAGTGATTTGTAACTTATTAACTTATTTAGATTATGTACCCATAACATTAATATTATCTTGATTATGCAATATGCTAACAATTTTGATTTGATTTATAATTAGAAATGTCGTTTACTGAACCTGAAACACTAATATCACAAATATTATATATTCAATTGATCTTTTGTTGGACAATAATGTGTAATTTATTATTTTCATATTAAAATATTTGAAATTGATATTTTTTTTTACAAGTATTTAAGTATATTTATAGTTTTTTAATATAAATTGTAGATTTACATATACCTACCGGGTCATGCGGTTGAAACAGTGACCCACTAGTTGAACCGGTGACCCAGTAGCTCGACCGGGTCAATAACCGGGCTGAGTTTGGTTTTAAATGATACAATCTTATGTTATTTTAAATGATACAATCTTATGTTATTTTTAATTTTTTCTCTTTCATAAAAGGGTTCATTTTTTCTGCAATTACTGCAGATAAGTTATCTGCAGTAAGCCCAATACGACGTCGTTTTGGGACGGAAATCATGATATTTTTGTAATTTTAATTTATTTCAAGATTATAATAGTCTTTATATTTATAATTTTTTAAGATTTCAATACCAAAACGACGTCGTTTTGGGAATAAATGCAGATAATTTATCTGCATTAACTGCAGAAACATTTTTCCCTTCATAAAATTAGGAAAAGTGAAAAAATGAAAGAGATAAAATATAAAAAATCACCAATATATGTCAAAATAATATTATTTTATTTAAAATGACATAAAATTATATCCTTTAAAATGACAAATATTTATCCCATTTTTTGTTAATAGAAATTAATCATTGAATGAATACTTAAATATTTAAATTTGATCAAATAAATTTTCTTCAATTAATTACATTTTCTATATTTTTAATTTAGAAACTAGTACTTCAATAAGTTTATAATTGCAAGTTAAACCTCTTCAATAACTTTTTTTCATTTGCTTAATCCTTGATTATTTTGTTTTAAGTATTTAGTATAAAAAATGTACTTAATGCATCAACTCAGCAAATTGATTTTCTCAGATGTAATCAAAACCGTTCATTTCTTGTTTATCATCCTGTGTGTGGAAAACTGGAAATGTTAAGGTCACATATCTTAGGTATCAATGCAATATTGGTCGTGGTATTATAGATTCAACCATTCTTCTTCTTCTTTCATGGCATTTTGGAGCATGCAGTTGTTAAGTAAAGGGGCACTGAGGCCTTGATATATTCAAAGATTACTATGCAAAGATTGTAAATGAGACATAACTTCCTTTCCAACTTGGTCTCTTCTTATTTTTCCTGTGGTAGTGAGTGGAAAAGGCTTCTTCCATACAATAAATATTTTCGGTATCTTAAACCTGAAAGGAGAATCAAAAGCAATCATTATTAAAAAGAACCAATTAAATCCAAAAGCTTAAGCTTGGGCGAGCCTTTTTAAGGCTTTATATTATTCTCTAACATCCCCTCACACGAGAGTCTGCTGATTTTAAAGGATAAATAATACATAGGCCCACTAGGTACCTGTGCTAACAAACTCCATAATAATTAAATGAAGGTGGTGAGAATCGAACCCATAACAATCAGATTCTCATACTATGTAAAAAATCAATTCAATCCAAAACTTTAAACTGTTGTATGAGGGCCTTTTTAATGGTTTATACTATTCTCTAACAATCATTGAATTAGTCTCTTACAAATTTAACCAACATAGATTTTGGAGACACACCTGCTTAAATTATTTTCCATGCAATATTGCTGGAGATTCTTTCTAGATAGGTGAAACTCTTCATTTGAAGCTGATTGCTCTGACCATTGCCAATTTTCTCCTAGTTGGATACATGCTGCCACCATCTCTGTCAGGTAAGCATCTGGGATTCCCACAACAACAACACTAGCAATCCCTGGATGTTCTCGTAGAATTGCCTCAACCTACTTCAAACAAATAGTATAAATATCATAAACCAAGTAAAGACAAGCACTTAACGTAATTATTTGTTTTTACACAAATTATGTGTCCCTTTTGCAGGATAAAACTTTGTAACAAAGTATCATATTCTTTTGGTTTAAATTTCTTCTTTATGATAAGGCAAACAGGTTTAGTGACACTTGCACTACCTCTTCAGGGTAAATATTCTCCCCACCACTCTTGATACGACCATTTGTTCGTCCAAGGAGCCACAAATTGCCATAACAGTCAATAGATCCAATGTCACCTGTGTCAAACCATACTTCATTCCTCTGATTTAATGGGTTTGTGAGGATTTGATCCCAATACCTGAGCATTGTATGTGGTCCTCTAGTTAAAATTCTCCCAATGTGACCAGAGGCATCTGCACATATCTTCAGTTCTACATGGGGTGCAGCCTTGCCAACACAAACACCTTGTGGCTGGTGAATTATATTGGATCCTGCCACACCAAATATTTGAAGGGGATGGCTTGTGGTTTCATGCATTGGATCATAGAGTGTTAGGAATGTCAATGAAGAGCATGTCTCTGTCATCCCTTTGATAAATGAAACAGATTACACACAATAACATCAAACCAGTGGATTTCCATCTATTATACAAAAGGTACAAGAGGACCTAGAGAAATTTAATAAGGTCAAATTTCAGTGGCCTTCATACATCATAAGTTCTTGTCATTTGGTATATCGTGTAAAGTAAACATATAAAATAAAAGACTGTTGGATAAACTCGATATATTGTGTTTCTGTCATCAGCTTCCAATATGATTGTTGGACAAACTCTAAGTTCTTATCTTTCTTTTTCTCTCGTCTACTCCTTTCCCCTATAATTCCATATCAGCTCTCTTTTTCTACTGTTTTCTTATTTACTTTTCTTCTGCAAGTTGCACAGGTTTTCTTATTCATATTTTCTAGACTAAAATATCTGTGAACCTAGGTGATCCATTTACCTTAAAGCGCTTACTACTTGTAAAAATATGCTAATGTATATGTACTTTTTGTTAAAGAAGTATAAAATCATTAATATAGCCTTACTCAACAGCTTAAGCTTTTGGGTTGAATTGATTCTTTACATAGTATTAGAGCCTCAATGTCACGGGTTCGATCTTCACCGCTCCCCATTTAATTGATAAATAATTAAGTCTTGCAGAGTCTTAGCACAGATAGGTGAACCTGTGTATTATCTACCCTTCAAGACCAGTGAGCTTTCGTGTGAGGAGGCATGTTAGAGAAGTATAAAACCATTAATATGTAGCCTCACTTAACAGCTTAAGCTTTTGAGTTGAATTGGTTATATACACCTTTATATGTTAAGTTTTGGCAATTTAAAATTAATCAATAAATTTTCTTTAGCCAACATTAAGATAAGAGAGACCCACCATAAGCTGAAATAAGCTTGGCTTTATGGAAGAATATGCTAGTGTCCTTGATGAGCTCAAGTGAGAGGCTTCCACCCCCATTAAGTATTTTCTTGACAGTTTCTCCGCCTTTCCAGGTCTGTTTGTGCCTACGAATATTAAAACATCAAATTAAGACCGAGATTAGTTGTAAAACAATATATTCAAAAACTCTGGTTTTTGGTCTTTACCTAAGGTGAGAAGATACCAAAACATTTAAGCAGATGAACTGTTTGCAACATGCAATTGCTTATATTGTTTAGAAGTAAATGTACAAATTAGACATGAAAAAGATTAAACAGATTTTGCTCTACAAATCCTGACAGCTTTAGGACATTGTTTAGTATAAACCAGGAAACTGTGATGAAAGTGGTGAATTGTGAGATACTATTTTGTTTTACTTTAGGTTGAAAAATTGCAATGCTAATTTAGCAATAATTTCTTTTATAAATTTTGTTTCTAGATGAAGTATCATATGACAATTTCTGTTACAAAAAAGGACAAAGTTTTATTCTTATTTGACACTGGAATATACCTAATTACAGAAATCAGACTGGCCATTATTGCAGGAACTGTTATAAAAGATGTCACGGAAAATTGCTGTATGGCACCAACAGCTGAGTTTGCATCAAACTTTGGCAACAAGACATGGCAACCACCAACCATAAGCATGGCCATGGCTGATGACAAGCCACCAATATGGCATAATGGAGCAGTATGCAGATAGACCTGTTACAGAACACATGAAAAAACATGGAGAAGTTAATCATGCTCTAGCTGTTTCAGCTTGATTTATCAGTAACTAGCAAGTATGTAAAATCTTAGTAGTTAATATTGACAGCCTTGTGGTCTAATATAATGGTAAAGCTTTCATAACCAAAATCAATGACAAAAACTGCATGTAAGAGGGAATGGCATACATCATCCTCACTGTACCCAACTACGGCAATCTTGGCTAGGGATTGTGTGATCAAAGCTCCATGGCTTAGGGTGACTCCCTTAGGCTTTCCCGTAGTTCCTAGAGTCAAGAACACAATAATTTCAGGAAATAAAAGAGGATATATTTTATCAGAAAGTAAATCCCCAGTAGAATAAAAGATCTAAACCCTAATTACTTGCTTGTAAACAGCTATTTTGGAACTCTTGATTGAATATTTCTTTTCCTAGAAGTAAAATCAAATTGGCCATAATTTTTAAGATCATTTAACAAACTTTAACTTCCAATCTTACTTTTTTTTTTTATTTCAATCACTGCCTGAAAAAATTAATAAGCTCCAATTCACACATAAATGAAGCTTAAAAAGTAAATTCCACTTAGTTAAAGAAGTTTACATTTCTTAGATGAATTAAGTATTGCATGTGTTTGTTACTTTCATCAATAATCTGAATTCCATTATAATAGATCATTTGACACACTAAGTTTTCAATCTAGCAAGCAGATTGTTATTGAATTAATTCATTAGACATGCATATGTTGAGATAGAATAGAAATGATTGCTTTCTACATAAGGTCTCTTTTTGTTGAGATATATAGTCCCACATTGGTTGTATGAGCAACTAATGTGGAGTTTATAAGGCCTTGGGCACTCCCACCCTTTGAACTAGCTTTTGGGGTGGTGTATCCCAAGGTTCTTTACATGGTATCAGAGTTTGAGTGACTACAAGGTCACAAGTTCGATCCTCTCTGCCCCCCACTTTAAAGTGGAATTAAAATAAAAAACACAAAAAAAGGTAAACCAAAAATTGGGCCTGCGCAATATCCACACTTCAAGTCCAAAGGGCTCCCGTGTGAGGGGGCGTGTTGAGATATATAGTCCCACATTGGTTGTATGAGCAACTAATGTGAAGTTTATAAGGCCTTGGGCACTCCCATCCTTTAAGCTAGTTTTTGGGGTGGTGCACAAAAGGTAAACCTAAAATTGGGCCTGTGCTTCAAGCCCAAAGGGCTCTTGCGTGAGGGGTGTGTGTTAGAGAATATAATATAAAACCATTAAAAAGCCCTCACCCACCAACTTAAGCTTTTGGGTTGAATTAGTTCTTTACATGGTATCAGAGCCTCGTGTCCCGGGTTCAATCTTCGCTGCCCCTCATTTTTTTTTCAAGTGAAATTTCTTTATTCGCACAGGTAGGTGGGCCAGTGCATTGTCCACTCTTCAAGCCCAGTGGACTCTCGTGTGAGGCGGCGTGTTGAGATATATAGTCCCACATTGGTTGTATGTGCAACTAATGTGGAGTTTATAAGGCCTTGGGCACTCCCACCCTTTGAGCTAGCTTTTGGGGTGGTGTATCCCAAGGTTCTTTACACTTTTCTTATATAGCTCAATACCTACATAATTTACTACCCCAACATCAGGATTTCATTTGCAATTGCCATCTAGAACTACAAATCTTCCAATCCATGTAGAAATTCCATCCTTAATTTCTTATAAATGGTCTTAGTATTCCATTTCAGTCATCATTAAATTCCATGCCTTGCTTCTCTACAAACCACAAGCATTGGTGTTCTCAAAAGTAACTGACTGAGAATCTTGAACCTGATGTAAAGCATATTATGACAGCTCCTTCAGATGCCCAGGAGTAATTAAATGATAGAGGCTTTACAGGATGCCTCTTAATCATTTCCGGGGTTAACACTGCAAAGTAGTACGAGCAACAAGTTATGAAGATTACTCAAGCCAAAAAAAGGTTTTCACTGGTATCTACCCTGCAAAGTTCCTACCATTCCACTTCTTTGTAAAATTTAAGGAAGGGGAATCCAACAAAATAAGCCACCTCAGAGATGGAATATCATTTTTCTGGAGTTTTAAGCACCACGTATAGCAGCTCTCATCAGTCACTAACATCACTGGCCTCACTGCAGTCATTGCTAATCTTGCCTCTTCAAAACTCTGCAGGAGAAGAAAACTGTCTTAAAGCATAACATTGTGATTAGTATATGAAATATATGGTGAAAAATGACAAAGTCCAGATGAAATAACAAGAAGAAGGCTGAAAACATATTAACTTTTTGAGGTAAATACGAAGTAATGTTACTGTGTAGTCAGCTTGAGTATGCATGTACATTGTGAAATGCCATGTTAGCATGAAAATGGCCTCTTGAGAGAGATTAACAAAAATACCAAGTCAAAAATAATAGAAAGCTAAGCAATCAAGTCCACAGAAAATTTACTCACCCAGCGATAGTTCAGAGGAGCAGCTATCCCTCCAACATATGCAATGGCTAATAACCACTCCAGATACCAATCACTGTAAAAAAAGAAAATCTATCTATCGTTCATAAAATCATAGATGAACTATCAATAACTAGACATTCACTAGGAAGTGTTTATAAATTATACAGCAACTACGACCAATTACTAAAAATGGTGGGAATAAGATGTGTCTGTTAGGCCAATTACTAAAAAAGGACATAGCTACAGAAGACCTCAACCCAGAAGGATTAAAAAACCTTCCTTTTATTTTCAGCTTCAGCCAAATTTGTCAACAATGACATATGCAAAGATAATAGCTCTTTAGTATTTTCTCTGCAATCTATCATTGTCTCCAAGTGAAGCATTGTAACCTACATTTTCAAGGACCTCAATCTTCTAACTTTTAAATGCCCACTTTTTTTTTCCCATGGTGCCCCCACCTATTTGTATGAGACTAATCCCCTTCATGAGATAAAGTGTAAAGGTTTTTGTCATTGGCCAAATTGCTTTGGCTAGGAATTGAATAAAAAATCTCATCAGTTCGATCATTGGGCATAACCCACTTACCAGTTGTGTCACCTCTCAGGAGGTTTAAATGCCCACATTTTACTTCACAATTTAACACACTTCTCACTCTCTTATGTTAGTAGTAGATTTTGATCGTCATTGTTGCAGGAGAGTTATTGCCCCCTTGATCTTGTACTTGGGTAGCCCATAAGAAATACAAAGAAACAACGAGTACACAAATAAATATTTTAATATTTTCTACATAACATAGTGAAAAGCTGCAGTTCAAAAAGCTCAGAATAAGAAAAGTGCATAGAGTGTCTCAACATGAATTCTCCTCCTCAAGGCCTTCAAATATTTGTAGTGGATGGTGCATGCAAAAGGGTACGTATTATTATTGTCTATAAAAATCATTAGTTCTAGTCTTTTGATTTGAATTGATTCTTTAAATGATATCAGATATCACGTGTTCCACCGTCACCGTTCCCGTTTAGTTAATAACTAATTAAGTTTTTTATCACAAGTAAGTGAATTTGTGCATTATCCACTCTAACGGGCTATGGTATAATAAGATGTGTTAGAAAATTATTAAAACCATTAATATAAGCTAACACGATATTTAACCTTTATTATTATTACATATACCTATTGTAAGCAGAGATGGCGACCACGTCACCTGGTGTGACTCCTAGCTGGATTAGGCCTTGTGCTAGGGACAACACTTCCTCCACCAACTGTTGGCCGGTCCTGCGGCGGTGGCCGGAGATAGTGACCGGAAAGTGTCGCCGGAAGGTTAGCAAGCGACTCAAACATTGGCAGATATGAGGGTTGGAGTAGTTAGCCATGGAAGTTGTGGTTTGATTTGAATGTCTTGAAACCGCGGTTTCTGCTTTCTTATCTTATCTGCTCGGACACAAAGCAAACACCATTTTTCATATGCTTATGATTAATCTCTCACTATGTGTCACTTTTCTATTGGTATCACGGATATTTTCTCTATCTTCTTCTTTTAACACAGTCTTTCTAAACATATGCTGCCATGAGTCTGACATTTTTATTTCTGTCACCATTATTTTTTATGAATAATATATGAACACTTCTTTATCTTATATTGAAATTTTACTTTTTTTATATACAAGAATAAATTTGATAATAATCAAATTTATAATGTTATAACAATTTAAACATTATATTTTTAGACGAGACAATCATTTTTAATTTAAACATTTTACTCTTCAATAATTTTGAAAAGATTATATTTACAATTTTTTTTTACAAACTACACTATGTCTTATCGATAATATATTCTTAAGTGAAGTCTTAAGTGTAGTTTGTAAAAAAAAATTGTCAGTATAATCATTTTATATATATAGGTAAAATTATTTATCTGGCCATTAGATGTCCAGCAATAAATCTTACATCGTTGATTGATTATGATTATCTGCAATGCTTTCACCTACTTTACTTTTGTATAGCTATAATTCTCCGAATTTATTTGTTATACCTCAAGTGGTCGGAGAAAAGCAAAATCCGTATATATACTACTGTTATAAATTGATATAAAATTATTGGGATAGATTATATTTATAGATATTTTATTTATAAATTCTTATAAATTATATTATATACTATAGATTATATTTATAAATTTTTATTTATAAACTCTTATAAATTATATTATATATTATTCACAGTAGGTAATATAATTTAGGGGAATGTTACTCTCATTTTACATGAGAGTAGCTCTCTCATGTTACAGAGAAAAATCATGTGGGACCCATCATTAAAAGATAAAAAAAAAAAAAAAAATGGGTGAAATATTCGATGTGAGACAACATGAGATAACTACCTCATGTAAAATGAGAGTAGTATTTCCCTATAATTTATAAGATTTTGTAATTTTTTTTTTTTAAATATATATATATATATATATATATATATATATATATATATAAAATTTCTTAATCTTAATAAGTCGAAGTTGGCGTGGATCAATGAAATTGGGACATCGAAAACATCACCACTCTCCTCGCATCTCTCGTCTTCTCTATCTGTGTGTGTGGATTTCAAGCTAAGCCATTTCGATTATTTAGATTCACTGGTAGTAACTACTAATCTCATTCTTTTTCCTTATCTCAATTCCACACTCGCACATTTGCATCCTCTTTTCTCTCTTCTTTCAATGTCGTTCGTTGATTTCCTAATGATAAGATTCATTTCATGCAAATGTAACACCACCTTTCAATATTATTTTCCTTGACGGAAATTTTGTTATTATCCTTGACAGTTTGACCAAACACGTAGGCTTTTATATATATGCACTGATCGCATCATTATACAATTCGTTGTTAGTAAAGAAATCTGAAATTTGATGTTTGGTTGCTGAGAAAAAAAAAAAATTTGTGCTAGTTGGGATTCAATATTCATGAGTTTGTTTATTTATTTATTTTGGAGTACTTTGGGATATGTAACACTTGTAAAATGAAAATGGAGGATACTCCAAATCCTAGTTTAATTTTTTTTTTTCCATGCCTGTTTTGTGAGGATGAGTAATTCTAGAAGTTGGTGTTTTCAGTATTATAGTTTATACATACACATATGTGTATGTGGGCACCTATGAATGTATTTTATCATCTTATCTTTTTGAAGAATAATAATTTTTTATATATTTATGGAGTTGCCAACTACCCAAGAGGACCAATATGTAGTATGTAACCAGTAAGAAAAATAAATTTGGATTTCTGCAAATGACTTCAAAAACTGATTTTTGATTATGTAATTGTCTTTCTCTTGTTCTGTATGTATATATATTTTTTTTCTTTTCTTAAAATTAAACTATTCTGCACTAGATTTATTCTATTGATTGTATAATTACCTATATCTTCTTTTGTTCTTTCCGTGTAAGAATTAATGTTGTGGAGCAGTTTTACTTTTACCCTTAGAGGATTTCGTGGACGGTTGGCACAACTTGGCTGTCAATAACTTTCTTAAACAGATATTTATTTCTTCCTTTACAGGTTTTTTATTTGACTATTATAGAGGTTGAAGCCTGGATGATTGTGGGCTATAAGCATGTCAACGAATAATTACCGATTGGAACTTGGGAGGCCTGCCTCAGGTAATCTTATGACACTTAATGTGATAATATATAAAGAGGTGTTTGCACCTGAGAATATTATAGTTGCCTCTGAACATGTTGTGGCATTCTATTGAACTATTATAATAAGTGGGACTTGCCGGTCCTAATACATTATAAAAATGATCATTAGTTCCTGTAATGGCTTATGCATTTGTAGAGTTTTTACCTGATCTATTTACAACTTATTGCTGAACTCCATACTCCCTGATGAGTTTTTGTTTTAAGTAATGCTACACAGCCAAAAAAAAATGAGCAATAATTTTGAAGAATTCAGCTAGATTCAAGGGCTATTGTTAGATTAGATAAAGAGGTAGGGACCACTCAACTATCCAAGAGGTCAATAAGCATGCCAACTCATTTTTGTCTAAAAAATTTGGCAGAAAAATTCTGGTTATCTAGCATTTCCTCTTTTTTCTTTTTGTCCCCATCCTTGATGAGGAAGGCTTGAGGCAAGAAGATTTTACTAACTCTCTTCTATGAGGTTACCTTTTCCAGTAGCATTCTGATATTATTTTATGTTTTAGGCGCATGTAAGTTCCTAAGGGGTTTCAGCAAATGACTAGATGGTTATGAGTGGCAACTGTATCTGGTTAAGAATTGCATGCTTTATTAGGGAATATTCTGTCTGGTTTCTATTGGTTGGGCTCTTAAGGCTATATTTGGATGGAGGGGTTTGCAGGGAAAGGGAAGGGAGGGTTAATTTTTCCTTTTTTGAATTGGGAAAGTTATATAATTTTTATAAAAAAAATGAATAAGGGATGATTGGAAGGTAACATATAATATCTCATTTTCCTTTTATTTAAAAAGAAATAAAAAATTAAAATAGGAGAGTATTTACTCAAAATAGAAATTTTACCCTCCCTTCCCTTTACCCCCAAACTCATTCATCCTAACATGCCCTAAAGAGTTTGAACTTAACCATAGAAGCCTTAAGATTCTTTAGTATGCCTTTGAAATAGAAATAGGGAGAAGCACTATTGCAGAGCTATTTTCATTTGTTTTTCTTTAAAAGTTAAATGATTGGCAGGTCTTTTACAGGTAGAAGAAGATTGAAAGATTTATTGCTTCAGAACGATAATCGTTTTTGTGCTGATTGTAAAGCTCCAGATCCTAAATGGGCGTAAGTGTTTCACCTTTTCATTCTTGACGAGGAAGCTAGCTACATTTTAAATTTAACCAAGGCTGTGGCATGAATATTATTTTTTTAGGCATTATGAATTCATTTTTGCTAACTGCGTTTCAGATCTGCCAACATTGGAGTTTTTATATGCTTAAAATGTTGTGGTGTGCACAGAAGCCTTGGTACTCATATATCAAAGGTAAACCATTCACGTGTACCAAAATAAAAAGGGTAAACCGTTCACAGGTTGTCTCATTGTCATGGAAGGCATTGCTGGATGCCAGGGTCCACTTTACTCAAGGAGTTTTTTTTTTTTTTTTTTTTTTTTCTAATGTGGAATAATAGAAGTTTGAAATGAGTATCTTGTCCATTTTTGTCTTCAACAAATTGAAAGACTGATAATTCGTATGTTTGGGTTCATTTTCCTGAACTTGTCTAAGAAATGAGTTGACGTGATATGGAGGAAAAGAAAAAGAACCAATCACTTTCATTTGGTTGTTGTCAAGAAATAAGTCTAGTGAACTTTATTTTAATACATTAAGCTGTGCATACGAGGCATCCTTATTCTTTGATACCAAATTGGCTTCTTTTGATTCTTCTGAAAATCAGATTTTGCCTCAACTAAAAGAGAAAAAAGAAAAAACTAGAGTTGATTTCTGTGATTAAAAGTGCAAAATTTGCAAATAAGGTATTATATTATCCTCCGATATATTTGTAATCACACATCATTCTCCTGTAATTTTCATAGTTTGCAAAGCATGTAGTATTTCAATTTGAGATTCACAAGACATGTTTATGTGCAAAGAATGACAGTTACGTGTGTTAGATGCCTAACACAGTTAGGCGTTAGCAATGAAAAACAATCTCTAACTTAAATTATCACAAGGCATCTTTCCCACTTAAATTATCACAAGGCATCTCTCCTCATGTCAATTCTATTTGTTATTTTAAACGTATTCATGGAAGTTTTAACTCACCATGTCTAACTTTTGAAGGTGTTTATATCTGTTATATGGTTCTTTATTGTTCTAAACATTAAAGGTAAAAAATATGCATTTTTAATGTTAGCAAAATGACCGGTGATTATGATTGCTGAACCTGTTCCATTCTCACCATGTTCCAATCTCTTTCTAGGGTCTATTAGGTGTGTACGTTAAATATGATCTTATGCTATAGCCTTTACTTTTTCTTCTATGCTAGCATGATATTGAATTATGTGTGTGACCTTGTTTGTTTTCAGTGGGCTATGTCTATCAAGTTAAGAGTGGCATAAATGCTGAACTTAATTTACTTGTTTGATGGCATTAATTTTCCCTTTCAGGTTTTGTCTGTGACATTGGATGAATGGTCAGATGATGAAGTAGATGCAATGATTGAAGTTGGGGGAAATTCTTCGGCTAATTCAATTTATGAGGCTTATATTCCTGAAGGATATACAAAACCTGGGCCAGATGCTGGTCATGAGCAGCGTTCCAAGTTTATACGGTTAGACATGTTATCATATACGCCATGCGCTGTAACTGTATATCTGTTGTTCTTAGCTTCATTTGGTTCATGTTGAAAATCTTATATCTCTGATCATCATGACTTTGTAATGCTGAAGGTTATTGATTCTGTGTGTGTGTGTGTGTGTGTGTTCATCATGACTTTGTAATGCTGAAGGTTATTGACTCTCTCTCTCTCTCTCTCTCTCTCTCTCTCTCTCTCCCATTTTCCGAGTCATTTATTTTCTTAACTTTCTGCTGCCATTTTCAGCCAGTCAGGCAAATGCTAATTAATTGACTTCCGTTTTAATTGTGACTATTCTGACTGCAGGTCAAAGTATGAGTTACAAGAATTTTTGAAACCTAGTTTGCGCATTGTATCTGGAAAAAGCAGTATAGAATCAAGTTCTTCCAAAAGTTTTATGGATAGTTTTAAAAGTACTAGTTCACAGAGAATGGTAACTTTATGTTATATGTTAGTTCCTTTGATATCTGACTACTTTTATGAGTGGGGGAGAAATATTGGGTTTTGACCAAATTTTGAGTAAGCATCTTTTTGTGAACTAGATTTTCACTGAGTTGTTTTAGACTTTTACCCAGATGAAATCCTTCTAATCAAAGATAATTTAATATAGATGAGTTGAGGCATGTTGCATTATCTAACTTTACTAATTTGGCAGCAAGGAAATGGAGTTATTCTCATGAGTGATTTCCTTGCAATGTGACTGATATTGGTGGTAACAACAGGAAGGTATGGTAGAATTTATTGGAATGTTGAAGGTGAAAGTGATTAAAGGCACAAATTTAGCTATCAGAGATATAAAGTCAAGTGATCCGTATGTTGTTTTGAACCTTGGCCATCAGGTTGGTTGTTCTTCTTGTCAGCATATGTTCTTTGGAAACTGTTGCTCTTCATCTTTTATTTGTAGTTGAAGAATCGAAAATTATGATAATATTCTTTCTGAAATCGAGTTGGTGCTATTGCATACAGACTGTCCAGACAACCATAATAAAGAGTAACTTGAATCCAGTCTGGAATGAGGAGCATATGCTGTCTGTTCCAGAGCAATATGGACCGCTGAAAGTGGTATGATTGAATTTGATGTTGTGAATAAAAGACACTAATTTCTGTGTGTATCCTAGTATACAGAACCACATTATTAAAGAAAAACGGGTTCCTGTTCGAAATTCCTAAATATCAACAGTTAGTTACTGTAGAGTATCAATTGTCTGTTAGAATAATTAATTAGTTAGTTAGAGGATGGAAGGACAGGGATTTAGCTTAAATTGGAGGAAGGGTAGATGGGAGTAAGTTGTTAGCATTGAGAAAACAAAGCAGTGCCTCAATTGTAAGGGAAAATCCTTGGAGGAGGAGACATCTTCTATTTTCTAATTGATATTCAATCATCAATAAAGATTCGATCTTTTTCTTTTTATCTTTTGTACAATTTCTTTATTCATGTTTGTGGGTTTGTTACTGTTCCTTCATCCTCATTCCTCAACATCCGAGACCTTTTACCTTCTCTCTTACATCCTTTGTCACCTTTGGAAATTAAATACAGTTCTCTTCCAACTACAGTTTGTACTTGGTTTTAACTTACAATTGCTTCCTCAACATCCGAGACCTTTTACCTTCTCTCTTACATCCTTTCTCGCCATTGGAAATTAAATACAGTTCTCTTCCAACTACAGTTTGTAATTGGTTATAACTTACAATTGCTTTGCAGAAAGCAAAAGTATGTATTTGTGGTAAGAATGAAATAATAAGTTACATAAACAGTATCTATGTCTAGGCATTCCTCATTTACCTTCTTTGTTATTTTGTTATGATAAGTAATTGGGTTATTTCCTTCTATAAGGGATAGAAGTAGAGAGTTTCCTCACCATTGATTATACAGCCTTTTGTTATTCCTTTGTTCCATTGCCAACTCTATCAACTGTCAGTCACTCATAGAATTCAATGTCTTGCACTGTTCAGCATGATGCAAGGGTGAAAGGAAAATTGGTTGTATGCTGCTACCTTTTGGATGTAGTAACGAAAATGGTTAATTTACACACATTGCCTCAAGAATATAGCCATATTACAGTTGCATTTAGAATTATAGTCCTCCGCAAGTCAACATCATATTTAATTAAGTTTAAGATAGAACCAAGAGATGTGTTTGTGTAAGTCATATTTTATTTATTTTCCCCTTATTCAATCAGGAATACTGTATTTAGTGGAACGGGAGAAAAAAACGGCAATGAAGTAAAACAACAAAGTTATGCTTCTATGTGTCTTAAAAGAATCTGTATAATCCCAAAAGCCAAACATAATATAGGATCCTCGAATACAATCATGCTATAGTAGATGAGGAGGCAAATTTGGTTTTTGATAATTCTTGCATTGCTCGTCAAGTGAATATTGTTACTACTGCAAGCACAACTAGAAGTTATTTCATTCCTCTTCCCATAAAACTCTTAAATAAATTAACAAGATCTCTTTCATAATGAATGGACATGCCAATTTCTCACTCACAGATTCTAATAACATACTCCAAATGTTTCAAGTAAACAGACCAACACAAAAACAATGAGCATGGCTAAAACAGTTAGCGCAAAAATTGGGTGAATCCACACTATTGCGTCCCTCCTGTTTTGTCCTTTTCATTTCTATCTTTAGTTGAACGAAAATCATGTTGAAGTTTTGCTACAAATCTCTTGGTTAGATTGGAGGTAGGTTGGCTGTTTGTAACCTCCAATGGTAGTTTTCTTCTTTGGAGGATGGGTGTTATGTTTATTTCTGATGCAGCTAGCTGTGTGTGATGCTTTTCTTTCTTTCTTTCTTTGTGTGTGTGCATACATGGTAAAGAAGATAATTGATTTCTGGTTTGAGAATATGACACATTATCTTATCAACTGGGTTGCAGAAAGTATTTGATCATGACACATTTTCTGCTGATGATATAATGGGAGAAGCAGACATTGATCTTCAGTCCCTAATAACATCTGCTATGGCATTTGGAGATGCTGGAATGTTTGGCGATATGCAGATAGGAAAATGGTTGAAATCTGATGATAATGCACTTATTGAAGATAGCACAGTCAATATTGTTGATGGTAAGGTTAAACAAATGATGTCACTCAAGCTCCAGAATGTTGAATCTGGAGAATTAGATTTAGAACTCGAGTGGATTCCTCTTGATCAATAGCTACACTCAACTGCTGTTAGCCTATCCATTCTCTTGAAGAAATCTCTGTAATATTTTACTCTTCTGCTTTTGGCTCATCATCCTAGAGGAACAAAATAAATCTGTCTGTCTTTTTGTCCATGTAATTTTTTTCTGTTAAATTGTTTGACCAAACATTCAGTAAATTTTATTCGCAGAAAAGAATGAGAGAAGAATACAATAGCTTTGCTAACATGTTGATCATCAGATATTTACTGGTTTGTGTGCAAATGCCAGTTTGCATGCGTGCCTTATACAACTTAGGTGGAAAATAAATATCTGCTTCCCATTTAGTCATTGCCCCAAAGCTGTTAGTATTTTACTAAATACTAATAATTTTGTTTGAAAGAGAGATGGAGAAACAGAAGTGAGCTGAGATGAATATACATGGGGGCAACAAGCAGAGAGGTAAGTTACTTTTATTTGATTCCTAAATGAAGTGCTTCTGTTTGTTAGAAATTCACACAGTACGCACTCACTGTTAGATGTTCTGAGACTGAATCATAGATGATAAATACTCTACTATTGTTGACATTTTGTTATCATAAATAATTAAAATGGTATTTTCCAATATTTAAAATGTTGTCCAGTTTATAGTTTTAATGTGTCATATAATAATTTTCATATAAAATTTGAACTTCCATTACAGTATAAATTATATATTTATAATCGCTAACAAATTTGAAAAAATGCCGCGTGTTGTTTTTTATTATTTCGTAGAGAAAATTCATTTTTTTTGAAATCCTCCCAGTAATTTGTTTATTATATTTATAAATTTTTTAAATATAAAATAAATTAATCTAAATGTATAACTATTTCATTCCCACCAATTATATACAAACTAAACTTTGTATTTGACTAAAAAAACTTAAGTTAAATTACGCTTTTCTTCCTTTAAGTCCCATCGTTCTATATTTTATTTTGAAAAATTGTACTCTCGAGATAAAAATGTTCTATATTTTAATCTAAACGAACTTTTTAATGGTTATAAGCAGCGATAACGAGCCTTTTAAGGAGGGTTATTTTTCCTCTATTTAGAATTTTGAGTGTCACCAACATCTAATTTTGTATACGTGACTTTAGAAGAAATAAAATTTTAAATATTTCTAATATGGTTTTGAGACTTAACCCAAAAAAATTATTTTATTTTCTAAAGCCTTAAAATCGATAATAAGAATTCAAAACTAACTACTACTAACGATGTCGAGAGTCCGAAAAGATAAATTGCTCCTAAAAGGTTTGCTCGTATTAAAATGAACTTAAATATATTATATATTAATTTCTGAAAGAAGAGAAATATAAAAATAAAATTTAAACAGATTAATTTTTTAAATATAAAAAATGACAGTTTAATTTAAACATTCCTCCAAGAAGGAAAATTTAATTTATCTAAAAACTTATTGGAGTATAATGTTATAATAATATTATTTAAAAAATACTCAAACTTTAATGTATGTTCATATAAAAATAAAATTTAATCTATCGTTAATCTCATGTTTTTGAATATATTCAATCGTACATTATCCTATCGTATTAGTAAAAGACGAGTTTTTTTTTTTTTTTTTTGATAACAAGTAAAAGACGAGTTAGATTACGATAAAAATTGAAAGGGAAAAAAAAAAAAAAAAAAAAAAAACTTCTAAAACGATAATATGATGTTGCATGTATGCTAATAAAAAATTTAATGTGTAATCATTTCTTTATCCAACAAAATGAATACCCTCATGCCCAACCTTTTGGCTTTTGTATCCATAATCATTTGCTACATAATTAAAAGAGTTTATTATTGTCTACTACAAAAAAAATAGAGTTTATTATTGTTATATATATAAAAAAAAAAAAGATTTTATTATTTCTTTTGTTACAAGATAAAATCATCTTTTATTTCAAAACGATCTCTTTTGGCTAAAAGAAAAAAAAAATTGTCATGATTAAAATCAATATAACCTAAAAGTAAATTACAATTATAAAAAAAATTCCTCCAATTCTAAAACAATATCATATCAAGATATCGTGAGATAAATTATTTCATGTGAAAAAGATAATAATAAACCCAATTAAAATTCAAATTTGAAGTTATATCAAATATTTCTACTGTGATATGTTATATATTGGACAGCAAAAACTGATCTTTAGATTCTTTACACTTTTACTTCATTTGGGATAGATAATCTATGTTGTAGGGAATATTTTTTTTATGCCATAAATTCAACACATGATGAGTCTCACTATATGTTAAAAATAAAAAATAACAAAACATATTTATAAATTTATTTATAATATAAGACAACTCTCTCTTATTATACCAGAGAATAATCTCCCATAAATCAAATTAGATTATATGAAAAAAAAAGTATTTCAAGTATCAATTTGTTCGAAGGGAGTGGAACAAAAACAACTACTCAGTTACCAACTTGTAACGCATAAATTATTATATTGGAAATTAAGCGGTGACGCAGGTTTTTTTTTTTTTTTTTTTTTTCTCTCGTGAAAATAAGTTTGAACTCAGTTAAGAGGTTTCTGCTCTTCTTCAATGATCATACTAAAAGAAGCTTATTTTATTAAAAATCATATATCTTAGACAGATCACGTTGAGCACTGATTAGAGACAAAGCGTTAGGTCAGCCACTCTATAATAAATGATTTGAAGTATCTAATCTAACAAACTGCTTCAAGTCCATGTACATTAATTTTGAGATTAATATTTAAAAAAATAATTTTATCTCCTGCACACACAAAAATAAATAAGATTGTATGAGACCATATAAAAAAAATACAAATCCCTACATACTTTTATATATATATATATATAAGAAATAAAATTATCTACTGTAACACAAAATGTTAATTTCATTAATTTATCACTACAACTTTTGAAGCCCGTACCTTCAATAATGAAAAAAATAAATTAAAACTCATAATAATAAATAATAAATTAAGAGTTTTATTATTCTCCTTTTACATAAGATAGTTATCTTATGTTATAGAGAGAAAATAAATAGTCACACCGTTACAAGAAAAAAAGAAAATGTGGTGTGCGAAAATCGAAGTGAAAAAGTAAGAGAGAAGTTATCTGATGTAAAATGAGAATAATATTTCTCATAAATTAAATATACAAAGCAGTATGATCAATTTACACAACTACCCATCACCTTGACATACAGGTAGATAAATCACTGTGGAATTAAATTAAAGATAAAACATAAAGGAAAAAAAGAACTCAAAGATTGCGCACTAACTGAAGCTTGTTGGCATTATTATTATTGTAATTATTATTATTATTATTATCAGCGCGAAACGAATCGTTTTGGTTTTGCTTTTTTCGGTTCTTAAACAGATAAAGCAAACCCGAAGCCACTAACAGAATGCCACCTGTCACCCCACACACTAAGCTGGCAACCATTAACGCTCTTCCCAAGTGGCCTCCTCTTCCGCCGCCGCCGCCGGTTGATGTCCACCACGACGGAGGCAGGGACTCGGTGGCATTCCGAAGTGAAACGCCGGACGAAGAAGAGCCCTTGCTGTTGTTGAAGAAGGACCTCATCTCCAGCGAAGAATTGGCCGGTGGCGACGTCTGGAAAACGAGGCCGTGATCGGAAGGCCGGAGCTCCCTGGCTGCGGAGTATCCGGCGAGCATGAAGGCGATTATGATGATGACCGCGGTGGCGAATTCCGGGAGCGACGCCATCAACAGTGGTAGATTCGTGGGTTGCGTAAAATGAAATGGATTAAGAGTGAGAGAGAAGAGCATATATAAGGGGATGGTTACGGTGTCGTTTTAACTGTATTATTACTGTGTTTGGTTTTTTGCTTAACTTGTAAGCGTTTGATGGTAGGTCCTCTTTGAGTCTGTTCTTTTTAAATAATTATTATTTTATTTTAGGGGTTTATATTTATGGAAATAAAATATTATTACTATCGATTAGTGTTATTATCAGTTTATTTCATCAATAGATCGATTATGTTGATCTAACGGTTATATTTATTTCTATCTTTATATAATTATGATTTTCCATATTAAAATATTAAATATGAAGGATGATAATCATATAAAGGTTAAAATAATTATAAAATATTAAATATAGAAAGAAGAAAGAAGATTTTTAAAAAGTTAAATCAGAACCATTAGATCAACATAATCGATCTAACGGGTGAAACAAACTGGTAGTGACATTGGTAGTAATACTAATTGATAGTAACAACATCTTATCTCATATTTATCTAATATGAGATAATTTTATTTTATGTACAAATAAAAAAGTAGGTAAAATTCATTTTTTTTACTTTCTCTCTTTTTTAGAATGGATCCCACTCATTTATTTTGTGTGTACATAAAACTTTGAAAAAAATGTGTGTCATTTTAAGATAGAGAATTGACAAAAAAAATAAAGATGTGGGCCCCACTTCTTTATGGAAATGAAAGGATATAAGTTTAGTCATTTAAAAGGATAAACAATTTTTCCTAAAACTTATTATTATGTGAAATTTTATATTAATTTTACTAAGTAGTTTAAACCTATCTTATACAAACGAAACTAACTTGAAATGTTATTTAAGAATAGATAAAAGGAAAAAAGATTTATACTTTCATTGGAAAAAAAGATTATCTGCCCATTCACGTAAAAGTGATCCTACGAATCTTTTCTTTTTCTTTTCTTAATGGGATCCATTAATGAGTGTGACAGAGAAATTAAATAAATAAAATTATTATTTACCAAAAATAAAATAAAATTATTAAAAAGGGAATGTTGCGTGACAAAAGAGTTTGAGACTTTGAGTAGGTTTTGTTTCACGAAGATACGGAAATTGCTTTTGTGACTATCTGTCAATGTCACCGCTCTCTCCTTTGTCTTATACTCATTATTATTTTCTATTTTCTTTACTTTCTCTGTCTCTTAAAATAAAAATCTCTTCTCTTTATTTTTTCCCACTCGTTGTTGCCGTGATCTCCATTTTACACGCACGGCGTTTTAAGAAGAGAAATGTTAAAATGGAATTAAATGATAAAATTTATTCATTTATATTTTGTTTAGAGTATAAAAAGTTGTTGACAGTAATGGTCCACATGTTAGAACTTTGGAAAAAGTCGAGCTCCAATTTCTCTTTTATGAATATTATTGTGGGAAATAATCCCCTTAAAAATGAATATTATAGCACGTGCATTGACTTGTAATAATGGATACAATATTTTTCTTGTCACTAGTTTCAATATTTAGTTAAAAGAAATTAATGTTTCTGAAGATAAAAAAAAATTACACACATAAAAATATATAAAATCCATATAAAGAGAACAAAGAAAGAGAAAACATAAATTTCGCATACTTTTATATTTGTGTACGTGATAAATTTATCTCCTTATAACATAAGAAATATTAAACCCTTAGTTTAATCAATACATCGTTAGTTATATTCTTTAAATTCAGTTAATATGCATGATTATCAGTTAATATAATGTAAACTAGCAGTTAGCTATATTTTGTTTTAATTAACGGAGATCATCAATGTACCTGGAAAAAAAATTACTTTGAAAACAAAATTATCAATCATGATAAATATGCAATCCTCAAAATGCTCTAAGTCCAACATTTTGGTAAGCTGACACGCTTCAGCAATTTTCCTATATTTCATTTGCTCTTGAAGGAGCTCATATATGGTTCATCATTAAAGTTCAAACACCCTTTACACAATGTTTTATATATATATATATATATATATATAGAGAGAGAGAGAGAGGGGTAGGATCCTTTGACATCAGTGTCAAATTTCAAATTTGACATTTCATCTGAGAGACGTTAGATTAAAAAAGATCAACGACTCTGATTTGTAATCATATGACACCGTTGATCTTTTTTCATCTAACGGCTCTCAGATGAGGTGTCAAATTTCAAATATATGAGGTAGGATCCTTTGACATCAGTGTCAAATTTCAAATTTGACACCTCATCTGAGAGCCGTTAGATGAAAAAAGATCAACGGTGTCACATGCTTACAAATCAGAGTCGTTGATCTTTTTTGATCTAACGGCTTTCAGATAAGGTGTCAAATTTCAAATTTGACACAAATGATCCTACCTCTATATATATATTATTCTAGGTACTGCTGAAATTCCAGGGGGCTATAATCCTTATTGCTTAACAATAATTCAAAATTTGGCAAAATAAAACATGTTTATACCCCTTACAAAAGTGGAACAAACATGTATCTACCACAACCAATGAGTTGGTTTTTCAACTTTGCATTCCTGAAGAAGACAATATCTCATTGTAATTTGCTAATACAGAACAGGTACAACTATTCAAGCTGCATAATGAAGATTATTAATCAAAACAATCATTAGAAAGAAAATGCATGCATTAATTTTTATAAGACAGAGGAGACTACTCTGCACTACAGAATATCAGTAGACTTCAACATGCCATTGTTTGTTCTTCTTAAGTTGTGAAAGCTTCTCTTCCCAATTTTCTCCTCTCTGTTCAGCAACCCTCTTGATTGTTTCTTGGATCCCAGGCATCATCCCTTTCAGGCCACAGAAATAAATGTGGGCACCATTATCCAGGAGTTTAAAGATTTCATCACTGTATTCCTCAATCTTATCCTGAACATACATTTTGCCTCCATTCTTGTTCTTTTGCTCTCTGCTAAGGGCCCTATCATAGCGGAAGTTGTTTGGATAATCCTTAAGGTATTTGGTGAATTCATCATCATAGAGAAGACTATCAGTATTAGCAACACCAAGGAAAAGCCATGCTAGCCCACTAAACTTGAATGTAGGGACAGATTCCATGAACATTCGACGAAGATAGCCTCTATATGGAGCAACACCAGTACCAGTGGCAATCATTATATGGGTAGCATTTGGGTCATCCTCAGGCAAAAGCATTATCTTCCCAGAGGGGCCTGCCAAAAAATTGTGCATTGCTTAATTCCTAACCAAGAAGAAGCAAGTTTTCACCAACATTTATAGTCTGAAAACCCTTATGTCATCATAAGTTTACCTTACAATTTTGTTATCCTTCCTTCTACAAAATAACATAGATTATTATCACAAAATTATACAATGATTGCAGGTCAATTATCAGTTGCAAGTAAATTCCCAGATATCAATTATTGCTAAGATAATAGTATATCTGTAGTGTAAATACCTAGATACACGCAAACACAGATATAATCTTTGTGTGTGTGTGTCTTGAGAGAAAACACACACACTGAGCATTTATAAACAAACACGAATAAAAATTGTAACTTTTATAATTAGAGGTAGACAAACCAAAATAAAAGAGGTAAATCCAAGGAGGAAGGAAGAATGGCCATTATATTCAATGGAAAGTGGAACAAAAGGCAAAAATCTATAGGGGCATAGCCAAACTACATATGTGAAAGGGACTAAAGAACCAAGACTTTCTAACTCAAACTTGTCAGTTGTCAACACAGATATGCAGTTACATACTAACTACTAACTAGTAAGTTACCCTACAATATTCTTTTTATTTGTTTAGTTCATCATTTTTCTTCACCATGCTCCATGTGACAATAGTTTGATGTTAAACAACAGACCAAATGTATAGATTTAAGGAGCTATAAAATTGTGAAAAACCTGGTTCACTAGAATATAGCAAGAAAATGTTTGGAGAATTTAGGCACACCAAATCACCATGTCTATCTAATTTCAAATCATTGCTCATTATGTAATTAGGAAACTTATCTCAAATACCCTTAATTGCCCCATCTATCATTTAAGCACAGAGCCCACCATTCACAGTATGGATTCCAATTGATTAATCAGCAAACAAACAGCAGTCAACAAGCTCACTTTCCCATAGATAGGAAAAGTTACTAGAGCAAGGCACATTCAGGAGGCATAACCTTGCAAAGCTGTCACACCTTCTGATAAGGCGTGTAGGCAGCAAGGCAGCATGCACAAGTACGAAGAGATTAGAAATTCTCTCAGCTGAGTAAGGTTGAGGCATTACTTTGTTTGAATATGAATTTTAAGAAGTTGTAAAAGAAATTAGAAATCACGTTAACCTTTGACTGGGTAAAAGAAGTTTGCTCTGTGTACTGGGAAAAAAAAAAAGTTTGCTCTTACCTGTGATCTGAATTTTGTCTCCAGGCTTTGAGTTACACAAAAAATTGCTACAAACGCCACTCTTGGAAGGATCTTCTTTTCCTGTCTCAGGGTCATAATAAACTGCACGACGCACACACAAACTGGCCGTTTTTCCATCAAAATAGTCTCCATACCTTGAGGAAGCAATTGAATATAGTCGAACATTATGGGGACTCCCAGGTTTCTTTGGATTTTCACCCTGCCAACCATGTACAGGAGTATTTATGAGTTTTGAATCATTTCAGAATTGTAACCGTTTGAACTCCCACATCTGATCCCGCCAAAAGAAAAAACACTCTCCATTAAACCCCGACTAACCAGGGTAGGGGTAAGGGCAATCCTTATATGCAGTCTTATTTTTGCATAATAAGCAAAGACATTATTTCCTATATTCAAACTCATGACCTTTCGATCACAAAGGAGCAATGTTACCACGGCTCCAGGCTTGCCCTCTTAAAGAAAGGGGGAAAAATGCTTTCTACATGAATTAATAAGCTAAAAATATGACATCAGTTTTGAGATGGAAGATGGAGAGGGGGAGTCAGAATCAGCTTAAATTCTGCCAATGGCCAATAATATTAAACTTCTCTAAGAAAGGACACATAGTTGGGTATTGTAAGATATCCAAAATGAGGTCCTTTCTCCCAAATTAATTTACCCAAAAAACTGAAGCCAAAGATCAATCATTATGGATTCACATTCATTCAGTACTCAAAGAATGAGGAGTGGAAGCATAAAATGACTATCACTAATAAGTCACTTACTGGTGGAATAACACCATAACTCTGTCCTTCCCAGTAGGGAACATTTCCACCATGATCAATCACAATATGACAAGTTTCCCCAGGAGCCTTTGGGCCTACCAACCTCTCAACAGAAACAATTGTTGCTGTATAGGGCTCTTTAGGCTTGTGTAAGTTCAATGGAGGTTCTGTAGCCTCTTCCAACTCTAAAGGGGAGACATTAACTTTGGGAACACTTGCTTGTTGCACGGACATGCATATCACATGACGATTTCTCAAACAGGAGTTGTTTGCTTTCAAGTCCAAAGTTAACAATGGTGACCATGATTTATCCCGAAAGTTTATGCTAGACGCCTGCAACATCAAGAGTAGTTTTCTTTAAAAATACAAGTTATATAACCTAAACAGGAAGCTAAATTTCAAAACATATTTAAATAAACATAATCTCTTATTCTAACAACTACGGTACCATTCTTAAGACACTCCCCTTTTGAAAAGTAATTGATATAATAAAACATTTATCTGTATTCTACAGAAACAAGATGTAAAACTCAGAAATAAAGGTCGCACGAGTGTGCTAAGTAGACTCGGTCACTAAAACACTACTGGGCTTGGAAAACCAAAATACCTCGTATATCAAAAGCTCTAGAATTCTAATGTAAAATTATCCAGTTACACCACTTCTAAGTAGAAGATCATCTATACCAACAACCAAAAACTTCTCTTGGCAACAAATAAAAATAATTGCCAGATATTTCTTCAGCTCATTACATTCTTCTAGGTACAGAAATGAACCAAATCAAATGTATAGCAAAATATAGTTTCTTCTAAACTCATTCAGAAAGAAACATCCACCAATCTCTATAATTGCTCCGTCCAGATTTTTTAACAGCCATACCAAATCAAAGTATCAAACTAGTCATAAAAATCTAGCATTACTACAGATCCTTCAGACAGTTTGATCTATATGCATAACATGACAATAATAATAAAAGCATTCATAACCATGTTTCCAAAGTCAGAAGACAGACAAAACGAATCAGAGGAAACATCACACCTTAAACGCAGATCTTCTAAGAGACAAATCACTGCCAACAGGAACAGTTACAGCCATCTGCAAAAACACACAAAAGTCTTAGTATTCGTTAATTAAATTATGTTCAGTAACTGAGAAATTCAAAAAAAAAAAAAAAAAAAAATCATTTGTAGTTGTAGTCCAATTTTAAAGGTCAAATTTTGATTCCATTTGGGGTGACCCATTTATTCTGGGAAGCCAAAAAGAGTTTCAACGTGGAGAAAACGAAGTAAGTGAAGGGTTTACCTGAGACAAGGCCAAATGAGCCATCATGATGAGATCGAGAACAAAGAAACTACAGTAATCTTAGTTCAAAAAGTGATTGGAGAAGGTGATTTGAAAAGCACAGAACTTTAATTATGGGTCTAATATAATATGCTGATTGCTGAAAGGGTTTTGGTTTTATGATCCTTTGGAGAATGGGAAGGGTTGTTTTTTCCCTTGGCTCCTTGGAGTGTCACTCCTTCATTGATCTCACCTACGCCAACAACTAGCAATAGTTAATTCCTTAACCCAATTATATTCTTTTTTATCATTGAAAACAAATTATATGAGTTTTATCAAAAGTTCAGTATTTTTTATGTTGCAGTAAATAATTTTAATTTTTTCACATATAAAAAAAAAATTAAATTCATACTTTTTTTTCTCTCTTTTCTTTTCACGTTATGGGAGTAACATATTTTTATTATATACAGAGAATAAAATATCTATTATAATATGATTTTTTATTAAATAACATGAGATTATGTTTTTACAAAAAAGAATATACATAGAGTTTTATTTAATAATAAAAACATTACAAAACCAAAATATATATAATTACTATTTCTAATAAAAAAAATTGATTAATAACTTGAAGGTGAGCTAAAGATTTCGCAGGTACATAACAATTAAATAATCAAACAAATGATTTTATAAATGAAAGCCTTTCTTTTTCATTTAAAATCACTTACAAATTTTGAAATACCATGTATAAACAGTAAACATAACCTTAAGAAAGCATTTGTAATTGATTACTTTTATTTAAATAATAAAATTAAAATTATATTTGAGATGTAATTATAGATATATTTTTAAAAATATGTGAATCTTACATTTATAATCAATTTTATATTCTTAAAAAAAAAATCTTCCCCAAAATCAATTATTTCCACCACAAATGTGCGCTCAGTTTAATTGAAAAGTAGTCATACAATTATAAACTTGTTGAAAGTCATTATTTTCTGCAAAAACGTGCGTTAACATGAGAGCCTAATAGGCATTGTTGTTAAAATCTCAATTTATTATTACGATTTTACGTTTTTACGATTTTTTTCATTAAAATGATTTTACTAATATTCTAAACGCTTTTACGTTTTTTACGATTTTTTTACCTTATAATCTTACGTTTTACGATTTTGTAATTTCCTTTGAATTTTATTTAAGATCTCGATTTTAACAACATTACTAATAGGCTCGAATTAGTTAAGAAAAGAAAAATTTTAAACATATGACGGAAAAGGTGAGATTATTGGCATTATTATTTTCCTATTTATGTATTTTCTTAATTGTTCATGATTTCAATTACATAAAATATAAACAAAGTAAACCTTAATAATCAAGTATAAGTAATACTGTGCCAAAGAATAGAAATATAAGTGTTAAAAAAATTGATATCAAGAGAATTGATTTGTGTTTCGAAATAAATATTTTTTTTTTGGTATACCGAAATAATATTTTAAAAGTTAGTTTAGAAAGATTGATTTTATTTAGACAATAAAGTAGAATCACTTTTATTTATTTCAAAATCTAGTAGTGTTTAGTCTAAAATTTCTCAATTTCTCTTCCCAATCTTTTTCTCTGTTTTATCTTAATTCTTAAAACTAATTGATGGTTAACTTTTGTACTATTTATGAAAATAATTATAATAATATAGTTCAAATTTTGAAATTAGATACCAGTTTAAGTTCTAAGAGAGCATTTGATAGAGAAAAGATTTTTTTTTTATCCGAGAATCACGATTTTCAAGAATATGATGAAAAAGTGAATTTTTCAAAAATGTTATCAAAACGTTATTTGGTAGGACAAAATATTATCAAAAATGTTGAGTTAATTTTTTTAATGCTATGTTCGGTTGATTGTTAAATATTAGGGGAAGGATGTACTTACAACCAAAAAAGTTTATCACTTTTACAACCAACCTAATCACCGTTGATTTCCGTCAATCTAACGGTTATAATTATTTTGGAAATTATTAGATTGTATTTATTAATTAATTATTAATGTTCAATAAATCCAATAAATTATAACCGTTAGATTGACGAAAATCAACGGTGATTAGGTTGGTTGTAAAGGTGGTAAAAAATTTTGGTGGTAAGTATATCCTGCCCCTAAATATTATTAGGAATGTGAGGTAATTTTACTAAAATAACTCCACTTTTATCGGTTTACCCAAAGACCACTCATTCCCCATCGATAGTCAACCTCCCTCCACTACCATAACCATAAGCAACCGAGCAAGCAGAAAAATAAAAGAAGCAAGAACCAAATCAGAAACAGTAATACAAAAAAAAAAAACAAAGGGAATTTTTTTAGTTTGAGTAAATACCCTTTTTGGTCCCTAGCAATATTAGCGAAATCCATTTTAGTCCCTGACAATGTAAAAGTACCAAATTGGTCCCTAAAGTTATGAAAAAAGGGCCACGTTAGTCCTTCTGTCAACTCCTCCGTCACGGTCAAACTAACGGTGCTCATGTGGCACGTTATCTGCTGACGCGGACTCCACGGTGGACACGGTGGAAAGCTGGACGACGACGGTGGACACCCATGGAAAGCACAACGTCGTTTTACTTGAATGCAATTAATTGATAAAACCCAAATAATGAACCCTAAAATTGAAAAAAACCCAAATGCCTTCAATAGAACCCTAAACCGGAAACTCCATCCCCCAAATTGATGAGCAAATCTGTAAACAGCAAAACGCCGCCAGAAAGTTTGCACTTTGATGATTGAAACTCGACGAAAGACATTAAGCCATCAACCGGATTTCTGGGCGTGGGAGAAGATGAGTGTTTCTTCTGGCATGGGGGGGTCAAGTAGGAGTAAATCAATGGGGGGAAGAACAATGGCAAGGACCACTGGTTGGAGGTGCAAATGTGGGAGACAAAGTATTGTCTATACCTCCAAAACTGAGAGGAACCCAAACAGGGCTTTCCTTGGGTGTCCTAACTTCAAGGTACGAATTTGTAATCTACTCCTTTATTGAGTTGGAACACTTGCTAACCATGGTGTTTATTTTTTCAGGTGAAGAAGCCCTATTGTGATTTTTTTAGATGGGTAGATGACATGTGTAATGAACCCATGGAACTGGAAGAAGCAAGAATTCACACTGTGGAGTTGGATGTTGCTGAAATTAACTTCAAGTTGAAGTATGTGGAGATGATGATGAGAGAGCAAGATGTGAAGATTACTGAGCAAGGAATGAAGCTTCATCAGCAGGAAAGAAAACTGAATGATGTATACCTGAAGATGGTGGAGGAGTTAGTTAGGATGGACAAAAAAATTAGGACAGTTGATAGGTCAGCTAGGGTCTTAGGTGCTTGTGTGGGTATGATCATGATCTGTATGTTTGTTGTTAGTGTGGTAAAAGTGAAAAAAAGTGACCCAAATGTATTTTTGCTTCAGTAAATTGTAATGAGTACTCCTTCCTGTTGTTATACAAATTATGTGTTAGTTCAAATCTGTCTGTGTGTATTATCATATGGCCTATTATAAAAAAGCCTTGAATGTATTCCTTAATATATTATGGCATTATATATTATTGCATAGTTAGGCATCGAATGACAAAGTGCACGGGGCCTCTTCAATATGCCATAACTTAGTGACACTAACGGTGCTCATGTGGCACGTCCACCGTCGTCGTCCAGCTTTCCACCGTGTCCACCGTGGAGTCCGTGTCAGCAGATAACGTGCCACATGAGCACCGTTAGTTTGACCGTGACGGAGGAGTTGACAGAAGGACTAACGTGGCCCTTTTTTCATAACTTTAGGGACCAATTTGGTACTTTTACATTGTCAGGGACTAAAATGGATTTCGCTAATATTGCTAGGGACCAAAAAGGGTATTTACTCTTTTAGTTTTGAAGATAACAGCTATTGACTTCAGATCCATTGAAGATAACTTTTTCCTTTTTCCTAGGAAGGGAAATTTTTTCTCAAGATGACTTTTGCAACTTATATAATCCAAACGAAGAAAATCAGAACTACGATGCTTTTTTCTTTCTTTCTTGTTCCTTTTTCCATTGGATAACATGTGGATTTCAGACAAACAGGTATGCTAAATTGAAGCAGCATAAGATTGATGCACATCGTAAGCAATGGCTATCACAAGGTATGTGAATGTGATGTGCATAATAATGTTTTTGTTGACGTGTTCTACACGAAGAACGAAAGAAGAAGAACGAAGAAGACAAGGTTAATTATATCCCAAAAAAATTACAAAACATTCCCACCAAGTGGTATTCGCAAAATACCATGGAGCCAGTTGTATTTTAAGTTGGCCTTTTTTCTTCATAAGAATAACTCCTGCGAATCTGATACTCTTAGAAAAAAATTTTAATACGTGTACCAAACGTGGAAAAAAGATATTCCCAACCTCAGATTCCCTGGAATCTAAAATAAATACTCCTACCAAATGACATCTAAGGCAAATTATTTATTGTTTTAATGAGATAAAACACGCACACTAATAATACGCATTAAAACGCGTATGTGTAATAAGTGTGTCCTGCGTGGCATCAAACAAGACAAATAAAGACACACATGATTTGGTAGCACGTCTAAAAGCAACAATAGTTGATTTTTAGTTTATGGGCTTTTCTTTTCTCATGTCACATGAGATAGCATCTTTCATGTCATAGACACTATTACAAGAAATCAGTGAAAGAAAACTTGGATATTTCATTACTGGAGTTGAAGAAAAAAATTGAAGAAGTAACTGTTTACAATGTATCAGATACATATATATACACAAGAATAGTTAAGCTACGTAACTAATTAGCTAACTATAACTTCATAACTAACTTAAGTTATATCACGTGGATGTGGTTAAATCCGTTGAAGATTCCGTGATTAAAGGACTGACGTGGCACTGCTGACCTCCATTGCTGAGTTGGCAATTCTCTGCACTTATATCCAATACCCCCCACAAGCTGGACGAAGAATATCTCGGAGACCAAGCTTGTCAGTAAGAGAATGAAATGGCCGAAGACGAAGAGGCTTGGTGAAGATGTTGGCTAGTTGTGCTGATGATGAAACTGGGAGGAGATGGATGATGCCATAATTAATACGTTCCCGGATAACATGACAATCAATCTCGATGTGTTTCGAGCGTTCATGAAAGACAGGATTCTTGGCAAGGTAGATGGCAGAAATATTATCACAGAAAACAGATGCAGGTTTGGAACAAGAGACTTGTAAATCCTGAAGTAAAAGTCGAAGCCATTGGATTTCACATGATATGGAAGCAAGTGCACGATATTCTACTTCTGCTTATGATCGTGAGACTGTGTGTTGTTTCTTCGATCTCTAAGAGACTAATGAACCTCCTAAGAAAGTACAAAGACCTGAAACAGATCTCCTAGTATCTGGGTAACAAGCCCAGTCACTATCTGCAAAGCCTGATAGCAGCATAGAATTTGAAGATGAGAAGAAGAGTCCTTTGCTAGGGGAACTCTTGATATATCGAAGAATACGATTAGCAGCAGTCATGTGAAGATCAGTAGGAGAAGAAACAAATTGGTTTAATTGATGTACTGCAAATGACAGATCTGGTCGAGTGTTGCTAAGGTACAGTAATCTACCCACCAATTGACGATAAGGTTGAGGATCATGCAGTACTTCAGATGAATCTTTGGCACGATGAAGTCTTGTGGTTGGTTCCATGGGTGTTGTGGCTGGTTTGCAACTCAACATGCCACTATCAGAGAGAAGTTCAAGAGCATACTTCCTCTAATTAACAACAATCCCAGATTGAGAACGAGCTACCTCTAATCCCAAAAAGAAACGAAGATCACCCAAGTCTTTTATCTTGAAGCAATAATCCAGAAACAGTTTAACCTTGTTTTTTTCGGCTAAATCATTCCCAGAGAGCACAATGTCATCAACATAAATCAAAAGTGCTATGAATGAAGAGTGGTCTTTCTTGAAGAAAAGAGAATGATCAGCATGGGATTGCTTATATCCCAAAGTGATCAAGGCGGAGGTCAGTTTCTCATACCACTGTCGACTGCTTGTTTGAGGCCATATAAAGACTTCTGGAGTTTACACATTTTGGGAGGATCTGACTTAGGAAAACCATCAGGTAAATCCATGTAGACTTCTTCATGAAGATCTCCATGCAGAAATACATTATTGACATCGAGTTGCATGAGATGCCATCCACGAGCGGCTGCAACACTGAGCAAAACACGCATTGTGGTCATTTTGGCAACTGGGGAAAAGGTGTCCAAGTAGTCAATCCCTTCCCTTTGTGTGTATCCCTTAGCAACCAAGCGTGCCTTGAGTCTCTCTAGGCTTCCATCAGCTTTGAGTTTAATCTTATAAACCCATTTACATCCTATAATGTGTTTATTGGCTGGTCGATCAACAAGAATCCAAGTTCGGTTCTGTTGAAGGGCAGAAATCTCTGCTTCCATAGCCTTTTGCCAGCAGTCTTCCTTAAAAGCTCGAGAATAATACTTTGGTTCCATATGAGTAATGGAATTACAACAGAAATGAGTAAATGAAGGAGAACATTGTTCATAAGACAACACATCAGATAATGGAAAAGGATTTGGTTTGGTTTGTTTGGTGGTGTTTGGTTTGCTTAAAGAAATGTGACAATGGAAGTCACTAAGGTATTGAGGTGGATTTCTAAGTCTATTAGAACGTCTTAAAGGTAACTCTATTGAAATAGTATATGGATCAGATGTAATGGTGGGTTGGTGATGAGATTGAGATGGATGTGTATCAGATGAAGGTGTAATATCATGTGCAGGCATAGGGGCGGGTGAGTGTAGTTGATAAGGTTGAAAGGGATGTGCATTAGATAGGGATGCAGCATCACGTGGGTTCAATAGAAAAGGTTCATCGAGAGTAGGTGGGTACAATGGTCTATCAAATTGAGGTGTATAGGTTGAGTTATAGTTAGGTGGATTAGGTGAGAAATAAGGCTGACAATTTTCTGCACCTGTGTTGTCCTTGAATGGAAAACAATCTTCATAGAAGATTACATTCCGTGATGTGAAGAATTCTCGAGATTTCAAATCATAGACAATGTAGCCTTTTATCCCATCTTGATAACCAACAAAAGCACATCTTCTTGCACGAGGAGAAAATTTTCCTATGTGAACAGTGAGAGTACTTGCATAGCTTAGGCAACCAAATATTCGTAGATGATCAAGAGTAGGTGGTTTGTCATATAGTACCATATAGGGAGATTTGTTATTAAGCAAGGGAGTGGAAATGCGATTGATCAGGTGTGTAGAATGTGAAATGGCAAAATTCCAGAATTTGATGGGCAAATGAGCTTGAAAGATTAAGGATCGTGCCACATTTAATAAATGTTGATGCTTTCTTTCTACTCTCCCATTTTGTTGGGAAGTTTCAACACAGCTCCTTTGATGAACAATACCCTTTTGAAGGTAATAGTCTGTCATAAGAAATTCAGACCCATTATTGCTACGAACCACTTTAATTCTAACACCAAATTGAGTTTCTGCATATAAAATAAAATTTTGTAGTCTTTTGCGTACATCAGCCTTGCTCTTTAGTAGGATTATCCACATAAACCTCGAAAAATCATCTACTAATGTGAGAAAAAATCTGTGTCCATGGACTGAAGGGACTGCAAAGGGACCCCATATATCTGCGTTAAAACATCAAAGATTTTATTACTTTGAGTGTTACTAACAGTAAAAGGTAACCTTCGTTGTTTACTGATGTGGCAAGTATCACATGGCCTGACATCATCACAACAAATGAAAGGAAAAGACTTAGACATTTGTCTTAAACATTCAAGAGACAAATGGCCTAATCTAAAATGCCAAAGTTTGGCATTATTTATCTTCTGAGTTACATGAATTGAACTCTTATTGAAGGAATTAAAATTCTTTGAAACTTGTTGTGGATACTCAAAGACATAGAGACCACCCTTGACTTTAGTTGTACCAATCGTCCTCTTTGTATCCACCTGCTCAACGAAGCATGAATTCTTGGAGAAGGTCAGGCAACAAGGAATTGAATTAATCAGTTTCAAAACAGAAACTAAATTCACCTTGAAATCAGGTACATATAGAACATCTACTAATTTCAATGAATCAGATAGACAAACTGTACCACAAACAGAAGTAGTTACACGAATGCCATTTGGTATCACGATTGAGATTTGTGAAATTTTATGAACTGAGCTAAACATTGAGATCATGGAGCATATATGATCTGTAGCTCTTGAGTCTAAAATCCAATAAGTGGAATAATTACCTGAAGGTACATTTGAAGACTGCATTTGTGAGGAAGTGGAGTTCACTGCTGTAACTAGATTGGTAGAGTGAAAAGATGATTCCTCATTTTCCATTTCAAGAGGAGTATTATGCAGAAGACTTAACAGCTTCTGGTATTGGACTTGTGACAATGTCACTCCTAAATTTTGCTCATTAACTTTATTCTCGTTCATGGCACTGATATTAGTTTATTGTTGAACTAAATTTGCAGCATTATATTGTTTAGAAACTCCAGTTCTGTATCCAGGGAAAATCCATGAAGCTAATAGCAAGAGTCAATCGTGTGGTTCTGTTTACCACAATGAGTGCATATCTTTGTGCTTCTTGCTTGATTTCCACCAACAGATCCACGTCCCTGACCTCCATTATTAGGCCTGAACTTTCCTTTCTCAACAAAGGTTTTTCTGCCAATGTTAGTTCCATTAGTAAAAGAACGAGATAATAAGGAAAATTCACCTTGAGGAACTGACTGAAATTGTCGTTCCTGCTGAACCACCAAGGAAAAGGCTCTGCTGACATGAGGAAGTGGATCTAGCATCATAACTTGGGATTTAACATGAGCATATTGCTCATTTAATCCCTTGAGAAATCTTACTGTTTGATCCTGATCTCTATGGGTTCGTATAAGTCCAAGAAGACCACAATTACACGCAACAGCACAACAACATATAGGCAATGAACGAAGATTGTCCAATTCATCCCATAAGGTTTTCAGCTCCGTGAAGTAATCAGTGATGCTCATTTCACCTTGCTGAAGTTTATAAAGATTTTCTTGGATTTCAGATAATTGGAATATATCCGATTGGCTGAAGCGATTCTTCAGATCAAGCCAAACATCAAAGGCTTTGTCCATCCAAAGAATTGATTTCTCTATTGAAGGACTAATAGATCTATGAATCTATGCAAGGACCATAGTGTTGCATCGCTGCCACGCTACAAACAGAGGATCAACAGCAACCAGTGGAATAATGGATCCATCTATGAATCCAAGCTTATTCTTGGATAACAAAGCCATGCTCATAGCTCGCGCCCAAGTGTGATAATTCTTTCCACTCAAAGGAGGACTAACGAGAATAAGAGCAGGAATCTCATTCGATGAATGTAAAAAGGATGTCCAGGATTCGTGAGAAACTATGGAATCAAATTAGCCATCGTTTCAAAGAAAAGAAAACGATACAAGAATGAAAATTAGAGATTGAAGAACAAGATGCAACGAAATGTGGATACCAGAGCCTATGAAAGCTCTGATACCATATTACAAGAAATCAGTGAAAGAAAACTTGAATCTTTCATTACTGGAGTTGAAGAAAAAAATGAAGAAGTAAATGTTTACAATGTATCAGATACATATATATACACAAGAATGGTTAAGCTACGTAAATAATCAGTTAACTATAACTTCATAACTAACTTAAGTTATATCACGTGGATGTGGTTAAATCCGTTGAAGATTCTGTGATTAAAGGACTTATGTGGCACTGCTGACCCCCATTGTTGAGCTGGCAATTCTCTTCACTTATATCCAATAGACACAACAAGTAATGGGACCCATCACTTGTTAAAAAAAAGGATAGCATGAAATTTGATGCCTCACAATACGAGAAAACACTCTTTAACAACATGAGAAAATGATTTCCCTTAGTTTATTGGTTAATAGTGAATTATCACTCACTGCCATTAATCAAAAGGTCTACTACAGCGGTTTGAACCCCTAAAAAACTATCATTTTCTTGCCCTACATGTCACTGTCAATTTCTTTTTTCTTTTTTTTCCTATCACACTTCTGTCATTTTTTTAATCATAACTTGTATGGGTTCAAACCCCAAAGTCCAGTAATGTAATAAACTGCATGTACCATCAATTTTTGACCCTTTTTTGTGCTATTCACAAGGGACGCGGTAGTGCTATATGCGCGTGATGCTCTCCGGCAAGTATACCGATCGCACAAGTAATATAATGATAAGTAGAGTATCGTCTCCACAGGGATTGGGTCGAATATCAATTAATAGTTTTTTTCAAGAATGGATGATTTCAAATGGTTTTGACAAATATTGTCGATTTGTGTGAAATCGAGAACTGAAAATAAGGACTTGTTTTTGTATTTTTAATTGTGAGAAAAAGAATAATAAAAAGAGAAATGATTTGTAAAAATGAGAAAAGCATTGTAGCTAGGACACACTCACCATATGATCCCCACTTCTTACTCTGGATTGATTTACAATATTCAATTATATAATTTCTCAGATAAATTATTATCTAGAATTAATTAGTTAAATTCCAATCCCTTGGCAATTTAACCCTTTAACCTCAATTGGAATCCTAATCCCTCAGTAACCCCTCATGAGAATTAAGCAATGAACTCAATAATTTAAGCATCTGCAATTAAATATACATCTATTCCTAGCAAGCATAGTAATTGTTATCTTACCCCTTTTCAAGATGAAATCCCCAATATTCCTATCTAGGGTTCTAACCCTCAAACTATCCTCAACTATTAGATTGATCAAGTCTAACGAAGAAGATATAAAATACGCACAAGGTAAAGATAAAGATAATTATATAAACGAAAAACCATAAATCAATCCATCGTAACAAGGGTTCACATAGGGTTCGTGACCCTAACTACAATAAAAAATAACTAGCCAAGCATAATCATGGCTAAAAATTCAATATTCGATAAAAGCGTAAAATTAAAGAGAAGGTAGAAGAACTTGATCTGCAGAATCCTCTCGGAGCACCATCGTCGTCTCTCTCAGTAGAATAGGTCTGAATACCTAATTCTGTCATGAGGATTCTATTTATATGCCTCTTTTCTTTCTTCCAAAAATACCCCCAGAACAACACAGAGTAACTTTCCCGCAAACCGGCGCCAGTTGGCGCCACTTAGCGCCGCGCTTCTGTCCTAATTGCAAAAGTCGGAACCGATTGTACGTGAACTGGCACCAGTTGGCGCTATCCTTCAACTTTATGGGCGCCACTTGGCGCCAACTTTCTTGTATTTTGGGCGCACAATGGCGCCATTCTTCTTGTGTTTTGGGCGCCTAGTGGCGCCACTTTTGGTGCTAGGAGGCGCCATGTTAGCGCTAGGTAGCGCTATGTGGTAGTCTCCGGTGCAAAATTCGTAAACTGGCGCGGGTTCGCGCCAGTGTGGTATCACCATAACCATGATGACTTTTCTGTGATTGCATTCTACTCTATGCAATTTTGTGTTATCATTGGTATCACCATAACCAACAACACATATTTTTATACTACCACCAATAACATATACAACTCATCCAAGAGATTGTCCATGATTGGAATCAGATATTTGTCCTTGATGGTGATCATGTTGAGTGCTCTAGTATATGCAAAACCTTTAAATTCCACTAGACTTTTTTTTTTTTTTTTACCGATAGGATAGGACTTGTGCTGAAAAAGGACTATTGCTGCGTCGAATTATGCCACAATCCAAGTACTCATGTACCATTCTTTTAATTTATCCTTCTAGTATTTAGGATAACGATGGGGTGGACACTAATAACTAATAGGTTCTTGATTATTTTTCAAGGGAATGTGACGGTCTTGTGGTGGAGAAGGTAGAAGCCATTGATTCTTATTAAAAATCTCGGCAAATTGTTCAAGTAAGCTATCCAAGTTTGGCCTCTTAGTGCTGGGTGTGAAGGGTTGCAGAGAGGCATCAATGTTGAAGTTTACTGTTGTCCAATGGTTCCTAGCAGGTTCGACGCAATCCTTTCAACTGGTATTGTTGTCCATATTGTATTAAAACCATCAGAAATTTCTTAGGGTATGTTTGGTGTATAGTATTGGATAAGGCATGATAGTATAAGACTTGATTAAATTTTAATATTATCCAGTATTTGGTATGGTATTGTATAAGATAATATTCTCCAATATTTTAAGAAATTATATATTAAAAAAATTATTTTAATATATTAATATTGAAATGATATATTAGTTCTTGAAAATTGTACTTGTAAGCAATATTAATACATCAACCCCTTATCAGGCCTAATCCCACACCCTTAGGCCTGATTAAGTTATACATCATTTTGATGTATTAAGGAGTTCTGCTGTATAAGCTTATACTATACGATGGTCACACCAAACAACTTAAAATATCATAACATATAGTATATAAGCTTATACTATCAAGTCTTATACATCACACCAAACAGGCCCTTATAGTCCATCTTAATTGGTCCCAAGGTATGAAGTCACTGTACATCCAAAACTAATTTATGTGGTTCTGAATCTTGAGTGTGAGATTTAGACACTGCCTCAAACACTTGAATTTTTCACAATTTCTTACCATCACCTAAATGTTTCATTCTTTTTATTTTGATTTGGTCTCCTATATCTTGGACTTCACTACCAAACTATGCGTTAGATAAATGGGCTTTTCCCCCAATTTTCGTGGGGATGATATCAATTGATATGAAGAATTTATGTTTAATAAACAAAATAGAGAAATAGAGGAGAAATAAAGAAGAATATGAATAGAAAGATACTGGTTATTAATTTTCATAACCTTTTATAATTACATCCCCATTGAAGTAACTGAATATCACAGAAAGAACACTTGTGTAAACATATTACCCGCCACTTTTCTAAATTTATCACTAGTTAACCAACTTAGCAAAAAAGAACTTAAAAGTGCAAAATTAACATTTCAGATAATAATTAAATATAGGAAAAAAAATTCTATTTTTATGGTAGAATTTTTTTTCTGCCACACTCATAAAAATAATTGAAATTCATTGAGTATTGAGAACTTTTTTCTAAAACAAAAGTAGAAACATTAAAGACTTGTTTGGTGTGACATATAAGGCATGATAGTATAAACTTATATTATACGTTATGACATTTTCAGTTGTTTGGTATGACCATCGTATAGTATAAGCTTATACAACATAATCTCATAATACATCAAAATGATGTATAACTTAATCTGGCCTAAGGGTGAGGGATAAGGGATGATAAAAGATCGATGTATTAACATCGTTGACCAATGTAATTCTCAAAAATTAATATATTATGTTTATATTAATCTATTAAAATAAAAAATTATTTTTCAATATATTAATTTTTAAAATATTGAATATTTTTATTTTTATAAAAATTAATCTATATTTTGGATACACTGATCAATAAAATTTTATAATATCATATGACATTTTTTGAAGAATTATATAAATTCTTTATTAAAGGATATTTTTATTAAAAATATTTACTTTTATCATATATAGTATTATACAGTGCATTACCAAATACTATATGACATTATCTTATACAATATATTATTTTATACAATATCGTGTCAAACGCTAGATAGTATTAAAATTCAATTAGACTTTATACTATCAGATCTTATACTATCAGACCTTATCCTATACTATGCACCAAACTCGTAAATATATCAATTACACATGGTATGACATGGGCTTTTTGACCCTTTTGCCCCTCATTAATTAATTAATAACCAATTTGCCCCTCTCCCAGAACTATCCACCATCCTGCCCACATTTAGTGAATCAACTTGCACTTTTAATCGACTAAATGATCAAAATTCAGAAAACATGAATCACGAATTTTAATCGACTACATCCTCATCTTGATTGACTACATTTCGAGCACTTTTAATCGACTAAGGACATTATTTAGTCGATTAAAAGTCGCAGATCCGATTTTTAAAAACCCCCCCATTTCGCAAAGGGGATAATTTTCAAACCCTAGTCGATTAAGAAGGCTCCAAGAACACCTCTCTTCAACCAAGTCCGAATCTCATCCCCTTGAAGGTCCGATTGCACCATCATTGGTTCACAACTTGCGAAATTGACATTATAGGTAACGTTTTCTGACTTGCATTTGGTTTTAAGTTTTGGTTTTTTTTGTTTTCTCCATGCTTTGGTTTCTGTTTTTTTTTTAATTTCTTGTTTATGGTAGAAGGTTGTTTGAGTTTTTGTGGCTTTATGTTAGGAGTAGGGTGTTGAGTTTGATGTGAGGGTTAGGGCTAGGGTTTATGTGTTAGGTTAGGGCTAGGGCTATGGTTAGGGTTAGGGCTAGGGTTAGGGTTTAGGCTTAGGGGTTTTGTTTGTATGTTAGGGTTTAGGGGGTGTGTTGGCTGTTTTATTTTAGGGTTGGGGTTAGGGTTTAGGCTTAGGGGTTTTGTTTGTATGTTAGGGTTTAGGGGGTGTGTTGGCTGTTTTATTTTAGGGTTGAGGTTAGGGTTAGGGTTACTGTTTTTATGTTTAGGGTATATGGTTTGTTTTCTGTTTTATTTTAGGGTTAGGTTAGGGTTTTGATTTTTATATTGAATTGTGAATTTTTTTGATATTGTTATTGTCCATTGATATTGGTTCCACTTGCATTGTAGGTACCGTTGTTCCCATGGCTGGCCGTAGAAGATCGGATAACGTGGAACATGAGAGACGCACGAAGCTACGACAAGACCGGCCGTCTTCGTCAAGGCCACAAGACGAAGAGCCTGCTCCTGTCTACCTCCCATTCGGATACTTGTTCGAGCATAACCCCTTGGTTCATGATGCATTTGTCCGTGACCATGCTAACCGACCCATATGTCTGGCCAAATCACTTGATACAACATTTTTTGTAGCGGAAGGTTTTAACATTGTGAGCTGGTTGGAGGGAGCACATCTTAGGGTTTTGGCTAAACTGTTGTGTCCATATTCAGAGCTACACGTACGGGCCTTCTACCATAACCTCAGCTACGTACAGGGTGAGCTGAGGTCGAGGGTCTGCGGGGTGGAGATCATCATGACGACTCCTGTATGGTTGGAGTTACTGGGGTATGACTTTGATTCTGCGCAGACTGTGGAATATGACGCAGATAGCAGCGTCACACTTCCAGGATATACACGAGGTGAGGATGTTGCAGGGCAGGGGCTGATGTGTCAGATGAGGATGACGAGGAGACGACGTCTGAGGAGGAGGAGGATTAGATTTAGGGTTTATGTTTTTATTTTACGTTTGTAGTGTATGTTGTTATGTAATTGACTTTGGTCTTCCTATTTGACATTTGTAGTTTATGTGGTATTATGTTTAGGGGCTGAACTATTTAATGTTATCAACTTTGTACTTATTACTTATTTATGTCATTTTCATTGTTTACCACATGAAGGATCATGGTATTTTTCCATGAAATTTTTCAATTTGGATCTAATCACAGCCCAACAGGTCTAAAATGTCTAATGCAACTTAGAACAGTCACTCATAAGAGAGTTAAATGACTTTACCAAGTTTCGGGTACCTAAACCAACATTTAGCCAATACATGTACATATATGGTTTATAACTGCCACAATACTTTTTTTGTACCCCAAATTATGTTCCCCAAGTCATAATATGCGTGTACATTAGTGTACAATCGGTTCCATGCCAAAAAATTTCGAGGAAAACAGAATGGGGTGCCAAAACCTGTTATGTAGTCGATCAACCTGTATTCGCATGTTATTTTGGAAAGAATTTAAACTAAATTCGCACATTATTTTATAAAATTAATTCGTATGTCATTGTATTTTTAAATTTTTTATCAGAATTTTTTTTTTTTGCAGTTAGTGCAGATAAGTTATCTGTATTTACTTCCAAAACAATATCGTTTTGGAATTAAGAGATTAAAAAATTATTATTATAAAGACTATAATAATTCTGAAATAAATTAAAATTAGAAAAACACCATGATTTCTACCCAAAACGATGTCATATTGATTTACTGCAGATACCTCATCTGCAGTAACTGCAGGAAAAGAGAACCCTTTATATAAAGGGAAAAATATTTCTGCAGTTAATGCAGATAAGTTATCTGCATTTATTCCCAAAATGACGTCGTTTTGATATTGAAATCATAAAAAATTATAAATATAAAGACTATTATAACCCTAAAAAAAATTAAAATTACAAAAACACGATGATTTTCGCCTCAGAACAACGTCGTATTGGATTTACTGCAGATAACAGTAACTGCAAAAAAAACGAACTCTTATATAAATCTATATAATTTAAATGTTATAAATAGGTAATTATAGTTAGGTTCCTAGAAGGACTCGATTGAAATGGGCTTTGTAACTGTAAGGAGATATTTATAATTTTTAAATTATATTGTCACCGTGTCATAAATTTCATATGGTCTTACTAAGCATATTTTGTCATCGTGTCATCATTTCATTCAAAGTATTTCTTAATTTTTTACAAAATTAGGAATTATCTGAAGCAAAGTTTTTGTTTTGACAAAAATAAAATAAAATCAACCAACCATGTTTATGATGTTGTCTTTTAAAATTTATATTTTAAACAAAATTCATTAAATAGATTTTCTTCATTTCTTGACTTCGATATTCCTATTTTATGAAACAATTTCTTATAATGAAAATTTTTAAAAGCAAGAAAACGAAAGTAGAATTAAATGCTTTATTTTATTTGTGTGATTTGTGATTTGGGTGGGTGTAGTGTGGATAGGTGGCAGCTGCGACACAGTCCTATGTTGTGAGTGTGTCTCTTCTTCTCTCAGCTGCGCTCTGTTTCTTCCACAACATCCTTTTTTTTTCTTTCTCTCCCAATTCCAACCACAACAACAACAACAATTCAATTCAAGCCTCTACTAATTCCAGATTTCAACGCTTTCCCTTCTCGAAAGGTTATTTTTTCTCCTCCTTTTGCCTTTTTTTTTTTTTTTTTTGGGGTGCTCTGAAACTGACCTTAACAATAACCTCCCATTCCCAATTTCGAATCTTTTTTGGGGTTGTTGTTTCTGGGGCTTTTTTTTCTTTTAATTTATCTCCCACAAACTTGTCTCAAGCAAAAATTGGTTTGAAAAAAAAGAAAGAGAGGATTTTTATTTTAATTATATGGTAGGTCCTTCGTGTTCATCCCCTTTTAAATTATCTTTTTTGGGTTTTTAATTTCTGTGGTTGTTTGAATCGGATAGGTGATTAAAAAGAATAAAAGTTTTGTACTTGTTGGGCTTATTCTGACTTCTTTGTTTATGTTTGTGGATGGTTATGCTTATGAACATTTTATCTTGAACTTGGTGGTATTGGATTAAGAATTGACACGTTAGAAATAGATGCCAAGTGTGAATTTTGTCACTGTTTTTGATTGCAAATTTATAATTGTCAGTTTGTTAAATCGGTTAATATTGATTATGGGTCTGCATGTTTAAAATAAGACGTGCCGTTCTCTCTTTCTCTAGTTTTGGGAGAGAAGTGAATGGATCCTTTATGTCACCTGACCTCATGTGAAGATGATCTTAACCGTCTATAGATAAATCAATGCTGATGAGAGACTAGAGTGAGATACAGTGTGAGGAAGTATAACGGCAATGATGATCTCATATGTGGTTATGGGACATGAGAGAATCTATTTCCATTGGTATTCAATTTTGCACTGATTTTTTTTTATTAGGTTAAAACTCATTATGAGGAATAAATGTCAATTTTTATTTTGAATGTGACCAGTTTTCCTTTACTTGCTTTGTTGGATTGATACATTTTTTGTGATTTATTTTTAATAATTTTTAGCATATCTTAAATGGATCAATGGTTTAAATTTGATCCATCCTTTATAGTCCAATCCAAAATCCGTATGATCGATCCGATTGTTATCCCTAATGGCAAGAGTCCATCTACTCGTGATCTATAGATTATGACTTGCTATACTCAACACTACCATAGCTGCTGTAATAGTTGCTACATTAAATGTCTGATTACCCGAGCATGCTAAACTAGCATACAAACTTGTTGCAAGGTTCCTTTAGCTTATGTTCCTTTCTTGATATTGTTGTTCTGAACTTAAGTTGTTGTTTTTTTAATCTATATTCCTTCTACTTATGCTTAGAGAGCTAACAAATATCTATAACAATTATAGCAACTTGGTGACTTTGTTGATTAGCATCAATTTTTTTTATATCGTTAAGTGTTTGTCCGGCTCTATCCCTCATTTGTGAGCTCCATTCGGACTTGGATATTAGTTTTTGTCTCTCATTTTTATTTTCTGGTTGTATGGACATACTTACATAGTACTTACAAATGATAACAGTTTTTTCATTTGACGAAATTATAATTACATAGACTATTAGCTTCTGTTAATTTTCTTCATTTCTTTTTCCTGGACTCTGTTTTTTCTGCATAGTTTACTGCTATACTCTTGAATTCTGTTAACTTTTTCTGCTTCCAGATTTGGACACTGTGTTGCATGTGGATCAAGAAATCATGACTTCTTCTACTCATGAACTCACAGGTATCTACGTTAAAAAAAAAAAAACCTCCTTTTTCCAATTTAATTTTTATGCCACCTTTTTTGTTGGTAAGAAGCGGATTACATTCATTTCCTGATAGTGAACAGTTTATGGAAAAAACTCTTTTTGCATTTTTTTGTCTAATGTGGTCATTATTGGAAGAAAATTTATTAAACATAAATTAGCAATTTGACATGGATTCTGGATGAACTAGTTGTGCTAATACTAAGGTGTTCCCTATATGGGTATTGAACTACAATAATAATAATGAGCAAAAGATGGAGATCACCAAAATCAGGATATTGTGTGATTGATGTATGGACAAACACAATGGATTAGAGTAGGAAATGAGATCATTATGGAGAAGATGAAATGGAAAACCACTTAAGATGGCTTGGGAATGTAAGATGATGACCTACATAGGCCCTGGTAATTGTGAATTTAGTGAAGTTGCCCCTTTAAAAATAGGAACAAAAAGACATGGTGGGAGGCTATTAAGAAAGATGTAGTGTACACAGAGAGACCCACATATTGTTTTATTTCAAAACTTAATCCTCTTATTTTACCTTAACTTCAAAACTTATTTATTCCAATTTTAGCAAGTCCCGTGTTTGCTTATCTGGTATCCGTTTTAATCTTAAAATAATTTGTGCAACAGTTGCCTTTGACTTTCAGTGATTTTTGAAAAAAGTCATTAGTTTAAGACTATAGGAGTTTGACGGAACTTACTCCTTTTCTGTAGCAGAGGAAGTTATCTTTTAAGCCAAAGTTGTGTGCATTAGTCATATACCTCCCCCCCCCCCAACAAAAAAAAAAAAAAGAATAACAAAGACTTCACTTCATTCCAAAAGAAAATAAAAATTAGTAAATTACAAAAAAATAAAATAAGAAAGGAATTAAATTATAAAAGCCAATTTTATGTAGTACTTGAGAGATTTGGGCAGAAAATTCCATTCAAAGAGTATCTCTTTTCTCTCTCAGTTTCTTTCAAACTGATTATATACAGCAACCTCTGTTTCTTTTAAAACATACAAACTATACATAAATCTGGAGCTTTTGTGTTCCTAGTGGAATAGATACTTCTGCATTCTGGTTGTTGTACCTGCAGAGTAAAAATGTCATCCCTTGCTTAGCTTCTTGGCCCTTTATTCACTAGATTGACTTTTCAGTTTTTATCTTATTAATTTTTTATTGAGCTTCTTTGCCATGCTATCTGAAGTTTTGTGTTTTTCATAAACTGATGCATCTTACTAGTCCTACTCCTAATTCCTATCCCTCTGGCCTCAAAAAAATGCAAAAAAATAATATCTGAAGCCTGAAGTTATTTAACAAATTGTTGTCCAGATAATGAAGCTGATGGGCAGCAGCAGTCAGAATCACAGATGCAGGAGCCTTTATCTGCAAATGGAATTTCTCAAGCAGGTATCGGTACTCAGAATATTCAGTATGCAACACCTCCACAGCTTGGAACTGGGCATGCTATGGTATGAACTTAACATTTCAACGGGCTTTATTTACATTTTGTCTTAAAAAAGTATAAAACAAAATATGTTTCTTCAGTGGTTTGCCATCCTCAGTGCTCTCATTGGAGCTGGCATCTTAGTAACTAATTACAACAACAACGTTACCTTTATCCCAAATTAGTTGGGGTCGGCAGTCAGATGATATACATTATCTTAGTTATTAATTAATTCAAGAAATCCTTAAGAATGTTTTGCTTTTCTATAGGTAATAGTCATTCGATGCTATTTCACATGGCTTACCTGTTGTAGTTATAAGAGATATACATACATAGTGGTTATTTTGTTTTGTCATTGAAGAAGATCGGTTCTGAATATTATCTAATATCTAGTCATGACTTGTAATTTCTGAATGAGTTAGCTCTTAGCACTCCTTGTCTGAACTGTGAAAGAGGGACTTTTGCCATGTGTCTTAACAAATTACAATGAATTTTTTTTTTAAATTATTATATGAAAGGAATACCTTACACTGGAATTTTCTTGAAATTATTAAAAACTACTTTTTTTTTTATCAGCACTTAATTTAGTCTGGGATAGTTTTAAGACTTCTGATCTGACAAATAATGATCAATTGCATTGCAATCTGTAGTTTTGCTGTGTAAATTAAGTTACCTTAGACGCTATGTTTGGTGATTTGAGGTTGATTTCTTGAAGTAACCAGAGTTTTTTGACCTGGCGATTGAAGGTTAATGAATGATTGCCTGAGCAAGTACTGGTGCCAGTTGTTATCTTGATGTGATATCAAAGAAGTAAGAAGTGGCTGCTCAGACTTGGTCAGGCAATTGAATTACTTTTGCGCCCCCCTCCTCTGAACATTTGATCTTGTTGCTACATTGCTGTTGGTTTTTCAGTCCCATCGGAGTTTAGAATTTAAACTTTGTTTGCACTTTACTAATTTCTGTTGCTTTCTTATCTAATTGAAGGCACCAGCTGCTTATCCATATCCAGATCCGTACTATGGAAGCATCTTTGCTCCCTATGATGCACAACCTTATCCCCCACAACACTATGGTGGACATCCAATGGTTCATTCTAATTTTTTGATGTTGATGTTTGTGATATTGTGGCTTCTTGTCTGAACCTTTTTTCTGACCCTCATATTATTGAACCATATCCTATGCCAGGTCCATCTTCAATTAATGGGAATTCAACAAGCAGGTGTTCCTTTGCCAACTGATGCAGTTGAGGAGCCTGTGTTTGTCAATGCAAAACAGTATCATGGTATATTAAGACGAAGGCAGTCCCGTGCGAAAGCTGAATCAGAAAAAAAAGCTACAAGGAATCGGAAGGTATATCATTATCCCTATCCTTTCTCATGGTTCTTTTTAATGATGCCAAAAGTTGATTAAGAAGAAAATAATAATTAAAAAAGGGCAGCCTAGTGCTTATAAAGTTCCACTATGCGTAGGGTTCAGGGAAGGATCAAAACCATTGTGTGAGTCTATAGTAAGCTCCATTTGTATTTTGCAAGAAGCTGATTATATGAATCAAATCTGTGACCTCCACACAGCGACAACATCAACCGTTGTGCTAAGCTTCTTAAAAAATAAGTTATTAAAAAGAGGAAAATGAAGGGAAGAAGCTTCCTGAAAGTTTGTGTTGTCAGCTGCTAGCTTCTTGATGTTGATGTTGATTTTGTTTGCCTCCATAGATTTATTTGACTCACATGCTCCCATGAATCTTCTATGGATGTACTTACCCGATCTTTGAACAAATATTTCAGCCATACTTGCATGAATCTCGACATTTGCATGCATTGAGAAGAGCAAGGGGATGTGGAGGTCGTTTTCTGAATTCAAAGAATAATGAGAATCAACAGAACGAGGTTTCATCAACTGAAAACTCACAGTCCAATATCAATCTCAATTCTGATAAAAATGATCTTGCACCATCAGATAGAACATCCTAAAACTAGAGAAATGTTGATGCCACAGACTGCCGAGATGTGTTGTATGTCTATATCATGAGACCAGTCTCCAACCAACAACAGCCTCAGATATCTTGCCATTGTTTCATTCTGGCAATGTACAACCCCATGGATGTGGGTCTATATGTAGGTTTTGTGTAGTAGTTCTATTAGGGAGGTTGCAAGACAAAACAAGTAAAATGTAAATTGAAGTGATTCAATCAAGTAGTATCCCAATGTGATCCTTTCTAGCCTTTGTAGGTGAGATTTTTATTGTGTGGGCATTTCTTTGTACTATTTAGTATTATAGAAAGATTAGAGATTATCCAAACCTAGGATAGTTTGGTTGCATTATGTTTATTTAGCTTGTGAGAGAGATTAGCAGTTGTACTTATCTTTTGTTCTGTTGTTAGTGAAGAGGATGATAAGTTCAAATAGTTTAATAAAACCAGGATTGGTGAAGTTTGGTACAACAGCAGATAAAAAGAAAAAAGGTTTACATTTGTTGTCTAGATTGAATTATAAATTGATCTTTATTTATATTTTGGCAGTGAACCAACTGGTCAAGAGCCCAAGAGGTTTAAATGTTGATATCTATGTTTTGATTTATTTATAGATAAGTGGGGGAGGGTTCAATTTGATCTGGCGCGTGGTTATTTTTAGAGGTGACAAAGTGGACGGGGTTCTGTTATTATGTCAAAAAACGAGCCGACTCTCCCTACCTTGCCCTGCCCTTAAAAGTTGGCTAAAAAGCCTGGCCCGTCCTGCCCCGTTTGGCAGGTGGGGTGGGTTGGTCCGCCAGTCCGAATTTATTTTACACTGATTCGTCTTGACCTGCTTCTCCCTGTTATCAACCCGTTAAAAAATAAGCTCGTCCCGTTTTTGAGAGTGGATTGTATAAACACAACAGGGCGAGTTGGTCCGCCGAACTGAGTTCATTTTGCTGGCTGTTTCTTTGTTGGATCATGTATGTGAAGAGAGAGGAAGCAAGTCCAGAAAACCCAGAGAGGTTTTACTTTGGGGCATTGACCTAATAAATGATAAACTCTTTCAGCATATTGGTTGCAAAGTTCACAAGTTGGGCTTGTTTATACTACATGCCCCAATGGAGTTGTTGGTATGTTGTCTCAAGCTTATATTTGCCAAGAAATGTGTAAGCTTCTCTAATAAATGAAAAACTATCTGGAGTTCATGACGATCTTTTATAAAAAAGAAATTGTACGCTAATGTTAGAAATTGTACGCTAATGTTATATGAGATTTATTTTTCATGTTATACTCACATAAAAAGATATATATATATTTTTAAAAAAATTAGTATATTTCACTTTGTTTGTCTCATATCCTATTATATGAGAGAAATAAATTCATTTATAAAAAGTTGGTATATAATACGTGACCCAAAATTCATGGATTTTAGATTCGAGAATAATTTAGATGATGGTTTGAGCAGGGAAGTAACAGATAATTGACCTTTGAATTGAGATGAGCAATAAAAGGGTGAAAATAAACACACGTACTGACCAGACCATGACCAAACAAAACTTTAAAGAATTTCCATCCTTTACGTTATCCTTCCTACACTACTAGTCTACCAAACATAAAGCAAATTCTCTACTTTGTTCCAATGTGACAGTGACACATCCGAGAAATCCAAACCGAAAACTTCAATAATGTTGGCCATTACATCTTACATTATACAATCTCTTTGCTTTATTTCTACACTGCACAAGTAAAGCGTAGAAGAAAGGATCGAGGCGTATAAATTATCGAAGTAAATTTTGTCTCTACTAACAAAGTTTTTTTTATACGGCCAAGATTTTTTTATTTTTTATTTAGTGAATTGTTTGTAACATAAAAATTAACAAGAAATGCACTCGCCATAAAAGTTGCCATTATTGTAGGCTGCAATGAAAAGTTTAGCATGTTAGTATTCTTATAGAAATGGCATTAAAATTGACTTCTTAAGCATTTATTAATAGTTAAATTCATAATAAATTTTCTTATGAATATTAATAATAAATAGTAAAATATTTAAAAGATTATTTAGGGTATCAAACCAAGGAAAAAAATCAGAATAATATTTTTTTTCCTAAAAAACTTTCTTAGTAGTCCCTAATGGAATAGACATAAAATACGAGTTATTTAATTCTTAAGGTTAACACAATTGGTAAGTGAGTTGTGTTTAAGAAGCAGATTGTGCGGTCTATAAGGTCTTTAGTTCTGTTCTTAGGCAAAGCAGTGACAAATTTTTTATGCTTTATGTCACGATAGAGATTAATCTCATCTAAATAAGCAGGAATTGCCCCAGAAAAAAAAAATTAGAGTTATTTTAATTTCCTGAAAATTATACTTTCTGCCGCTAGGATGAGGGTAGATACGAGAAAAGAAAAAAGTGTGGGGCCAAAAAAATTCTTGGCTCATGTGCGGAGAAAATGAACAGAAATGGCGGCGGAGTGAAAAGCAATGAAAGTCAGCCACCTTATACTAAAATTTCAATATCGCATTCTAAAAAAATAATTTTAATCTTTTTTTCATCATTTTCTCTTTGTATAACCACTTAAGGGTTACATAATTTAGTAAAATATTTTTTATTTTTATTAATAATTACGAAAAACCCTATTTTATTTTTCCTAGAAATATGTTTAAATTTAAAAATAAAATCAAAACGCAATATTTTCAGCATTATTAATTAAAATAAAAATTGCGGTAAAATTTTTATTTATACTTTTCTATCTTGCTGTTTTCTTTCCCTCACTCTTCTGTTTTCTCAATTTAAATAAAGTTGTATTATTTAAAATGATAAATATTTTTCCCAAATTTTTAGTATGAATATAAAGTCTTTTGAATACAAAAATCTCAACAAAAAATAGAACCAAAACATATCATATTTTGTTCAAAACAGTTTTTACGACAGAGGGGGAGTTTGCAAAAAAATAAAGCATTTTCATACACACTTAAACTTTTTACATAATTTAATACGAAAGCAATTTTTTACATAATATAAAACAATGTTGTTTTCAAATTATTTTCCAGTTCATGTATCTAACAACCATAAATACGCTTTTATTATAATCGATTGTTAAAAAATTAATATTCATATTGTTAATTATTGAAATAATATTTTTTTCATTTAATTCAGATACATCGTTATTATTTATTATTTGAAGTAATTAGGTCGATTAGCAAAGCCAAAAATAAAAATGAATTTAGAATACTCCTTGAAATAAAGATTTACTTACAAGCGTGTTTTGTACATTTGCAAAGAAAATAAAAACGAATCAACTCCTATATTAATATTTAAAAATTAAGCGTGTCACAAGGTTATTCCTTCAAATATTTGTCTATATATGTGTTTTGTACATAAGTTATATTTGTAAGCTCTCAACCATCATGAGTTATAATGAAATAAATAACAAAATTTAATCCTTCTAATAGCACATAATTAACCTATATGAGGTACAAGATTTATTCTCATAAATTCTTATAAATTATACATTTTAGTTTTATTTCTTTTGGGGTTATTGACATCCACATCAATGTTATAATAACACTCCCTGTCCATTAAGATGATGTTCATCGAATCATGTTAAATCAATACTAGGAAAAAATCCTAATGAAAGGAAAATAGTATACATATATCCAAAAAAAGAAAAAAAAAATGGTATACATTTTTAGTAATACGTGAAGTTTCCTCATTAAAAACCTTATCATAAAACCAAATGGAACAAAATCTTGGTTAAAGAAAAAAGAGTTCATGTAGTACATATTTTATTTCTCTTAATGATAATATCATTTAATATGTCATCCCAATCTTATATACCGATTTCTCAAAACATGAAGTAAGCAATGCCTTAGTAAATAAATATGCTAAAATATAACTGGATGAATTTGTTGAATGCCACAAAATAATTGAGCTTCCACTTGTGAATAAATATCTTGTTCGAATCCAGCTTTGTATGGATCGTATAAATATCCTTCATTATTATAGTGTGTTCATGTTGGAGAAGGATTGAATCTTGTTAATAGACTTATAAATAGGGAGGAGAAAAATGTAAGAATAAGATGGATAAGATTAAAGGTTAGAAAATGAAGGATCCACTTATAAATAAGCATTTAATGATACTACTTCAAAAAAAATTAAGATTAGAAAATCCATTAGGACAAAAATCGGATAAAATAAAAAAGAATACATGTAATCTTTCATAATATATCCCTTTAATTGAGTCGTATAACTAATTAATTTTTTCATCATATTATACATTAATGTCCCAATTGAATTAAAATATGACACTTCAGAATCAAGAAATTTTTCATTATTTTCATGGGATCAAAATTGATCTTTATTTATGTCAAGCGATCTCACAACCATTGGGGTACTCAATGAATGCGCTTTATCCATGTAAAATCACTTTAAAATTTTCTTTGTATAAGTTAATTGATGAATAAATATTCTATTAAGGTGATTGTAGCATATCCCCCTCCCCCCCCCCCCAATTGCTTCAATTTGTTTTTTGAGAATTTTTGTGTCTTTCAGGAATTTTGAATCATTAGAAGATTTTCACATAAATTTCACTATCTAGTAAGTCATAAAAATAAACGGTAACAACACTCATTAGATGCATGTCAAGTTTTTCAAGTATTGTCGGATTAATAAGATATCTAAAGGTGATTACACCAACCACAAAAGAATATGTTTCCATATAATCAATGCCAAGCTTTTACAAAAATCATTGTGCTATATCTTACAACTTCATTTTTCTCTTTATGTTTTCGCACAAAAGCTCATTTGCTCCTCACTAACTCTTTTTTTGTTTGAGTGAACTCAGGGGTCCCTATCACGTAGAATGAGACTAATCCCTTCGTGGCTTGGAGCGAAAAGATTTTTACCGCTGGCCCCAAAGTGCTTCTCGCAAGAATTGAACCCATGACTTCATTAGCCACTAGAGTCCAACCCTTGAGCTGCAGTCCGCTTACCAACTGAGCTACATCTTGGGATTTGTACCTCACTAACTTTACACCTTCGTATGTTTGGACTATAGGTCCAAAATCTTTGTGTTTTCAAGTGAATTCAATTATGCTTGAATTCCATCTTTCTATTTTGGTTAATCATTTCTCCATTTACATTCATCAACATATCCATGTTCATGATTCTCGTCTTGATTCATTATTTCAACAAACATTATATGCAAAAATATTATCGACAACTCTACATTTTTGGTTTCATATTTTTCCTATAGTGACATAAATAATCGAGATATCTTTATTTTTATTATTTTCAGATACTTGAACCTCCCTTGAGATTTTATGAAAGTTATATCTTTGGAATTTTCACGAGCAATTGTCTCCATGTTATGACCATCTTTATCATTTGCCCATTTTTTTTTTTTGAGGATTTTCCCCCCCTTGGAATCGATTGGTCTTCCATGTTTTCTGTGTGATTTAGTTTCACTTTCTCTAATAGATTGTCTTACTAGAGCATTAGTATGAATTGGAGCTTTTACATATTAAATATGAGATTTGATAACTCTTGGTAGGTCAGTAAAATAATTTAGTCGTTCATTAGCAATATTTTGCAAAAGATTTATCTTTTGAACTTCAAGTTTATATTGTTTTATGCGAGAATCTAAATGAAATAATGAAAATGCAAGCGAACAATCTTTTTTACAACTGCTTATTCCCTCATAATGTTGGAAAGACTAATTTATCAAAATGGCAATCAACGAATCTTGCTTTAAACTAAATCTCCAATCATTAGTTCTAAATATTATACAAGGAAATTAATATCCAATATATATTCTCAAATTTTTTCAGACTTATCTGTGGACCTTGTGGTTGAGTAATCAAAACCTAAATTGCACGTTTAAAAAGTTGTCTTCTAACCACAAACTAATTGTAATGAAAAGAATTTATGATAATTTATTGCTATGATATTGCACGTAAAATACCATAGTTGTAAAACTCGGCTGACCTGGAACCCGGTGAACCGGTCATCGGATCGGTTCGGGTCAAGTATTGGACCGATCATGTATCGATCCGGTCAAAATCTGAAGAAAATCAGTCAAACTCAGCCAAAATCGGTGACCCGGTCGGGTCATGCATTCAAAAAAAAAATTAAAAACCAAAATTGTTTCATCTTGTCAAAAAAAATGTAGAACTCATTTTAAAAACTTTTTGTAATTTTATTTGCTAGTATACTCTTCTACAATGATCTCAAATTTTGCGAGGGAAATTGTGAATTTTCAGTTGCAATTTTCAGATCCTAAATTTTGCGAGGGAACTTCCGTCGCCAATTTTTTCCCTCGCTGTTTCCGTCACAGACTTATGATTCTTGCGAGGGATTCGATTTCCCTTGCAAATTGCGAGGGAATTGCGACCGAACTGCAAGGGATTCTGCGACGGCAATGTAGTAACGAAAATCTTGTCTACTTTCCCTCGCAGTTGTTTTTCCCTTGTAAATTCCGTCGCAGTTTGCAAGGGAATTTTTCCCTCGCAAATTTCCCTTGCTATTCGCGACTTTTCCAGTAGTGTACTGAAGCAATTTGTGGAATAATAAATTAAGATAATGTGACATATGTCATTTTTAATGTAGTTGAATTTGAAAAATATAAGTTCAATGTCATTGAGATGTATGTTTATGGAGATTTTGAGTTGCAATTTAAATTGACATAATAACAACATGTATTTTTATTTATTTATGCTTCTTGTTTTTAGTTTATTTAATGAACCTTGTTTAATTCATTTTAGATATGGAAAATATAATTGAATTTATATATTTATATTTATTTATTTTTATATATCTATATATATCCGAGTCAACCGGTCCGACCAGTGACCCAATAACTCAATACTCCGATCGAGTCGATGCTCGGATCGAGTTTAATAACATTGTAAAATATCATATCCCCCTACTGAAATTAGAACATTTTGTTCTCATAAGCAATAATTTAACTAATAATTTGAGACATTTAATAAATGATTAGGCTAAACCATTTTGGGAATGAATATGAGTAATTGGGAGCAACAAGCTAATTGAATCATTAGTAAAGACATTCGTTTAAATTATTATTTTTTAATTTAGATTAAAAGCAGCTAATTGAAAAATGGTAAATTTAAAAAATTATGACATTTGGTTAAAATAATCATTATGATACATTTTCATAATTTGCACAATTATATTATAAAAATCGCAAAATTGCAGTTATAATAATCATTATAGTATCATTTAATATAAATGCATGACGGTATCAATTTATAAATTCATACATAACTACATTGAATGATTTTATCGATTCTGACATTTTTTTGCGTAATGATTCTGACATTTAATCATACATAAATTAATCATATCTATTATTGAATGTCATTTAATCATACACAATATTATTAATGCATTCAGTATATTCGTGTTTTTCCCATGGTTTATGAAAATCATTTTACCAATAAGAAACAATATTCCCAAATATTTTACTTGTGTATGAAAATTAGGGATGGCAAAAATGAACCAATCCATCGGTTGGCTTGTAACCTACATAAAATGAGTCAAGTTGGATTGTCAAAAATGAGCTGACAACCCGAGTTAGCTCGAAAAAAAATCGAGTCAACCTGCGGGTCAAACGGGTCAGCTCGCAGTTATCCTTTTTTTATTTGTTAAAAAAATACAACAGGAATTTGGAATAGCATTATGTTTAGCATTATCTAATGCTCATGAAACTTGATTTGGTTTAGCAATATGTCTTGTTGGACTTGGAATGTTATGTTTGGAAACTTTTAAAGAAGTATTGGAACTTTTTGTGATGTATTTTGAGTTGTTGTTTTGATCTTGTAACTTGTTGATTTAATTACACTCTACAACTAAATATCTTATATCAAGTGTTTTTCTTTGAGTAAATATCTTATATCAAGTGTTTTTCTTTGAGTAAATATCTTATATCAAATAAAAATCATTTCCTTAGCTTCCTCACTATATGCACCAGATGAGTGTGACAAAGGTTATCCCCCCTCCCCACAATTTTTTCGAGCCAACCCTAACCTGACTCAGGTTGGGTTTTCTAGCTCTTTTTTTTTGTTTCGAGCCAATCTCAACCCGCCTTGTTTTTTTCGGGTTGCAAATAGTTTGGGCCGTGTAAGAACTCGCACCGTTAATTAATTAATTATGTGAAATTAGAAAATAATTCCATAATTGACCATAATAATTATTATAAGGCTTTAATAATTATGGTAAGTAATTAATAATGCTGAAAGTCGTTTTTCTGACGAAAAGCGCAGATATCGGTTCTACTACTCTGTATAAATGCGCACCGATGAAGTATCCCGGAAAATTATAAAAAGTGTGTATATGTCACTAGAATAATATATAGAACTTGTAAAACAAGTTTCAAGTTAAAATAATGAGAATTGGTACCAGAAATGATACTGACTATGGAAAAGCGCGTACCAGAAAGGTGCTGCGAAAAATAAAATAAAAATATGATAAATCTTAGAAAAATGAGTAGGTTCGAAATCCTAAGTTTGAGATTAAAATGCTAAGCGTAGAAATTAGCGCTAATACAGTGCGATTAAGCTTAAACCGACTATAAATACAACTTTTGCACAAAACCCTAGGCATTTCCTTTTGCTACGTGACCTTGGGGAGCTGACCAGCCTTTTTGCACTGTTCCATTGCATTCTTCTTCATTTTGTGAGCCTAAGGTGCCATTCTTCTACCTTTCCCTTCTCCAAAACACCTTGAGTGGGTGAGGACTTGCCTTGGGAGTGACTAGGAGACTCCATTTCTGGGTTTAAGTTCTGAGTTTGAGGGGTTGTGTTGGCTGAGTCCTTGGTTCTCTTGGAGGGAGCTTTGGTCTTAGCATTTTGGGCTTGAAGGAGCCATCTTGGTGGTGAAAGGACCAACTTTGATCACCATTTTCGTGTTCATTGGAGGTCTGACCTGTGGAGCTGTTATGAGAGCTCAAAGAGCATCATCCACCTCTGTTTTGAGCTTGTGGTATGATCATCACTCTTGTTCTTGAGTTTTCTTAGTAAAAAATGGAACCTTGATGCATGTAACAAGCTAGAGATCATAACTTAAGGTTGAGTAAGGTTAAACACACCTAGAAATGCATGTTTAAGCTTCTGTAATCAGTAAAAATGGAACCTTTGGATTGATATCTCGCGAAATGCAGAATCTGAGTTCTGCCGCGAAATATCCGGATATTGGGTTAGAAATATCCGGATATGCCCCCGACGAATATCCGGATATTCTGGGTTTTCGAAGAACAATAGCTGCACTGTTCATACATAATGATGTTTGGGGTTTGTGGACCCTAGATTGGTTAAGTTGAACCTTGTAATAATTGAACTAAGTCATAATCAAGCGATTTAAGGGCTTGTGGCTTTGTGAGAAGCCTTAAGACTTGGAACGCAAAGGAAAGACATTGTCTTTATATCGTATGCTTGTTGAGTATGAATATTGATATTGTTATTGGTCCGAAACAGATTGTGATTCTGCTGTGTTTGGACATTTGAGCTTGTGTGGACTTGGCTTGGATTGATTGCTTAAGAGGTAAGCTTTCGTGTTCTCGATTTAGCAATTGTGTGGTTCCACCATACCCCATGGGGGAATGGTTTATACGCATACTGTGTTTACATGCTTTGATAATTGAAAACACTGTTGAGCTTTATGTGCAATTGCTTATAATATGTATGTGTTGTTCCACTTAGACAGTTAGCCTGAGTATGTGGCGTCATACAAGACGGTGACACTGTGGGTGGGTGCAAGTGGCGTCTTGCATTAGTGTGGGTAATAGACGTATTCTTGCATCTCTCTGGCCAGTAGATTAGCTATAACACACATGACATGACTATCTGCTGCATTGCAATATTTTCAAACTTATACTGTTGAACTGTTTTTGGAACTTTTATTGCACATGTAAGTGAGCTTGGGGTGGAAGATCCTTGAGGACCTCTTGCCTTACTGAGATTTCTTGTTTAGAGACCTCACCCCACGTTTGGGGACGTTTATTTCAGGTTTAGGTAATTTGGGGGCTGATGCCTCTTGCGGCAGGAGGCCGGAGCTTAACTGATTATATATACTGTATGCAGGCATGACTGGATATTGAATGCTGTTTATGTTTTCTGTCTTTATATTGATATTTGAGTTGAGACTCTTTTTGGACTTGCTGCCTTGTTTGGTGAGCATGGGGTTTGTCCATGCCGCTTTGATATTAGTACCTTTTAGCTTGAGTTGTATAAACTATCAGGGTTGTCCGGTTTACGTGTTGTTGTTCCGTGACTAGAGACATAATTATGTTATTCATTATATGAGGTATTTCAGTTAGCTGTCTTTTGCAATTTACATGCAGGCGATGTTTTGGAAAATGATTTAAGTAATCAAGTTGGTAATGAATAATGACGTCATAATTGAAAAGAAAAAGATATTTCGTATTTTAAATTAAGCGCCGCTTAATACGATGATATGATAACAAACTGGATATATACGGGATGTTACAAGCCGAGTTGACCATTTTTTCCAACCCTAATCAAAACGATGTTATTTTAGTATTAAAAAAAAAATAGTTTTTTGGAGTTTGTAAGCTGTTATTTTTAGGGTTTTTTTATTTTTATAAATAGAAGTTTAGTCTAACATAATTTTACAAAAAACTCTTGTTATAAAGTGGAACGATTATGTCATGTTGCAGGACAAAATCATTCCTTCCAGCAGAGCCAACAACTTTACTGTTTTACTTTTTTTTTTTTTTCAAAAATCAGTAGGCCCCACATTACATGATAGAATAACTTTCCTACAATATTATTCATATAAATCCCTATTATAAAAGACTTTTTTTAGGGGAATATGTTTCTCATGTTGTATTAGATAAATTATCTCATACAATACACACAAAAAGTTGGTGGGATTCAAAGAAAAAAGTGGGTCCCACCCACTTTTGTGCATGAGAAAATTTATTTCATACAACATGAGAAATATATTTTCCTTTTTTATAAGGGAAATAAAGGAAAAAGTTAAAGTTAGTTTTTTTTAAGATGTATGTCAACTTTTTTGGAGTTTTTACAATTATTTTCCAATTATACCCTTATTTTAATTTATTTATTTTTATAATTTTTATCATTTATCCTAATAAATATTATTTTATTTCTCTCCCTTCAAAACTCTAAGAGCAACTTTATATAATTATTAAATAATTTATAACTTTATTTTTTAAACTCTTATTTTTAACTTTAACGGAAAAGTAGTTTTAGAAAGAAAAAAACAAACAAAATCTTTTAAATATACAAACACTGTTATGTAGATATTATTATGGGTAAATGATTTCTCCAGTCAATGAAGATAAATTATTTCCAGTGAGCTCCAAATGACATCGTTTTGGGGTGAAAATAATTGTATTTTTTTAATTTTAATATATTACAGGGTTATATTAGTCTTTATCATTATAATATTTTAATCTTATAATTCCTAAACGACGTTGTTTTGAGCTCACTGAAGATAACTTTATCTCCAGTAACTGGAGAAATACTTTTCCCTATTATTATATGAGGTAAAATATTCATATTACTACTTTTTTTATTATCAATCCACTATCACTTTAATCAATGTTTGATCAAACTTTTCAGCAATTTTTTTTTCTCTTCAATCATTTTTTGTTGAAAAGTTTGATATAGTGATCAACAAAGCACGGACATGCGATTTCTTTTAAAAGATGCATGTTGGACATGTGACGGACTCCGACACGTTTTGACACGTGGTCAATGCTTCGACATGTTCTGACACGCAGTCAATGTAGATAACTTATCTATATTGAGCCCAAAATGACGTCGTTTTGAGGCGGAAATCAAGGTATTTTTGTTATTATAATTTATTTTAGGGTTATAATAGTCTTTTTCATTATAATTTTTTAATTTTTCAACTCAAAACAACGTAGTTTTAGCAGCGAATGTAGATAACTTATCTACATTCACTTTAGAAACATTAAAGCCATAATTTTAAGGGCTTTCGTCTGATCCTGTTGCAGCAAAATTTTTTTCCTACAACAGAAAACGACAAGTAAAATAATAATAAAAAATTAAAAGAGACAAATTTTATTTTGTCGGTAGTCTTGCATGATAGGAATGTTGTTCCTATAACATAATTGTTATAATCCCTAATTTTAATATCAAAGAATTCTATTACCAACTCGTTCCTTATCTAATCACCGTTGAATTAGAAAGAAAATGTTTTTAAAATTTTTGAAAAGAAAAAAAATAATGATCCAATAATAATTAAATAGACAATTGGGAGTAAATTTATTTTATAATAAGAATATCCCTCTCTTGAAAAAACCAAACCCCAAGCAGCTTTGGTTCCTAAACCCCTCGTGCCGCTGAAACACACAACATTTGCATTACCATTCCCTTTGGTAGCTTATCTCTTCAATGGACTCTGTCTCTGACCCACAATGTCCCTTTTCCCCTTCAAACCAATCACTTTCTCATAATTCTACTGCTGATGCTGATGCTGATGCTGATGCACAACAACAACAACAACAACAACAACAACAACACCAACACACCCACGTTATTCCAAATGTCTCCGAACACTTCGAAACGGCGCCGGATATGCCCATTCATTCATACCCAGATGAAAATTCCACCGAAAGCGATACCCCTTTTCTGAATTCTTCTGACACCCCAATTGCCGAGGGATATGTTGATGATAACAACAACGACAACGGAGTCTCAGACGGCGTCGTTTTGAGGGACGCCACGAAAATGGAGCTAAACGGTGATGATGGTGAACATAAAGAGGAATTTGTAGAGGCCAATGGGGATGCAATCCTGAATGAAGTTGAAGTTGAATTGGACACAATAGGTAACACCTTTACTGCTCAATGAAACTAATTTGGTTTTTGATTGTTGTGATGATTCTGTTGTTAATTGTGATGCCAATTATTCAGGTGGTGGAGACATGGACGAATTTCATGACTCTGAAACTAAAGGGTTGGATGATGAGTTTGACCCTATTGAACAAAATGCTTCTGAAGGAGAAGCTTTTGATGATAATTACTGTGGAAAGGGGGTTGACATTGCTGTTTTGGAGAAGGATGAAGAGATTTTAGAATTTCCAAGGGACACTGTAAAGGCCGTGCAAGATGAAATAAAAATAGAGACTCATGCTGATGAAGGGGAAGAACATTATCCTGGTAACACAGAGATTAATGGTTCAGTGTCAGATGAGGAAGAGGGTGAAGAAGTGATATTTGGAAGCTCTGAAGCTGCAAAGCGGTTCTTGGAGGAGCTTGAACATGAACAGCAATCAGGCATTGGTGCTTATGGTTCACATGATCTCTCTCAGAGAATTGATGGTCAGATTGTGACTGACTCGGAGGACACTGATGATGAAGGAGATGGTAAGAAGCTGTTTGATACTGCTGCCTTGGCTGCTCTTTTGAAAGGAGCAACAGTAGCTGGAGAAGATGGTGGCAGTATCACCATAACCTCTCAAGATGGATCAAGGCTTTTCTCTGTTGAGCGCCCGGCCGGTTTGGGACCGTTATTTCGAACCGGTAAACCTGCCATCGACTCAAATCATGATAATCTTTTCAGTTCTTCCATTAGTACAGTCGGAGCTGGTACCAATTCTGATATCCAGTTGAGTGAAGAAGAAAAGAGGAAATTGGAGAAATTGCAGCAAATCAGGATTAAGTTCTTAAGACTAGCTCGGAGGCTTGGTTTTACTCCTGAAGAATCAATAGCAGTTCAGGTTCTGTACCGGTTGACGCTTGTTGCTGGGAGGCAAACTGGTCAAATATTTAGCCTAGATGCTGCAAAGGAGAGTGCTAGCCAGCTTGAGGCAGAAGGAAGAGATGATTTGAATTTTTCTTTAAATATACTGGTTCTTGGGAAGACAGGTGTGGGCAAGAGTGCTACAATAAATTCAATTTTTGGTGAAAATAAGGCCAGCATTGGTGCATATGGTCCTGCCACAACTTCTGTGACAGAAATTGTTGGGATGGTTGATGGAGTTAAGATAAGGATTTTTGACACACCAGGTCTGAAGTCATCAGCAATGGAACAAAGTTTCAATAGAAAAGTCTTATCTATGGTTAAGAAGTTAACAAATAAATCCCCTCCTGATATTGTCCTCTATGTGGATCGTTTGGACACACAAAATAAGGATCTCAATGATCTACCACTGTTAAGATCAATTTCTAATGTCCTTGGTCCATCAATATGGCAAAATGCTGTAGTTGTTCTGACTCATGCTGCCACTGCCCCCCCAGATGGGCCATCAGGTTCCCCATTGAGTTATGATGTATTTGTGGCTCAAAGAACTCATATAGTTCAACAAACCATTGGACAAGCTGTTGGGGACCTGCGTCTTATGAATCCAACTTTTATGAATCCAGTTTCTCTTGCTGAAAACCATCCTTCTTGTCGAAAAAATAGAGATGGCCAGAAAGTGCTTCCTAATGGTCAAAGTTGGAGACCCCTCTTGTTGCTCTTATGCTACTCGATGAAGATTCTCTCTGAAGCCAGTAACCTTTCAAAAACTCAAGAATCACTTGACCACCACAACCTGTTTGGTTTTCGTGTCCGCTCCCCACCACTTCCATACTTTTTATCTTGGTTATTGCAGTCACGTAGCCATCCAAAACTCCCTGCTGATCAAGGTGGTGTTGACAATGGGGATTCTGATATTGAGTTGGCTGACTTATCTGATTCTGATTTAGATGAAGATGAAGATGAATATGACCAGCTCCTGCCATTTAAGCCTCTTAAGAAATCTCAGGTTGCTAAGCTTAGTAGAGAACAGCGAAAAGCATACTTTGAGGAATATGATTATCGGGTCAAACTTCTACAGAAGAAGCTGTGGAAAGAGGAGTTAAGAAGGATGAGAGAGATGAAGAAAAAAGGCAAGACTGATGGAAACAATTATGGTTACATTGAAGAAGAAGACGAACAAGAAAATGGTAGTCCAGCTGCTGTGCCAGTTCCATTGCCTGATATGACCCTGCCACCATCCTTTGACAGTGATAATCCAGCCTATAGATACCGTTTTTTAGAGCCAACTTCCCAGTTCCTGACAAGGCCAGTGTTAGACACCCATAGTTGGGACCATGATTGTGGTTACGATGGTGTAAACCTTGAACACAGTCTTGCCATTATCAATAAATTCCCAGCAGCTATTGCTGTTCAGATCACAAAGGATAAGAAAGACTTCAGTGTCCACTTGGATTCCTCAGTTTCTGGGAAACATGGAGAGAATGGATCAAGCATGGCTGGCTTTGACATAAAAAACATTGGAAAGCAGCTAGCTTACATTCTTAGGGCTGAGACAAAATTCAAAAATTTCAAAAGGAATAAAACTGGTGCTGGTGTATCTGTGACATTTTTGGGTGAAAATGTATCCACTGGGCTGAAAGTTGAGGATCAGATAGCTCTGGGGAAACGCTTGGTATTACTGGGCAGCTCTTCGATTGTGGGGTGTAAAGGAGAGTCTGCTTATGGCACCAATGTAGAAGTGCGGTTTAGAGAGGCAGATTTTCCAATTGGTCAGGACCAGTCTTCATTGGGTCTTTCTCTGGTGAAGTGGAGAGGGGAATTGGCTTTAGGGGCCAATTTTGATTCCCATTTTTGTATTGGACGAACTTATAAGATGGCTGTTCGTGCTGGATTGAACAACAAGCTCAGTGGACAGATCTCTGTGAGAACAAGTAGTTCAGACCAACTTCAGATTGCCCTTCTTGCGATTCTTCCAATTGCCAGGGCTATCTATGAAAACTTCTGGTCTAAGGCTAGTGGAAATTCTTCAATCTATTAAATTTTGTTCTTTTGCTTGTGTTACCATTTCAGTAAGTAGATTTTGAGTTGAACATATCCAGTTGCTTATTTTCATTATTTTCTTCAATAGTGAGTTATTTACTCTATCTAGACTATTAGTTCTCTTGCTATATTGGGCCACATTTTGTGTGCCCAAAAATTTATGCCAGGTTTGAGATCGAATCAACATGAAATTTATTCATAGTTGCTTTATTAGCTTCAATTAGTTGAATAATGTTAAACACTCTGCTTTTGCTGTTATAGTGCTTATTCCTGCTGCTTTGCAGTTGGAACTTTTGGTTTTTAGTTAAATATTTAACAACCCTACTTCATACTTTGTTTTAGACCTTTTATCTGGCCGATACCTAAATATGAATTCGAGGATGGATGCTTGGTTTTTTTTTTTGGTAAATGGATGCTAGTTAATTGGATGAAAATATCGTGTACCACTGCACAATTAAATTTAGTTTGAAATGTTTTTTCCTGGACCTATTTGACATATTCTTATTCAGTTTCTTTATGAACACAACTTAAAGCACTCGCTACTTAAATATTATCACCTCTTCTGTAACATTAATTTAGTATTTGCTATATACAAATACAATTCATCAATTTCAACAGCATAATGCAGGATACGTACCTATTGCATTATGAGATGCACTCAAGCACCAATTAGTATTGTTTTTCTTCCTCTGGTATTTGTATTAGTGGAAGGCATTGCTTCATGCCTGTAGGATAAGAGCTATGGCATAGTGATGCAACAAGCTTGTCTGATGGATATTAACTTCTGGTGCTTGGTAGCAAGTGCGAAAAGTGTGGTACAAGCACAAATGACCAGTGCTTTTTTATTTGTGGATTACTTTCAGTTTGGATCTGTGATATCAACTATAGATGCTAGTTGAATTCTTTGTTGTGCCGAATAAATGTGTTTTGGTCATGTCCCTAATTTCCTGTGGCTTTTCTCTCCTCCTTTTGGAATAGTTATAGACTATAGTTGTTCTGTGCTTAAGATGGCTTCCTAATTTCCGAGTTATAGTTGTTCTGTCCCTAACTAGTAAACCTGAATATTTTTCTAGTATCATTTTTTAGCTTCTTGTCTTTTCAGCATCGTTGATTATTTTCTTATTTTCCTGAAATGTCTGCCTTATGTTTTCTGATTTTCTTTACTTCCCTTGTAAACTCGTTATTTTCTCTCCTAAGATAGGATGGGAAATATTGGTTTCTTCATCAAAGAAATACCTGATAAAATAATATAGCAAAATTAACATTAAACCTGTATATCTGTTGCAGGATTTGCAGAACTAACACTGATCACCAAAACCGTGGCTTTAAAAATGAGAAGACCCTAAAGACAATAATTGGAAATTTTGTACCAAGACATGCAAGCTTCAGATTCCTGTGAACCTGAACTTACTTTGGAAATTTCAAAGAAAAATAACATCAAGCTAACTACATGTCTTATAGTGGTGACTGGTGAGGGTCATATATATATATAGAACTAGGTTTTTCATTTGTGAATTAGAAATGTTATTTGATAATTTGAAGGAAAAAATTTCTTATCTGCTTTTCTTTCATCTTTTATCTTCTATCTTCTATTTGATAGTCTCTCTTTCTTGCCCTGTTTATTGATTGTCCCTCATTAAAGAAAATTTTTGGAAACATCCTAAAGTGCAGGAGTTTGGAGCATCATCCTCTTTTTATGTTGTAGATAAAATTCTTCTTCATAGAAAAATTGCCCATTGAAAATAAAATGCAAATTCATATAACAATAAGATGCATGACTTGTCCCCTCTCTCCCTTCTCAAGGGGGAAACATAAGGAATTGAAAGAAAAAAATAAAAGTAAACTATGATGGAGCAACTCTTACATAGATGAAAGATACTAAAAAATACCGAAGGCAATTTCTGGTTACTTTCAGTTTCTTTGATCTAATAATCCTTCGATCACAAACTAAAGCTATAAGTATGACATTTTTTGCGTGGCTTAAATGCTTCTGCATTCTGCTTGTTGGTAGTACTTGCAAAGTATATCATTGTTCATTGTTCTGCTTCCTAAATTGACTATTATGTTAGTATTATGTTAAGATTGAACAGTTTTGGTATCTATCTGAAGCTGAGTATGAAATGTCTTCTAAGCTTCTCTGCGCTTATCACAACATTTGTTACTTTAGGAGTTTGACGTCTTAACATTGCTCTGTGGAACTCCCCTCTCTAATTTCGGGTGTCAAGTGTCATGCCTGTTGTAGATATATATTGGACATACGTAGTTTTTTTTTTTTTTGTCTGTCATTGAAGCAAATTGATTCCAAATGTTATAATTTCCAAAATTATGAACAAATGGCTCTTTGCTATTCAGTCTCAGTTGTGGAGGTAAGTTTTTTCCATGTCCTTTTTTTTTGTATTATATGAAAAAAGAAATTGATGCTAGAATTCTCTTAATGATAATTACCAAATGCTTCTTTATTGACATTGTATCAATGTTACTGCGATGTAATAATGGATTGCAAAGCATAGGTTTCTGTGAAGATTAAATTCATTTTAATTATATTGTTGTAGTGGATGAAACCAATTTGAAGGTTTGGATTTTTTGTATCTACCAATCAAAGTGAAATGAATGATTACTGGTTTAAGTACTGGCCTGAATTGTCATCTTAATCTTAATTTGATGTAAAGGTAAAAAAGCGGTTGATCAGATTTGCCATTTGTTTTGCATTAGTATTGATGACTTGGGGTCCAAGTGGGTCAATTTGGGCCCCCCCTTCTGGACATTTGACCATACACTGTTGGATTCTGTTCTTCAGCCCCCCTTAATTTTACTGTTCTCTTTTCTAACTGAAGGCCCAGCAAACTACAGTATTAGTTACTGTAGTAACATGCTTGCTGCCTAAAATGTCCCACAATGAGACATTATAATTATCTTATGTCGTGTCTGTAATAGTTTTTTGGAAGCTGGTTAAAGGTTATTTTTATTGATCCTTTAATCAATTGACAATATACTGCGCCTGCTGGTTGGTGTTCTTCTGTTGATTAATGCAGTTGAGGAGGTTGTGTTGATCGCTGCAAAAGTAGTATTGAAGATGCCATAAAGTTTCCGATATGGTTTCTCACAAGTTTGATGAAAAATAGTGATGGAATAGAATAATAGAAGGACGGAAAAAAATAGTAGTGATTAAGGTTGGGAAATTTTTGTTGTCTTCTTCGTTAAGTAGTGTTTGATTTATTTATTTATTTATTTTTTAATTGATATTTTTTTTTTTATAAATATAATAAGAAAAATGTTATATTTATAAAAATTTTGTTTACAAATTACACTAAGTATGATCGATCATATTTCAATCAAGAGTGTATGACTGGTCATACTTAGTGTAATTTGTAAAAAAAAAATGTAAATGGATCCTTTCCTTTATAATAATGTCATATTGTTTTTATATATTTTTTTTTTAGGATGTCATAAGGGAAAAAATGAAAAAATTTCATAAATTCTTAAAAAAAATGTATTTAATTAAAATATATCTATTAAAAAAAAACTCATTAAAGAATTATGTTTCTTTATTGCATATTAAGTATTTATAGAACAATTTTTCGGTGCAGCTGATATATTTTTATTTTAGAATATATAGGCGGATTCTATACAAATTTTTAAAATTTCGATTACGTATCGTAAGATGAATGAATTATCGATGCGCAAACTTCAGTGTGGCATTTACCATACGTACGTCTTCTGTTTTGAAGATAGTAGTACGAAGTGCAATTATTATTTAAGTCATGTCTGCCAAATTGCAATTTGTAGTTACTGTATTCGTACTTTGTTAGCTGCGATTGTTGTTGAAATTTTTGCATTTTTCTGACTTCTTTTTCATTCTGCAACAATGCTTTTTTCGTCACTGCAACTGTAATGCAACCACTCCAAACTTGTACACATTTTATTTTCTGTCATGTATGCGAGCCTATGATGTGTTTGACCCTGTACCTTTCTCTGTACACTATAAAGTATAAAGTTTTAAGCTTGGTATTTTTTTTCTTGTCTATTTTTAACAAGAAAAAAAATCTTAATTATAAAAATGACAAAAGTATGAACTTTATAATTTATGAACTTTTTTATTCAAAGTATTCCCATAACTATTGCGTCAAGATTAACCCCTCCGATACTAATATGATTCAACAATTACCTTATCTCATGTTTAAATTTTGAAAAAAAAAAAAATTTACCAAGAAATAAAAAATTGAAATAAATGATTGCCATGTTTATATTTAATTACAATAGTTTTATTAATTTAAAAAAAAATAAACCTATAAAATGTTAGTATTGACTTAATGGTGAGAAATTTGAATAGTTTACATGACATCATAAATTAAAATTCCAGTGCCACCATTGTATTAAAAAATAAATAAATTATAAACCTATAATCTCTACTCCAGTTTTACTCCTACTCTTGGGATAAATTAAAGTTATCTTTTTAAGTCAAATAAATTATTGTCTTTATCAAATTCAGTATTACCTCAATAAAAGGTCAAAGCTTTTTAAGGGTGCCAATGATTAATTGTATTGTAAGCTCTTCTTAACTATGAGATTTTATGACTCCATCATAATTGTCTTAATCTGCTTATGCAAACATAACTACATATATAAGTGACTCTAGGTAATTTGGAAATATACTTTTTTTCTTAAAATAGGTCGTAAGTATTTTTCATGACCTTTTATATTGCTAGCATATTTTTTTTAAGTACATTAGAGAGTTCTTATGACAACTTAATCTAATTAAGCACATGCAGGTGTTTGTCTTGACAAGAATCAATTAAATCAAGTGCTTCATCTCCTGAGATAATAAATAGATAAACATGTAAATAAAAATCTCTGAAACACCTTTAACCGTTTTCTTGCTTTTATATAATTATTATAAAATTATTTATGCGTTTGGTTTTACATGGAAACAACTATTGAAGAAAATGAAGTCAGAGAAGTGATTCGTTCCTATAATTGCTGACCATTTTCAATGATTTGATTCTTCAGCCAATGAGCCATTCGATCAACATGATTATATATATCTTCAATATCAAATGAGGGTTGTCAAATTCAAAAGGGCACTGTTGGCTTCTTTTGTTTTACATTATCTGATTCTCAGTGAGTCTACCAAGCAATTATATCATCTTTGGCTATAACTCTCAACGTTGTTGGGATTTGTCTTATATTGCTGCAAACTGCTAGATTTTTTTTCCCTCACTTTTTATTTACCAGAAGTTTTTGGATAACTGATTGAGAAGTGTTCTCAATCAAGACCTTGTTATTTGTCCTTTTCTATATGTGATTCTATTCCTTCTCTTAATGATGATGCTTAAAGCTTGCATGACTAGTGTGTTAAATAAATTTTCGATGTGATCATTTTGAATATTTATCTACACACTAAAACATTCAACTTACTTTACTAAAAAAAAAACCAACTAAATATAGTATTAAAGTAAGTAATACACACCTACGTGAATCAATTAGTAATGAATTGTTATAATTTAATTAAATGGTCTAGAGTGCTAATATCATGTGAGATCCTATTCGTCTCAAATCGCATTAGTCGAATCAGTGGCGGACCCAGAAATTTTTCTTTATGTCTGCACATTTAGACGGGGGTTTGGGGGTGCTGCTCCCGATTTTTTTTTTTTAAAGATCATGATCTTGGTCCAATTTTTGCTTCCACTTCAAAAGTAAAGCTTTGTGAATCAACCAAAATTTTAAGAAAATAATCGATAATGATAATTAAAAAAAAATAAACACCACAAAAAGACATTGGTAAAATATAATATAATTGAAGGGGTTAATCGATCAAAAATTCACATTTGTCGATGTCTATTTGATCCAAAGTTGGCCACTTTTGTTTCACAAAAAAGGTGAAAAATCACGTACGATTCTCGTCCACTTGATAAAGATTGAATTTTAGGATTCGTTGATGTCTATTAAGATTTGGATTTAATAAAGTTTATGTAAAAAAAAAAAAAAACAATGGGTTAGGATTTAAGCTTTAAGCTTTTAATTGTAGGAGTTGGTTGGGTTGAGCCTATCTTTATCTTTTTTCTTTCAATCTTCCTATTTCTTTTTTTTTCTTTTTTTACACTTAACTTGAATCACACATCCCATGTAAAAAAAAATTTCCACTCAACTTTGTGTATGCAAGTGCAGACACCTGCAACAACTTCAGTCCGCTATTGAGTCAAATAATAGATTAATCAATGGATGATATCCTAGAGTAAGTAACATATATATTCTCCTCCTTCTTTGAAAAAAGAAAAAGAAAATATAGTAAAGTTTCTCTACATATGTCATATCAACTTAGTTTTAAGTTTTAATATAACACCAAAAATATGAATTTAGAGCTAATAAAAGGGTGAAATATATGTTGGAGTAATCTTTCATACATATTACCAAGGCCAGATTTTGGCTTCTATCAAATGCATTTTACCTTTACCAAAATGCACCATTCTAATGATATCAATTAACTAAACCAACATTTCAGCAGTAATTTCAGCACACATAACACAACAAAATTTGGAAATTGACAAGAAACCAAGTTCGGAGCAATTACCAAAAGTGAGTATACATAAAAGCATGTTTGGGAATCTTATTCAGAAATGTAATAATGCTTTTGACCTCAACAACTTATCAATCATTTGCTGGCCAGAATTTGAACCACCAAGAAACTGAAAAGTTTACATTGATAACCTTTTTTTGACATGTGAATTGATAAGATAAGGGGTGGAATTTTCTGACACTTTGAACCTTTCTTACCCATTTTTTTATATATCTTGATTAGGAATTCTAGGATTCAATTCTTCAAATAGCATCAGTCTCTTATGGTTCACTATAATGAGCAAATTTCTATAATTTACCACTGATTAATTTAGCTCCAATTAATTTCTTAAGATTATGAGCCAGAAAGGATAGGTTATTTTCTGGACATTATACTTGGCTAGCCCTCAACTAAGTAATTGGCTATTGAAGAATGAAACTTCATGACATACAAAAACCCTCAACTAGTTAATAGTAATAACATTTGTAAATAGACTTCCGCTCATAGGGTTTGACTTGAACCCTAATCTTGAATAATTTATTTGATTTGGACATATTAAGCTTAATTAATTATTAATGTTACACGAATAGTATATATTTCAAAATTAAAACTTTTTTTAGCTCGAGCATTAGGCCCACCTATCAGGAGTTAGTGGAATTTCATGATGTGTAGGCATATTTAGATTCAGGATGCAGAACAAACATGGAAACCATGAGTAAAACATAGAAAAAGTATATCTGGGATAAGGAGTTATTGCTTAGGCGTTTACATGTTCTATAATTCCAATGAAGAGAGTCTGTCATGAAATGTGCATTAGTAATATGTAAAATTTCACTGACTATTAAAAGTAGTGAATTTTAGAAATTCGGGGTCATTATTACTTATTAAGTTATCCCAATAACGTTCAAATAAGTGTCCGTTTGGATGGACTTTTATTCTTAAAAAAGTTATTTTTTTTTAAAATAAAAGTCTTTTTGAGAATTTTTAGATGTTTGGATAACAACTTTAAAAAAAACAAAATTTAAAATAAAAGTTAAAATGCTATTTTTTTTTATAGCCAGTAGTTGGTTGCTTTTGAAAAAAAGCAGAAATTAAAAGATAATATAATTATTTTTTGGAAAAAAGATATATAAATTTTTAAAATACAATTTTAACCTTATCATATCATACTTATTTTATCTCTCCTTATTCTACGATCATGTTATTTTTTTTTGGTAAACTCGATCATGCTTTTTTAACTATACTTTATTGTAATTTTATATATAAAACGTGTTTTTTTTTATTTTAACATTCAAACAACTTTTTTATGTAAAAGTGATTTTCAGATCATACATCCAAACGTAAAATAACTTTATCTTTTTTAAAAAGTTATTTTAAAAAAAGCAATGCATATAAAGTCATTTTTTAAAAAAACTCATCCAAACGGGCCCTAAGTTAACTAATTAAAATATGCTTGCTTTGGATTTTAGTAAAATTGAGGTTGAAATAATTGATTTGTACTTGTCTGAGAATAATATTTAAAAAATAAATTTAGAAGAACTTATTTTGTTTGGATAATAAAGAAATTTAAAATAACTTTTGAAATATAACTATAATATGTTTTTAAAAAATTAGTTGGTCATATACTTAAAATTAATTTCACTCAATGAAAAATTAAAAAAATTATTTCCTTTAAAATTAATTCTACCTGCCACAAAATTAAATTTAAAAAGTCAAAAGTCAAAATCTTACCTAAACAATAAGATTTAATATGTAAACTAATTTATTTTTTTAACATAAGCGTCCATTTCTATGTATGAAAACGAGCACATGCATGACTGAAGCAATCACATGAATAACAAATAAAAGATTCAAAAAATCTAAAAACCTGTTTATAACCAACTCATCTTGCTCAAAATAAGTTATGCATGCCTTAAACACCAAAAAATTACAAATTCACCGCCAACTCCCCAAAAGAAAAAAAAAATAGAGATTCACTGCCTTAGACATTATTAAAAATATTTCAGTAGTATTATAATTTTAATTGATTATAAAATATTAGTAATTAAACATTAAAAAACCTATTAAGATATACTAGCATTTTGCCCAACACTACGTAGTACCTGCCTGTCGATTCACATTTTTTCCTTATTTGTTCAGATAAAAAAAAAGAACAATAAAGAGTGTTTAAATTCTTTTTCGTATTTATGTTATAAATAAATAGCAATTGTCACAAAATAAATAAATAAAATGGATAATTTTAAATTATTAAAGAGATAATAAAGATGTTAATTTTAATATAAAACAAAAGTGGCCACCAAAACATATATAAAGTAAAATACTATATATACTAATTTTTAAGATAGAATTAATGAATTCTATCTTAAAAATTAATTTACCCTACTATTGATTTTTGTGCATTCGCAATTTATCCTATTATATATTATAACTTAACCAAGGTTATTACGCATATTATAACTGATCCTACTATTATAACTTAACAAAAAGAAATTATTGTGCATTCATAATACAATCTGTATAAAGTTTATCCTGCAAAAATATCCCTACGCTAGTCTTCATAATTACATAAACTATATTATATTAAAAAATATCAGTATGCTAATACTTATTAGTTAAATCAATAAGAGACAAAAGCTCAAATTAGTTAAATTTGCATTAAGTAGTGAGAGGTTAAATGCATATAATGTGCTACAAATTAACTTAAGCATGAAAAAATTCAAACAAAAAGTAAGGAGCACTACGTTGCTCTACGTACACACTGCTAGTACATTAAAACAAATCTGAAAAAGAGCAGCATCAATGCATGCATGGTGAATTGGCAGTAATATATATAAATGGTATTAATGTTTTTCGTTTATAGGAGATAATTTTATCTCTTATACACCTATAAAAATATGTGGAACCTATATTTTCTTTTTCTCTTTCTTTTTTTTACATGACCTCACATGAACTCCACACATTTTTATGTGTGTGTAGGAGATAAAATTATCTCTTATAATATGATAAATATTAATTCTTATATACATACGTAGTCAAGCGCGGGGGGGGTACTTGTTAATAATGCATGCATGATTCCCATAAATGCATCCATGGACCATGGGACTCATGAAGGGAATATTTCCTTTCTTTCTTTTGATGATCCATCTCTAAATTATAATTAGCAATTTAAATTCATAGTATATACTTAAATACCACTACTATAATTAATCATAGCGATTACAAATGATATCTTGCCATAATTAGCTGCAAAGACATTAGATTTTCACTCACATGAGCATCCTATCATGCCGGGCTTCTTTTATTCATCCATGTAGCAACCTTTACACCTGTTATCATACATGGACCCTCAAGAAAACAAGAGAGAGAGAGAGAGAGATGTAAAATGGAAGCAAAGGCATGCACACAATTCTAGAGTGAGAAAGGTGGTGGTAGGGTCTTGTGAGGGAGTCTATGACACTCTTTTGGTGCATGTAAGGAAAAGGGTCATCGCCCCTCCACCAAGGATTTAAAAAAAGAAAAATAATAATAAATAAAGATAACCTTTTGGGTCCCCGCATGGGACTGGAAGGAATTGAAAGGTACCTCCACCTTTGTATGTTTTTTTTTTTTTTTTTTTTAATTAAAAAAATCACCCAATGTAATATGGAAAACAAAGCTATATGGATCTGACCCAATGGCGGGGTCTCATTGTCCCAAGTCTCTTCCTCTTCCAGAAGGAAAGCTATAGGCATAGGGGGGACTCCATGATCATAACACATAGCAAAGGGAGACAAAAAAACACGAGTGAGTTTGTGTATATCCGGCCACCAATTGACTCCTCCTTCAGTCTCCATCATAATATAAGTCCATTAATTATATAATATGTCTTTTAACAAAAGAGAGTGAGGAATGAAAGATAGTTACATAAATATAATATAAAATTAGTAATTGATTTTTATTTAATATCTTAAAATTTTGAGTTGAATTAAATTTTTACATGATATCAAAGTCTACATAAAACTAAGTGGTGTGTATCATTTATCCTTCAAGACAAATATGTTCTTGTGAGAAAACGTGTATTAAAGAAATATAAAATTATTGATGTAATCTGCTTCGAGAATTTATTTTTAGGTTGAGATGATTATTCAAAGAGAGAAAGAGAGAAGCAACACCACTGGCTACTAAATTTTAAATGAGTGAGTTTTTGCAAGCTTTGGATCATTGGATGCTTTGAAGACATGAAATCCTTTTGTAAATGTCAACCTTGTAAATATCTAAAAGTCCATTGCTTTTCTAAGTCATTACCTGTCTTCCTTTTATCTCTCTCTCTCTTTGGATCCTTATGAGTAAAGGGAAAGAGGTGGGAAACACTCTCAATTGTCAACAAAAGGGAGAAGGTTGGTGCTTGGTGGATCTCAACCACAAAGTTGGGTTTCAGTGTTCAGATATCCTAGCTAGCTCGCAGGCCTAAAACTTATTGAACACTTAATCGTAATTAAAGCATTTAGATTCTACACTCGGATACACTAGTGTTCTTTAAGCCATTACTCATGATTAACTTCTTCTTCATCACTAATATACTTACCAAAATCTTATATAAGTATTTGTCGTGCATGCCTAGCTAGACGACGATAAGCATGGATAAGTGACTTCACGATGACGAATATTTACACTTTAAATTAATTATAACATTAGATGTTGTCCATATAAAAGTAGACATATATGTAAATGTTATATATACTAGGAAACGTTATACATTAATTGACATAATTAGGCATACTAGTTATCAATTCTACAAATTTTCTCTTGTCAAAAAGTTTCATCAATGTTATATGTTCAGTTTGAATTTCATTAGGACAAGGTTGGTATATTCTCTCAAAATTATGGGTAAATAATTTAAGGGTTAGTTCGAAATAATTATTATCATGCAAAACTACTCGATAAATTATTTATCTCCATTTTGAATGGACAACAACAAAAAACCTTCACTAAAATAACTATTGCCTTCCCACTCAAGCCTATTTTTTTGTGGAATCATCACCCTAATTGTTATAGGACTAGTTAGAGATCGAGCACCTTAACCTGGGTGCATCGGATTACATGCAAAATTTAGATGACTCACCGGAACCAAATGATATAACTTTAGTTGGTATATGAGAGTTAAGCATATGAGATTGAGAGTATATGTTCGATTCTCTTAATATTATTTTTGGAAAAAATTTAATACTTTAAACATGATTGTCTCCCGTACGGAGGATCTCTTTGATTTTAAAAAAAAAAAAATCAGGGTCATTAGTTAACATATTTTAATAAAGGGAAAAGTTCACCAATGCCCCTGTGGTTTACTTCAGAATCATTTATGTCCCTGTGGTTTTTTTCTTATCACATATGCCCCTGTGCTTTGTAAAAAATAAAAAACCACAGGGGCATGTGTGATAAAAAACATACCTTTTTGCAAACCACAGGGACATATGTGATAAGAAAAAAACCACAGGGGCATAGGTGATTCTGGAGTAAATCACAGGGCATTGTTGAACTTTTCCCTTTAATAAATAAAAAAAAACTGAAGACTGACACCCCCTGCACCGTCATGAACTGCGCCAAACAAAAGCTGCATCTTAAGCTCCCCCACAATCAACACCATCAAGCCAGTAACAACATTACAAGTATGCATCTAAATGCATATTGGTAATATTGTTATTCATACTTGTAATTTTTTTAACTATTATAATAAACAAAACCAAGGTGCGGTTTGCGGCTTTTGCTTTGCGAGTTGTCAAATTTGACTTATAATCACGAATAAATGCATGCATGCAAGCATGCAATTCAGAAGACTCCGTATCGTCTTAGATCGCGTGAGTGTAACATTTCTTAGTGCTCTTCGCTTTCTCTGTCTGAAATTCATTTAATGCTTGTGATTCAATTAATCCTACCGATTAACTTAAGTTCATAGCAGCACTCGGAACATGTACGTACATTTTAAAGATTTTCAAATTAGAATTAAACAAATAAAATAGGAAGATTTTTTGTGACAAGACTAGGAATTACATATGACTCGGCTATGTGGCGCACTCATTTTCATTCTATATTTTCCCCCCCATAAAAGACATAATTGGACATTCATTTTAATTCATAACCTCATTTCCCAACCTCTTTGTAGTAGTTTAATTTTTACTAGAATAATGCTATATTTGCATTAATTGCATACTCGTAGCGCCAAATCAAGATAAAAGCAGGGTGCGTAAAATTACACATATACAATGTAATCTGCTTATGTAGCACGTGGTCGTTTACAATTCAATTTAATTTGGATTCATGAATCAAATCGGTTTCGTAGGTTTGAGGATGTCCTCTAAAGAAGTTTTGCTTTATAGAGAGACTGATATTTGAGAATTAATTAGAAAGAAAGTATTTGGTTTGATTATTATTTTTAATTTTTAGCGGAATTCCTTATCAATAATTTAAAAAATGTCACTTTGTTCTTATTTTGTTTTTTGATTTAAAAATTTGTTAAAAAAGTACAGCAAAAAATAAAAAGGAATGAGAATAATAGATATTTTTTAATTATCAATAAAAATATTATTATTATTAACTGAAAATAAAAATAAAAAATAAACTAAGCACCACCTTATCCAATCGATAAAATTTAAGAGAAAAATAAGTTTGTTTGAAGGGAAAGAGTATCCCGAAATTATGTTGTTTTGCACAAAATTCTTTTGAGTCTGTCATTTTGCTCCCACTCATTGCACATGGTGGGTGTCCAGTTCAATGTTGATTGTGACTTGAAGTTTTTTGAGATAAGGTATGCTACTTAAAAAAATTAAAAAAATAAATAAAAAGCAAAACTCTTAAAGAAGTATTTGGTAGAGGAGAAATTTTTTTTATCCGAGAATCTCAATTTTCAAAAATATAATTTTTACATTCAGCTTACGATAATATCCGAAAATTAAAAATTTAAAAAAATTCAATTTTCTAGAAATTTGAAAAAAAATCTTGTACCAAACGTCCCCTTAAGTTAAATATCTCACTTTTAAAATTTTGTCTGCTACTAATAATGTTTGGATTGTCGATTTTCCTTCATCTCGAACTTTTCATTCATTTAATAAAGAATTAAAAGAAATAATCTTGTGAATTCCACCTTTCACTTCTAACGAATTTTGAATGCAAGAAGTTTATGTATGCTTGTTAACGTTAATATGTTGTTGAAATCTAATAGACAGAACTAGACTTATATATTTAGGTTGAATTCACATTATAAATAAATTATATGAAATATATACAATATTTATAAAATTGAATAATTGTTAAACCGCGTGCGTAATCATGAAATTTTAGATAAGAATGCAAAAAATACAATAAAAAAATAAAAGTATCGTGCCTCTAGAATCAATTGATATTATAGAGTCAATACATTCAAATTATTATTATTATTATTTTAAATCCAATTTGAATATCATGGGAACCATATTGTAGCGGTCCCCCCTCAAAAAAAAAAACACAGCTTCGTATTATTCAAATATATTTTCTATGAAGCAAAAATAATTAACTAAATTTTAATATATTATTAGTGTAATAATTCTAACATGAATTATATATTGTTAATTATATCATTAGAAAGTGTGAATCTTATATATATATATATATATATATATATATATATATATATATATATATATGAGTTTATTGTTTATTATGTCACTTATATTTATTGATTCACCTTTGAATAGTTATGATTTCTTTTTTCCCTCTCTTCATTTATCACCATTAATTCACTTTTATATGGTTATGATTTAGTGACTTGACAAAAGCTTAGGTCCAGTGACAAACTCTCTCTCTATATATATATATATATATATAAAGATGGTTTGAAGGCATGCGATAAACTCAAGGAAGACTTACAATCATAATTAACCTATTAATAAAAGATCATTGTCCAAAAGAAAATCATTATATTTTTTTGAGTTTAACAAAGTATCAAAAGATATTGTTCGAAATAAGGTTTTATAAAGAAAAATGCTTCTCGAGTGTGTATATATGAAATATATTCATCACATATAAGAATATGTAGTAGAATCATAATATATATATATATATATATATAAAATAAATAAGATTAGTTATAATTAAATGATAAAAATTCTTTTTTTTTTGGTAAGCAAATGATAAAAAATCTAAAAATATAGAATAATGAAATTATAAGTGTATGTAAGGAGATATTTTTTATATATAAATATGATATACATGAGGCAAACTTTAAGTCAAAATGACATGAAAATATATTCTAAAAATTCAGATTCAATTATCATTATTTATTTATATCGATCAGTATTAATCGTATATACATTTGAAAACTCAAAATGAATTTTCCATATAATATCACATTTAAAAATAAATTACAAGTCAGGAATGATTATAAATAATGTACATAGATTAATAATTTTTAAACTATTAATACAATTCCGAAAATACCATCTATTATCCGACAGACAATCCATGAAATAGTAACTTAAAAAGCGATTATATGTACATTTTTGTCACTCTATACGTACATACCATTCCCATGCCTTCTTCTCTCATCCAGTCATCCATCCTTCTGTATCATATCATTTGTATTCATATACATGCATCATTGCATACCGTCCAGTGGTACCATCCATCTAATGCATGTATGCATCACATATCAATACCATCATCAATGTTGAATTCGAAACATGAGTTCATGGAGAGAGAGAGAGAAGCTGCACTGTGGCGTGTGCCTGCTGTTGTATCTTTTGCCTGCACAGTGAGAGAAACAGAAACGTTTAACAAATAATAGCAAAACACATGTACGTACATATGATTTAACCTCTATTATTTTATAAAAAACAAAATTATTTTTTACATATATACATAAAGTGCATGAATTTTAAAAATTAGCGTCGTATACTATATCTAACTGGCAGATAAAATTATTTCTTATAACAAAAAATAAACTGATATATATATTGAGAATGTGTTTGGATTCTCTTCGGTAAAAAATGATAATGTTATTTGATCATAATCACTTATTTAAAAATTAATATTTTTCTCTTTTTTTTATCACATTAACAATGAGTGGTTATGATCAAATGATGTGATTATATAATCACTGTTTCACTTTAGAAGATCCAAATTCTTTGAAAATATAATTTATTATGCTACATGAAATAAAATTATTTCATATAACACACAAAAAATTAAATAAAATCCACTAAAAAAATAAAGAGAAATAAAATAAGTGAATTTTCTCCGTTTTTTATGTGTATATAAAATAATTTTATTCTTATAACTTGAGAAATAATATTTTCATATATATATATATATGTATTTATATATATTTGCGTCACAAAGTAATATATTATTATTATTATCCACACCAAAAATAGAATAAAATTATTATTATTATAATATATTTTATATGTCATATATTCTATATTCTAGAATTTATGAGCAATGATTTTCTCATGCTATTGGAGAGGAAGATATCTCTTACACACTCAAATTTATAGTGGGGCCCACACATAAAAAATAAAGAAAACAAAAAAAATTATTACATACAAAATAAACTCTTACTAACATGAGAAAAGAACTCTCCTACAACATAAGAATTCTTTTTCCCATAATTTATATAATGTTATGTTTTATGTACAGAGACAATACATAAAAACAACACAACACAAACTTTCTTCCTCAGCTCTTGTTCCATCTCTTTCTGGGTTTTGTTTTGCTTCTCTCTCACAATCTCGAGATTGGCGTGTGAGATAAAGACCACTGTAGTAGCATCCTCCCTTGAAGCTCTCTTGCAAGTTGGATTTTAAGGGAACTCTTCAGCATCTAATGAAGGAGAGTGGAGGCTCTCTTGGAGAAGAGAGCCTACCCGAGACTAACAACAACAACAACAGCAACAGCAAAAACAACGAAGAAGAAGAACCAAAATAGTGTCTTTTCTCAGTCCTATTTTCAGTTTCAAGAGCCTCACACATATTTTGTTTTTAGGCCTTAGTGGGTGTTATGGCACTTTCTATGCACAAGGACTCATCCAACAATCAAATGGATTCAAGCAAGTATGTGAGGTATACACCAGAACAAGTGGAAGCTTTGGAAAGGGTATATGCAGAATGCCCAAAGCCTAGTTCTTTGAGGAGACAGCAACTCATCAGGGAGTGCCCCATCCTTTCTAATATTGAACCAAAACAGATCAAAGTTTGGTTTCAAAATCGCAGGTAAAGTGTTGAATCATGCAAGGTTTCACACCTCAGATGTCAAAATCCTTTTTCTTCTTCTTCTTCTTCTTTCTTAAAAATTTCCTTCACCTTTTAGCTACTTTTATTTTTTATCCCAATGAAAGAAAGAAACTTTTTGTTTGTTTTAATCTCTAGTTTTGTTCACACTCCTCTTCTCTTTCTGTCCATTAATATTGGACCGTTTTAATAAGTATATCATGTTTCCAACTTTTTACCTGAGGAGAAACAAATTTTTGGCCTTATGAACATTAATAACTCATCCTATTTTGCTAAGTCTGGCCTGGGAAAAGTAGATGGGGAACAATGCTTTTCTTTTGGTTAAAAATCTCAAGTTTAAACTTGCTAGAATGATTTTGGTTTGTAACCCTCTTTGTATTTTGGTTTTGTGTATCATTGTAAAGTGTATTTGTTCATTCCGAAGTTGTTGAAGAACAGAATGAGTAGTTTATATCATGCTGTTTTTATAGTGGTAAATGCGGTTTCTGCACACAAACTTCGAAGTTATTTCCTTGGTTTTTTTTTTTTCTTACTAGACATAGCCAAATTTTTGTGTGTAGATGTCGTGAAAAGCAAAGGAAGGAAGCTTCTCGTCTGCAGACAGTGAATAGAAAGCTGACTGCAATGAACAAGTTGTTGATGGAAGAGAATGACCGTCTGCAGAAGCAAGTCTCACATCTTGTTTATGAAAATGGATATATGAAGCAACAGATACATACTGTAACCCCCTTATTTCTTTTCTGATTTTTTATTTTTCTTTGATGCATTATGTTTGTTTAAAAATTTACAAGTCTTCTATGTACTGTTTTCTTGAACAGGCATCTGCTGCTACTACTACAGACAATAGCTGTGAGTCTGTGGTAATGAGTGGTCAGAACCAACAGCAAAACCCAACACCTCAGCATCCCCAGAGGGATGCTAACAACCCAGCTGGGTAAGCAACTCATTTTTTTTTTTGCTAATAAATGTGTATTGTTGTTCATTTTTATGTTTTCATTATCTTTGTTCTAATTTTTGGTTGTGCTAGTCTTCTCGCCATAGCTGAGGAGACCCTGGCAGAGTTCCTTTCCAAGGCTACTGGAACTGCTGTCGACTGGGTCCAGATGATTGGGATGAAGGTATGGCCTTTTCAACAATCTTAATAGTTGTTGCTTTCATATATTTGTATGTTAACATTCATTCATTTGTTTAAAACCTTTGAATGTTTTGGTTTTTGTTGTTTTTGTAATGTGTTGTGCATTGAGTAGCCTGGTCCGGATTCTATTGGAATCGTTGCTGTTTCCCGCAACTGTAGTGGGGTAGCAGCACGAGCCTGTGGCCTTGTGAGTCTAGAGCCCACAAAGGTATGTTGTTGGTTTGTTACCACATTGCTGACAACGAACCGTGTTTTTTGTTTTTCTTGACTTTCATGTACTACTATGTATCTCAGGTTGCCGAGATTCTTAAAGATCGGTCGTCATGGTATCGTGACTGCCGGTGCCTCGAAGTGTTGAGTATAGTCCCCACAGGGAATGGGGGCACAATAGAGCTCATGTACATGCAGGTCTAGTGGCTATTTAAATTTGTAAAGGAAGCTATAATGCAGTTTGAATTAATTTCTATTTAATTCCTCAATTGTTTTGTTGATATATCTTTTTTGAATATCAGACATATGCCCCTACAACATTGGCAGCAGCCCGTGACTTCTTTACACTAAGATACACTACGAGTTTAGAAGATGGAAGTCTTGTGGTACTGAGAAGAATCTTGCTTCTTTTGTTTTTTCTTGAGTTAGGATGTGACTTATTTCTTAGGAGACACTTAATATGGCAAAATGACTGTCTATTTTGGCTTGGTTATTGGAACTGTTGCAAAACATTTGAAGGCTATAGCTTATTGGGGAATACTTACAATAATAGATTTAGATTTGTTTTATGTCAATGCATTTTTTAATATTGGATGATTATTTTCTCTTGTAAGTGTAAAATATTTTAACATGTTGAAATTATCATGCTGACAGATATGTGAGAGATCATTGACTTCTTCAACTGGTGGCCCCACTGGCCCTCCTCCTTCAAACTTCGTGAGAGCTGAATTGCTTCCCAGTGGTTATCTAATTAGACCATGCGAGGGTGGTGGATCCATTATTAATATTGTTGATCACATTGATTTAGATGTAAGTTACAGATACAATTCATATCACTTTTAGAATTTCCATATCTTTGCATCTTTTTGTCCTCAGTTTCTTAACAGTTTTATTGCATGCAGGTCTGGAGTGTCCCTGAAGTACTGAGGCCCCTTTATGAATCATCAAAAATCTTGGCTCAGAAATTGACTATTGCTGTAAGTTAACTTACAAGTTACATGGATTTTACACATTTAACCATGTCAATATAAATTAATGAACCTATTGAAATCTACTTTACAGGCCATGCAACATATAAGACAGATAGCCCAAGAATCAAGTGGAGAAATTCAGTATGGTGGGGGACGCCAACCTGCTGTGTTGAGGACATTTAGTCAAAGACTTTGCAGGTAAGGCCCAACCATACTTGGTGTCAGAATCAATACAAAGTTGGGCATTTGAATTATTGACTGGCTCCATTTTAGTTGATGTGACCAAGTTGAAGTTGGTTGATTATTTTTTCATATTATTGCTTAAGTTGAAGCCTAGTCTTAAACAATGTATTTTCCTTAATGACCAATAATTTATTTAAACCCTATACTTTAGGGGGTTCAATGATGCTGTGAATGGGTTTGTGGATGATGGTTGGTCACTGATGAGTAATGATGGGGTGGAAGATGTGACTATAGCCATAAACTCATCTCCCAACAAATTTTTGGGGTCCCATTACAATTCCTCAATGTTTCCAGCATTTGGAGGTGGGGTCCTATGTGCCAAGGCATCAATGCTACTGCAGGTACTTCAGCGGCATACAGTTACATGAACTGTTCCTTCTTTTATTCCCAAGTCCCAATTTGCTAAGCATCTGCTAAATTTATCTTTTACCAATGTTGGTCTTTAGGATGTTCCTCCTGCGTTACTGGTTCGATTTTTGAGGGAGCATCGATCAGAGTGGGCTGATTATGGGGTTGATGCATACTCTGCTGCATCTCTGAAGGCTAGTCCATATGCAGTTCCTTGTGCAAGACCTGGTGGTTTCCCCAGCAGCCAGGTCATTTTACCTCTTGCTCATACTATTGAGCACGAGGAGGTATAAATCTTCTAAACTATGTGATGACCTTCATTCTATATTCCTGTAGTATATGCTCATTTTTTATCCACTGCAATGATGCAGTTCCTGGAGGTAGTTCGCATAGAGGGTCATGCATTTTCCCCTGAAGACATGGCATTGGCGCGTGACATGTATCTGTTGCAGGTAAAGTTGTACATTTGATTATTTTACTTAGGTAGGAAGTTGTTGCTGTCTCTGTGAATAATTCTTAATGACGTTTTTTATATGCAACTTTATGCTGCAGCTATGCAGTGGAGTTGATGAAAATGCAATTGGGGCGTGTGCTCAACTTGTGTTTGCACCTATCGATGAATCATTTGCTGATGATGCTCTTTTACTGCCTTCTGGTTTTCGCGTCATTCCATTGGATCCTAAAACAGTTAAGTGCCAATTATCAACAACTTGCTGCATGCTTTTAATCTAACTTGGTCATTAAACCATTGTTAGATTACTTATCTTGTTTTATTTCAAATTTTTTACTACTTCAATGCGGGGGTCTAAGCTCATTGTACATATGATCTTGTGTTGACTTAAACAATGTCTTGTTTTTGTTTCTTTTGTATCTCAGGATGGTCCAGCTGCAACTAGGACATTGGATTTGGCATCAACGCTTGAAGTAGGATCTGGAAATGCTCGTCCAGCTGGTGAAGCTGATTTGAATGGTTACAACCTTAGGTCGGTCCTTACCATTGCATTCCAATTTACCTTTGAGAACCATTTGCGGGACAATGTGGCTGCCATGGCTCGCCAGTATGTGCGTAGTGTTGTTGGATCTGTTCAGAGGGTTGCCATGGCAATTGCTCCCTCTCGGCTCAATAACCAACTGGGGCCAAAGTCACTTCCTGGTTCACCAGAGGCTCTTACTTTATCACGATGGATCTGTAGAAGCTACAGGTTAGTCTTTAATTAATTTTTACTGCAAATATATATATATTTTTTACTGAGGCTAATTTCGTAGCCTTATGAAATTTTTGATTTTCTTCTGTTTTAGTAGTCTTTGAAGGGTAGTTTCTGTGCTTGTTTAATAGGCGGGTGTATGGAGCAGAAAAGAAATGTTCTCAGGTCTTATATATGCATTTGGCCTTGACATTATAAAATGTTTTTTTCAGGATCCACACTGGTGCAGAGCTTTTTAGAGTTGAGTCTACAGCTGGTGATGCAATCTTGAAGCAACTTTGGCATCATTCAGATGCAATCATGTGTTGTTCTGTGAAAACAACTGTAATGACTTGCATTGTTCTTTTAATTTTCTTCTCTGTTTATCCAAATCTGAAAACAAGTGCTATGTTATTCTTCAGAAAGTGCCTTTCTTTTACTCATTACTGAGATTACTATGAATTATTGCAGGCATCTCCAGTGTTCACCTTTGCAAACCAGGCTGGACTAGACATGCTTGAAACTACTCTGGTTGCCCTTCAGGATATAATGCTCGATAGGGTTCTTGATGAAGCTGGCAGGAAGATTCTTTGCTCTGAGTTTTCCAAGATAATGCAACAGGTGATTAACGTGTAAATTATTCATCTTTTAGTTTAGGCACATATGATTAAATTAATGCATGGAAATATTTAGAAACTTGGAATCTAGAATCTCTATTTCACTTGGATAGGTTGCATTCTTCATTTTGCTATTCTGTTTTATTTGAGTTTAGTTTGTGTCTTATATCTCATGTGACATTCTCTATTTTTCCCTATTTGTTTTCAGGGATTTGCATATCTGCCTGCAGGGATATGTGTATCCAGTATGAATCGGCCAGTGTCTTATGAGCAAGCCATTGCATGGAAAGTTCTCAATGATGAGGATTCCAATCACTGCTTGGCCTTCATGTTCGTGAACTGGTCTTTTGTCTGATGGGGGAAACCATCATCAAGAATAACTTATATTATCTATTAATTTATATTCAGTACTTAATTACCAGATACTTCCAGACAGATGTACTAATGACAGCTTTTCTTTATGTCTTATGAAGTTTATATAAACTTATTATTTTGGTGAAATCCTTCTTCATAACTTCCTTTACATCATTAGAATTCTATTATGATGTTGGTAACGTTTTCTTAAAATGTTTTTGGTTTACTTCTTTTGGGGTATTTTAATACTGAGATCAGGGTTAGTAGGGTGTCTTTCTTTTTTACCATTTTCCTTCACGGACTACGAAGGTCATCATGGTGTTTTGCTTCCTTCTGAAGCGAAAGTGTCTTGGTTTCAACTTCAGAATATATGATGGTGTTTTTTAACTTTCATGGGACGTACATAAAGTGACTTTTGTGCTGGACTTCAATTCCTGTGCCCTATGTTAATTTCATAGTCTTGTTATTGGTTTTTTTTTATTTCTTTGGTGAAAAACTTTTGTTACTATTTATCTGGTGTATAGCTATTTTTGGAAATTTTACTTGATGTATGATAAGTTTTTCTGACATTCATATGCAAGTCATTGGATAAAATTTTCATCTAAATATTTTCCAATCCAATTTACCTTTAGGTCTGGAAGGGATTTTCTTATTTATAATAAAATAAAATATATCAATGTGTCATTAATACTCTTGTTATCTTTTTCAGAACTAAAAAGCCTTGTGTTCTAAGCCTCAATGGAAGATTAGTTTTAAATAAAAAAAAATGTTATATATAAAAAAAAAATTAGAGAGAAAGAATGGATGAGTTTGTATATAACTAACTAGTAAACGAAACGAAGTTCTTACAGATCAAAATCTGTGGGGAAAAAAAAATTATATTCATTTGATCTGAGAAGAAAATTACTACAAATAAAAATCACTGCTAATACTAAATTTACAAGTTTATAATTTCATAAATTTCTCTTAATTTTATAAATAAGTGGCTGTCCGACGTCGAAAAGCTTTTGCCCTATTTCCAAAGTATCTATTCTAGTTTAAAACCAATAAAATATATAGTTTCAAACCCATGTACCAAAAAATAAAATAGTTTCAAACCTCAAAATTTAGGAGTTAATAATTTAATTTGAAATTTCTCCCTTTACTTTCAATGGGTGTGATATTGTCAATACATTTTATGCGATAATTAATTAAAACACCCTACATTGACCTAAATTAGGAAGTACATAACCATAAAGGTGTGATCTCAAGTGTCATCCAAGTAACATGCTAAGTTTTCAAGAGTCAAGAGTAGCTTTCTCCCTTGTCATTCATCAAATGCGTCATCACAAACATTCAACCCTACTAGAATGGACATGTAGATGCTAGAGGAGAAAACCTTTGTAGCAACGAACATTTATATTAAAAGGGAAAAAAATTTGAGACTTAAAAGAAATTATACAAAGAAGTATGGATTAAAATAAAGAAAAAAAATTTCTTTTTAATAAAACGGAATACCAAATTCGATACTCCCGTAAAACTAGAAATTTTAGTGCTACATAGAAGAAGGGAATAATGATCAAAATGTCACGTTTTATCAAAAAAATTTACTTAAATGCTATGCGAACAGTATTTTTTACCAAACTGCCACGTGTCATAATTCGCTACCACTGGTAGCGAATTTCGTGGCCAATGATTTCGTGACATGTGGTCATATTGCAGACCAAATTCGCTACCACTGGTAGCGAATTATGACACGTCAGTTTTTTCCCTCGAAAGTGTGCCACGTGTCATAAAAACATTGACGAACATAATTTGCTACCAGTCGTAGCGAATTATGTTTACGTGACAGTCTGGTAAAAAGTACTGTTTGCGTAGCATTTGAATAATTTTTTTTTTTTCAAAAGGTGACATTTTGGTCACTCTTCAGAGGAACTGCAAAGGTTTGATGAAGAGTAGGACATCCTTTAATCTTGTACTAGGATATACATGATGTGATGACGTGCAAGATGATGGGGGTTTTTTGTATCACAAATTAGGCCTTCATGCTGATTTAACAAATGTATGGGAAAAAATTTAAAGAATTCTTAGAATGGAAGATAACTTTCTGCATGGCAAGGATGCACAAGAAAGTGACAGACAAGAAAAAATAACAGTACCTAAGTCAACCATATGGAACAATATTGTGTTGTGTTTGGCTTGAGCCTCTGGTCATATTGCTTACCAATACAGAACCAACATTAAAGTTTGGCTGGAGGTAAGACCAGAAAAGACGAACTATAATATGATGATTGTGGTTAGAAATTCTCTATCAGAAAAGGAGTTAGTTGTCACAAGTGATGATGCTGTGGTCTGTCCTAATATAAGACATGGGATAAAAAGTCCATTAAATATGAAGAGTTTAGGGTTTAATGAGATGTAGATTAGGTTTATCATACTTTATGTACCTAGTCGTATTCCATTATATTAAATGGCATCCAATATGTATGTTCTAAAATCATCTAAACAAAGGTAAAAAAATTTATTTTGAAACTTTAATTATTTATTTGAGACGAGTCAGATTTGCATAATTCTACAATCCAATATACACATACACAATGGCGGAGCTGGGCTTCAATTTGAGTCCGGACCAAAAAATTATATGTGTGTTTACTTTTCGTAAATTTAGTTAATTCATATCAAATATATTTAAATTATATTAAATATAGAGCTCCTGGGCAAGTAGCACCAAGAAGAGTTCTAATTTTATTCAATATTTTTTAATTTTACTAAAAAAATATTTTCTTTGTTTATACAAGTGAAAATTGAACACATAACCTAATCCAACTTACCCAAATCTTTCACCAAAATTATTTTAAGTTTTAGATAGAGTCAAATTATAAATTGTAACCCGGGCCAAATTATAATTTTAACTCAGGCCAAATTATAATTAATTATATAATTATATATAATAAGTACAATTTGTTAAAATTTAACCCGGGTCGAGGCCACACCCAACTAATACATGGCTCCGCCACTGCACGTATATAAAATTGATTCATTTTTTCTGCTGTCAATGTAGAAAAATTATCTACATTGAGCAAAAACGACGTTATTTTGAGTGAAAATTAAGATATTTTGTATTATAATTTATTTTATGATCATAATTGTCTTTTTTATTATAATTTTTTAATCTTTTAATCCAAAACAATATTATTTTAGGAGTGAATATAGATAAATTATCTACATTTATTATATAAAGATTAAAGCCATAAAATTAATCTCTAGTCAAGTGATACGGCAATTATTCAACTACGATCATAAGGATTATTTAAAAGATTCAAACCATGTATTTTTGACAATTCATCAAATTTCATATTATCACTTGGGCGAACACTAGGAAAAAAAATTAACCTTTTTTTTCATGTCTTTATATTTTGCAAAAGAGAAAATTAATTGCTTTATTGGAACATATAAACGGTGAGTGTAAAAGATTATTTTAACCCAAAATTTTAAGGTATTAAATGATGATTTTTTTAACAGTTTATATTATTCACTAATACACCCCTCTTATGTAAGAACTCTTTGAGCTTGAAATGTGAATATTGAATAGGCTCCATTTTTTATTTTTGTTTTCTTTTACTTATTGCTTATTAAATTCCACAATTATGACCTTATGGTTACTGAAGTTCTGATACCATATATAAAGAACCAATTCAACCCAAAACTTTAATGTATTGGTTTTAACGATTTATATTATTCTCTAACACACCCCTTCAAACAAGAGTCATTTGGACTTGAAGCGTGAATATTGCATAGACATAATTTTATTTTATTTTATATTTAAATCATGCTTATTTATTTTCATAAGTGAAGCAACGGTGATCAGTGGCGTACCCAAGAAATATTATTTATGTCTGCATATTTAGCGATGGAGGTTCGAAGACAATGTCCCCGAATATTTCTTTTTAAAGAATGTTTTAAATGTATTAAAAAATAAAAGAATATAAACATAAAAAGAAAAGAAAACTTGAACTTACTACAAAAATAAAGTACATTTTGGGTCCTCAATAAAAATGATGGGATCCAATTTTATTCCTTAGAAAAAAAATTCACTTGTGATCTCTCTGAATTTCAAAATAGACCCATGTTAGTCTTTTTGAGGGATTAATGTAGGTCTTCTTTGAATTTCAGAGGGATCACAATTTCGACTAACTGGAAATACTTTGGAATTCAGAGGGACTGAGAGTCGACTTTTTTTATAAGAGTTTAAATTGGGCCATGTAATTTTTGTTGATAACTCAAAAAAAATATTTATTTTTTTCAAAAATTTGTGTGTGCACTTGCACACACTTACAACAATACAGGTTCACCGATGGCGGTGATAATCGAACTCGTGATCTTATGGTCACCGAAACTCTGATATCATATAAAGAATCATTTTAACCCAAAATCTTAAGACGTTGGCTGAAGGCTTTTTAATGATTTATATTATTCACTATCCGTGAATGCTTTGGTATTTCACTTAAAAAAGGGATTGTCTACTTCTTTTTTTCTTACTTACTTTATCTACTTTTTTTTAATATCATTGGATCAAAATCTCATTGAAGAGAGAAAAGTGAAATTTTGATTCAATAATATTAAAGATAAATAGGTAAGATAGACAAGAAAAAAATAAAATAAAATATCTTACCTGCTTAAAAAGAAAATAAAAAACTATCCAAAAGAAAAAGAGGAAAGCAGGGCACATATTTGAGTTTGAGCAATTGATGAGGGTCTTTGTTTTGGGGTGGGAATTCTATTGGGGAATAGAGATCCGTGGGGCCCACAGAATCTCCCTTACAAATTAAGAGTAAATATATATGGTCAAGGGATGACGACATGGTTTCTGTTGATCCATCACAAGTATGTGTCTGTCAAATCCTGACCTTATCCAATGGATCACGTCCCTCTCTCTGATCTCTGCTTTCTGCTCCCACTAATTTCAACCATATTCACCAGTACGAGTAACACCAAAAGAGTGTGCTGTTTATCACTTATTATATTACAGTTCGAGTATTCAAGGATGATGAATCGTTAGTTAGTAATAAATTAAGGAAGAGTATATAAGTGGATAGATGTATGAATTTAATGTCTTAAAATTTTGAATTGAGATGTAATGTCGGATTTATTTAATATATTTGATCAACTTAACTAATTGGTGATGGTCCCCTGATAGAGTTTAACACTTGATGGGAAGATTATTGAAGTAATTAAATCTGATGAGTCACACGTTAATTAGTAATAAATTAAATAAAGAGTATATAACCCCTGCCATACTTCTCCTTGGACCCATAAAAAAATTAAAGGTGAAATATAATAGTTATTTGACCATTTTGTCTCTCATTAATTAATTAATTAATTAATAATTATTTTGTCCCTGATTTAAAACTATTCATCAATCTGCCCCTCTTTAATAGATTAACTTGCATTTTTAATCGATTAAATGGTTGTTGGGTAATTTAATCGACTAAATCTCCCTACTTAATCGATTAAAAAATCATACTGACTTGTTTCTCTTTGTTGCCTTTTGGGAAATTTAATCGATTAAATAGGGAGATTTAGTCGATTAAATCTCCCAACAACCATTTTTGCTTGTTTTGACCATTTAATCGATTAAAAAGGGGCAGATTGGTAGATAGTTTCGAATCAGGGACAAAATAGTTATTAATTAATTAATGAGGGACTGCCCCTCTTTAATAGATTAACTTGCATTTTTAATCGATTAAATGGTTGTTGGGTGATTTAATCGACTAAATCTCCCTACTTAATCGATTAAAAAATCATACTGACTTGTTTCTCTTTGTTGCCTGTTGGGAAATTTAATCGATTAAATAGGGAGATTTAGTCGATTAAATCTCCCAACAACCATTTTTGCCTGTTTTGACCATTTAATCGATTAAAAAGGGGCAGATTGGTAGATAGTTTCGAATCAGGGACAAAATAGTTATTAATTAATTAATGAGGGACAAAAGGGTGAAAAAACCGTAACAATTGTTACATAATTCAGCAACTATACTTTCCTCATTTTATTTATGAGAATAATGTTTTTTATATTGAATGACATAAATTTTATTTTTTACATACACTTAAAAGTACATGGGATTCATTTTTTTTTTTTTACATTATCTCACATGGATCTCATATATTTTATGTGTGTATAGAAAATAAAATTATCTATGATAATATAACAAACATTAATTTCTTTATTTATTTATTCACACATCCATTTCATGAGTCATCATCAACACGTCTTCGTTTTATTGTACACCGGAATATAGACAGTTAGGTAAGGCCCAGGCCCCATACGTGGTGCCTATATTTGTCTCTTATTCCTTTTCTGTTTAATGACATGGTTACCATATTGCATAGTTGCCATTTGCCAATTCAAGCCACTCATGTTGCTGCTATTACTGTCTTTCAAATGTCACTCATGCTCTTTTCTTGCATGCCTGAATTACTGAATTTTTTTACCTTATAAGTACTTTTTTTAACTTAAATTACATCAATATAATATAGCATAAAAATCTTATATTTTGAACTTCAAAATAACAAAAAAAGATAGTTCACTCTGACTCTCCTTTAAAAATTTAATTTATTTACTTAATAAGGTATTTAATTTTATAAACTTTTATCATTTCATAAAATTTTCAAAGCCATTGCATTAAAATCACCATAACTCCAATGTATGCATGTATACGAGTCGACGTGCATATGCATATGTCCCCCTCATGACACATGCAAAATTTATGGTCATGAACATGATGAAGATACATAATAACACATGATATAATAAAAGGTAATATCTTTTTGTTTTGGCATCCTTTAAGATATCCTTTTCAGCGTTTGAAATTCGAGGCTTTTTAAAGTTTGAGTGCGAAAGGCACTGTGTCCTTGAATCTCGTGCCTTAATTCTCTTATTCCCCCTAAATTAACCCTTTCACAAATCTGTGTTATTAATATTATAGTGTCTTTTCTTTTAATGTCAAAGTTTTTATGATCTTATTATAAAATTTAAGCTCGTTGCTGATATATCAACATTTTGTAATAAATAATTTGTTAACAACAAACAATAAAACATTTTTTTTAACCATAATATCATTGTCTCTATTTGTGGGTCAATGTTGTGTTATGGTGAGTGCAGTGCAGAGCAGAGCATAAAGATGAGAGTGTGTTTATCTTTGTTCCGCGTGGAGACCCTTCGCTTTCCACTTTTGTTTATAGCAGTTATCATATGTGTGTCTCACGCTTCACATGCATACACACACAGAAACACTTTCTCTCTTGTCTACTCTATTTAGCAATATAGGGGGAAAAAAAAAATTTCTTTTGTTATTCTTTATTGTGTTTTGAATTGAAGATTCTGAATAAGCGTGCTTTCATCACTGTATGGGTTTCTCAATATGTTAAAAGTGCCAAAGATCTTCAACTTTTAAAAATCCAAGAAAAGCAAGACCCTAGGTATGGTAGGTGTTTGTTGTTATGTCACATAGGCTAGGCTATGTGATGCCTCGGTGGATATCTAACTGAAGGGGGGGCTTCTGGACTTAGAATAAAAAAAAAACATATCTTTCTGTTGCAGCCTTGCAGGTTTTTTAAGATATTAGCAGAAGAAATTAAAGGGGCAGAGAGTAAAAGAAAGTGGTGGTGGAAATTGGAATAGGGGACTAGACTATCATGATCTGTGAATTTTAGAGTGTTAATTAGAGAAAGTTGTTGACTGTGACTTTGGGATTTGTTTTTCTTTTTCTTTTTCCCTGGTTTCGTGAACCGGGTCTCGAGGGATATGGGGTTTTAGGCCTTTACCGTTTTGGTTGAAGATCACACACAGTGTGATCTTTTGGGTTGGTCTTTAATTTGTTGTTAGTGAATAAGAAGATGCCATGACTCTGTGGTAACCAGCTTGTGTGTTGCTGGCTTGCTGCTGCATGATGTGATATTTATTATAAAGTTGTTTTGTTTGTTTCGATGAGTTAATAATTAGTTTTTAGGTTCTTACATTGTCTTCTCATTTTCCTTTAATATATTTTTCTTTTATAATTATAAATTTGTGTTTCAGTTTTTTTTTCGTATATCAAATTTAATTATTTCTTTGAAACAAATTCATCGTGATATCTTCACAAGCTTTAATTGGTTCTCATATCTTTACAAGTTTTAATTCTTTAAGTTGGTTATTGGACCAATTTCAAGTCAGAGTTTAGTCATAATTAAAGCTCATCTCTCCCGGTAAAAATATATTTGATGTGTTTTAGTTTAATACCACTTTAAAATACAAAACAGATATTGGAAAGGCCTGATTGTAAAAACAGTTTTTTGATTTCCAAAAGAAAAAAAAAACATTTGATAAGGTATTTTTTATAAAAAAAAAAAATTAAAAATTGTAACTTTTTTTTAAGGAAAATAAATCAGAACACCATATTCTTGTTTATATTACTTCTGAGATTTTATTTATGTTGGAAGTTGGAAAAAATCAATTTTGTGTGTGTCTATGGTAAAGCCTGAGTTTACACTTTACTTTCTGCATTTACCTCACTAGGTATCTGTTCAATTGAACTAACTTGTTAGAAATTAAGAGCATTAATTGGATGCATGGATTGTACTGAGCACAGCAGTGCTTTTAAGTTGCAACTTTTGTCTGCAGTATTTGCCAACTAATACCAAATACTCAATAGATTTAGTTTATGTTTGTTGCAGAGTGCAGATAACAGAACCAAAACGGATTCTACTTTTACTATTTTTACTGACCCTTAATTCCCAACAAGATTTTTCCAAAAAGCAAAGGGTATTATTGCTATGAGAAACTTGAATCTTCAAACCCTCCGTTAGTATACTATGCTGGTTTTGTTGGCCAACACTTGACAAGTAAACAGGAGCTTGTGTAACATAAAATTTAAAACAAAGAGGTTGTAAGTTGTTGATGGTTTCAATTTAGAGACAGTTTGTTTAATGAGAATAAAGTCAAGTTTATAACTTTTTTAAGGAACTTGACCTTCTTAAGTAAATATTGGAGTGAAAAATCTATACTTAAATTTGTTATATTTTTTTTATTTTATGAAACAGTATTTTAGGCAAATATAAAGAAATAAAGTGTTATTGGAGAGGGCTTAAGCTTCATGCAGTAAAAGAGGACCAATTGGATGAAGCTTGTGAATAAAGTGATCTCCATAAAGTTAAAACAATATCATGGAAGCAATTGTTTTTAAAAGGTAAAGTGTGAATCGGGCCATTTGACTTAGGGTGCAAATTACAGTTTTATATGATTTTGGGCCCATTACAAACTCAATATGTTGGGGTTGACATTTGTTATTGCTAATGTTAAGTGGTTTTTGCTTTTTTGCAATCTTTTTCTCCAAGTGGTTGACCATTTAGACAGCCCAAAAGTAAAATCTAATAAGGACTATCTTAAATTGGTCTCATACGTCTTTAATGAAAGCAGTGTTCTTATTCCCTTTGTTTTTCTATTGGTTTTGTTTTTTATAGGTGTTTTTGTAATGGGGCTACCTCTCCTATCCTTGGACCGTAGCTATTGTAGTTTTCTTTCTTGTTTTAATTATTTTGTTGGTAGGTTTTTATTTCAACAAAATTATCCAAATTTGTTACCTTTAGAATAAGTCTGAAGAGTTTGGTTGAGTTTCTCATATTTACTAAGTGTCATAAAAAATATTATCAAAGATATCTCAAACACATATTTAAAGATATGAGAATACCTAGCAAGATAAAACAAAATACACTAATGATATTATTCCCATTGTACTCGTGGTAATACTTTTTTATGTGTAGAAATAATACTTCTGAAGCTTTCAATTATTTTATTGAAATGTTAATAAATAGATAAACTTTTTTCCGGTAAAAATAACCTTTACCTGCATAGGAAGAAACCAACCTAGTGTTGGGTTGGCTAATGGACTTCAATATGCTAATGGCCCAAATGTTATTTTGAGAACCAAAACCATTGAATGTATACCACTGTCTTATATGACTATCAACGGATTAAACTTTTTTACCTAATTTTTGAAGGATAAGGATAATGTTATAGGTGTAAGTTATACTCTCAACTTTAGTCATTAATTTTATTTATATCTAATTATTTTAATTTATTAAATATGTGAATTGTTGAATACAAACAAATCAATATCCAAGATTTAATGTAAAACTTATTATTCTTATATATATGTAAAAATAATATATCCCATTTTTTAAATTACAATGAGTGAGTAAATATATATTTCCCTTTAACTTTTACCAAATTAAGATCATTTACTTTAAATTATATTATTGTTTAATGTATTTATATTTATTCGCTTTGAAAGTGTCTTGTCAAATAAAAATAACTCAATAATAATTTGACTGCAATTGCAATGGACTGTGATGCACACAAACTTTACCTATGGGGTTGTTTGGTACAAATAAATTTTTTTAGATTCTTGAAAAAGTGACTTTGGTAATCTTACTTACCCACGTTGGGTATAAGGATTGCGAAATTTTTAGAGGGAATCTAATTTTTCTAAGATTTTGATTCGTGAACATTTTTTAAGGCAAAATGTCATCCAAGAATACCACCGTTGGATTCCCGAGTGGTGAAAAAATATTTTGACCTCCGCGTCACTAGTGCCAAGCAAAATTCCTTCCCGCACCACTAGCGCCAACGTTCCCATACTTGTTTTTCTTGCAGCACCAATAGCACGGTGATGGCGCCTCTAGCACCACCCTACATTCCCGGTAATATTCGACAATCAATCAAACACAGAATCGAGAAACTTGAGTCAATATTCCTAATAACATTTTGGTCTACCATAAAGCTTTTTGGTCACATTCTCGGGAAATTTACTTCCCCAGCATATTCCTGGTTGTTATGGACCTGATAAAGACCCACATTCTAGAAGATCCAATAAAGGACAACACAAAAGGAAAATTATCTAAATAAGGAAGAGAATCCTCTCTTAATGACAATCATGTCTAGATAGCTAAGCAGTCGGACTTGGGCTGCCGATATTACTAAGAAGCCCATAAATATACTCTTGTCAGGTAACTTATCTATAAGTAAAGGGTTATATGTTCAAAGGTACACACATTCTAAACTCTCTCTTAACTATCACTGTGCACACACCCCACTCTTTGGCTATCCATCAGTATTATTGTGCATAGTGATCTGCCTACCTTCAAAGGTATCTCCTCCATAAATACCTAATAAAGGGAACACATATCCAACATAAACATATCAATCATTAGATCGGACATCTTTGCCCCACCATAGAATATTGGTGCCGTCTGTGGGGATATAAATAAACTTCGATTCCCACCCAATAGTGGTGAAGGCGCAGCAGCCACAACCATGACCAAACCCTAATACGATAGGTGCTAAAACATGAAGAAGGCAAGCCTGTCAAAGACGTCATCGATCCAATCCACCAATGTCAAAACTGACAGTGCCTCGCCGCTCTCCGAGTTTGGGACTCACCGTCTTCAGCTTTTGCTCTCCAAGACGACGAAGCACTCGTCGTGAAACGCCCTTCGTAGCCGATGGAGGGAATACCATTGCAACAATGATGGGAAAGGCATCTCCATCGAAAAGCGGTGCGAGTTCGTCCAAGCCGAGTTCCTTTCAACTGAGGAGCCTTCGGTTTTTCCCCAGACGGTGCCAATGTTCTGTCGTAGGGACAGAGATGTCCAATCTAATGATTAGTATATTTATGTTGGATCTATGTGTCCTCTCTAAGATATCTATGGAGGAGATACCTTTGAAGATAGGTAGATCAGTGTGCACTCACCCTACTCTTTGGCTTTCCATTAGTATTATTGTGCACAGTGATATGTCTACCTTCAAAGGTGTCTCCTCCATAGATAACTGAGAGAGAGCACATAGATCCAACATAAACATACCGATCATTAAATTGGACATCTCTGTCCCTATAATAAAGCACTGGTAATCATGATTTCTAGACACAATTTTTTTTCCTACCGAACGTACGAATAATGTTAAGAGGATGAACCATTAAGTCGCTATTTTGGAAAAACCTTTAGTTAACCACCGTATGTGTAACTCAAATAATTATTTACACATGGATATTTGTCGAGTACCATTGTCAAAGTAAAAATAAAATAAAAAGAAATATCATAAATTAGATCAACAGATATCAAATATTAAATTTCATTGTATTTTCCTGACCATTCTGTGGTTAAATATATAAGTGTAACATGTTTGATTTTGTTTAAGGATGAAGGTTATACTTACAACCATATAATAACCGTTGATTGACGAATTAATTAATTAATGAGTTTGATTTCCGTCAATTAACGGTTATCATTTATTGCGAATTAATAATTAATCAATGAGTTTGATTTACGAATAAGAGAAAGACAACATAATAAAGAATAAGGATTAAGGTTATTTGACTAAGGAAGATTGCATACCCTAAAGGTGAAGATTGAAGTTATTCCACTGCTATGGAGACAGGTATGCCTCCATCTTTTTATTAATATTTCTTTATGATTTGGTATTATGGATCTTGGCTTGTTGGTGATGGTTATCACCATAAGGTTAAAAGGGATATTATTCCAACATTAAACCATTAGAATTGGTCTAGTGGTGAAGGATTTAAATAGTTTGTATGACCCAATAGGTGCAGCTCAGTTGGTTTTTTTGCGCTAAGTTAGTGGGGTTGGAAATGTGTTCGATTTCCGCTGAATGCATTCTTGGAAATGGGGCTGAACCTTTACCCTTCACTGACCCCCGCACTCCGGATTAGTCTCATAGCCGGCTCAAAGAGTCGAAGTTTGTGAGGATATCGGAGGGAGCCAACTCGCCTCAAAAAGAAAATTAGAATTGGTAACTCCAAAATAAAAATAAAAATTGTATGAGATTATAGGTTTAAATCTCACTGCCACCTATCTAAATAAAGCAACTATATCTCTTTAGATTCATGGTTATATCTTTTTTAAATATAAAATAAACTAATCGAAAGTTTGAATTATAATTTCCTTTAATAAAATCTTATAACAAAAAAAAGCTCAAGAGATAAAACTAAATTGCAAAAAAATTTAATATAAAATAATTTAGACCAAACACGCACAGATCATTTATAACATTTGGTTTTTTATTCTAGCATTGAATAGGAAATTTTTAACCATTTATTACTTAATTTCTTTGACTAAATACTAAATCAGATATACACCAAAACTTTCTATACATTCAATGCAAGCTCGATTTTTAAAATAAAAGTTTCATTACTTTAATTTTTTTTTTTTTTGAAAAAAAAAACTTCTGTTTAAAATCATTAATTGAAGGAAATTGAAACCGCAACAGAAAACGAGGATTCCTACTTCCTAAGCGAAGGGCCTGAATCTTATTTATATATATATATATTTCCCTTTTGCTGCACTTACTGCATATAAATTATTTGTAATTAACTTAATACAACGTTATTTTGGAGCATAAATTAGAGTGATTTTGTAATTTTAATTTATTTCAGGATTATAATAGTCTTTATATTTATATTTATATTTTTTTAAGATTTCAATACAAAAACGACGTCGATTTGATAATAAATGCAGATAACTTATCTGCAGTAACTGCAGAAACATTTTTTCCATATATATATAAAAAAGAAACGATCCGTTTATAATTTTTTTTTCAAATTACAGTAGGTATGACCAGTCATACACTCTTGATTGAAGTATGACCGGTCATACTTAGTGTAATTTGTAAAAAAAATTATAAACTGATTATTCTAATATATATATATAAATATATATATATATATATATATATATATATATATCAAAAAAAATTTCTCCGACAACTTGAGATAAGTTTATCTTCGGCCTCCTCAAAACTACGTCGTTTTGTTTATTTATTTTTTTATATTAATTGATTCACCTTATATTAAAAAAGATATAAGTTATTATATCCATCTCTCTTTTTTGTCTACTATTGTTCAACATCATTAGATCGGAATCTCAAGAAAAGAGACAAAAATAAAAGCTAATTGAGATTATAATATGAAGAGTGATAACTAATAAACTTTTCAAACTATTGAAATACTAAACTGATTCAAGGTTGAGTTTTATAAATAAAAAAAAAACTTTAAAAAAATTAAAGTAATTGTTGAAATGATTTCTTTAAATATCATATAATATTTCAATTTAATATATATAAGAAAATATTACAAATAAATTGTAGTGAGCGTTTTCTTATATGGATAGCTATATAAAGGCCCATAAGCAGAGCAGAGATCACTTAAATTGTCATTAAAAAAAAAAAAAACCATGAAATTTGTAGTGGTGAGCCTTTTCCTTATATTGTGCTGTGCCTCCACCTTGATCATTCTGATGGTCACAATGGAACGAGCACGGTATTTGTTTGGAACTCATGAATATTATATCCGAGTGATCAATGGCTTCACAGATAATTCTTCTGTGCCTTTGGTTATTTGGTGTTCATCAGAGGAAATGGATCTTGGTGGGCGTGCCCTTCAAGAGCATGATGAGTTTAGCTGGATCATGAGGCCCAATTTTTGGAACAGCAACCACATGAAGTGCACAATGAAATGGGACAACATCAGGAAGAGTTTTGATGCATTTAAGGCTTCTAGGGACACATATCGTTGTGGCCCTCATAGGATGTGCTCTTGGATGGTCACACAAGATGGGTTTTATTTCAGCAACGATGATGTCAATTGGAGGAAGCAATTCTTGTGGTGAGCGTGAGGCTATGTACCAATCCAATGTGATATAGGTGTTTTATAATATTATCATATTTTAATTTCGTATAGTTTTCTTAATACTCCTTTACGTTAGAACACTGTCTTGTTATTTTTTATTTTATTTTATTTTTGGTAATCACACTGTCTTGTTATTAATATATAATAGAATGCTTATCAATTTTATTTAAATTGGGAAAAATTAAAAGTTGTTTTAATTTTATAAACTCATGTCAAGGTATGTTTAGAAGTCTCATCATATCTAGAGAATGGCTTCAGAATTTTTATTATTATTTTTCTTAGGTTTCTGAACTGTTTCCCGTGGGATAACAGATTTTAGGCCTTTACCATTTTGATGAAGGATATGCAAAGAGAGAGCATATTTAGTGCTCTTGGATCACATAATACTGAGCGAGGCGGAGAAGTAAGAAAAAGAAAAGAAAAAACTGATGAAAGAAGAGAGAGAAAAGAGATTAAATTTTTTTTAAACCAAGTGTCAAATTTTCAATTGAAGGACCACGGTGGTCCAGGTGCACTATAAATTTTTTCCTGCAAAGAGAAATTCGATGGGAATAGAAAAAATGGTCTTGAGAGAGTAACCCTTTTATAATGGATTTGACATGTTTTGTGCTCGAATTGGATTAGTCGGGGTGATTGATGAACCAATGGATAAAAAAAAAATCTTAATCACATTTAGGCACCAAGATGAGGTTAGATCTCGGTTTTATTAATCTTTGCAACACCTCATTATGTACCGATTTGTTAATATTGCATAGTATTAAGAGCAGTGTAATAATAAATTCAAATTACTTCTTAAATCATATCTTAAATAATATACATTTAAAATTTAGTTATAGGTTAGACTGAAGTCAAGTTCACTATCACGTCTGACATGAACTATCTTACATCATCATCTAAATCGACAATAAATGTTTTTATTCTATCAGTCACTCTACAGGTACACAAAATCATTCTAAACTTTGTACAGTGCTCAAAGTCTTTAATTTCGTTGCTTCCTCCTACTTTAAAGTTATACATACTCGTATGCTTACTTTCTGGAAATGTTAACATAAAAAAAAAATGCACATGAAATAAATCTCAGTAATATTTGGGTTTTTGAATTATAACCAATCCAGCCGTTTTAGCGGAAAATATCATTCTCACATAACATGTTTATAATAAGAAAATAATAATATAAATAATAATCATAAAAAAGAATACGAAATCTTGAAACTACTAAAGCTCAAATCTTTATGGGTTTCTGCATACAAACATAGAAAAGAATGTGTAGTCTTTAACTGAAATGACAAAGAGCTCGTTTGGTAGACATGATAGGATAAAACATGAGGATTGGATAAGAGTAAGATATGATATGGGTATGATAAGTTCGTATCCTATTATGTGTTTGATGTACACTGGATAGACAGCCTGATATGATTACATTATCCTATCATGTTTTGAAATCAACCAGATAGCGGAAGGATATGATATAAAAAAACGAAAATACCCTTTATAGCATAACTTTATATACTTTTTAATTTTTTTCTTTTAACTTTTTTATACATTAAATTCTATTTTTAATTATTCAAAATTTCTAAAACTCTTTTTTTAAATATATATATGTGTGTGTGTGTGTGTGTGTGTGTGTGTGTATTATAACTCATGAAAAATCATCAGTTCCATATTGCAAATTACAATTGTACATATGACACCACTAACAGAGACCAAGCTCCCACAATCCCCAACTAAAAATATTCTCCCTCGCCCATCTCTGTCTTCGCTCCAATACCTAAAAAAAATTAAAAAACAAAAAAGAAGCATTCCTAATTTCAAAACGTCAAAAAGGAAATCAAATAACACACAAATTCCAAGAACATGACATCGATTCATTGAACAACAAAATTAGCCAAAACCCAAAAGACAAAATAACAACTTTACCCACAAGTAGGCATCACAATGGAATTAAGAGGGGAAAGCAGAAAATTGATGGGAGAAAATGTGAAGTGAATAAAAAAGGTTTTTAGTTTAGGAGAAAAGAGCATAGATTTAGATCAGGTGGGTATAAAAGGAGGGAAAGGAGAATTAATGGTTTTGAGGGTAATAAGAGAGTGAGTGATTAGAGTGGAAAAGTAACCATGGAAGGAAGGGGAAGGTGAGAGAGGAAATGGAAACTGGACCTAATGATGAAGATGATTGCATTTGGTGTTTGAGGCAGAGGAAATGGAAATGGAAAGACAGAGGTTGTGCGAGAGGCTAACCTGGAGAGATCAACATCGAAGGCTGCTTTTGGAATGAACCATTTATTTCTTTCCTTATCCTATCCTGTCAAACCTAACCCAAGGTCCCCATCAGGATAACTTATCAGGCTCTCGATAGGATAAAATAAGCCAACCTGATAAGTCTATGCTATCCACTGGGCTCAAAAAACAACTGATAAGAACAGGATATGATATCCTATCTTATTATGTCCTCCTTATCTAGTGCTCCAAACAAGTCTTAAAGCTCAAACCTTTGTGAGCGCCCAAACCTTTCTGGGCTCTGTATATGAAAGATTCTGATTAGCGGAGCTCAAGCCAAATAAGTCGTGCCTTACCCTATAACTATCTGATCCCTAACCTTTGTGGGTTAGTTCACATCAAAATCTTTCAGTTAAAAATTACATATTCCGTTAATATCCATTTGGTACCAAAGAAATTTCTTAGTTCTATAATCTTGACTCAATATCATTCTTATAATCAATAGAACATCAAATTTACAAAATCAAAGACAGAAGATAATCCAAAAGAATAGAAAAAATTTATAAGAAAATAGTTTGCTAGAGTAACGACACCTTCACAGATTTGAAAAAATAATTTCCAAATACCAATTTTAAATATAAAATAGATGGAAAAGAATTAAAATAGGAAAATGAGGATCTCTCCCAATATTACCTTCTTTTTTATTTGCTCACTCCCTTCTTCTTTCTGTCTCTATTTCCCCATCTCCTCTTTTTTTTTCCTTTCTCTTCCTATTTCGTGTTTTCTTACTTTCTCTCTCTATTTTTTTCTCCTTTCTTTTCTTTCCCTTCTCCATATTCTCCTTTCTTCTTTCTTTTCTCTATTCTTTGTTTCTTTCTTTTCTTCTCTATTACGCGCTTTCTGTCTTTTACTATTTTTCTTTCTTTCTTTGTCAGCTATATATATATATATATATATGTATATATGTGTTATGTGCTAATTACTTTTTAAAATATCTAATTCAAACTTATCCAATTAATTATTACGAATCTACTAAAATCTACGACTTTTACCATAATGCCTCCACGTGGCCCAGCTAATTTATTTTTTATATGTGGCACTACTGGCGTCGTCAATTTTATAAAACATGGCGCTTTAACCGCCAACCTCACATAAATTGGCGCTTTAAGCACAAGCCAAATTTGACAAATGCATACCATAAGGCACATCGGGCTCTTTTAGCATCGCACTATTCATTCTTCCCCCTTCCCCCAATGTTATAGTGTTGTTTGTGCCAATTATATATATATATATATATATATATATATATATATATATATATATATATATAGAGGTAGGATCCTTTGACACTGGTGTCAAATTTGAAGTTTGACACCTTATCTGAGAGCCGTTAGATCAAAAAAGATCAATGGTATCACATGCTTACAAATCAAAGTCATTAATTTTTTTTGATCTAACGGCTCTCAGATGAGGTGTCAAACTTCAAATTTGACACCGGTGTCAAAGGATCCTACCTCATATATATATATATATATATATATATATATATATATATATATATTGAATATTACAATCTTCATAAGCAAAATCTTCAATAAAATCTGTTTATTCAGACGAGCACCTTCTTTCGATTGTTTAAAGGGCAAAAGCCCCAAAAATCGCAAGAAACTACGACAACCTACAAATTCGGGACTTTCTCACAAAGGATAGGTCTCCATAGAAAATAAAACTAAGATCTGATGAAATGATCTCAAACACTATATGGCTTGCCTCCGCATTGTAGTGTAATAAATAGTTGGCCAGCCAATCAGCCCATTTGTTGCCTTAACTATAAACGTTTTGCACGTTCACGGACCAGTTCATGTTGATTAATCTTTGAATTTGAGACATAAGATGGCTCTCTCATAGTGCATTACCTTGTTTAGTAAGCAAAGTGACAATAGAGGAAGAGTCACTTTCAATACTAACTTTTGATAGACCTTTGTCCTTTGCAAATTCTAGACCTTTTAGTACTCCCAATAGTGCAGCTGTGAAGGCAGTGCAATTTCCCACTCTGCAGGCAAAACCACCCATTCATTGACCCTCTATAGATACCTCTGTAAGTAGCTTGGCCAGGTTTCCCCTTGGATGCCTTATCAGTATTAGTTTTAACCTATTGTTCTTCAAGCGTGGTCCATCCTACTTGAATAATTGTTTGATGATGTTCAGTGTCTCTGCCTGGGTATTTCTTAAATGCATTACCTATTTCAGCAATTTTCCTCCTCAAACTTTGATGAATCTAATGCGGGTGGCGGCACTTATTTGAGTGAACTTCTTCGTTTCTCAAGTTCCAAATTTGCCAACACAGGACAAAAAAAATTATGATCCATTGATCATTGTGAGCTCGTTGGTTCCCACGATTGATGTTTTGTAAAAGCCAGTATTGCAAGTCTTGTTGGAAGAAAAAACTTACCTATAAGTCATCCACTAACTTTGTCCAAGTTGCAGCAACTCTCGGGCAATCACGGAGAGCATGGATAATTGTCTCTTTTTCTTGTTGGCAACTAGGACATATATCATTTGTCTCGTCCCATTTAGCACTCCAGGTTCGCATCAGTAGACGCCCATGCATTTGTTTTTCTAATTTGATTATCTATATCTCTTTCAGTTTTAAACGTATTCTCTCTTATAATATGTACTTCTTATTTTTAAAATTCAGTTAACATTTTTTATGGAATATGTTATACGTCAAAAAGTTTTCAACGTCAAATAGATTCTGTCGAAATTATTGGACAAGAAACAAACTCCATGAGAAATTTTGGGCAGAATATATTTTCCATCAATTTTTTTTTACCGAATCAGTTTTGCGTCAAATTTTTTTATGGAATCTTTTTTTTCTTTTTGGTACAATTTTTATGAAATCTATTTATCGTTGAAAAGTTACACAAATATGATTTCTTTAATATTTTCAACAGAATCTATTTTCCGTCGGAAACATTTTCGACAAAATTTGTTTTCTATCCAATTCTTTTGACATAATCTATTTTCCATTTTTTGGCAGAAATGATTTCCATCGAAAATAATTTTTTTACGGAATAATGAATTTCATATCTAGTTCCATCTCTATTTTTTATGGAATTTATTTCCATATCTATTTTCAACGGAATACATTTCCGATCAAAAATTCCATCACTAATTTCAATGATTTTTTTTTCGTCAGTAATTGGGACTTTTCTAGTAGTAAATAAGACTTTTAAATCTTATACTGGAGCCAAAAAATTCTCTCCCCTAAATATCAATTAATCAGTTTCATCGTTTACTTTAGAACATTCTATATACAGCTAAATATATAATTGTAAAATTCTTAATTTTATTTAATTTTTATATAAAAATGATTCTTTGGCTAAGAAATTATATCCTTTTGAAGTTTTAATTATAATTTTTTAAATATGGAATAAACTAATTGAAAGTGCAACTTATAATTTATTTTAATAAAAAATTTATAACCGAAATGCTCAAGAGATAGAGTTGAATTGTAAAACTTTTTTAATGCAAAATAATTTAACCCAAACACGCGCAGATCATTTATAACGTGTGATTTTTATTTTATTTTATAAAATGTGGATATTTTTATGGAGGATTATTTTATTCGGGATAATTTTAAACGTTAACTCCGTCTAAAGATAATACTGAAAAAAAATTGAAAGATACTTTCACTCCAATCTACTCAATTACAATATATCAACTAAGTTACCATAACTAGTATTTTATATCAAAACCTTTCTAGATATTAAAAAAGCTAGATTTAAAATAATGTTGTATTTAAAGTAAAAGTTTCCTTCTTTTTTTGTTAAAAAAAGTCCTTATTTCTTTCCGTATCTAATTTTTTCCCTGATTTGATTGGATGCTCTTATTTAAAATCATTAATTTGCAGGAAAGTGACATCATCTACGGATTCCTACTTCCTAAGCGAAAGGCCTGAATCTTTTTTATCTAAAAAAAAGTAACTAATAAACTTTTCAAAGTATTTTATATTAAACCAATTTTAAGTTGAATTTTGGACAAATAATTTTTTTAACCAATTTAAAGTAATTGTTGGAATCACCTCGTTATTAATATTCGGTCGCAACATTATCTGAATGATTAATTTATCTCTTTTGTCAAAAAAAAAAGTTACTTTATTGTTCATCTAATAAAATATAACAAACAAATCTGTTATATATAATGTACACCATCGAATGAAAAGTACGATATTAAAAAAAAATATCTTAGCGTATAAACAGGCAGCGTGTCGCATGGATTTGCTTTAAAAATGATATCTACACCGTAAACATAAAGTGCCAAAAAAGGAAAATATCACACAGAACGATAACGACGAAGGCATAACGGGAAGCATGATAGTGAAACCTCTAGAATTATTTAATAAGGAGATAAGTTATCTTATATTATAGATATAATTATATGATATATCCCATTATTTATTAAAAAGAAAAAAAAATACACAAAAATTGATGAATTTGTAGAAAATTATATTATTTTCATATAACATAAGAATAATATAACTATTATTTAATGGCATATATGATTCAAATTAAGCTAACTAATCATTAATATGTAAATATTTTCGGTACTATAGATATAACAAGTAATCGGTATGTATTTATCAAATATGGAAAATAAATAAATACATTTACATTACTCTTATATTTATGATTATTTTTTTTAATATTTTTTTTTTTAAACTTTTTTATAAGGAAGTACCTACTTCCATATCAACAAAATTTTACTCCGTATATCGATAGCCATATAAAGCCTCAGAATCAGAACAGAGATCACTAAAATTGTCATAAAAAAAAACCATGAAATTTTTAGTGAGCGTTTTCCTTATATTATGCTTTGCGTCCACCTTGATCATTGTGATGGTCACAATGGAACCAGCACAGTATTTGTTCGGAACTCATGAATATTATATCCGAGTAATCAATGGCTTCACCGACAATTCTTCTGTGCCTTTGGTTATTTGGTGTTCGTCGGAGGATATGGATCTTGGTGGGCGTGCCCTTCAAGAGCATGATGAGTTTAGCTGGATTATGAGGCCCAATTTTTGGAGCAGCAACCACATGAAGTGCACAATGAAATGGGACAACATAAGGAAGAGTTTTGATGCATTTAAGGCTTCTAGGGACACATATCGTTGTGGCCTTCATAGAATGTGCTCTTGGATGGTCACACAAGATGGATTTTATTTCAGCAACGATGATGTCAATTGGAGGAAGCAATTCTTGTGGTGAGTTTGGTGCCAAGGTTCCCAAAGCTTTCATTCATTTTTTTTTTTTTTTTTAGTAAACCCAAAGATATTCCTACCTCTTTGGGATGAGACTAATCCTTTTCATGGATTGAAACAATAAAGGTATCTCTATTAGTTCCAAAGTGCACTTTGCAGGAATCGAACTTCAAACCCTTTAAATTCACGAGCTCGACTCGAGCTCAGCACGCTCCACAACTGAGCTACACCCCCGGGTTCAAAACCTTGCTTTAGTTATAGCAATCTGTGTAATGGGAATGTGAGTAGTTTTGCATAATGAACTAGAGTTATAAAAGGATTTGTCCTTTGTACGGTCAAATCATTCCGTAGAAATCAAAAGTTTTGGTCGATACATTTTTGCGGTCATGAGTGCTCTGCATTGATGGCATTTCTCTGCTCTCCTTTCAACGCTGTTTTCAAAACTTGTTTATTTCAAGGTTTATTGTTTGTCATATTATAAAAAAGGGTTTATTACTCTCAAGTAACAGCAAAATAAAATTTTGTTCCTCCAGACACATTCAAAAATAGGACCCATCAAGGTGAGAGAAAAAAAACAAAAAATGTAAGGGCAGGAGACACTGTCATTTTGCTGGTACTTGAGATAAATAAAATTCTTATAAAAAATAAATTTATCTTTTATATATACATAAAAATATATTGGATATATAATTTCTTTTTTTCTCTTTTCTTTTTATATGTGTTCATATGTTTTTTTCATGTATAAAAGATAAAATTTATTTTTTACAATATGAGAAATGTTGATCCTTTATTTCAAACATAAAAAAGATGATAAAGCTATAAAGAAGCTGTAGAAAATTTGTTGAAATAGATAAAAATTTGCGCAAGACAATTTTCTTTTTTGTCTCTTACAAGGCGTGCCCACGCTTTCGAGTTGTGAAAGTTATCAACACTATGGTGCCACTATATACTCCTAGCCACAAATGGGCTAATTGACCTAGTTAGAAAATAAAAATAAAAAATCGAACCACTAAAAATGATCTAGTGAACGAGAAGTTTGGATAATTTATTTAAATTTATAAATTCAAATCTCACAGTCACTATTTTTTTTTTTTAAATGTAAAAAAATTAGTGACAGTATGAGATTTGGTGACTTAGATGGGGCTGCCCCGTGACACTGTCTCACTCTTTTAATAATTAATTAAGAATTAAATATAGTTAAAACGAAAGAAATGTAATGAAAATGTGAAAGCTGCGTTTTGTAAAACCGTTGTTGGAAATGTAACAAAAATCAATTGCATTAATGATATCAAAAGCATCATTCAATTCAATTCATTGGAAAAAAATTCCAACTAAGGTAATTTCTGAATTTGTCCCTCAAACTTGAGGATTTGTTAATGGTGCATTATCTCTAATTAAAGAAAATTTATTAATTGTAGATTTTGATAATGGAATACATATGGTGTTTATTTACTAATTTAACCACGGCCATATTTGTAGCTAATATTTTTAAAATAAAATTAACAGACTATTACTGCCACGTGAATTATTAGGTGACAGGCGCCGGCTTTTTGACCTTTATAACCCTTTATTAATAATTAATTATCAAATTGACCTTCATTATAAACTATTTCAAAAATTTAACCCCCTCAAAAAACATAACACCAATCTACCTCTGTTTGACCGTTGACCACCAAGCCTACCCGGGTACACCCCTCCCTACCCGGGTATTTTTTGAAATTTTTTGCCTACCCGGGTAGGTAGGGGGTATTGTTCTTGGCATATGAAAAATTGCTTGAATTATTTACCCGGGTAGGTAAGGGTGTACCCGGGTAAATCTCCACGTCTTGAGAAAATTTAGAATGGTGTAATGATGCACAATCCAAGCTCAGCCTCAAGCCACAGATGCAATGTGGACAATCAAATCAACAACACAGGTGCTGCAAACAAAGAAACAAAATGTCCTTGTTACCAGTAAAACTCCGTAAAGTAACAACAAAGGATTAAGGGAAAAAAATTTCCTCATCCTATTCAAGACCTGCTATCGCCAACAAAGTCAGTAGACACCACATCATCTTCAGTGTAACCCAAAATCCCCTACAATTTGCCCTCTGATTCCTCCCTGGATATTGTTATTTCAACAAAAAAAAGATTGAGATAGGAGGAAAACCCAATTCAATTTTACTAAAAGTAAGAAGACTTCAAAAATTTTAAAATTTACTTGATAGCAGCTTTGTCTGGTCATAGGTTGCAGCCTTCTCCAGCCTGACAGTGAGGTCAACAACTGAAACATCCACAGTAGGAACTCGAAAAGACATTCCAGTCAATTTACCATTTAGCGATGGAAGAACTTTTCCTAGAGCCTGTTTTGTCACAAATTCAACATTCAATGGTGACAAAGAACAAAAGCTTTGGAATAGAATTTCCACCATTTAATCAAATGTTGTATCAATTTATATATATAACAGGTACCTTAGCAGCTCCAGTGCTGTTGGGAATTATGTTGAAGATGTGGAGATTTACCCGGGTACACCCTTACCTACCCGGGTAAATAATTCAAGCAATTTCTCAGATGCCAAGAACAATACCCGGGTACACCCCTATTTACTCGGGTAAGCAAAAAATTTCAAAAAATACCCGGGTAGGGAGGGGTGTACCCGAGTAGGCTTGGTGGTCAATGGTCAAACATGGGCAGATTCGTGTTATGTTTTCTGAGGGGGTTAAATTTTTGAAATAGTTTATAATGAAGGTCAATTTGGTAATTAATTATTAATAAATGGTTAGAAGGGTAAAAAAGCCAACACCGGATAAGGTTGCTCCAAAACCTATCACCTCATTTAACTCCCAAATCGATAAATGACTTTTGCAGTTCTCTATATTTGAATTTTTTTTTTTGAGTAAATATCTTTTTTGGTCTCAGAAAATTTCACGAAGTCCGTTTTAGTTCCTAACAAATAAAAAAGTCTATCGTGGTCCCTCACAAATTCAAAAAAAACTCATATTAGTCCTCAAAAGAACATGGGTCCAATTTGAATTTTTTAGGAACCACGATGGACCTTTTTATTTGCTAGGGACTAAAACGGGTCTCGTGAAATTTTCTGAAGACCAAAAAAGGTATTTACTTTTTTTTTTTTACGAGTTTCGTCAATAGCCTCCACAAAAGCAAATTGCAGTTTTGCAGATTTGTCAAACGACCCACTTACTTTAGTTCAAATTAATAAAATGGTGTAAATTTAATTAAAATACATATATGTTTAAATTATTAAAAATTAATTTATATACACTGCCAGGCTCAACAAATAGTTAACAGTAAAAAACTGTGGCAACAAAAAGTTGCCAAATTGAAAATATATTACAGCCAGAGTAAGTATTAGAGCCTGAATATATTTGTTTATTTTAAATATAAAATGCAAGTTGAAATCAGTGCGACTCAGGTTCAACCGTGAGAATCGGGACCGGTTTAGGGGTTGAACCAGTTTTGGGGTTTTTAAAAAAATCATTTTACGCAATGTGTAGTTGTCAAGACTCAAACCCAAGTGACATAGTATGAAATAAGAAACATCAACCATTATGTCAATTCTTCATTTAAGATATATATTTTTTTGGATATTACTATAATATATATTATCATTACTATAATATTTATTATATACTTTCGTATAAATTTAAATCAAACGGTTCAATTAATCACTCACCAATTAAACCAATGACCCATACGGTATCTCAATTAAATCGATCACGAGTGAGTTTTTATAAAATTGTTGAAATAAAGCTCAAAAAATTGTCTTCCTGCATGCATACACGATAAGGTGGAATTGCTATAAGAGGGTGTTTGGTGTGAGTATTTGGTATGAAATGATGGGAAATAAGAGTGGGAAATATTTATGTACTATGTTTGATATGAGTATTGTGAGCAAAATGCCAGCAGTTTTTTGTTTCCAATAAACCATTTTTGAACTACACAAAAGCAAAAAAAATTCCCACTCAACCTTTGGTATTTTTTGTCCCTGATCTTGGATTATGAAAAAGTAACATTTGATTCACTTTTTTCAAAAAAAAACACTTGATGATGACTCACTTTTTATATTAAAAAAATTAAGGGTAATTTTCATTCACATTCTAATCAATATTTTACCATCAACCAAACATAGCATCAGTAAAATTAACCCAACTTTTCCGACAAAATTTTAGCCAACGAAACACTTTTTTGTAACTTATCCGGAATAAAAAAATTCCTATAAAATCACCAACAATCTTTTTTTCTCGATAAAAAAAATCTCTCATATCAAATGCTCCATTAGTGGGTGGATATATATATATATATATATATATATATATATATATATATATATATATATATATATGATAGGATCCTTTGACACCTTTGACATCAAATCCCAACCGTTGATTTTCGTCAATCAACGGTTATCATTTATTGTGAATTACACTTATTAATTAATCATTAATTCCAATAAATGGAGAATTAATGATACTTTGTTATGCGCTTTTGAAAGAAAAGGGATGCAATGAAATGGTAGTAATTCAGTAGGGAGTTAAGTAAATAGAAATTAAAGGATTCAGTTCGATTTTCAATAATAAAAAGGATGGAATTTTTGTTTTTTGCGACATAGAATGATAGAAATGAAAATTTAATTGGGCTGCCAAACACTTCTTTCTTGTATTTTTTTAAAATAAGAATCTCTCACAATCTTTACATATTAGGATAATCCTTATTTATAGTACTAAAGTTAACTCTTTCTATAAGACATCAGGTTAATATTTTTAATTTATCCACTGATTTATTAATTATCCAATTGATTCCATGTTATATATTTTCACTCTTATACATAAGATTGAATTTTTATTATGAAATATTTATGTCTAGAATTAAATTATGCGCAATTTTCAACATAAATCCCCCTATAACTACAACTTGCCCAACCCACCCATTCAAGCTAAACTATGCGTGGATGAAAGAGTTCTGAATTTATTTGTAACTTTGCTACTTCAGAAATTCTTAATTCTGTTTAATAAAGTCTTTTTTTTCAATTAAAAGAAAAAGAAAAACACAAATCTCAGTTGAAGCACATCGTGATAAGGACAATGTTCATATTAAAAACCAAAAAGTGAAAAAACATTTGGTTTCTTCAAAAAAAGAATTATGTATTTCCCTTGGTCAAAATTCAGTTTGAGTATCTGTGTTGCAAGTGGTAGTCAATTTATGTTGCAAGTGACTACTTGCACATTACCTTATCAACAAGTACTATACAATGCCTCCCATATATGTAGATGATACCAACAACTAGTCACCAACATATGCTGTCATGTCATAGATGACAATTTTTCCTATTTAGAAAGTAATAAGAGTTGGATTTTGATCGATTATCATATTAAAAAAAAAACTTTATCTTTAACCACTTGATGTACCAAAGAAACACTCATAGCATACTTGAATTTATTTAATTTATAAAAAAAATAAAATTGATCTTTTAAAAACTATTTTTTGATAAAATTAATTATTTTTAAAATAAAATAAAGTAGTCCAAACAAATGTTAATCTTCATTTAATTTATTGCACTGAGACCAAGCCATCTTCACAATTAATTGCAAAGAGACCAAGCCAACCTTACGTTGGGGTTAGTGGGATGTAGTCCCACCCGTGTTATAATGTACCCGTGTTAGTTCAACATAAAAAAAAAACAAGTACAAGGCAAGTACTAAAGGTGACTAGAGTAAGGTTGCAAATAATTAGGTTGAGCATGCTCATAAAATAGTAATGACTTAATTGGTTAACAATCCTGTAATTGAGTTTATAAAAAATCAATTCAATTCAAAAACTTAAATTACTGTGTGAGGTTGCATTAATGATTTTATATATTTCTAACATGCCCCATATAAGAAAGCTCACTGGGCTTGTAAGTTGTTGAATGATGTTACATTAATGATTTTATATATCTCTAACAGAATTAATGATTTTAGTTTGCTCCTCCGCCGTTGACCACCATCGTCAGGTAGCTTTTTTCAGCGAGCCATCTACCGTTGTGCTCTTCTCGACCGCGCGGTGTCGTCTATCCAAGTCTCTCACTCGCCCTCATGCGCATGTCAAAGCTTTGCACGTTGTCTTCCTTTTGCCGACGCGTGGCATCTCCTTTCCAGCATCGACCGGATAGGTTTTTCTCCCATCTGTGAGACGGTTCTGATTTGGTCCTGTTTTGGTGTTTCAACATCGTTTTTCGGTGATGCACGAATTCCACTCCTTCTGGTTAGTTTTGTGATCTAATGTCTCTGATTTTCTTTTGGCCTCCTTTTTTTGTGATTATGGATTCTCATATTTCTTCTATTTCTAAGTCTCTGACCCGCTGTTGGAAGCTCCATGGCAAGCCACCTTAGCATCCTCGAACTGCACATGTTGCTCAGGATCCTTCTGTTGCACCTGATCCAGGGTTGCCTTCTGCACCACAACCTTCTGTCTCTCTTCTTAATGAATTTATGACTTGGTGGTGTGAGAAGCAAGCATATGGTTCTACTACCTCCATTGCTCCATCTGATAATTCTTTTGTTCGGATCTCTCAGTTATAATCTCTAGGTCCTTGGACTCTTAGTTCTAGGGCTTCTGATCATATTTTTTGTAATTAGTCTCTATTCACCTCTCTTTTTACTACTAGTTCATTTTATACTATTATTATGGTCAATGGGTCTTTGGTCCAATCCTGTGGGATCAACATGGTTCTTCTCTTCCCTACTTTATCTTTGGATCATGTTCTTTATGTTACTGATTCCTTTTTTAACTTACTTTCCATTAGTCGTTTGACCAAATCTCTTGATTGTGTGGTTTCCTTTACGAAAACTTCTGTCATTTTGTGGGATCACAATTCAAGGAAGGTGATTGCCAGAGGATGTGAGTCTCATGGTTTCTATCAAATTTTCCCTTCTTTTTCAGGTTGCTCTACTATGGACTCTCCCCTCACTATCCATTCTCATATGGCCATCCAAGTCTTGCCAAGCTCCAGAAGATGGTACCTTATCTATCATTTCTTTCTAGTTTACATTATAAGTCATGTAAGTTTGGGAAACATACTCGTAGTACGTTCCCAAGTCGTCTTAGTCGTCAAACTTTGTCTTTTTTTTCTTTGGTTCATTCTGATATTTAGGGCCGAGTTGTCATCCTTCTTCTTTGGGGTTTAAGTATTTTGTTACATTTATTGATGATTATTCTAGATGTACTTAGTTATTTTTGATGAAAAATCATTGTGAGTTATTCTCTATTTTTCAATTGTTTTATAATGAAATCAAAACTCAGAATGGTAATCATATTCATGCTTTTCGTAGTGATAATACATGTGAGTATTTATCTCATCAATTTCAACAATTCTTTTAGAGTAAAGACACAAATTGGTCCCTGACAAAAAATGTGGTGGCCAAATTAGTCCCTAAGAAAAATAAACTCAAAAAAAAGTCCCCAACAATGTCAAACAGGTCCCACGTTAGTCCTTCTGTCAAATGAAAATTGACGGAGTGAGTGACGGTGCTGATGTGTCACGTTAAGTGACATGCGGTTGCCCACGTGGAGTGGTTGGACGACGTCGTTTGGTACAAACTCAGCCACTTGGACAACCCATTTTTCAAAAACCCAATTTTGCCCCTCACCTAACCGTTGGACACTTTACCTTTTCCCCCTCTTCTAACATCGACACTTCATCGTTGAGAAGGAAGGAAGAAGACCGTCCATTAAACCCTGGTGCTTGCGTTTAGAATATTGCCAACTTTTTCCAGAATCGAAGGGAACCAGTGGAAGAAAGAAGGGCCATATTTGGATACTTTGTGAGGCTGAGCATTCTGTTGAAAAAGGTATGAGTATTTATAAGTTGAAACTTTTTTATATTGTTGTTTGTCATCCTTTGTTTAATGTTTGTGGTCCCCATGTCGTTCCCCTTTGTTTAATGCTTGTTTTTGTCTGCACGAAGTGGAACTTTGTGGTCCATGTTTCCATTTAGGGTTTTGTTTTAAAAGAAAGTAACAACCAGGTGGTGTGGTCCCTGCCATGGTTGACCCATTTAAAAATATTTAAAAACCCCATGTTAATCGTTGGAATACATGTCTGCATCCATAAAAAAGGTTGTTTTTTTATTGCTTTGTATTGTTTAACACTTTCAAAGTCTATGGCTTCATGGTTTAATGATAGGATTGGTTTTTTGGTTTTGACAGATGTCTGAATACATAGTTATTGTCTATCATCACGGTGGTATGTTTATCAGAGATGAAGATGGAGTGATGACCTATATATATGGAAGGGTGGACTCATTGCCGGAGATGGACATTGACTACTGCAATATTTGTGACCTTGACACCCTGTTTAAGCAATATGGGTATGAAAAATACAAGAGGATGATGTGGCTACAGCCTGGGGTACCCGATTTGGATCTGGGGCTGAGACCTCTTAGTACAGATTCAGATGTGTGTGCTATGTGTGAGGCTGCTTTAGGGAATGGCAATGAGATACATGTCTACTTTGAGGGCTGCATCTCGATTCCCCAGTTTGCTTCACCTACACATGACAGTGAAAAGGATAATATCATTAATTCAGCACATAATGACGACCATGAAGAGGTTGATGATGGGTTCGGTTCACATGAAGGTTGTGCACAAGGTGATGTTGGGGTCAAAGAAAATGAGAACCATGCACAGGCTGCTGATGACCTTGGTGCACAAGGTGATGATGGGATGAATTTGGATGAAGACCATGCACAGGCTGCTGATGACCTGAATGCAGAAGGTGATGATGGGATCAATTCGGACCATGATGAAGACAGTGCAGATGATGGGTCTGAAGAAGACAATGCAGATGATGACCATGCTACCTCACACTCAGATTCATATGAGAGTGCAGAGGATGAGGTTTACAAGCCTCCCCCACCTGGTGTTGAGGATGATTCAGAAGATGATGATGATGATATGTCAGTGCCAATTGTAGAGAAAGAAAGGCCTGCAAAACAGACCCCAAGGAAGAAGGCAGTCAAGAAGGATGCCCCAATACAAGACTCTGAATCTGAAGAAGTTGATGAAGAGGAAGCCATGATGTCATTTGAGGAAGAAGGATATACCTATCTGTCCGAGGAGTTGAGGACTCCTCCTTCAAGTGATGATGATGAGAATGTTAGACCTGTTATGCCAAAGTTCAATGAGCAAGCTTCTTTTGGGCATGTCTATTTAGAACTTGGTATGGAGTTTATGAATCTGGACCAATTTAAGGGTGCAGTAAAAGATTACAATATCAGTCTTGGTAGGAACTTCGTATGGGTTAAGAATGACAAGGTGAGAGTAAGGGCCAAATGCAGTGTAGAAGACTGTGAATGGATGGTGTATTGTGCCTGGAACAGTAAGCAAAGCACATTCCAAGTTAAGACTTTTAAAGAGACTCATACATGTTGTAGAGTCTTCAAGAATAAAAGGGCTACAAGAGATTGGGTGGCCAAGAAATTGGAGCAGAGAATAGTAACACAACCCAAGATGACAAGGACAGAGGCATTTGAGCACATGAAGGAGGAATACAATGTGCATTTGGATCTGAAGAAAGTAAGTAAGGCTTTGAAAAAAGCAAAGGGGACCATTGAAGGTTGTGAAAAGGAGCAATATGGAAGATTAAGGGAATATTTGTCAGAACTATTGAGGAGCAACCCTGGCTCCAGTTGCAAATTGCAAGTCACCCCCCAACCTATTCCACAAGCATTGCCAATATTTGACAGAATGTACATCTGCCTTGATGCTTGTAAGAAGGGATTCAAAGCTGGATGCAGGCCCTTAATTGGGTTGGATGGATGCTTTCTGAAGGGCTATTATGGAGGTCAATTATTGAGTGTTGTGGGTGAAGATGCAAACAAACAATTTTATGTGATTGCATATGCCGTAGTTGATAGTGAGACGAAGGACAATTGGAAGTGGTTTCTGACATTATTACAGGAAGATTTAGGGGACCATGCAGTATTTGGTTGGAACTTCATCTCGGATCAACAGAAGGTAAGGTTTTTTTGGTTGTGCTTCCAATTATTTATTTCATATAGAATTGTCATACTTAACTGTATTTTGGTTGTTAATGAATATTTTGCCATAGTCCTGTTGTTGATGAAGCTGTCCTTAGTAATTCTGTTTGATGATGTTAATGAAAATTTTGGATTGCCAAGTTTGTCCTGTTTGTTCTGGTTGCTGTCATTGATGACCATGTAGTATTCTGTTTGCTGTCCTTCGTATGTGTGTTCTGGTATGTGTGTTATGTGTTGTTGCCATTGTCTTGCTGTTAATGAATATTTGCAAGCAAGCTTCTGCCATTGCCATTTCTGTCATTGATCTTATTGAATAATGTGGATTGTTTACAATTTTTTCATGTCTGTTGCTGCCAATGTAATAACCTTAACTAGTCCCCCATAAATATCATCGAGGTCCATTTTAGTCCTTGTTATTTAACAGAAGGGACCATTTTGGTCCCTAACAATATTATCGGGGGTACAAATTGATCCCTACAACAGTTCTTTTAATATGGTCACCTAAAAATCCAGCACTGTAAATTCCCCTTATACATGCTAATATTATTCATGCTGATTTGAGATTGTATTTTAATTTTTATTCACTGTCATTCACATACAGGGACTTGTCCCAGCCTTGAAGGAAATTATGCCAGGTTCACACCACAGGTTCTGTGTACAACATGTATGGAAGAACTTCATCAAGCAGTGGAAGGATAAAGAGACAAGAGGAATTGTATGGGAATGTGCTAGATGCACCACTGTTCCCCAATTTGAGAAGGTCATGCAAAGGCTGAAGACTCTAAATGAACCAGCTTGGAAGTATCTTGACAATATACACCCTTCAGCATGGGTTAAAGCCTATTACAGTCACTGGCCTAAATGTGACAACATCACGAATAATATGGCTGAGGTGTGGAATGCAAAGATTGTCAATTATAGGGACAAACCTATAATGACATTGTGTGAGGAATTGAGGTGCTACATAATGCGAAGGATGACAGCACACAAGAGGATTCTACAAACCTTTAGGGGTAAGATAGCACCGGCACAACAGAAGAGGCTGGACCAGTTGAAGGTTGCAAGCAATTCTTGGACACCAACATGGACTGGAAACTTGGTCCAAGATCTGTATGAAGTTTCTGGA